>NC_139927.1:15511594-16241594 GCF_963514095.1 Eutrigla gurnardus
TTTCTATAGAAGTGAGAAGAACAACATAGTACGAGTCATAGGGTTTGGTTCTGCAAGTGAATCAGTGCTCCGTTTTTAAAGGGAGACCCCCTGAGGTGGGAGCCTTGGTAATCATAAGGACTCTAAGACATTAAAGAGAACACAGTTATATGTGAACATGAATCATATCTCTCATGGTTGGAAAATAAAAGCTGTTGCTTTCTTGACCGTTTTAGCGTAACAAAAATATCTACACTGCTCTGCTGACATGAAAAAAGAAAATACCTTCCTTTCAGATAAGTTGTCCAGAGGCTCATGAGTTTTAATGCTCAAGAAGAGTACTTTACTCATTCATGTCCCTGAGGGGGATTTTTCCATCTTGCCCACGTTCAGTGAAAGGCTCCAAGAGAACCACTGCCAGAATAAAAACATATCATACACCATGCATTGTTCAATCCAGGTCTTCACAACTTTCAACCAGAATTAGTGTTACTAGCAACTGCAGCAATGCTAACATTCTGTTTATAGAGAGGCAAAGTCCCGCCCCTTCTGGTGTCCCTCATGGGAGCTTGTTTCAGACCAAACATGTTTTACAATTGTACAATGAATAACACAAAGGATGTTTGTCAATTTAAAAGAATATTTTCAAGTCCAGAGGGGTATTCCATCAAACTCGCTAAGTGCAAAGCCGGGCTAATTTCGATAAGCCCCGCTACCTTTAGCGAGAGTTGCGTTCCATCAACGTGACTTGAGGGACTCTCCGCTAAGTAACCATGGGAATTTATCCGACCAAACTAGCCTGCTCCGGGGCAGGCTAAACATCAGGCTTACTTTAGCGGGGGTTTCAGAGAAGTCCGTCTGTCGGAAACAACTGTACCAGCAGAAGGTTCCGCCATGTCTAGTCCTCGTGATTTCATCACGTGAAAGACCAAAAGTTACATATATGAAGTACAAACTATATTTGCATCAAGTGTCTAAGAATACATGCTTGCAATTAAAAAATATGAATAAATTGTTTATTTCCTGAACACCGACTATCTAAATACATATCTATTTCTGGTGTTGCTAGTCTCCCAGTTGGGTGAGTGGTGATGCACCTGCCCCCAGGTGCAGGCAGTCCGTGTTCACATCCCGGCCAGGGCGTCTTACAAATAATTTTTTTTTGATTGCATAATTCTCTGTAGATCAGAGAATTAGACCAACATTTTACTTTAACTATGATAAATATGTCATACAATTTCCCCAGAGCCCAAATATAACTTGCAAAAACATGATAGATATAATAGCATGTTATAGATCCCAATGACAAAGGCATTGCTGCTTGCAATTTTCAGCCACATAAATTCCTTTCAGGTGAGTTCATTAATAGGTTCATTGAATGTATTCATTAAATTGTTGCGATAAATGAGTTGGTCAATGTAGATGCATTTACTAGGCCTATCTAAAAAAAAAGAGAGAAAGAGAGAGAGAGAGAGAGAGAGAGAGAGAGAGAGAGAGAGAGTTCCGGCCAAAGAAAGAAAAAGAAACGACTATGGACGGGAATTGAACCGTGGGCGGCCGCATGTACAGCCGGCACGTTACCTCTACACTATCCTCACATTAGAGAAAACGTAGTCAGTGTTATATTAGAACATGTTACTCTTAACGGTACTTCCGTATTTAATCGCTCGGCAATTCTTGCCCAAGCAGCCTCGCGATTTTTATTTATCACTACAGTATTCCCTTTATTGGTTATGATGGATTTGTACTCCTCGTACAGTTCCATCAATAATTTTTGCTCTGGTCTTTTCTGCCATTTTCTCGATGATTCGACATTCACGGTTCTGGGCTGGCTTCATATCCCGTGAACGGCGTAACACACGACAACGTTAGCCTGGCTTGAATTAGCCTCAACAAGGCGCGGCTGAAATGCGTTAATGGAATGGGTTTAGCCGCAAGTGGAAGTTGGCGTTAGTTCTAACCAGGCTTAACCAGGTAAGCGCCGCTTTAATTAGCGAGTTTGGTGGAATACCCCTCAGAAGTGCGTCGTAGGTTTGTTGTTGTATCATTTAGTTTATTGTGAAACCGTTCAGTGAACGACATCTCTGGGCTGAGGTTGAATAGTCAAAAAATTAGGTCTTAACTCCTATTCTTACGCCTTTTCCTTGACCTTGGGGTGAAATGTCACGGGTTTAAGGAAATGTGGAAGGAGAACTCATCAGGTTTTAGGAAAAGATGACCACTTTGCTCAGAGAATCCCACTGGACTTTCACTAAGCTACATCATTATAATGGACACCAGTGGTGGACCTGGGTCTGCGGAGGAGAAACTACAATAATGGACTACAAAAAGTGCGTTGTCCACTTCTCCCCATGTTGGTTTTATAAACAGCTGGTTCACTGACCGGCTTCAGGTCCAGCAGCTCCTCCTTCCTGTTTGACCGTTTGCTGTATTTACAATTCATTTGTAAATGCAAATGCACATATCGTTTGTTTTCATGAACGGCCGAGTTGTGTGGCACTTTAAATGTTGCTCGCAAAGAATTGTGGGTCGGCGTAATCTCCTTTCCTTTGGTATAGGAAGGTCCGTTCCATCCTATGCTAAAGGAGCTCTGAAAGGAAGCATTGGAGCTCCTTTCCTTTGCATTTAGAGAATTAAATGGCTCTTATCATGGCGGCCACTTTTTTACTTCCGGGTCACTTCTTCAGTTAGGAACCTTCCTAAGCAAAAAAGCAAGCCAAGCTAACGGCTGTGTTGGTGATGTATCGATGTATCGTGTGAGACCAGAGATGTCGTTCACTGAGTTTCACATACGACGACTTTCTGGACTTGGAAATGGTCTTTTAAATTGACAAACATCAGATGTGTAATTCATGGCACACTTCATACTGGATGAATGAATGTTTGCATTATATGCAGTTGACTAGATTTAATGGGCGCGTCCAAAATGGACATAACAGATTTCTACACCGTCTACGCTTTTCTTTTCTTTTTCTTCACAAATCCTGATTTGCATCTGACGGATCAGATAATGCTCTAATTTCAAACAATACGCAGATTTCTGCAAAGCACACATCTAAGTCTCTTCTCTTCCAAACTATGCACTCAACTACATGGATTTTGTAGCAGACTGTCAAAACACTGAGGACGCTGGGAATATCTGGGAAGATGCCGACAGCGGGACCCGTCATGGTCCGACGGTGCCTCTTCCTCACTCCGAGTGTGTTTCTGTGTTTCACTTTTCTCGTGTTTCTTGTTTGGTCCCGTTTGTTCTCTCGCTCGAGTGCTTTTGTTATGTGACCAGCTTAAAAAAAGCTTTGATCACGATGTACATTTCATGACAATCTGCTCATTAGATTGTAATAGTTCTTTATATAAGTGTGCAATATAGCGTTTGACCTGATGAAGGTTGGTTTAGACCGAGTGCATAGCCAAGTTTTTGCCTCATGTTACTCATACAGATGGAAAATTCTCCCTTATAAATAAAAAATGCATTGGTTGCTGCAAAAAATGTTGCAGCGGGGGACGAGACGCACTGAAAGTGATAATCACGTTGTTGTAACTGCAGATGTGTAATGCCAACACTACACAACCAGCAGTATTTTCTGAAAAAGGGCTATTTAGGCAACAATTTAGTATGTTAGGGACACCCCCTCAATGTTTTAACCACATCTAAATAATGGAGGTTGCGGTTCAAAACTATAAAGTGGAGAAAATATAAATGATTCACGTGATATAGATGAAAGTTTAACTAGATCCACCAGATGGAAGCCGTATCGCTCTGTTCGAGTCGTTTCGTCTACAAAAACACTGTGACTTTGTCTGAGTACAAACATCGTCCCGCAAACAAAGAACAAAGTTTTATTTTGGTCTTGTTGTCCCGTTCCACCCTCGTCCCCTCCCTCCTGAGGTCTTTTTATGGCCCAAAAACAATGTCACACATGTTCTCCCAACATTCAGTATTCCTGCGGCTCCTCTGGGGCTTTGTCACTTGTAGCTAAACATGTCAATTCAAGGCATTTGCTGAAATCACTAACACTGTCAGGCTTTTTTCTTGTACCCGCTAACTACAGTGTGCTTCGCTGCATGTGTTGTGCAGTCATAAAGAACAGGGGCGAGGTCGAATTTATCACCCAAGTTCAATCGTTTTCAACTTGGCAAACACGTCAACCCAGAGATGATCTACTCTCTGCTTTAAACTTCTGCATCACTGAATGGCCGACTACAAATCTGTCAATTATCCTTCACCTCAAGATTGGTAGCTCAAGAGAAGGACAGAGTTCCTCCTCGGACTCAAGGTAGCTGTCATCCTCTGTTACACAATCTGTCATTTGCAAGCAGACACAAAGTGTTACATCTCACTTTGTGTTAACGGAATTGAATACCCAAAGAGTTTTAATGGACGGGGTGGAGCTGGATAGCCTCTCTGAAAATACATGGGCTGAGAATGAAGCCAGGAAGGCAGACCAAGATTAAAGAGGTCCCTAAGCCAGGCTTAGACTACAGGCTCTATAATAAACGCTGGCTGTAACATTGCACAATATATGAAATCCAATTAGAATGAATTATAATATGTCTGCTGCTTCATCCCACTCACTGCATGTCTTAGCAACTTCATTCATGTATACATCATATTACAGAGAAGCCTCTTTTTCACTTTCCTCTTCATAAATAAAGACATTCCCACCATACGCCCCTTTTCACAGCAGCCATTTTCACCATAAATGGAGGGTAAACACAGGTAATCAATATGGCCCTGCTTCATTTAGGTGGGCGGGGCTTCTAGTATTGTGCATGACGGCTACCTGGTTGCTGGGAAAAGGGCCTATTGCACCAAAAAAATCACCAGAATGCAAGAAATGAAGTGTTTGCATTCAACGGTGGGACTATTTTCACCCAGCTGGACGTTGTATGCACTATTGTAAAACCCTGAGACTACAGGAGTTCTGGGCTAATTAGAGGGAAGGTAATGGGTGTGACGCAAACTGGTGAGGATTTTAAATGTCCTGAAGTCCGAGCCAGGCTTTAGTTACTCTTCGGTCTCATTGAACATTGTCCTTTGGACATGCAAAATCCATCACTGACTGAAGTATTTCACCTCATGTTGCAATATTTCTCACACCTGACAGCACCATGTGACGGGCTAATCTCAGTAATTTCATTTCTATCTCGGGGTTGAATGATGGATGTGTGTCCTGCAGCTAATGAATCATGCTGCTAATATCCCCTCATCTTCCTATCTGTCTGCATCTACCTGAACATTTGTCTGCACCCCCTCACCATCTCTGGTGATCCTGTACCCTTGGGATGTCCTCCTACACCGTGTGATACTGTCACGCCTCGTGTTTGTCTTTCTTCAGATAGGAATCGTGTATGTAATGTAGCGGAGGAGATAAATATCCAGGCTGCTCAAGCACAGAATTGAAATTAAACTCTGAGATAAAAGATAAGATGCCGATAAGATCCGGGACAATTTATTTGTGGGTCACAAACAGATAAAACTTGCCTCCCTTTGGCCGGTAGTTTGCGCTACTGTATTGAGAACTGTTCTCACTTATCATGAATGGAACAAATATATAATGTGTTTTAGGTGGTGATGATTTTTAGCTAGATTAATAATTCATGTTGTAACACTAGAACCTCCATGAGGTAATTTATACCTCCCTCACAAAGTTAAATAGACCATAAATTACTGTAGTCATGCTGTATTGAAGAAGACATGAAAATCGAGATTGAGCCCAGGAACTCATGTTTTCAATGTTTACTGAAAAAATAAATCAAGAGATAAGAAGGGTCATTCTCTCATTGACTTCTATACAATCAGAGTCACCCCCTGATGGCCTGCAGAGATAATACATGTTTGAGGTGCTTTCCGTGGATTTGCCGTGTGTGTGCACTCAGTTAGCTCCAAAATCATCCTTCAAGTCTGTGTCCTGTTTTATTCAGATTTGGTTTCTCAATCAAGTCGTTTTACAGGGAAAAAAGGGAAAGAAACACAAGAAAGTATGAGGTTAAAACGTGTGGAGATCATTCTGATGCCTTAAATGTCATATTGTTGCTATATGCTACTTTTTAAACTAAATAAATTTAAGTAACATTTTTCATGATCAGTGTCAAGATGTGAAGCAGGTTCACTGAGAGGATGGGAACGCTATCCAACCGGGTGGTATCAATCTCAAAACACCCGAACAGAATCAGCAGGCCCGACTACACCCCCACGGCCCTTCAGAGGGGCCCTTTGAGTGCTTCTATGTGCTTGTTT
This sequence comes from Eutrigla gurnardus, assembly GCF_963514095.1. Taxonomy (NCBI): domain Eukaryota; kingdom Metazoa; phylum Chordata; class Actinopteri; order Perciformes; family Triglidae; genus Eutrigla; species Eutrigla gurnardus. The sequence continues at coordinate 15,517,815 of NC_139927.1, forward strand.
GACGGGGTAATGTCACAACACCGCCGTGATTGCACAGTGGCGAGAGAGGATGACTGGGACTTAAGTGTCGCTGAGCTGAAGGCTTTTATAGCGTTGATCCAAAGCAAGGGGCTGAACAGTGGGAGGCATGTGGATGTGGAGCAGCTGGGCTCAGAAGAAACACCATTCTATAGTGAAACAGTGTCAGGGAATCCTTTCAGGGAGATAATGCATTACACGAGATTTGACTGCAAAGAAACCATCTTGTGAAAAGTTTGCACGAATGACCGAAGTTTGGGACACACAGAATTGGGTTGTAACTGATTACATGTAATCAGGATTATGTCAAACAGCTTACAAAAATAGCTAACTATAGTCAGCCAAGATTACATTATGGAAATACATGTATAATCAGATAGTTACATTGTCAGGATCACATGGTTTTTGACTAAGTCTTTAAAATGTACGTTTATGCCTGCATATTTCCGTGTTAATTTGATTTGATCTGTTCATGGAAGCAGTTGACTCCTCAGGTTGTCAGTTTAATACTTTAGTTAGTTTAATCTTGACTTATCTTGTATTTGCTAGTATCTTTCCATAATGGTGAATGTATTCCTTTTTATTGAAATTGAAAACAGAAGATGACCATTTCCCCCCCATGTGGCCTTTGATGAAAAAGCAGCAGCAATGAAAATGTACAAAAAAAACCTGTTTAAATTCCAGTTCTTGTAGATAACAATTACAAATACTTTATCAATAATAAAAAATCAGAACACCATTGGTAGCCATCTACAGAGCATCAGTGAATCGATGAGGTGAGGTGCCTGCGCGGAACCAAAAGGAGACAATTTAAAGACAATATAGAGCGTGTTCATCCGGCTGTCGTCCTCATCAACCACCAGAAGATGGAGTAGCTTCTTTTCCTCAGGCTGCATCATCCTCCTAACTCCATAACAAAAAGAGTTTTTCTTGTGTAACATTACTGAATTGCATGTTTCTTTTGTTGTCCAATGCTTTATTGTAGAATAACAATATATGAACCTGTCCTTTTGTAGACGTGACAATATGGTAACCTGATTATGTAGCTAAGGAGACATCAGTATTGTTTTTTTTTTTTTTTTATTGCATTGTGTGTAATTCTTCATTTAACTGAACAAAGAGACAAAGTCAAAGTGTAAATTTTGATGTCGGGGCTGAACAATAGGAGTAGCTATCATAAACCGTAACCATAAAAAAATGTTTTTATTCCATATAGACATAAATAAGAAGCTCATTTCACCTTTGTAGGTTTCCAATTTACAGAAGTCCCCATATGTTGATATGTTACTATCTCCCAGCTGCAAGTGGACTTAAATGCATATCGCTTTGCACACAACTGTTCCACGGCGTTGATTTTGCAACACACGCAGTACGCATTACTGTATATGCACATATCTATTTTTGTGTCACGTATGCTCACACTTTATATCTTTGCAGTTGCACTTTTTTCTCTTTTTTATATTATTTTTATATCCTGCCATTGCAAGCAGCTTACAGTCTCTCAGCCTCTCTCATGTCTTCCAGGCTGTTTGTGCAGCAGCAGCATTTAGCAGCTGTCTGGACACTTTAACAGCAGTGATAATAAGCACAACATAACGCGGGACCCCAGGTGACCTGCTCTCTTCCTGAAATGACTCCTGTCTGCTCATATATTTTGCTTACTGGAATATGAATCTGCCAGTGAGCAAATTGACCGTGTTTATGTGTGCGTACATACATTTATATGAGCCCGTTCAATAACAAGTCTCATATCTCACGTTTGTCATTGTGCAGCAGGCGGACTTGTGCGATGCACGATAAATAGATGGCCAGTTGAAATATCTATTCTATTCATGTCCCTAGCCATTAGTCTTGCTGATTGATGACAGCAGACACCCACCTGGACTATATGAAAGTCTAGGTGAGGAAGTGAAGAGGCCGAGGATGCTGGGTAGACTTTAAAACTGAAAGGGACTATTTTAGCCTGGGTGCGTTGGATTTGTTAGTGTATTATCTATCTATAGATGACATCGCACATTCCATCAACGCTGAAAAAAAAAACGTCAGTGTGAAAGTGTCAAGATAAGCTGAATGATGAATCTGTGCCTGGTCATTCTTGTTGTGATAGCCAAACATTATTAGAAACGCATTAACACATGAATTAGCTTCCTGGATATCCAGATATAGAGCAAGGTGTCTCCATGTGTCTGTCTGTCTGTCTGCCTGTGTGTTATAATAATCAGCTTAAATCGTAAGCCTCGTTACAAACTACATTTAAGCAGTAAATAAAATCTGGTCAAGGGAGGACATTTGGACATAAGCTTGAACACCAATTATTTCTTAAGAAAATAAGTCCCCTTCCCCAAATAAGAGGACAAAGATAGCTTGACGAATGTCTGAAATAGTCCATAATGGTTCAACTCAGTCTTCCTTAATGAGGAAAAAAAATGTGTCCTTCAAAATGTCAATAAAGTATAAACCAGGAAAAAGGAGTCCAAATTCCCAAAGGATGTAGAACTGGAGAAAATAATGATCCGGCCTCGGCTTGAGGGTGAGACGGCGGCTGATGGCAGCCGACGTGGATCGTGAAGGTCGGGCCGCTGAATTGCGACACAGCTACAGAATCCCTCTGCTAATAGTCAAACACGAGCAGGTGGGAGCAAGACTTTGATTCAGTCTTTTCACAGCTTTTATGTCTCGGCAAAAACAGCACATGGTACATTTTACATTCGGATTCACCCACAACAAAGTTCTACAAAATGTTTTTAATCATCGGTGTTGTTTATGATGCAACCGTGTCACCATCTAAGAGGCGTCACACATCTCCAGAGATGGTTAAAGAGAGTCATGATGATTCACTATCACCAGTTAAAATTAGCAGTTACCCAGAATAGTCGACGATGCAACAATTTGATTCTAAGGAGACTAATTCCATTCATCAATCCGTTCTGGCTGTCTGATGATACGTAGATTTGCTCAGTTTCTACCAATAAATCATGATGTGTTGGTATAAATATTAAAAAGACTGATAATAGAAACTCATGTGCTTTAGATAAATCATTTTAGTGTGCATGAATAAATCCCAATGTTGACTAAAGGACCAGAAAGACGTAATAATAACAACAACAACAACAACAACATAAGGATACAGTTTTGAAATCAATCAGAGCACTAGCATAAGTACGTAGCATCAGAGCGCTAGATATATTTTAGAATATATGATTCTCTGTCATATAGATGGATAGATACTTTATTGATCCCAAGGGAATTTCACATCTGCTGCAGTAAAAAAGTATAAAATATGACATGACTCAAAAAAGAGCTTAAATTCCAGACTAAATGAAGATTGAAAACATTGTATTCCCCCATTCAATCACTGGAAACGGCCAGATACATCATGTGCCTTTACCTTTAAGATGATATCTGTGTGGTTAACCACTGATCACTCATCAGATCTACCGTATTAACCGGTGTGCTGATCCTGTCAGCCAACGCTGCCCTCTCACAGAATCATCAGTGTCAGCAATCAGCATCTATTTCACAGCCTGTATTCAGAGGCTCAGGCAGAACGCGCAACAAACTGCTTCACTTCTGGTTACTTTGACATTTGCGCTACACCCCCAGAGCAAAGACCAACTCCATAAAATACCAAGGGTTATATAAAGGCCCATCCAGATGGGATTAATTGTAACAGGAGAGGTCAAGTCTGTAATTTCGGTCTTGTGCAGGGAAGCATTATTTAATGAAAAGAAAAATATGTGCCTCAGCAATCTGGCGAGGTATAGCTGTAAACGATTCATCCAGGACAGAACATTAAACCACGTCAATGTCCCACAGTGTTCGGATTTACAGACCCGACGCCGGCCTGACAAATAGTCCTGCCTGGAAAGGGTTTAATACCACATTTGAGTGGTGAGAAACAGCCAATTTCATTGGTAAACAGTCTGCAGCGTTGCCCTTTGCACCTTCAGAGTGCACAATAAGCTCCACCGAGGTTCATTCATTTCCCCTCTGATTGACGTCAGCATCTGGCTGAAAATCCTATATTGTTCCACCTCCATGCTCAGCCCCGTCCTGAGCATTGCTGCTTTAAAGCCACTGTTGAACTGGTATGTAAATCATGAGCTGATGTAACCCACGGCAACAGTGTCAAATCAATGTTAATACTGTAACAGCGATGGAATATCTTACAGTGTGACTCCTCCCAGGCGCAGTGTAAGATATGTTTTAATTAAGTGTGTCTTCTGCTCACATTTTAAAGATTCAGTGCAGATTTGTTTGAATATTCCAAAGATCAGAATCTGGTTGCCTCTTGCTGCGAGGGGACAGTGCTATCCTTTTACAGATAGAGACATTGAAAGTGTAGGGATGTTGCAGGTATGATGTGAACCATGTGGCACCTGGCAAAAAAGAGCCCTTAACAGCCCTCCATAAGAGACGCACCTGAAGTGAAGCGGAGGCGGTGTGTCTTCTCTCTTACCTGTTAATATGGGCATTCACGCATTTCCTGGAAATAACATCAGCTATACCAAATCAGAAAATCTAGGAAGGTGACGCCCAAAATACTGAACTTGAGGCTCCAAACCAACAGGTGACGTTACCATGACTACATCTACTTCTTATATCCAGCCTATGTTACATTAAAAACAGCTGCGTTTATATAGATGCAAATAGAATACTCAAAATGTTTCTGTCCCCAACAAGACCCTCTCCACTAACAGGAGGATGAGGGGTTGAAGAGCCTCAGCGAAGGGAATGGATGCAGAAGTGCCTTCGACCGTCCCGATCACAAAGACAAGTGTTTCCGATAATAACCTTGAACTACGACTACTTTCAGATTCAATATCAGAGGTGTAATTACCCCGGCTGCTGGCACCAGACTTGCACATGTGAGTTTCCCAGAACTTAAACATTTTAGAGTCATACTGAGCTACACTGTGAAGCTGGTTTTCAGATGTAGTCCCCATTTCTACTGAAACACCAGAGTAAGTATTCCCATATCAATACATTTGGATTGGAGACCGAGGCCACGTCCTCAGTGCTCTGTCTGCGTCGGGTTACACCAGCTGTTTGTGAATCCATTACAAAGTTTTGTTACATTAAGCCCTTTTCATGAACTATCAGCGAGTTTCAAACGTATGATTAAAGCCTCAGTTAAACAGAAGTTAAAGCAGCTTTTTCTGCTGTACTGTGAGTTTCTCCCAGTGGAGCAGAACATTTGAGGATTCAAATCAAATCCTTGGCATCTGATTGGTGGTGAAATAGTACATTGCTACATTTGTAGTAGTGTTGGAATATATTTGTTGAACTAAACTTGAAAAAAAAATTATGAATGTGAGCCCCTCTAGCATCCTCTGCACATGCCTCTGTGTGTGTGTGTGTGTGTGTGTGTGTGTGTGTGTGTGTGTGTGTGTGTGTGTGTGTGTGTGTGTGTGTGTGTGTGTGTGTGTGTGTGTGTGTGTGTGTGTGTATGTGTGTGTGTGTGTGTGCTTGTATGTGTGGATATAGTCACACAACTAATGTGGTTGGGAATTATATTAGTTTGTATATTGTCTTAAAGTAGGGTGACCAGACGTCCCGGATTTTCGGGGACAGTCCCCGATTTGGCCGACCTGTCCCCGGTTAAAGCTGTCCCCGAAAATGTCCCCGATTTGAATGGGAGAGAAAAAAAGTTGCGCACCAACGCAAACTCCAGTTATTACGGTAGCCAGTAAAAAGTTGCGCACCGACGCAAACTCCAGTTATTACGGTAGCCAGTGAAACTAACGTACTGACGTTACAGTCATTGGAATTAAAAAGGTGGAAGACATAATACCTTCCTACCTCAGGCCTGAGTAGACAGGATTGTAATATTGTTGCTCCGCAAAATGAATTCACAGCATTCACAATTTTTCGATAACTTTGAGAAGACCTCTTTTAAAGTCAGTTGTCTGCACTGTGGTTCTTCATATGTGCACCATCAAATGTGTTCTTGTTTTCTCCATAAAGCTTGTGAACTGAAAAAAAAAAATCATCAGCTAAATAATAAATAAGTCGAATAAGATAAGAATCTGTTTTGTTGTTTTTGTTTCATCTGTGGTTTTTACAGCTCTAATGTTAATTGCTGCAGACTGCTTTTACATATTAAAATTAACATGTAATTGCCCCTGTTATTTATTTCATAATGATAACATTGGAATTTTGACCACCGCGCTGGAAATGTCCCCGATTTTCATTTCAGAAATCTGGTCACCTTATCTTAAAGGTGATATTACAGCTCCCACCAGAGGCCACATGTAAAAATGAAGCTTTAGGCTACAACTGGTACAATAATAGTCCTGATCCTGTCGTGGATGTCTTGATCCCGGACTCCTGGTTTATAACCAGGTGGTCAATGTCCCCATGCTGGTGTGGGATTCCCATTTACAAATCTCCACCATTCATGTATCCATTAATTAATATCAACATTACATTTTAATTGAAAACTTCAGATAATTTCAGGTACAAATTAACTAAAATGATTTGCCTGTCAAGCTAGCTAGCTTATCAAGCTTACCACGCAAGCTAGCTTGACCCCGTTAGGCTCACATGGACTTACCTGTTCTCTGTTCCTTCTTCGCTGGTTGATGGTGGAAATTCAGAAATTCAAAGTTGAAATTGACATGAAATGAACAACGAATGACACTCTTCAACACAGGGTTTGAAACCTTTAGTTGTTGTTTTGGTCAGGCAGGGTTCAAACCCGCGTGTCAATGATGGTAACCGTTTTCCTTAATCACTGGTCCACCTGAACGCTCACAAGAGAGAAAGAACATGAGACCAGAGCTGCAGAAAGTTCACCTTCATCAAGCTGCAGAGAAACTAAGTTTATAGACTGAAACCTGATCGGTGTCCTTTAATAGTGAAGGAGACCAGGGGCCTCATGTATCAATGTTGCGTACGCACAAAAACATGGCGTACGTCATTTTCCACACCAACGTTCAGATGTATCAAAAGTGAAATGAGCGTGGAAATGTGCGGTGTCCCACGGCAGCTTCATGGCTGGCGTACGCACGTTTCTACAGCTATTGTTCCTTTGGCGACGCTCTGAGGTGATGCTGGGAAACTGTTAATTATGTGAAAACAATTAGTCCTCAGAGTAATGTGCACATCAGAGACACATTAATGGACAATTAACACACACGTGTTTGCAGTCATATGGATGGATATAAAAGCATGCGCAAAGTGATGAAAAAATGGCATTAACAATGGCAGCCTTGGCCTTGTTAGAAGACATCGCAAACGGTAACATCAGACGTGAGAGGGTGTTTATAAAACGGGAGGATATGTTAGCAAATGACGACAACTGGCTCATGTGTCGTTTTAGGTTGCCGAGGCCAGTGTTACTGGAGCTGTGTGCAGAGCTGCGGCCGGCCCTAGAAAGAAACACAGCAGGAGCCAGGGGTTGTCCGTGCCCACACAGGTGCTGACCACTCTGGGGTTTCTGGCAACAGGAGCCTTCCAGAGGGAACTGGCCGACCAGTCAGGAGTGTGCCAGTCCACTCTGAGCCGAGCCATGCCAGCTGTGTGGGACGGGATCATAAGAATGTCATCCAGGTACATCAAATTCCCATACAATGCTGTTGAACAGGCCAACATCAAAGCGCAATTTGCAGCAAGAGCCGGTTTCCCTAATGTAATCGGAGCTATTGACTGCACACATGTTGCTGTAAGCGCCATCACAGGATGAATTTGTTTTTGTCAACAGGAAACATTTTCATTCAATAAATGTTCAAATAATATGTGATGCACAAATGCAGCTCACCAACATCGTGGCAAGGTGGCCTGGTTCAACGCATGACTCGTTCATTCTTACTAATAGCATGGTTGGTAACAGGCTGGAGGCTGGCACGGTGCGCGATGGGTGGCTTCTCGGTGAGTAAATGTATCCGTTTAATTGCGCCCCGAATGTAAACCAGCACGATGCCCATTTGGGCACGTGCATTCAAATATGTGCATTTGTTTTTCCCTGGTGAAAATAGAGCGGCAGAGCTATCTAACAAGCCCTTTATTGTCTCCTTGTGTTCAGTATTTGTGTCGATAAACGCGTGCGTAAAGTTGGAAATGTCACACTGCAGTAGCCACGGCGCACTTCTGCAGTCATTAATATATATGATAATATAATATATAATATATTAATATCCTCCTGTCCCCCCGCCCGTTGCGGTCACGCTTCGGCGGTGGGCCGAAATCCTCCGCTTCACCTCCACTTTCACGTCGGACCATTTCTTTTTTATTTCAGGGAGTGTGCGCTGCTCCGACCCCACAGCGTTCACTGCCTCACACACACGCTCCCACTCACATTTCTTTTTTTTTGTCTTTATGCCTGATGAGAGGCTACCAAATAATACTGGTCTTCGAGTCTCGACTTCGTTTACGAGCGTTTCGAGCTCAGACTCGGTGAAGTTGCGCTTCTTCCCTTTTTCATTTTGTAGATCTGATGGTGCAGAGAGGGGAATCCCCGGTGCAGGCCCTATTTAAATGCATTTGCATATTTAAATGGAGGCGTGGACAGGGAGGAGTTTAGCACTTCTACATGTGCGCTCAATTCCACGTTGATTGGGATGTACAAAGGAAAAGTGCTTGGATCCATGCGTACGCACACTTTGATACATCTGATTTTTTTTGTGCGTACGACAGTTTCTGGATTCTAGCGTACGCCATGTTTCAGTAGGAAATCCACGCAATTCTTAGTACATGAGGCCCCAGGGCTCTGTACTAGCTACAACCGCCACTGAGAAGTAATATCTTATGAAGATAATTAAGGGCAAAAAAGCTTGAAACAAGTGAAATGCTCTTACTGGCCCATATGGACAAAACACAAGCATCATTTGCCTTGATTTAAGACATTTCATCTTTCTTTTACTTTGAGTTCCATTGTTGCAGCGTGGACGCATGGCTGTGATGAAATATCTTAGGTTCTCTTGTCTTGTCATTGTGACCTAAATACAGAACTTAATAATTAGATTATGAAGTTCTTATAAGTCTTTGGGTTCATGCAAAACGTAGCCGTCATGCATGGACCCTTGTCATAATATTAACTATTATTTATATCTTAATATTGTGAATTCATTTTTGTCGTGCTGCCTTAAAGGTTGGGTAGGTCATTTTGAAAAACCACCGAGACTTTGAACACATCGCTGAACTCGACTTTTTGATTGGACAGGGTTTTTACAGTCCTGCCACGTCCACAGACGACATCTTCTTTTTATGTTTTTATGTCAGAGCATTTAATTTATTCATTGCTATCAGTACGTTACAAGGATTTCAAGTAACATAACAGAAAGTGTTTCTAAGTCGGATCACCTACTTAACCTTTAAAGTGCTGTTAATGATGTGATTATGTACTGCATCTTTAATTGTCTTGAGAGAGATGTTGTTCTCGGTTTCATGCCCAGAGGCTACAGATGTAAATGAGCTTATAGCTAACTCTGCTTCACCTGAGAAGCTGTGCATCCCTGTCAAATAAATACAATAAATAGAAAATAAAATAGGCTACTTAGGTTGTAAGAGGACGCCTGAGTAACATTTACTGAAGACAGCAAACCTCTGGGAAGAGCTTATAAATCTCCAGTTAGTAATACATTTAGAAAAATGGGTTTAGAGTGTTGTTAATCTCTATTTATTTATTGTTTTTGTTGTGCCATGGTCAGCGGATCACTTTATAAAACGTAATCTTCCGGAACACAATGAACTGCCGGACGGTAAAACATCCAACATTTTTATTCCCTGACTTTCACTGCTCGGCCATTTCACGCATCCTTGTTCCCCTGCTTTATACTGGCCGTCCCCTGAGCTGCCCGCTCTAATAACTTGCGTTGGTAGCTGTGTGGATCCAGAAAGCCCAGGAGGAACGGGTCGCTCTGGCTGGAAATATCAATAAAGTTTTATTGGTCTGCAAGGATGGGATAAGACAAACAAATTGCGGTGTGAAGCCTCAGGAGTGGAAGAGCGCCACATTACATAAGACAGAATGTAAGTAAGACTTGCTGGGTGTGTTGGAAAAGGAATGAACGGAGAGACGAACAGCAGGAAGTCATCCTGCAAATTACTCACCTGTTAAATATCTTCATAGGGCTGTTCAATCATCTCAATTAATTGCAATTACTGCAGCAGTGATCTCTTTTGATATAATCACCTCAGAAGCGGTAATGCAATTCTGCTGATGTAATTTCTCCTCCATGCAGACAACAAACACGCACGCAGTCCCACGGGGAATAACAAATACCTTATTACTCTGACAAAAAAAAAGCAACTTCCAGCCCCAGGGCACTTATTAAGCTAACATGGCCCATATTGGGGCTCGAAATGTGAGCATAGAACATCAGGACACGAGTCCATGCGGCGCCCTTCAGGATCCAGCCTGAATCACGCCGTCATCAAAGGGTTCACGATGAAGCGCACCAATGTGCCAGCGTTCGGCACGAACGACCATCGGAGCCAATCCCATGCGACCGCACCAAATGGGTAACGTGATGTGAACATCTCATATTATAATGAGTATTTCTGTGATGTGATATGAAGACTGGAGGTACGGCTGCCGCGTGTAGAACGTGGATGACTGGCATTTCAAATGATCACATCATGTCCTGTCTGCTCTTGAGCCTAAAGTACATACGGACTCTCCTTTTTCATAGAGGCATCTCCCGCCTCCCCGGATACGTATGTTTCCATTGTAACGTATAGCATCATGGAAGGATCATGGCAAATTTATGCATCTTGCAAATGCAGATTTGTTTTTTTCTCTTATGATCCCTCCTTGCTTGGGGCAGTGACCCCCGATCGGGAGGGTGCAGAGCTGCTGCTCCCCTCCTGTCTTGGTCACTAGTGAAGGTAAAATGGATCATAAGATGCAGTGATGCAGAGTTGATGGGTCTGATTCTGGATTGTTCCGGGCACGTCCAACACCTCGGGGCCCCCCAGGAGAAGCTGCGAAGCGTTGCTGGGGAGAAGGGCATCTGGAACGAACACCGAGTCCTGCTTCCCCCCAGCGACCCGTCCCAAGATAATCAGAGGAAAATGGACGGATGGCTACTTCTGCTAACATGCTAATGTTGCTAAGGAGTGGTGTTTTACCATTAACACCTGGTTAACACCTACTGATCATGTCAGCTTTGTGGTTTCTGCTGTTGCTAATCTATGATTATTATTTCCATCATTGATTTATCTTTGATAAAGTGGATGAAATGAGCTGCAGAGAGCAGAACTCAGGATGATGTCATCAGTCCAGTCTGTCCGTTTAACATCTGTGCTTTGCTTCAAAAGTTGTCTTCGAGGACGGTATTTTGGAAAATAAAATTATATTTTTTGCATCTCTTTTGCGATTTCCCGAGATATCGCCGGTTTCAACTTGTTTCTGCTGTTGTTACTGCCCCACCGATGTGCAGTGACGTAAACTCACAACTGACTACCGTTTCTAGCTGTCACACGTCCATCATGGTTGTATTCATATACAACGTGTTATCATTTTACCTTTAGAGAGAAATATACACTCAATGACTACTTTAGGTATGCCTGTACAACCTAATGAGCTGCGATGAACGGCAATAACATCGATCTTGTCGGGCTCCTTGGCTCGTATCCAACATCAAATGTTTCCCGAAACAACTTGCCTTTCGAGGAATCTGCATCATATCAGCCATGACAGAGATCAATTTAGAGATGGTTTTTAAAGCTGCAGCAATGTTTGTGATTTCAAAGTGGCGTTGATAAAGTTGGCGTAGACTGCAGTTAATGAGGGAGATACTGTCTGGCACCACAGCTGCTGTGACACAGCAACTGGTGGCAAAGCGAGAGAGGACATCATCCAAAGCGGACATGACTCAGCGCAAAGTTACAAGCTGTTCCTCCGGTAAATCTCAGGAAGACGTGAACATGCAGCGAGCCACATCAGCCCCTGTGAGTGACATTCAATTACTGCAGGCCCTTTGGTGCTGCTCTCTATGTTCTTATTGGACAACAGTGCTCTCGTTTCCATAAGAAATTATCCCATCATTTCTTCTGGCAGCTGACTGTGGCTTGACGCATTTCTTTTTTTTTTTTCATTACATTTTCCTAATTTTCCCCAAAAATAAGCTTAGTTGAGCTAAGAGGGGGTCCAGAGGAGAAGTTTAAGCGGTTGCCAGATGAGCAGTTTGGATGAAGGGGTTTCTTTTAGCACGACGGAGATCAACAAGCAGCTCGGATTTACACTGATGGAAGAAAAAAAATCCACTCTGCATTCCAGAGATAACAGCGTCTTTACAGGAAAAGTCAGCAGGCCACTTTTTTTTTTCTTTCAAAGTGAAACAAGAGTTTTTGGGGGGCAGAGGGAGGTTGGCAGTGTTTGATGGGTGCAAGTCAGTCGCCATGTGGAAACGCAACAAAGAGCGGCGTCAAAGAATGAGTCATCATCCGACAGCGTGTACTGTATGGTGTGTGTGTGTGTGTGTGTGTGTGTGTGTGTGTGTGTGTGTGTGTGTGTGTGTGTGTGTGTGTGTGTGTGTGTGTGTGTGTGTGTGTGTGCTAGTGCGTTTTCTTGTGTGTGCAAATCTATATGGTATAATGTAATCTTTATGCACACGCTTGCTTTTTACCTTGTATACATGTTGTGTCTACAGTGTAGCTATCCGTGTTTGTGTGTGTGTGTTTGTGTGTGTGTTTGTGTGTGTGTGTGTGTGTGTGTGTGTGTGTGTGTGTGTGTGTGTGTGTGTGTGTGTGTGTGTGTGTGTGTGTGTGTGTGTGTGTGTGTGTGACTTCCTCCCATGCAGTAACATTTATAATAAAGCAGTGTGAGTTTTCTACATAGGAGATTGAATGCAGGATTTGCGTTATATGGTGATTAAACTCCAGGTATGTGAAAAAATTGAATGCCTTTAAAGACTTGTGATGACTGATGGTGTTTTTTGCATTTCAACACAATATCGTGGATCTAGAAAATGTGGAACAAGATCCCAAAGTACTCGGTAACAAATTTGGAAAATCTAATTATCATAACACACAAGGGAGCTCCAATTAAAGTGTTGCCATATGATTGAAATAACATGCTTAAATTAAAATAATAATTTCTATGTTTCTGTGCTGTGAATAATCACAGTGATAAAAGCAGCAATAGGGATCACTAATCCTGATCACAGCTGCTTTTCACTTCAGAAGTCAAGCTTTTCTTGAAGAGATGGCACGTAAAAATGTTATTTAATTTTATTGGAATGCATTTTTAAGGTGACATTAATTGGAAAAAAATAAATAACAATGCACAAAGGCACATTTAAAAATGTTGGGCAAAAACTGATTTTTATATAGATTATTACAAGTTGTTTTTATGTCATTTTAATTTCATAGTTTAGCTAATACAATCACCTGAAAAAAAATTGAGCATTGTACGTGTCTGCAAAACACAAGATACATTTCTGAACCAACAACCTCTAAATACGTTTCAGCATTGTATCACACTTGCAGAAGCACAAGATGCCACATGGTTGTGAAATGATCAGAAGGCATTTCTTCATTTCAGCTCCACTTTAAGATTTGTAATATGACACCCATTTGTACTTAAATGCCTTCCTGTGAGATCCTGTTCCTTCACCTTGATGAAGGTCCGGTCCTGTCCAGTGTAAACCTCTTATATGTCTATGAAGTACAGGCTTATCTTAAGGAGGAGGCTCGACGCCCGGTCTGACCTCTGCTCTCAGGTTACAGCCTCTTCATAGAAGAGCTACAGGGTTGATCTGGTGTCTGCTTTCAAGGTTGTGAAACGTTAACCTTCCATGACCTCGACCATCCCTGTATTTCAAATATCAGAGGTGCTCAAACGGGATGGTCTGGTTGTATGGAGCCTTTTGATAAACATCTCAGAGAAAGCATTGCCAAGTATCCACTAGGTTTACACCTGGAACCCTTGAAATATACAGAAATTAAAACACCCATTTACTTTTCCTGTCTTTGTTCATATTTGTCACGTGACTATCAGCACTAACGAGTCACGTTAATAACTCCCCCCTCCCTCCCTGCGTGGACCATCTCTCTCTTCATACTACATCTGTTCTCTACCCATAATGCAATGTGTCGCTGCTAAAGATAAAAATATTTGTGTTGTGAAATATGAGCAACAGCCTTTCTCAGACGGTCTCTCATCCAAGCACTAACCAGGCCTGACACACACACACACACACACACACACACACAAACACACACAGTTTCCAACTATGTTCAAATTACTTTGGATGCAGCTGAGCTCCGCTCTAATTATTTGTTGGTGACAAGAGCACAGTGAGAGGCTAATGAACAAATCTAATGATGCCTTTTTTGCTCCTGGACTCAGTCAAACTAATGGAACAATCTGCCTCAAAAGAAGCACCCAGCTTCATTCGAATCTTCACTGGAAAACATGCATTACTGCATTGTCTTCTAATGAGTACTAAAAGAATGTCATACGGATACCTCGACTTAACTTAAACCCACTGTTATGGTCCAGAACGACGAATAGACCCACCTCCACAGCTCCACATGTCAAAATGTGTGTGACCTTAAGCAGATAAAAGAAAGGTCAGCTTGGCTTTTTAGAAATGTGATCAATAGAAGTGTCCTGTCCATCAAAGGACTGTGGATGCACACACACATACAATTGAACTACTGTCTTTTGAAAACTACATCAGTGTTATGATTGATTCTGACATGTGGCTAGACAGTACTAGAAGTAATTTTTTGCTGACAGAATTATGGTAACACACTTTTAGGAAAAGTAAAATATTTTATAAAAACAAAGCAAAAAAACAGCCATGTTCAGGTCAATTTGACTTGTTCTAATTCCACACGAAACCTGTCACCTATATACTACCCACAATGCAAACTGGGATTTGGTTGGAGTTTTGGGTGTATGCTAGTAGTGGATGATCTGCTCTCAAGCCTCTACGTTTTAAGGCGTAGTGTGTTGTATTTGGCGGCGTCTTGTGGTGAGGTTGCAGATTGCAACCAACTGAAACTTCTCCCTTGTGCCAAGCATGTCAGAAACAACGCTACAAGGCTCTCTTTAAAGCCAGTTTGGTTTGTCCATTCTGCTTCTGTAGATGCATGGCGGACATTGTGGTGAATTTTAAATATCTGGATTATCGTAAATATAGTCAGGTGATAAGTGAAAAATAGAGCCTGATTTAAAAAATAATATAGGATAAAAATATTAAAAACAATTAAAATGAATGTATCCTTTATTTATGCAGGAGATTGCAAGCTGGCAGTGATCTTGGTGGTCCGGCAGCCTGATTTATTTACATGCGCGCCCAAAGGATGGGGGCAGGCTTCCACCTGAAATCATGGCGCTTCAGGGTCCAGTGTGAACCTGACGTAACACTAAGAGTACAGGGGGAGGCGAAATGAGGATTATGGGAATAGAAAGAGCTGAAGAGGTGGAGTGCAGAATGATGAAGGGGAGAAAAGAGAAGAGGTAGCCTGGGATTAATTAGAGCGGACTGAAGGGCTGACTCCTTACACGATGTTAATGACTTTGTCAGCAGTGGACAGGGATTAACAATATACTTGGTGTGTAGGAGTGTGTGTTGGAGAGGGAGGGAGCAGCTGGATGAACTTGCTTTATCCATACGGCTATTGTACAGAGAGAGCCTATCAATCTGCCCACACTATCAGTAATGGATAACTCCTGAGGTGTGACCTCCAGTAACAAGACAGAGGACAGGATGATGAGACTGTAGCCCCTTTTAAACAGACGGTTCCACCGTAATGGCAGAAAGGCGAGTCAAAATATGTCACGAACCGGAGCGTTTAGATAGAACTTTGTTGGCGGCGTAACGCCACAACGGTGTCTGTGTTCAGATAGCACCCGTATTCAATGAGCGTCAGAAATCTGATTAGCTCGCTGCATCAAAACAACTAAGAAAGGTGAAGTTTTGCTCGTCTTGCATATTTACACGACTCTTCAATCGCAAGTGAAGTTGCTGCAAAAACATGTCGATGCATATATCGGTGGCCTCTTATGCGCAACTACTGAAGTTTTTTCCTTTTCGGATCTACACTTTCAGCTCATAAAATCCGCAGGCGGCATATCACCCTGTAATACGTCTTCATTGCATCACGTCTTTTCTGCCTCGGATGCTTGGAGCGTTTAGATAGAACGCCGTATCGCCTCGTCTCAGAGGCGTAATATTCTGTTACGCCTTTCCGACTCGGCGTGCGTTTAGACTGATGACGGGGTGGAATAACGGTGGAATACTCCCACAATGAAAAGGCAGTCTACAAGGGGCTAGACATGAAGACAGTGTGACGGACAGAAGGAAAGAGAGAGAGAGCAGCCATGATCAGAGACTGCGATGCAGCCTCAGCATATGTTGTTTTCATAAGTGTTGTATACTTCAGTGTTGTTTTGGCTGCTTGCTCACCTAATTTGCAGCGTGTTACTTTCAGCACCGGCTCCCACTTCACTGCTTGTTCTTTCACTCTTTTAAGTGCTGAAAGCTTCCCGAAGATAAGTTGAGGGAATCAATAGCACTTTCTTGGCTGTGATTATCAGTACGGAGCCAGAGCCGGGGATAGTTTATGTGGGCTTAGTTTGTGTTATTTGTTATTTGTCCTTTTTTTTTTGTTTTGTTTTTTTTATCAATAACTTTGCTGAGAACCAGTACAGATGTGAGAGCCTTTAAAAGGTGATATTCTTTAGTAAGGGGCTGCACGGTGGTGTAGTGGGTAGCACTGTCACCTCCCAGCGAGAGGGTCCCGGGTCGAGTTCTGGTTCCTTCTGTGTGGAGTTTGCATGTTCTCCCCGTGTATGCGTGGGTTCTCTCCGGGTTCTCCGGCTTCACATGCAGGATGGGGATAGGTTCAGAGCCTGTCCACACGAAAACGTTTTAAGTGCGTAAACGCAGAAGTCTTGTGTGTTTCGCCCTGCCGTCCAGACGAATCCGGCGTTTGAAACCAGCTCTCAGGGTGAAAAAAAAAAAAAAAACGGCACCCCTCCGTTTCGTGATCGTTTTCGTGTGGACGGCAAAAACGAATACGCTGACGTCATCGCCCCGCTCCTCAACAACAACAATACCGGCAGCCTCCGTGCTTGTAGCAGATATTCTGCTCGTCTGCACGACGGCGTATCAGGGCCACTGTATGGAAAAAAACGGAGCCGAGAGAGGGGGGGCGATATTCCGGGGAAAAAGCTACTTTATTACGATGC
The DNA here is from genome assembly GCF_963514095.1 of Eutrigla gurnardus. Classification (NCBI taxonomy): domain Eukaryota; kingdom Metazoa; phylum Chordata; class Actinopteri; order Perciformes; family Triglidae; genus Eutrigla; species Eutrigla gurnardus. The sequence continues at coordinate 15,534,982 of NC_139927.1, forward strand.
TAACAAACAACCGCTAGCTAACTTCCCATGAATGTAGGCATTTATTTGTCTAATTAATCCATCCCAACGTGTGACAACGCCTCGTCAAGGTCCTTAGGGTGACGGCTGTTGGTGCTTATTGTTGGTTTTATTTATACGGGCCAAATTGTCATCTTATGGGTGTTTATTGATCGGGTGGTCGGGCGTAGCTCTCACGTGTTGCCGAAGCAACAGCAAACATCCGGTCAAGCTCTGTCTCTTGTTGCAGAAACAGCGCCACATAAGGGCCTGGGATATGTACTACAGCGCGCTGAGTCGTTTTCAGTGGATTCGTCTGGATGCAGATTTTCTTGAAACGACGCCAAGGCAAAACGGAGAAAAAAAGTTTGTTTTGCTTCGTCTGGACGGCCTCTCATTGATGACTCTAAATGGCCCGTAGGTGTGAATGTGAGAGTGAATGGTTGTCTGTCTCTACCTGTCAGCCCTGTGATAGACTGGCGTCCTGATCAGGGTGAACCCTGCCTTCGCCCAATGACAGCTGGGATCAGATCTGAATACAGGATAAGCGGTAGAAGATGGATGGATTCTTTTGTAAGGTTTCACCAAAAACATGACCGAAAACATCAAAGACCTGCAAAGATATCCACTGAATTGAGCATGCTAGCTACCAGTCAGCCCCGGCTCCTCCTGTCTTCTATTAGATTTTATTCGATACTATGATTGATTCATCATTTCATTGTTGATTGGTCGTAGCAACATTAGGAGAGAGGATTAGACTGGTGCTGAATAAACAGCTGCCTACTGGAAAGAAAGTCGATGGGCTCAGAGGGACTGAACCAAAACATGTGCGGCCCATAAAACACACGCGATGAGCTGAGAGACGCAACAGCGCTCTTTAGAGTTGAGGGAGGGTCTATGTTTTCTACAGCTGAGTGAGAGGGGGGAAGCCAACGGCCAACAGCCTCCAACACTTTGATCCTGGTGTGAAATACCAGAAAGTGTGGGTGTTAGCAGTGAGTGGCAAACGGATAAAACAATCGTCTTTGGGAGAGACTGACAATAAAAGAGATTGGGAAACATTGTGCTGATAACCCAGTTGAATCTAATTGAAAAAAACATATTGATGGAGAAAGACATCCCGCGAGAAAGTGGGCCGAATGCAAACAACCTCCTAGAGCGATGTGGAATTACCCCACTGCCTCTCTGGGTGCCTCAGTGTCTCGGATACATGTGTTCACACCGGGGGAACGAGGCTAGCTGGAGAAAACAAAGACAGGAATCGGGAACGACAGCATGAGAGCAAACGACAGAAAGACGCATAGACACATGAGCACGTGAGGCGGGCAGAGGGGAAAGACTGAACACAGCCCACAGGCAAAACTAGAGGACACAGCATCCAGAGCATCTGCTGGGACCATTAGAAGACACACGCTGGATGTGCGTTTGGACCCTCGTATCGCTTGGGGAAGGATGGATTTGCAGCAGGATCGCCTCCTCGGGAGAATAGCTTCCAACAAACAGATAACAAGAGTGTGTTCGCGGTGAATAACAAGCTCCACGTGCACGGGAGGGCCAGTATGAAGGTGCGTGCATTGTGTGGCAGAAACAAACACACACACAGAGAAGCTGAAACAGCTTGAAATCCTTTTGATGTGTTTGATACACTGCCCTCAAAGGCATGGCCACAGGGGTGAGCCAGAGAGGCAGCGAGAACAAAGGAGGGGAGGGCCGGGTGCTGATGGAGTGAAGGAGACAGAGGGGAGGAAGGACGATGAGAACAGACAAGGAGGGGAAACTACAGGGGGAATAACCTCTCCATATCTGGGCCATGAAAGCAACCTATAGGAGGAACTTGAGCTGCGTTCCCGGCTCATCAAAAGACAGCAGGTTCCTGATCTGAATGCTGAAGAGCACAGCCAGACGGATGCCAAAACACGAACTGAAGTATCATTCAGTGTGACTTCCATAGGATATCATTATCTGTAGGGCTGGGGGGAAAGAGTTTTTTTTTTTTAATGCCTGAATCTATATATAAGTGCGGGAGTTGGCATCTCTTTGACGCTAGAGGACACATGGCTAAGCTCCGACAGGGTGAGATGGACTATTTCAGGTTATTACTGGAACATGTTTATGTTTCATTGCTCAAAAAAGGCTCTATTTTACAACATGGCGACTCCACGCTCAGCTCCACCCTTACTAGCAGAGTGTGCCAAACTAGCAGCTGGGCAGATGTAACCTGGGCCGACGCTAATGAGGTACTTGGTGATATCATGGATTTATGGAGCAAAAGGCAAGATTTCAAATGAGGTGTGTCGGTTAAAAATCGGTTCATGGGCAGAATTTCTGTAGGGGAGAGTAACTCCCGTTGGACACAGATTTACAGAATAGTATAATCCATCCTGGTTAACCCCTGCTGTTATCAGTGTGCACCTTTTGCTTTTGACAATATAATTAGAAATCCAACAATCCGACAGAAACAATAGGAATCCAGAGATAATGGGTATCTCAATGGGCGGACATCAGTTTAAAATAAATGCATACGCTGACGATAACAGCTTATGCACATGATAACACTATCTGATCCTCTAACCTCAATACCCACCATGTTAGAGATTATCAAATAATTTAGCATATTATCAGGATAATAAAAGTAAAGCTATCCTGCTTTTTGTCTCTTTGCTCTGTGCCATAGTCTTGGGTTCTGTTTAGTTTAGTTCCTGTTTTGTTTTGAAGTTCCCTGCCGCTTTGTTTCCCTCCTTTTCTCTGTATATCACCTGTGTTGTATTAGTCTCATCAGCTGCTCTGTTCTCTTTGTTTCCACCAATCAGTGTTCAGCCTGCCCTCATGTCTACACACCTGTGTCCTGTTGTCTGATCAGTTTCTTGTGTATTTAGTTTGTGTCTTTCTCTGGGTTAGTGTCAGGTCATCTGCTTTGTTTGTTCAGTTCTTTTGGTGGTTTTTCCTTTGTACTGGTCAAGCCTGCTCTATTAGTTTCTGGTTCTTGTCTGCTCTCTTTTTGTTAAATTCAACATTGCTCCCCAGATTTCTGCATCATGGGCAACTTGACCTTTATCTTTAAGGGGAAGGGTAGATGTGTTGCCAATGAATGTCCTCCCAAGATTGGCTTACATCATCTCCTCCATTCCCCTTCAAATTCCTCAATATTGTTTCAAAGACAGAAATACTATATTATCTCAATTCCTATGGAAAGATTTTTAAAAAATAGAATAAACCATAAGAAGATGTATATGCCAAGGAGTAGAGGTGAACTTGGTGTTCTGGGTTTCTCACTCAACCAAATCCAGTGGGAATTAAACTGAAGAACCACAATGGGGTAGTCGATGCAATATCCTGCACAAATCATACACTCCAGACTTAAACGATCGATCAAACCCTCTCAGGCTTTTGCTGGTAAGTTAGAGATATACTCTCTCATATCTTGAACATGGATGTAGACATATGTCCAGCTACATGCTTGCAGGGCAGCAAGCCCAAATGGATTCAACTGTCCATCTGCAAAAATAAATTATAGGTTTATTATCCCTGGCAAATTAGCATTATTCTTATTAACTGGAAAGTAAGAAAGAGAGTGATTGTTTCACCTTAAATAGATGGCTGAGGACATCCTCAAACTTATGAGCATGGAAGGAGGTAACTCATGTCTGGACAGGGGAGGGAATGGCTTATGGCACTCAACGGGGTCGTTTCTGTACTCCCAACCTCATTCCCTGCTCTCTTTGTAATATAACAAGATCATTAGTGGTCTTATAATATCCACTCCTGGTCCAAACCATCTCATCTGTTCCACATATCTCCTTCCAGCCTCCATAAGGAGTATCAGTAACGTTTAAGCAGGACTAGCTCTAAGCAGGACTAGCTGATGATATGCTATGATTGGCCAGTCTGCATTCAAAGGGCGGGACTTAGCGAAGGCTCAGTAACAATTAAACTTGCCGTTCAGTGTGAAGCATACATTAAGTGATGTGAATGGCGCATACTTAATGTATCACTCAAAGAAACACATGGATTATGAATCAGTCACATAGCAAGAAGTCTTAAACGTCACAGCAGGAGACGGCTGTCTTCATTTGTTTGTGGTTGACATGACAGAACGAAAACACAAACTGCTTATTCTTTTAATAAGTGAACATACATTACGATATGTAGCGATGGGAAACTCAAACAATGTGAAGAGATCAAACACAGGAAGTTGTCGCTTTGATATATGATGTAAACAGACTTGTTGTAAACAGATGCTCGTAATGTGTTCATCTTCATCGAAATATCTATAACCTTTCCACATACTGCTTTTACTTTATGAAATACATACATGTTGAATTGCAGATTGAGTTCCGCAAGGTGGTTCCTAGTTACTGTTTAATGTATTGATCCAGATCTAATGAATGAGAATGCATTTGGATATGTGGATCACTCTCTGGAGAACAAAAGCAATCAGAGAACCAAAGACTGAGAAGCTGCTGTGTATTTCCCAGCATAGTAACAGTGTGATATTGGAGACGAGACCACCTGACTCCCCTTAACAACCTGTTGAATAGATACTGATTCAGCATGTCTTTGGACTGTGGTTGGAAGACAGAGGACTCAGGCTTACAGAGGGAGAACAGACCAACTCCACACATTACCCAGAACCCCCTTGCTGCGAGCCAATTGTGCTAATCACCGTGTCATCCTTGATAGCTACAGTATGGTTGTAATTAAATATCTAATGTGATTTATGGTTCATAAAAATATATCATAGCAGGTGGCAACCTCCGGGACTGAAAAGGAAGCTGATGCGGCTTAAACCAGCATTTTTTCTAATGACCATCAGGGGGCAACCCGTCTCTGTTTGTATAGAGGTCTATGAGAAAATTACCGTTCTTCTCTGTTGATTTATTATCTCAGTAAACATTGTAAACCTGAGCTTAAGATCTCAATCTCTAGTTTCAAGTCTTCTTCTTTAGAGCATGATGGCTGGTTGTAACATATGAAGTTGTCCTTTTAATCCCATTCTAACCAAGTTTTGCTAGTTTGTACTCAAAACTCAACGGGTTGCGTAAGTAGGTCATCCAAGGGCAGTTGTTATGTATTTACACTAGTTATGTTGTAACGGTTGAGTTTATGGTCTCAATCGTTAGTTTCAAGTATTTTCCAATACAGCATGATGTTCATTTTGTTAAATTATGAGTCAAATAGACCACAAAGCAAGGTATGCTTTAGGGCGGGGATACCTTAAATAAACTAATAGAGCCAGCTAAGAAAATTTGTAGAATACATAGGCATTTTGCTGGAGACAGACAAAAAAAACTTACACCACATTGGTGAACATATTTCTTGAGTTGATGAGACGTGAGAAAGGAATTTCACACTATTTAGCAGGTGGGGCGGGGAGAAGGAGATTTTTATTCTACTCTCATGGTCTCTCATCGGTTTCTTTCTTGCGTCTTGCATGTATTTCTTTCATTATTATCACAGGTAATTGCACGGCATTTTCAAGTGGAGCAGAGAAGAATAGCTGTCCCCTCAGCTGTCCCTCCTCAACCATCTAAATTTAAAAAAACCTTCCTTCTCACATTCCTTCACTCTTTCCCCGAACGCTGACATTTCTTTTCAACACCTCCAAAAAAATAAGATAGAAAAGGTTGTCAACGTCTAAAGCTCATGCTTGGGAAATCCCACATGGAACAATTTTAATTTTGCATGTTTTCCCCCTCATCTAATCCTCTTTCTTTCCTCACATGAAAGTGTCAAATGCTATTTGTCCCGTGGGTGGACGATAAAAAAAAATAGAAAAGACAAATCCATCCCACGCATTTGATCAACCACCTCCATTTCTAATTCTATGATACTCGGTAGTTATTTGAACCCAGCCTTCCTGTCAAATGTCACTCAGAAAGCATTATCTGCAACACACTGTGAGTCACCTCCAGCCTCTCGTGTCCTCCTGGGTGGACACGTATCCGTGGACCGCCGGATCTACGTCGAGTGTTATGAGCAACCTATCACACTGTATGTCTGTCACATTCCTGTCTTGTAATTGATGTTGACGGCTAAAGTTATGCAGGAGACATTCTCACTCTGCTCATCCACTTATCTCACAGACGGAGGAACTCACCAAACCCCCATGGGAGGCATGTTGGTCGCGTCCAATTATGCCGCCCGCACTCCGCCTTTGGTTTTATCACCAACTACGCACTTCTCCACCTCATTTCACTCGCCTTCCGCCTCCTTGCTCACTTCCCTGGATACATCCATATCGCACCACCATTCTGGCGTCTCTCTCACCCTTTTCCAGTTAAACAGTTTCCTATGCAGTTACTCAAAATGGATTGTTTCTTTACTCTTACGTTCTAAGAGCTCACAATACAATACATTTCCTGATAGCAGATTTTTATTGTTAGTCTCGTATCTACTCTTGCAGAAACGCACAATGCCATGTGGTTAACATGTGAAATGTTTGGTAAGGTTTAGGCAACAAGACTTCTTCGTTAAAAAAAGATCACGGTCTGTGTTAAAGTAACTTATTGACGCCATAGCGACGTAACATATGACATAACATTACAACTTAACGTTGTAACGTAATGATGTAACGTAACGGCATAAGATAACGGCGTAGGGTAACGGTGTAAGGTAACTACGCAACGGAACAATGCAGTGTAATAATGTAACATAAAAATACAGCGTAAAAACGCAACGTAATAATGCAACGTCACAATGCAACATAACAATGCAAAGTAACAACGCAACGTAACAACACAACACAACAACGCAACGTAATAACACAATGCAATAATGCAAAAGAACGTAACAACGCAACATAACTAACTAGCGTAAATACATAACAACCACCCTTGGATGACTTACTTACAGAACATTACATTGAGTTTTGCGTACAAACTAGCACAACTCGGTTAAAATGGGAATAAAAGCATAATTTCAGTACGTTACAACCTACAGCCATCATGCTCTAATGAAGAAGACTTGAAACCATAAACTCATGTTCACAAAGTTTACTGAGATAATAAATCAAGAGAGAAGTAGGGTCATTTTCTTATAGACTTCTATACAATCAGAGAGGAGTCACCCCCTGGTGGCCAGCAGAGAGAATGACATTTCACATTCAAACCCAGAAGTTGAGCCTGATTGACACCAATGAGGAAGATTCAAACTTTAAACCAGCAAAATATGCTATTGAAGTAATATTATAAAAAATGAGAGTTGCTTTGCTCATGCAGCATGCAGGAAGTAAACGGCCGCTTCATGTTAACTTGTTTCTTTAAGCCTTTGACGTAGACGAGACTCTCTGGTGATCAGCAGGGGAGACCTGGGCTTTATTTTCTACCCATAAATCACCTCCCACTGGTGTTGTAACAGGAGATAACCTGCACCACATTACCTTCTATCTGTTTATTTGCTCTTATTCACCCTCTGCTTCTCTCACTCTCTCTCTGATTAATCTATCTGTCTGTCAGTTGTTATTCTCCTTCACCGTCTCCACATCTCTCGCCTTCATTTTCTTCCACCTTCCACCCGCCCTCCTCCCTTCCCTCTCTTCCCTCCATCCTTTCCATTCTTCCTTCCCCACCAGTGTAAAGCTCTTATCTGCGCCTCCCAAAAACGCTGACAGACATGTTTCTGAAATGGCTTTTCCCTGTGAAAAATCCCACTGGCCGCCCAATCGCTTAGAGTAACTAAAAGGGGAGAACTCCCTGCTGGAAGCTTGATGTCACATCTTGCATAGAAGCTGCCTGGGAAAATCCAAGGGAATACATGACACCAGAGCGTAGAGTGAGATTCCATGTAGCCTCGTAGCGGCTCCCACTCGTACCTGCCTGGGCTGCATGAGACACAACAAGGACCTTACTGCATCCTCATTGGATTAGATAAACGGACCAGATATCTAATGTAAAGACCAACAGTCAAATTGTCTTTTCATTAGTTTGGCTGCAGCTGTAAATAGTTTGAATAGAAAGGCACAACTTTCATATTTTTAGCTTTTTAAGGTAACTGGTTTATATAAAAAGACTTTGTGTCAATGTCTTTTTGTTTCGGGTAATGTAGAGGGTTAGGGTAAGTAAAGAATTAAAGCTTTGCGATAACAAATCTGTCCACAGAAAAATGCTAGAGTGCTTTTATTTTCAATGTCTGGCTCCCTCGACAGAAAAAAACGACAGGATTTTGTATTCTTGCAGAAAATAACCTCCCTTACAATAATGTTGCCGGTATGATGTCAATATACTGTCAAAACTGTATGCGTCACGTGGCAAAAATGGGTGTCACCTCAAATCTTTTTGAGATCTTCTTCTTCCTGTTAACATGGCTGCCAAAATAAAACGCAAGAGGTTCCAAGAGGTTTTGCTGATGTTTGCAGTTCATGTAACATGGCCCATCAACAGTGACCCAACAAACTTGTTTTGCTTCTCCATTTCCTCGTGACTCCTCCTCTGTGGATAACCTCCAGATGGAGTTAATTGCTTTACTGTTGCTCCAGAAAAACTAGTCCGAGATAAGGCTGGAAACTGCTGACACAGGCTGATATGGTTAATAGTTAGCGTTGAGACTCCCTGCCTCATTATCATTCCTCTCCACTTTTCCCTCAAAAGCCCCGGTTTTATGAAAGCATTTCCTTAATTAAATATTAGTTCATATAGCAGAGCGGAGGGGAGTGGAGACGAGGTGTGAAGAGCACATATACAATGAGTTCAACAGTTGTGTTCGTAAGTTATCATCCGACTGATACTTGCCTTTGTGACCGGATCAGACTTGTGTTGCTATTTCTCATTATGAAGATTGAACGGATGCCCTGACTAAGAATATCTAACTTCATCCAATCACTCAAAGCTAATTCAATCTGTGTCAAATCATTTTCAAGATTCGTCTGCGGTGATGCAGTGAAATAATCGGGTTTAGACAAAAGGGAAAAAAACACATTTTCTCATTCCTGAATGAGCCTGACTCTGCTCTCCACTGCCTGCTGGGAAGAGCTGTGATCCCACCTCTCACAGAGCTTTTAATATCACCGAATAAGAAGAATAAGAATATTTTAACCTACAGATTACAAAACACAGAGTTCCCTCTATACCCTTCCAGTGGAGAAAACATGATCGGAGTCGTTCTAATGGTGAAAATGTGATGCAGTGCACTAATGTGTGGCCTCAAATGGAGAAAACGAGATGCACTGCCTTTCAGGGGTCTTAAAATGGAAAAAACATGATTCAGTGACAAATAGGCGACCTTACATACAAGAAAACTTTCTGCACGCTGCTTCCCTTTTTATTTATTTTTTGTCTGCCACTGGTGATGTAGACAAAACCAAGATTTAAAGTTGGAACCATTAATATTTCAGTGAATGAACGAATGAATGAATATATGTGTTTACTCTTGTAGGAAAAACGCTAGAATATTCTAGAACCTAGAGCATGTTATTCTCCATGGCCAAGAAAGTCCAATCAATATCTGTAAATAAGGGCTACTCAGAGCCAGAAACCAGAGGAGTCTCAAATGTGTGATGTCGGGTATAAAAACTGAAGCTGTTATATGCATGTGTGTGTATATATATACAGTATATAGCTGCAAAGTGTGGACCAACATCATATTAAACCCTATGGATTAAGAATGGGATGTCACCCATAAAGTTGGAATATTTTGTTTTCAACACAATGTTTATTCCTATTTTCACTTTTGACCAGGTGCAATGATTACATTAAGTGTCTCAATTACCCAGGGGAAATTAATTAATGTATAAGAGAGTTGGAGAGAGTTGTTTCTGTTGTCAATATTTTTGGGAAGGCTGACCTGAATACTTCAAAGCTTCAACCGTTTCTATGGTAATTGACATCCGAATTAGTATTCCAATACATTTTTTTTATATAAAGCAAGACATTTGCCCGAAAACAGATCACTAGGCAATCTCAACAAAGCCAGGTCTTTTATTTCATTATTCATTTATCGGCCTATAAATGAGCAAATTAGCTTTTATGGGCTATCAGTGTAATTTATTTGATGTGATTATTGCACATTTAATAGCCATTTTTGTTTCAATAAAAAGGAAATTATTTGCTCACTCATTAGACAATAATAGCAAAGTAAAGTACAAGAAACTGATAACTGCAAATGTGTTGCCTGGGTTTACCCAGATCTGGATTTAGTCTTTTCGAGTATTTGATTTTGTGTTTCTTTCAGGTCACAAGAGTCCAGGACACACGAATCACAGTGGTGGAATCCCAAAATATGAAGGCTACATAAAGATAAATCATGAAATCAAGAAGGGATTTCACTAAGAGGCTCCATGAGAAATTTAGATTTTGTGTTGATTTTGCCCAAATTGTGCACCAGAGTCCCCTTTGAAAACTGAACGAACCCAACGAAGCCGGATCTGGGTCTGTCCAGAGGCCCAGTCTGAGCTGAAGGAATTTTCTCGTGAAGCTGTGTGATTTTGACAGATTTCACATGTAATCCAATGCTCCATCTCTACACGCTTGGAAAGGGAGGGGTGAGGGAACAGGGCGAGCTATACACCACTTAATGACTTCAAACAAGTTGTGTTTTGTGGTTGCAGGAGTAAAGATGACCCATATGTCTTAGTTTAAAGTCCAGAACTTTGCTGCTGTAAGCCTTTTTAAAAGAAGCAGACTCTCATTCTTCAGCTCACTATCCACCTCTCGCTCTCATTAGCAGCGTTCCCTGGTGCCTGCAGACGCTCATTATTGGTGCTCAGAGTATTGATTATGGGATAGACAGCACAGGGCCAGCCAAGACGAGCTGGCTGTCGCCCTGCGTGGTTGACTCCGCCGTCGGTGTGTGAATGTGTGTATGAATGGGTGAATGCCAGTCATTACTGTGAAGCGCTTTGGACAAAAGCGCTATATAAATGAGGCCATTTACCAAGATACCAAGACCTGAGTTATTTGGCTCAGTCCTCTGCAGCCCAGCAACATTGCAGGCAGACGGGAGCTCCCTGGCCAGATTTACAGACACGTCACTGAAACGCAACACAGAGCAGGCAGAGTTATTATTACATTTGTCACAGGGATTTATACACATGCATTTTACATATGCTCTGGAAAGGTAGCACCAGCAACTAGAGAACATTACCAACACTTGATGTCAGTTTATGTTGACATCAAGTCTAGCAGCGGGATGACGTTCCCTCTACTCTTCTAGTGTAGAAAACGATGTCGATGCATCCATGCCTCACCACTAACCTCCCAAATGTATACATTAAGAAATCAGGTGGCAACCTGCGGTTCTGAAACGTGAAGCCAACGCTGAAGTGCCTTAAACATGCCTTCTCTCTGCTTGCCATCAGGGGGCGACTCCTCTCTGATTGTATTTAAGTCTATGAGAAAATGAAAAAAACTTCTGTCTTGATTCATTACCTCAGTAAACATTGTAAACATGAATCTCTAGTTTCAAGTCTTCTTCAGTACAGCATGATGTTCATTAAGTCAGTTATGGTCCATTTAGAGTCAAATAGACCATAAAGCAGGATATGCTTTCGGGCGTGGCTACCTTGTGATTGACAAGGTCATGACCATGGCTTAGTCTCAAGTTGTCCGTATTTTCGTCTTCGAACTCTAACTTGTGTTTTAAGTTAATATAAATTAAATTACTCTGTTTGGTTGCCTATATCTGTCCCATTCAGAGTTCGGTTGTACTCGGCTCCACCCATTCCTGTTAATTTTGGATGCAAAAAAAACAACACCACGTCCACTTCTTCTAAACAGTCTCTAAACCTTCTGCAGGCTTCCGTCTCCTAGAAAACAACTGAAGTGACACTGGAATTACACCGCCATTAACACGTCAGTGCTTTAGAAGAGATGCACTTCAGTTATCTGGCTCTTGTTTCTATGGGACTTAAATCCACTTACTGTAAGTTGCTTTGGATAAAAGCATCAACCAAACAGGTTTAATGGGGGTTGAACACACAGCAGCCCCGTTTTAATAAAAAAAAAGTTGGTTTATTTTTCAAGATTACATTTTCCATCATCATTTTCATTTTCGAAACTAAATTGATGCTTGGCACGCAGATACAGCTAATTGGCAACCATCTCCCAGCACTTTGGCTTGCGTGTCTGAATACAGCGCAGTGAGTTCAGATGTTGGCTGTCAGGTTTAGTTTTCATGCTGCTTCCTCCCTCTCTCTTTCTCTCTCTCTCTCTCTACATTAACAGACGCTGGAGGCACACTGCTTGGCAAATGTGCCGCACAGAGGCCCATTTTACAGCTTCCTTTTTGTTCAATTAATATGTAATGCTTTTGTGTGGGAGCAGAAATGCTCCATTATTTATTTAAAAGCCAAACGTAAAGACAAGAGTCCAGTCTGGTGTCCACAGGGCACAGCCTCATTGTGTTCAGCTGCTTCTGTTCAAAGAAGAACTCGAAAAAAGGATTTTTGATAGTTTGATGCAAATATTTTGCACAAAAAAAAACGATTCTTACGTTTTCACGTCGCTTAAAGTGATGGTTCGGAGTGAAATGCACCCTAGGTAATTTCCACCAAGACATCCAGCCAAATACCCCCTCGGAAGCATTTTTAGCGATGGTCAGCATTGGTCAAGATAGCCGCTATCAGCCAAATGGCTTAGTACTAGCTATGGTACAGGGGGTATATCTCGTAAATTACCCCACTAATGATGCATGGAATGTTACCAAACTTCTGCAGTAGTACACATAGGGTCTGTACTCACAAAACGAGGCATTTTAAAGTTTGTAAGTACACCAGGAGTTTATTTAAAAGAACACTTGCCTGATAGCTTCTATCCTCGGCTGCTATGCTACCGCAGCGTAGACACCACTGTTTACCCAGCCGATGCCGTGAGGCGAGTTTCACGCGAGAGTATGAAAAAGTTTTGCTAAATGTTTATAAATGCTTGTATTATCAGGTCAAGTTGACCTGATAATACAAGCATTTATAAAAACTCAGCGAAACTTTTACTAAGCCATTCGGCTGATAGCGGCTATCTTGACCAATGCTGACCATCGCTAAAAATGCTTCCGAGGGGGTATTTGGCTGGATGTCTTGGTGGAAATTACCTCGGGTGCATTTCACTCCGAACCATCACTTTAATTGTCACGCCCCCAGGATTGTCAATTTATTGTATTGATATGTCTTCTTCCTCGGCAACACCTGGCACAAGAATATGCTTAAGAATATACATTTGTACGTCACTTTTGCGTTGTGAGAATGTGACTTTGATGCGATGCAGGATCCTGCGGCTGAGAGCTTGGACTGCCCTGAAAGCTGAACATTCGGTTCCTGAGACAATCATTAAAGAGAAACTCATGAACTGCCCCTTGAGGAGCAAGTGCACATTTTATCAGTCGACTTTTGCCATTCAAGTGCGCATAACATATGGTTTTAAATACCCTCAGGGAAGAAAATACCCGCATGGTGCAGCACGTTGAGTTTAAGTTCGAGTTAGGAAGCACCATTACTCATTAAAGATCATTAATTCATGTTTTTGCTGTTCCGGTCATTAAAAATGAGCCGTAAGGGAAAATGGTTTTCAGAGCACGAAAGAAACTATTTACAAAAACAGAGGGAAGGTCAAATACCACAGACTATATAGTTTTAAAAATGAATAACTACCAGTAAATAAATAAATACACACTATATATTTAATGTGTGTATCTGTATGTCTCAGTGAGATTTGACTATTCCCGAGAGCCCATATAGACTGTATATAAGAAGTGGATGTAGTCACCGTACTGTCACCCATTGTGTTGCAGACTACGGTTTTTTGAATCTTCGAGTTCGGCATTTTAGCTGTCGCCATCTTGGCTTTTTGCAACCAGATGTGACACAAGAGGGTGGAGCTTAAGTACAACTGAATAAGACATTTTTAGTCGACCAAACAGGTTGAAATTAGTTTTGATGAACTAAAAACACACTGAGAAAAGGGTTAAAGATGAGAACACAGACCGCACAACATCTGTTTGCGACCTGTCAATCACATTGTAGCCCCGCCCTAAAGCATAACCTGCTTTATGGTCTATTTGAATATTAATGGACCATAATTTACTAAACAAGTGAGACCATAAACTAACTAAAAATGTTTACAATGTTTACTGAGATAATAAATCAAGTGAAAAATAGGGTAATTTTCTCATCGACTTCCAGACAATCAGATAGGAGTCGCCCCCTGATGGCCAGCAGAGAAAATGCAAGTTTAAAGCTCTTCCACATTGCCTTCACTTTTCACACCGGGAGGTTTCTGCCTGTGAGAGCCAGACTGCTTGGTTTGGTCTGTAAGTACAGGTTTAAGTTAATGTGCCACTTCAGGGGAACAGCGGGTCACCTATAGGTCTCCAAAACCTGTGACCTTGTTTTTACCGTTGCGTAAAATGCACATCACTGCCCCGACTACCCACAAGCATGGGAACAGCACACCACCTGATCTCAGCAGAGACTAAATGTCCTGGAACTGAAATTGTGCTTTGAGACCTGGCATTATTTTCCAGCTCCCTGACATCGGTGTTACTCATAAAAGCTGCGAGGGCGATGGTGAGCTCGTCCCCCCAAATTGTGTACGTGTCACCCGGGCCCCCGTTCGTAACCGCAAACTCTCAAGTGACGGCAGCAAATTAAATTCCTGGACGTCCGCAGCTTTCCATCTGATTGAGTTACTCTTGTTTATTGCCTCTTACGAGATTTCCTCTCAGTCCCCACGGCTTCCGATGCCATCCAGCAGGTGTAATGCTGCTACTGTCAAAGGTGTGAACAGCTGTGTGCGTAGGTGAAAGTCACCCGTTTCTGTGTGTATGTGTGTGTGTGTGTGTGTGTGCGTGCAATCTGTTCGTAACACCTCACGACTGCTGTGTGGATGGTGATAATAGTGTGTTGTGTGTGTGTGTGTGCTGTGGAGGATTCCTGTTGCTGAGCTTAATAGAAATAGGAAATCCCCATAAAAAAAAATGTGTTTTGACAAGGAACACATCCTGTTACATCAGCTGGTCTCTTATTTTCCTTTTGTCCTTGAACATGTCCTCGTCGATGTGTATTAGCAGGGAGATTGAGCGTGTGGAAGCCGGCACAGTAGGAAACGCATGAAGACGGCATACGCATCTGCGGGAATTGCAAACATAGGCAGTGGTTACCATAGCAACAGAGGGAAGGGTGGTTTGTGCACAACAGCTCAAAGTCACCCGACACTTTGTTGTTGGCGACACTCTGGAAGACTGTTTCTGTAGCATGTTGCTCCACTCTGAATGTCTGTGGCCCAGAGACGCTGCAAGGAGCAGGAATAACAGTATATTTACTCATGATGTCCAAGACCCTGCAGCGTAATCAGGCGGCTGCATTATGCCTGGTTCCCACCAAACGCGATTGCATTGTGTTACTCGCACGCTCATTTGTCTTGATTCGTGTCACTCACGCTAGATTCTCCGGAGACACCGACCAGGTTTCATCCATCACGGCTGAAATGACCACTGTTGCTGCTTTGTACATTTTGTTGTGAAGTCCCAGATACGCCGGCAAACGCCGCCCTGTCTGAGTTCATGACATCATCCAGAGGTGCACGGTAAATTTCACCAAGCTGGTTTACAACAGCTGGATGAACCTATAATTCACTATTTAGCTGTCAATTACAAAAGGCTGCTGAAATAACTCCATAATGATGGTGATTAGTAAAAAGTCTGAAGTCCTGCTTTGTTAGGTCTGTATGCAAGACCACAAGCTAACAACTTTTAAAATGCTTGTTTTCTGAATGGAGTCTGGATTGATGGGTGCTAGGTTATGCTAACATTGTAGCTGCTCCATCAACACTCCAAATAAGGTCATCTAGACATAAATACTGTCTCTGGTTTCTCCACATAGTCTGGTCTATCGTAGACCTCTGGGGGACCACAGACTGTTTGTCTCGATGTCGAGTGATCACGTAACAGTCTGTGAGTTCAGTAGCAAGGCATTTTTCCTGTATGGCTCAACCCAAAGGCATGTGGTCTGTGAGCTGAATGCAAACACAGACTACAGTGATGGACTGTCGCAGTGCCACGGCAGCAGGGCCGTGCTAAACCGCACTGAGACGTTCACCGCTGTGTGCTCGTCTCTTCATTCAGACATGCAGCTCAGTGTGATACATCTCACACGTCATTGCATAGTCCAGGTTCTCTGCAACTGGACGGGCTGATTTGGACGAAAACTAGACCATTTACTCATGTAAAGGCATTACTTTAAATAATTTTTACTTAGGTAAAGCTTATAAAAAAAACACTCATTTATGTGAACAAATCAGGCGCAAACCTCCGGTCCTGAAAAGTGAAGCTGAAGTGCCTTAAACTGTCATTCTCTCGGCTGACTCCTCTGATTGTATAGAAGTCTATGAGAAAATGACCCTACTTCTGTCTTGATTTATTATCTCAGTAAACATAGTAAACATGAGTTTATGGTCTCAATCTCTAGTTTCAAGTCTTCTTCAATCCAGCATGATGTTCATTTAGTAAATTATGGTCAATTTAGAGTCGAACAGAGCAGAAAACAGTGTATGCTTTAGGGCGGGGCCTTTCCAAGCGGACCTACAGCCAGCGGTCAACGTAAACCGTAAAACAAAAGACAGACGTTAAGGGTGACGCATTAAAATGGCGGAATATGGAGATACCAGGTTTCTCTCCCTGACAGCAATGCTATATAGTTTCCGTTCACGGAGTGTGGTAGCTAAATATTCTAAATATAACCTCCACTTAAACAGGTTATTTTAGGTGTTTAAATTGCATTTGATCCTCCTGTCTCCTATAGGTAATCTGGCTATGAATAAGTTCCTCCTACAGCCAAACTATCCCTTTAATGTCTCTGATAAATAGCCATGTCCAACCTTGAATTTATCCACAAATTTCTTCGCTATATCTCAGCTGCCCAAAATAACCTTTTTTCATTCCCAATCCCATTTACTGCCTCTCACACCGGGAAGCAATTCATCACCTTTCGACCCCCTCTTAATCCCCATCCACCTACTCCTCTCTTTCTGGTAAGGAGCCTGTTAGCTCACCTTTGAGAGGAGGGATGATACGTGAAACTCTTCCTCCCTGCTATACTTACAGGTAAACGTTCTTCTCTGTGCACAAGTCAGTCAAATCCTGAAAATGTCTGTCTCCTAGATCAGTGCTTCATCTGTGGCTGCATGCCAGGGTTACTCCACTCCTCTGAAGTTATGATGAATATGAAGGCTGAACACCAACGATTAAAGATGAAGAAATGATGCAACACAAACTGAGGCAAATTTGCACAAATTAAAGTGAGACACACCAGCCAGAGTTGAAAAATGTGCACTTATTCCAATCCTCTGGTCTCCAACCACAGATTGTATAACAGAAGTAGGCGTTGTCATGGTGACGTCACCCACTGTTTGTGGACTACAGTTTTGAAGCCTCGAGTTTGGCATTTTGGCCGTTGCCATCTTGGAAGTTTTGCAACCAGTGAAGGAAGTGACCATATTTGGACTGTGGAGGAGCGACAGGTGGATCTGATGAACAAAAGCGGCAGAGCAGCAACCTTACTGGATCTGGATCCATCTGGATTCTGGTGTGAAGCTGCTAACAAAGTTAGCTTCATAATTCAAGGTCAACTTTACAGCTAAGTGTTGAAGTCATCTTAGTAGCTAACTGCATTGATAGCAACCTGTCAATCACAAGGTAGCCCCGCCCAAAAGCATCCCCTGCTTTCTGGTCTATTTGACTCTAAATGGACCATAATTTACTAAAAGAGCATCATGCTGGATCAGACCTGAAACTAGAGATTGAGACCAAACAATATAGCATCGCTGTCGGGGAGAGAAACCTGGTATCTCCATATTTTATTGTTTTAATGTGTCACCCTTAAACTCTCTGTGGGTTTTACAGTTTACGGTGACCACCTGCTTGCAAACGCCCCCACCCCCCAAAGCATCCCTTGCTTTATGGTCTATTTGACTCTAAATGGACCATAATGTACTAAATGAACATCATGCTGGATTGAAGAAGACTTGAAACTAGAGATTGAGATCATAAACTCATGTTTACAATGTTTACTGAGGTAATACATCAAGAGAGAAGTAGGCATATTTTCTCATAGACTTCTATGCAATCAGAGAGGAGCTGCCCCCTTTTGGCCAGCAGAGAGAATGACAGTTTAAGGCACCCTGGAATTGGTTTCATTTTTCAGAACCGGAGCTTGCCGCCCGGGTGAATGTTGTCATCACTCAACTAATAGAAGTAAAGATTGAGATTGTGTTATTGTGAATTTTAACGTTGATTCAAATATGGTTTATCGGTCTCCTACAACCACTACTCACACACCAGATGACAATTAGGCCTGTTGAATAAAAGTGAGATAAGGACAGGAAATTGGGGCCTGCATATTGCTGTGCTGCTGGTACTGACCTGTTTAGATAGCAGAGACAGTGTGAGGACAGTTCATCCTCTGCTCCATTTATACGTGACCCCTTTTTCTAAATGGCTGCTCAGTCACAACAGCTCAAGTTGCCCTTTAGCAAGGCCCAGTGGAGCTGCTCAGGGTAAATAAATGGATTACCTCGGGTGGTAACATAACATGTACTCTGTTCAGTTGAAAGCAAACCCTGGGAACAAGTGAGAAGGCTCAGTCGGCCATCGTGGGTAAATAAAGGTTTAAAAGACAGCTTGGAGAAAATGTCAAAATCTTCAATTTGATGCCAAAAACATAAAGCGGCTTTTTTTGGGTCAAGACGAAGGATGCTTTGTCCCACAAAGGTCCCGCTGAGCGTCCACGAAAATATCTCCTTGGCTGCTCTACGGCACAGCAAACTGGGACGGAAACAGTCACCACATATGGATGGAGCACGTGAACATGCTGGCAAACATGGTCGGGAGTCAGAAAACTCCCTAAATCCTCTCTTCTACCATTTAATATCAAAACTGAGTGTTTACTAACTTTACAAAGCATATCTTGGAGGAAAACACCAGTACAAGAGGGAGAGTACCTGTCTGTAATTATATCCCAGTTGGTATGAGGCAGTGTTCACTGTTTTCTCTCCTCTGTGTCGGGCGTTTAGAAGTCGAACCGAGCCAAACTGGTCCCAGGCCAGGATAGAGCGGCGCTCCCAGTGAGCACGCCGACACTTCATCAGGGGAACAATTGGACGAGAGGGATGGTTGCTGGGACGGCGTTTCTCTTGTTAACACAACATACACGACTCCCCCGGTTAGATAGGAGCTTTTTAGGTCGAGAAAACCGTTTACCTGCCCGCCTGGTGCCTCATCTAATTAGAACAAACGTCCCTTGTTAGTGAGACATCAGCAGCAAAGGGCCGATTATGCTGGAGGATTTTAAATAACCGACATATTTTCACAACAGCGACACAGTCATACTTCATTAAGTGCTCATGTGGGACAGTGCGTGTGTGTGTGTGTGTGTGTGTGTGTGTGTGTGTGTGTGTGTGTGTGTGTGTGTGTGTGTGTGTATGACAAGGAGTGTGTAAGGTTCATTATACTAGCCAACAGTGGAGAGAGAAGTTTTATAAATATGTATATATATATATATATATATATATATATATATATAGGTTTATTTCACTCAGTGTTTTCTGTGTTTCCTGTTTTATTTTGTGACTTACCTCTCCTCTCGTCTCAGACATTCCACTTCACATCCACAGAGATGTGTCAGGCCTCAGGAGGTTGAGGCGGCTGCAGATTGCAGGTCTGCGAGACCCAGAGCATGATGGGAAATGCCTCAGGGGGATAAACTGCAAAACTTTGAAGGAAACTGTGAGAACAAGTGTTTTTCTATGGATTAAGGAAAAAAAATCTGTAGAAAAACAGATCATGTCCTGGAAGGAATATCCCTTTTCTTTTAGGTTATTGGACATTTTCCTCCAAAGTTTTACAGTACATCGTGTACCATTCACACTTCTTCAATTCCGAAAATTCCTTCATATATCTACAGACGGTAGATTGGCCCATATTTTTGCTTTTTGTTTTACTTCTCCTGCCTGCTTCCTTCTTGCATTTGTGTCATTTTGCGTTTCACCAACCCTGTCAGCATTACAGCGTTAGCCATTTTCCTGATTATTGCTGAATCCGCTGGGCTATGCATGCACACATGCACTATTAACTCATAACATACAAGTAACGTGATCCAGATTCACACCCCAAGTCCTTTAAGAGGAGACACAGAAGTAATGATGCATGTATGTGTCCTGTTGGTAAATACATATGTTCATGGTGGAAGAAGTACGAAAAACAAATAATCATTTTAGAAGAATATTAACATGTACCGAGCATGCTCCATCACCTGAAGGGTCCATGAAGTCCTTACATCCTGAATAAATGAACAAACAACGCCTGTTGTAATGGATTATAGGAATATACATTATTTAATGCATGGTGCAGTTTGAAAGAACATGCTCCAAAACATGTTAAACAACAACATGTTGTGTAAAGAAGAGTTAAACCGCAACTGGTGTTTCGTACATCATCTCACCTAATCGTCAAATAATCAGCGATTCTGGTAAGAGCCAAATGTTTCCATTGTGTGATGCCGGTGATCAAAGTGAGGCTTTCAAAGATGATAGGTGGCTCAGCGGCCAATTAAAATAAACACACCAAGGAAGACACGCCGGGGAGAAGAAAAGAGAAATAAATATCCTGACTTTAATGTTCCGATCGACGGAGGCGGGAAGAAGCTGCAGCTTGGAACAGAGCCACGGCTATTATATTGTTGCTCGGCGCTCGCCTGTAATAGCAGGTTAATGCAGGTGGAAATGATGGCCATTATCTCCCCCGCCGGAGTGGGAGACGCTGCACTTTTCATGTCAGAGTCGTTGTGCGAGGAGGTCGATGGGAGTCACCTTGTCAATTTCAGAATGCTTAGGGCAGGATATGATGCTCTGCTTCCCCCCAACACACACACACACACACACACACTATTATAGTGAGTTCTCCATGTTGTAGTGCTGTCTGAATGTATAGTGAGGATTATTAAACCCTATAATAGACTTAAAGCATCCCACTATTCATCTCGCGTTCAGTACCATCATGCATTGCTCTGAAGGAAAAATAACAGACGGATGAAAGGATAGAGAGCAGCGTGAAACAATAACATATCATAACACAGATGGTCACAAAGTACTTTGAATTAATTTATTAATTTGGTAAAATACCAAATTGGCTTTATTGCCTCCACATTCTTTTTTGCAAGAAAGTAAAATGAGAGAGTGAAGCAGCGCTGATTTAGACATTTTTAACAAAAACACACTGTGAAAGAGTTGAAGTTCTCAGACTAAAACACTGACAACCAGAGGAGCGAAGGAACGAAGTACACATACTTTATTACTGTACTTAAGTGGAATTTTCAGGAATCTGTACTTTACTTGAATATTTATATTTCTGACAACTTTTTACTTTTACTCGCTACATTTTAAAACAAACATCTGTACTTTCTACTTCTCACATTTTCAAAACAGGCGTGTTACTTTAGTTTTAATGCATATGAGGGGAATTGTCCATTTGTTTTTTTCTTATTTATATTACGCAAGAGTCTGTAAAAAAAAAAAACAGCCAGTCCTTCAAATGTCCTTCATATTCATATTCACACCTTTTACTTTCTACTTTGAGTATATTTCAGAGCCTGTACTTGTTCACTCTTACTAGAGAAGTTAGATCAGTACTTTACTTTAGTCTTTTTGAAAAAGTATCTGTAGTATCTGTACTTCTACTTGAGTAGAGAATGTCGTAACCTGTCAATCACAAGGCAGCCCCGCTCTAAAACAAACCCTGCTTCTATTTGTTCAGGTGTCCACATACTTTTGACCATGTAGTGTATCACTGCTGGGCTGCACATCATCTTCCTTATTTCACATTTAATATAATTTAGAGATTATAATTTCAATAAACAATAAACTTTACTTTTCGCGGTGCACATCCAGGCAGTCTATCGTCTCACTATCGTAACGCCTTTAATATATATGTATTTCTATTTTACACCAACTATAAAAGATTACAGAAACCATTTCCTGGAATCGGATTAATATAATCCCATTGCATGTAATCCGTCACTCTCCAAACCTGCGCAGGCTCTATGTGACAAGCAATATGAGATTATAATATTAATCTCAGTGTTGAATTTGGAGATAAGGGACGGCACTTGTTCTTTGCTGGTGGAGAATACAAAAGTGATGCACAGTCTTTCTGTCTGATGAAAACATCATAACTCCAGTAATATGCTCTTACTGCAGTTTAAGGGTTCATTGCTCCAGTATGGAAGGAAATGACATTTATTTTTGTTTTATATATATATATATATATATATATATATATATATATATATATATATATAAATACTGTATACGTTACATGGTGGTAAAGCCAGTGTTTCTAATAGGTGATGTTTTATGCAAGGTTTGAACATCAATGTTACTGTTTAATTAAACTATCCTACCAGGTATATATTGACTGTGTTGCAGCTTTGAGAAATCATATAAGAAACAAGTATAAAGTAAAAAAAACAAATCGTTTTTAAAGAGGACCTATTGTGTTTTTCTTTGTCTTCTCTTTATTTTGGTATTTATAATTTGTCGTTTATGTAAAACGTCTTGTCCATGTCCAAATGGAGTTCCTCTCCCCGACAGAAACTCTGCTCCTGGACGGATTCAAACGCCTCGATTGAAATCTTGACTTTTCTTCTTTGGTAAAGTGGTGATGTCACCAAGTAAGAAAATAGCATAATATCTGGGAAATTTCTCCGTTGTGGGACTAATCAAGTCCCGCCCTCAAACAAATCCTGTCAGAGCAGAGCTGAGTGTGGAGTCTCCATGTTGAGAAGACAAACATAAATGTCATCAAGAGGACGAAGAGCTGAAGTACAAGAGGCTGAAATGCATTTTCATCACTATTCCTCAGCAGAAAAACTGTTATCTGGGTATGGTGAGGGTGCGGGACGTTTCCAACAAACACACTAAGAGGCTGCTCAGTCCCAATAGAGTGGACCAGCTGACCATCAGAGCAGAGTGGACTTTTGGGGAGGGAGGGGCAGGAGGTTGAAAGAGAATTAAAGCATGTGGGTTACATGTTCGAGTAGGAACCTGAAATACAAGTATAAGTCCTCTTTAAGTAAAGGTTCATTATCTGACTCTTTAGGGGCCCAGAACCCACAATGTGGTCCTCATACAGAGTTTCCGGTGTTATGCGCGGCAGACCAGTGTGTCAGGTTTAAGACTGGAGAGGCTCTTGTTTCGGAGCTCCGGAGGACTCACGCACTTCAGGGTGTCCCGAGGCGACAGAGTGGCTTTGGTCTGTCCCATCCACTGCACCAAGGACACCATGCTACAGTCACAGTGCCACATGTTGTCATGGAGGTAGAGCTTCTTCAGGTCTGACAGGGGTCACAAAAGACAAATGTGTAAGCATCGTGAGTAAATGATCATTTCTACCCCCGGTAATACAGGTGGACGTACCGGGCATATGGGTGAACATGTTTCCATCCACTGTCTTCAGGCGGTTTCCGCTGAGAGCCAGCTGAGAGAGCTTGGCCATGTTCCTGAACACATCAGGTGGCAGCAGCTCCAGCTCGTTGTTCCTCACGTAGAGTTCCTGGTTGAATAATCAGCACATTTTCACTTTGTGGCAACTATGTGGATCTAAAAATGTTTCCTGGTCACATAATTGTCCTAATTTACATACAGTGCCTTGCAAAGGCCCCTTGGCGTTTGTGTCATTTTGTTGCATTTCAACCTTTGCTATTTAAAATATATATATTATGATATAGCCTAACACAAAATTAGAGAATTTTAATGAAAAAAAAAAGACATATTTTTTTCTCAAAAAAACTGAAAAGTGGTGTGTGCATTTGTAATTCACCCCTTTTCTCTGAAGGCCCTAAATAAGATCAAACAGTTACCTTGAAGTCACATAATGAATGAAATAAAGTCCACCTGTATGCAATCTAAGTGTCACATGAGCTAACGGAGCACCATTAAATTTATTTTTACAAAATGGAAAGAATAGGGCACCACACCACACCTGCCAGGAGGGGACCAGTACTCACGGACCAGACTATTGCACATTAATCATGGAGGCAACAAAGAGACCAAAGATAAACCTGAAGGAGCTGGAAGGTTCTGCAGCAGAGATCAGAGTATCCGTCCACTTTTAGTCGCCCACTCCTCAGAGCTGGGCTTTATGGAGGAGTGGCCAGAAAAATGACATTCCTTAAAGAAAAAAATGAGAGCCTGTTTGGAGTCTCCCACATGTCTTTTGGCGATCTAATGGGGAACTAATTACTGTATGTGACTTCTGAAGATAATTGATATCTTATTCAGGAGTTTATAGAAAAAGGGGTTAATACGCACACAGTCATTTTCAGTTATTTATATTTTAGACGTTTTTTCCATGCAGATGACAGCTGGGGTTGTAATGACAATGTCATGCATGGCATTGTAAAACTTGTACAAAGTCAAAGAGAAGCAACTCATATATGAGTCAGACCAATTATTCCTCACATTAAACTGATACTATCCGTTTTCTGTTTGCTTATAAACCAAAGACACTGTGTTACCTGCAAGTTGGCCAAGCCATCCAAAGTTGAGGAGCTCAGCGAGGTCAGAAGGTTGTTGTCCAGAACCAACATCTCCAGGGATTGCAGCGGTCTGAATGCTCCAGCAGGGACGTTCTTCAAGCTGGATTTGGAGAGTCGGAATTCCTTAATTACCATCAATACACTGCACAACTGTAGCCAAAATGGGAGCTCGATGTGAAAACTTGGGCTAATCATTTTGACAGTGTGTGGAGCAGAACATCAGACGTTTATACGGCAGACTTCTGATTGTTTACCCTTTTTTTTCAAAGAAAGAGATTTATTTTCCAACTGGGATTTGTTATAGTTCTGGACGGCACAAACAAATGATGTCACCCTGTTTGTAACTTATCTTGGAAAACTCATATGTATGGTTCTCTTAGTTTCAAATAACGTATTTTAATTGTTTAATTTATTGGTCTGAATAAAATCTAGACCCCAGGCAGAATATAATTGGATAATTCTGCAAAACCCCACAAACTACGTGTTTCAATGTTGAATGGTTTGTAAAAGTTTATAATAATTAATTATATTCATAAGTAAAATTAATAATGAATCATGTTAATAAAAATATGTATGTTTGGCAACTACAATACGGTTATGTACAATAGCGTATAAAGGCCGTAGGTTAAAAGAAAGAATCAAAATATAGATTAAGGAGCCAGGGTTTATTCCCAGAAAAACCTTGAATTCTCTAAGATTATAAAGTCATACATTTGTGTGAGCAAAATATAATTCTATTAGTATTTATTTATGTTCATAAAAGAACACAGAAAGGAAATGTGTGTATGGAGTTTTGGACCGTGGCCTTCCCCAGAGGCCATCCTTGTCACAAGAACACCACTTTTATTTCGCTGAGTCTTAATCTTGCATATTTATGACTTTATAATCTCAGGAAATGTTTTTCTCTCAAAGATGTACATCTGTAATAGGTTTTGCATTGAGAGGTTAATAGAAACATCCACTAAACATGTATGTGATGACCTGTTATTGTCTAAGTTGAGGAACATGAGCTGTCTGAGGCCAGTAAAGGCTTTAGGAGAGATCCTCTGGATGCGATTCAGGGAAAGGTCCAGAACTTTGAGGGCGATTAGAGGCTTAAAGGCATTAGAAGGGAGCGTCGTCAGCGCATTGAGAGGAAGGTCTAAGTCCGACAGGTTCCTCATTCCAGCAAACATCTGAGGTTTAAGGATGCCAATCTGGTTCTGACCCAGCATTAGGAAGCGAAGGTTCAGGAGGTCCTGGAGACATGAAACAAAGGAAAAACATTATTTATGGTCAGATCGTCGCATCGTACATGTAATCTTTCATCTCCAAACTCTTTACCTGGAATCCCCTCGGTGGAAGGTTGGTGATGTGGTTGCCATACAGGTTGAGGAGCATCAGGTGCTTTGCACCGGAGAGGGCCTGGGGATGGATGGACTTGATGGCATTTCGTTCCAGGTTGATACTCTCAATCTTTGGAACCGATCTCAGAGCATTAGCCTTCAGGTCTGTGATCCCGTTCTCACCTTTAGACAGCAGTAAGAAAGTCGGATATCAATGCAGTTTTGGCTCACACTGCTTATACTGTATGTACTGACAGCAAAGGTCAAATAATAAAGTGTCATAAGGGTCACACCCATTTATGGGATGATTTGATGAACCAAAAGGTATTCACCTAGTTTGAGGATCCAGGCATCAGGGGGCAGGTTGGAGGGAAAGACACGAAGCCCCCTCTTATGGCAATTGACCGCTGTCTTTTCTGAACCCGACTTCCTGGAGCATTTACAGACACCAGGACAGCCCTCCACAGCCTGCACCATCCATAGCATCACCAGCATCAACCACGCCACGTGTTGCATCTCCCCTGCAGAGTCCAGGATGGAGAGAGAAAGTTTTATAATCGTGTAACCGGGTGGTTAAAACTACCATCTGAGGAGTTGGATGAACCGATCAAACCAAAACTAGTCAGGAGAAGAGCACAAACATCTTTTTCATCATGAAAAACCTCAAACCTCTGTTCAAAGCCGCTCCAACAGAACGCCAAATTATTATTTTTTTAACTTAATTCGTCCGTCAATGGAGGCCAAGCTTTTTAATTGCTTTTATTAGATAAGAAAAACAAAATTGGGAAGATAATAAAGATCATACCCAACATTAACTTACAAAAACCAGTAGATATAGATTATGGACATGTGCATAAATAGGCTATATGCAGCCACTGTGAACAATTCTGGGATACAACTCGGAAATGTGTTTATTTAAGACTTAACCTTTAAAAGTTGTAAAAGTAATCCATCCTCATATTATGGCAGGCAAAGGTACAAAATGGGTGACAATGCCAATCTCATGCAGTGCAGTATTTAAAAGATTTCATCTCCAAATATAAACTGAGGTTATAGGTTACTGAGGTACAGATGCCTAAAAGTATTTAAAAAATATATACTTGGATGACACAAAGTGAGGTGGAAAATCTGAAATGTATTTGCAGCCCTTAAAACATCAAGAGAACAAACCAAATGACAGAAAAAGTGTCAAAAGAGCAGCGTTTCACCTGGAAAAATGTTAAAAACGTGATCATCATTATCATTAACTGACCTGATTGAAGTGCATTTCATTTCTCGACTTGTAAGCTTATACCCGTTAAGCACATGTGAAAGCAGTTGTCCTCCTGCCGGGTGCCACTGACCTGAACAGGCTGCAGCAAACGGTTCTCCAGATGTCTGTCCACTGTGTGTTTTCACCTCTC
Organism: Eutrigla gurnardus; assembly: GCF_963514095.1. Classification (NCBI taxonomy): domain Eukaryota; kingdom Metazoa; phylum Chordata; class Actinopteri; order Perciformes; family Triglidae; genus Eutrigla; species Eutrigla gurnardus. Next base: position 15,562,215 of record NC_139927.1, read on the forward strand.
AGATATGCACGTTCAGCCGTTCCTTTGAGAGTGCCGTTGCACTGTTCTGTAAGTAGCAGCTGTCAGTCAGAGAGAAGAAGCCCTGTTCTCCACTGAGCTTTAAAAAGTCAATTTTGTAAATGTAAAAAGTCTACATTAATTCGTTTTTTTAACATCACACTGAGCACTGCAAAACTATTCAGCTCCTCCCGTGTTCTGAAACTGGGAGAGGGAGGCGTGCAGCGTACGAAGTGATCTCTCTAACCTGACATAAAAGCAGCTATGAAATAACTTCCCAGTGTAGCCGTGTGGGAACGCGAAGCCGACGGTGTGAAACTCCCCGAGACGCAAGTTCTGCAATGTCACAGAACCCAGAGAAATGTGGCATCCAAAGATTATGGCATCGGTCCATGTTATACTGCCAGGTCTACTGACTACTGTGTGTGTGTGTGTGTGTGTGTGTGTGTGTGTGTGTGTGTGTGTGTGTGTGTGTAGGTTGGTGGGTGGGTGGGTGAGTTTTTCTTTGGGCATTCAAACTGTGGACATTTTCAGCTCTGAATTTTCAATGTGATCTCATCCTAATTTGTCACATTCACTCACCTGGGCAAGAACTTTTGAGTAGCATCTTGACCAGATGGCAACTTCCAAATGCTGAAGTGCCTTAAACCTGCATTTTCTCTACTGGCCATTTGGTGGCAAAAATAAGTATAAATGTATAGAAGTCTATGAGAAAATGACCCTACTTCTCTCCTTGCTTCCTATATGCCGTCATGTGTTACATATATTTTGAACAAGCGGCAACCTCCTTCTCTGCTGGCCATCAGGGGGCGACTCCTCTCTGATTGGATAGAAGTCTATGAGAAAATGATCCTACTTCTCTCTTCATTTATTATCTCAGTAAAAATTGTCAACATTGTCACAAGTTTATGGTCTCAATCTGTACTTTCAAGTCTTCTTCAATGTTCATTTAGTAAATTATGGTCCATTTGGAGTCAAATAGACCATAAAACAGGGTAAATTTGGGGCGGGGCTACCTTGTGATTGACTAAGATGACTTTAACACTTAGCTGTAAAGTTGACCTTGAATTAAGAAGATAACTTTGCATGTCTGCAAGATTTGGACATTATCATACAATGGTCAATCAAACTCAAGTGGGTGGAGCTAAAGGATGTATGACTTTACGGATGCAATTTTTAAAAAGCTTTAAACCCGCCGGAACGAAGCACACAAAACTGCTTTTCGATAACTATACAAACATCTTATTTCCACATATTATGGTATGTCCGTGCGGCGAGGCTGGTTCTGTTTGGCAGCGAGTGACACAAGTTGTTTCCCAGCCATGTAGATGCAGCAGCGGCTGCATGTGGAAGTGGGTCAGGACAGTAATTCCTTATGAGAGGAGAGAGCAGAGGGAACTGCCAAACATGTCACTCTCTGTTACGCAGCCATGAAAAGACTGAGGATGGAGAGGAGGAGGAGGAGGAGATCGGGAAGCACAGAGAGAGGAGATGGGACGACAAAAAAATGGAGAAAGGGGGGAGAAAAACGATGAGAGCAGAAGGGGGGAGAACGGGAGGCGAGGCCGGAGAAGGAGCGGGATGCCGTATCACTGTGAGAGGAGAGCGGAATAAACAGTGCAGATGAGTGATAGGTGGAGGGAGCAGGAATAAAGAAGTGGTGGAGGAGAGCGCAGGTCAAGACTGAGCTGTGCAGCACAAACGTCGGGATTAAACGAGGCGTGTGCAGCCGGGGAGGAGAGGCGACAGATAGACAGTTGTGCTGACTGGACTCATTCTTTTGTCGGAGAAAGAGGAAGATGAAAGATCCTTTTCACACACATGCACACACGCACACACACGCACACACACGCACACACACACACACACACACACACACACACACACACACACAGACACACACAGTAGCAAGCCATCTGGAAGAGTGTCATTAGCCAGCCTTCACAGAGATATGGAGGGAGACGGAGCAGATAGCAAGAGAGACTGAGAGGTGAGAAGGCCTGTGAGGTGTGTGTGTGTGTGTGTGTGTGTGTGTGTGTGTGTGTGTGTGTGTGTGTGTGTGTGTGTGTGTGTGTGTGTGTGCACGCGCAACAAGGGACAGAAAATGCAACACAAGTGAAGTCATTTTTTTGGGAGATAAATCTCCAAAGATGAGAGACTGGATATCGTTTGAAGATTAGCAATGCCGAATTAAAAACCGATACCATGAATTCCACAACAATACAGTCCCGTGTTTGATATTTTGTGGGAATTAATAACTTTATGGCCTCATTTTTAGATATTTTTTTAGACCAACTACAGTTTCTATAAATGACTGGAGCTCATTTCACTATATATATATATATATATATATACACTGTTGGTTTAATTCACCACTAAATCATTGGATAGAACCAAAGTAAATGAGAAAACTACAAAGTTTAAAAGAGAAAAGGTCGAGAGTGACATACAATTAATAGAGAGAAGTAGAAGAGGAGGGAGGAGGAGGAGGAGGAGGAGGAGGGAGGAGAGCTGATGGTGACCGGCTGATAAATGCCTCCATCCTTCCACGCAGCCATCTGAAGATGTTTACAGCCCTTCTACCCACAGCAGATGGTCATTCATTTTGCATGGCAAGCTTCCAATCGTAGCGTTTGTTAACAATGGCCAGGCGCCATCAGATCAAAGCTTATAGATCAGATGGTGTTTTCATGGACGAGCAGTGTCTCCCAAACACTCCGCTGTCAATAAACGGCTGCTGTGAGAGGGATGGAGGCACCGAGTGCTTATTGACGAGAAAAGACTTGAGTTTGAGAGAGGGGGCGGTCAATATCGACCGGAAATTGCGACAGTAAAGATGGAAAGTTTGTGAAGTCAGAAGTGAGGGTTTAGGTTCATGACGAAGTCGGGCGGCTCCAGTGAACATGACTGATGCTTCCAGAGTCAGACGTTAGCCAATTAGACGGCTGCAGTGTCATAAATATAAACTCATGGAAGCGCTCCAAAGATAATAATTGATGGTGGGAGTGACTATGAGGACACTCAGAGGATAACGTCCTAGTAACAGAATTACTGATGTCTAAGGTCAAACAATAAAATGCCAACAATGAATTTATGAGGTTTAAACTCAACAGAGTGATAAAAAAAGAACAATACAGACAGTAAATATCATGTAAAGTTGCTCTCATTCTCACACTGAGAGAATTCCTCACCGAGAAAAATTACTTAAATCAGACACAAATGGACCATAATTTACTAAATGAACATCATGCTGGATTGAAGAAGACTTGTAACTAGAGATTGAGACCATAAACTCATGTTTACAATATTTACTGAGGTAATAAATCAGGAGAGAAGTAGGGTCATTTTCTCATAGACTTCCAGACAATCAGAGAGGAGTCGCCCCCTGATGGCCAGCAGAGAGAATGACAGTTTAAGGCACTTCAGCGCTGGCTTCACTTTTCAGAAGGAGGTTGCCGTCTGGTTAAAATAGAAGTATGTAATACACAGCGGCAGACAGGAAAGTTAGCAACAAGCTAGTTAGCCAAGTGGAGCATTTAGTAGCTAAATAGACGAATGTCAAAAATTGGTGGAGGCCAATGCTGAATGCTAATGTTACTCCATATCAGCTCAGCATCATAAAATACTTGTGCTCACTCCCAGATAATTCCCATTGTTGTAATACATTCTAACATGTAATAATTCAAGCATATGATATGTGCAGTTGAGTCATTTTAGCTATTTGACCTTGTTAGTCATTATAAAATGCTTCATTATGTGTTATAGATATTTATGAGTGCTTGTAACTGTAAATTATACATTGCTCTAAGCAGATTATAACACATTATGAGTATGTTTATCATGCATCATGGGCGTCCTAGAATAGAATGACTGGGTAACCAGTGACAGATGTAATCAAATCACTCAACGTCAGGCTTTATGAATGAATGGACATGAGATGAAAATTCAAGCTCATCACCGAGCTGTGAGATAAAAGAGGCTTTAAAAACCCCAGAAGTGCAGACTTGGCTGATATTTGCTCTTTGGGGCTTCATCGTGTTGCATAATAGTCATTTGATCTATTATTGATATAAAATATATTGATTACAGAAGGCCTGGAAGGGGTTTGATTACAGTGGTTTTAATGTCAGCACCCTCACTGTGCAACATGAGCTCGACTAAAGTCTGAGGATAATAATACAGGCAACAGTGTCGTGTTTGATGACTGCAGCTCCGACCAAAAGCCTTCGAGGTTTCCGAGCCTGCTGTTAAAAGAGCCTCAGTGATGAGAGGCTCTGGGTGCTAACAGCAGGCCTTCTGGGCGGGTTTTCATGCGACAGATGTTGACTGGAGTGATGCTCAGGCAAGCGTGGCCAGCCCGAGCACCTATTACCCATGCAGCGGCCGAAGCAGTCGAGTCAAATCAAGCATATTCTATTTGAAGTAAGAAGACTGTGATTGTTCCCTCCAAGCTAATGGTTAACCCCCCTTAAACCATGGCGCTCCATCTCCTCCTGGATCAACCATGGGAACACTGAGCCTGCAGGCACCAACTACACCCTAATGAACACACATCATCACCATGGTAATGGGAAGCTCTGTGTTCTATGGCTCTCTAGCATCACCTACTGACAGATGGTGTGCAGTACTTCTCAGGGTTTTGTGCACTCTTCAGGTCCTGGTACCATCCTGGACTCCTTACTGAGGTCCCAGGATGCATTCTGTCTGTTTTTACAGGGGTGTGCCAAAGAAATATCCAGGCCATGTGCTCTGGAAATGTGTGGGCCTCCCGACCTATAATACTCAAGTACATTATCATCTAATTGTACTTAAAGAACCAAAAGTACTCATTAGAGTAATATATTAATGTGTTCACTGCTTTAATGGTGTAGCTGAGGTGGAGCTCATTTTAACTCATTTATAAACTGCCTGTAGATTAATCCATTAAAATACATCATCAATAATTCGTTGATTACATTTTGTTTTAATCATCTGAATCTGCAAAGAACATTTTGGTGGGTTTTTAACCACTCAAGGCACTTTACACTACATTCAGTCTAATTTACCCATGCAAACACATGAACACCCTTCGGGAGGAGCTTGGGGTTCAGTATCTTACCCAAGGTCACGTCAGCATGTGGACTGGGGGAGCCGGGAATCAAACCACCGGTGATCCACCTGGAGGGCGACTCTGAGCCACAGCCGTCCTCCCGTCGGTGTGTGAATGTGTGTGAATGAGTATTCATGTACAAGGCAGGACATTTTACAATTACTACAGAGCAGAGGAGCTGGATGGCTGCCAGCGCTGGCTGGTTGTAACCTTTGTAAAAGTGGAGGGAGAATTTCCCAACGGAGATCAATAAAGAATCACATTATTATTCAACCTGATGTAAGAGGAACCTGGATTCCTGGTTCACCCGATGTTTTCACTTCAGTCGCTGATGTTACAAGATCTCTCTCTCTTCCTAATAAATAAATACAAATTAGGGGGGTGGGGGAGTCCATCCCAAAATCAAAAATCCATCATTTTCCAATTACCTTTAGTGCTTTTTATCGATCTAGATAGTTGAGTTGTGAGTTGCCTAGTTTTGGAGAGATTGGCCGTAGAGGTGTCTCAGCTTGTGGTGCTCAAACGCTAAAAAAATACATTTAAAAAACTCTCTTTTCCAGAAATCAAGATAATCCACAGACCTGGTTTTAAACAATTTCACTAAATACATATAGCACTGCAGGTGGGTGGGGTGGGGGGGATATGTGTTTTTATTTTGAGGTGAACTATCCCTTTAAAGTGAGACGCTGAGGCAATTTTTAGAGTTTGAGCTATTTTACATAGAAGACATAACACATCCAAATCTCATAAAACTGCATCCTTTACACCCACCAAACTTCCTGTGTAAATTCAGTGTTCAGATTTATTTTATGGAAATGTCTGCAAATTAGTACAAATTCAATAAGATTTACATATTTAAACATTTCAGAACACTCTGAACTATTCACCTGTCGCGTCTCCCCTCACGTCAAAAATCCAAAGCTACAGACCTGTATCTCTTCTTTCATTCCTCTCTAAAACCTTGGAACGTGCCGCCTACAACCAACTGTCATCCTATCTCTCGCTGAACAACCTCCTAGACCCTAATCAATCAGGATTCAGGACTGCTCACTCCACTGAGACGGCCCTCCTCACAGTGACCGAGTCCCTGCGAGACGCCAGAGCCTCGTCCCACTCCTCCGTTCTCGTTCTCCTCGACCTATCTGCTGCGTTCGACACAGTCAATCACCAAATCCTCCTCTCCACTCTGGCTGAACTTGGCATAACTGACTCTGCTCTCGCCTGGTTTACATCATACCTGACAAATCGCACCTTTCAGGTCACATGGAATGGCTCTATGTCCAAACCCTGTTCTCTGGACACGGGTGTCCCTCAAGGCTCAGTATTAGGACCGCTTCTGTTCTCACTATACACTAGATCACTAGGTTCTGTTATTACATCGCATGGATTCTCCTACCATTGCTACGCAGATGACACCCAGCTGTTCCTCTCTTTTCCCCCGTCCTCTGACACCCACATTGCAACTCGCATCTCGGACTGTCTGGCTGACATCTCTGTCTGGACAACTGCACATCACCTCAAGCTTAACCTGAATAAAACCGAACTCCTCTTCATCCCAGGGAAAGACTGCCCTCGCATGGACCTGTCGGTCACTGTCGAGGGCATCACAGTATTGCCGTCGTCAACTGCGAGGAACCTGGGTGTAATCCTCGATGACCAACTATCCTGCACCCCCAACATCACTGCTGTGGCCCGATCCTGCAGATTTGCCCTCTACAACATCCGCAGGATTCGGACCATCCTCACAAAGGATGCAACGCAACTCTTGGTCCAAGCACTGGTCATCTCCTGCCTTGACTACTGCAACTCTCTCCTGGCCGGACTCCCGGCCTCTGCGATGAAACCATTGCAGCATATCCAGAATGCTGCAGCACGTCTTATCTTCAATCTACCCAAATTCTCCCATGTGACCCCCCTCCTCCGTGACCTCCACTGGCTCCCTGTTGCAGCACGCATCCAATTTAAGACGATGACACTGGCCTTCAGGGCCATCAATGGAACGGCACCCATCTACCTTCAAACACTGGTCAAACCTCATGCCCCGAAGCGAGCACTTCGCTCCTCTACTTCAGCTGGCCGGCTGGTACCACCATCGCTGAAATCAAACAAATGTCGCTCAGCAGAGTCCAGACACTTCTCTGTTCTGGCGCCTCAGTGGTGGAACGAACTCCCGACTAATGTCAGGACAGCTGAGTCATTTGCCATTTTCCGAAAAAGGCTCAAGACTCACCTGTTCAGACTTCACCTCGACTAGCATGACCTCCCCCCCCCCAAAAAAAAAAAAACCCTTACCTATAGCACTCTGATCGTAGCACTGTTGCTCTTGAACTACTAGTTTACTCAGATGAGGACCTAACACTTGTTCTACTTTTAGCTCTTACTTTATCGGCAATGATTCGTTGTGGTTTCCTTGTTTCCTTCTTTTGACAAATGTACTTATTGTAAGTCGCTTTGGACAAAAGCGTCTGCTAAATGACCTAAATGTAAATGTAAATGTAAAAATGATGCCGATGATTGGCTGTTGTACTCCATCTAACCTCCTGTATTTAAAAGCAAATATTTGAACACACACACACACACAAACACACACACACACAAAGAGAAAGACATTATTATTATGACCACGTTTCCATCACATCATAGAAAGTTGCCGTGTGCTTCTTGCTTTCATCGCTGTTAGCACTGATCCAAACACGTGGAAACGAGGTCACACTGAAGGTGCGTCTGCCTCTTATGTAACAGATGCGGCCATGAAACACCTTCATCACAGTGCCAATCATTCCTCAGGAATTATTCAGCGTTTTGCATATCCAGCCTTCAAAAGGCACAAGTGACGAGCAGGCGCGATCGTGCCATCTGCTTTGAATGTGTGTGTGGTTGTACACAGTGCACTGTACCTGTGAGGAAGGCCTTTTCGCCTCCTGTCTGAGCTGTTTGCCTGCAGCGTCTGTCTCTGTGTCGTATTCCACTTGAACGCTGGATTTTGTTGTTTTACAGGAACAGACTGGGTTCACTTTGGAGCTCATGTGAACTCAACATGTTACTTTGGTTATTTTCAACCAGGCACCAACCTCCCGTGCTGAAAAGTGTCTTGATTCTCTCTGCTGGCCTCTCTGATTGAATAGAAGTCTATGAGAAAATGACCCTACTTCTCTCTTGATTTATTATGTAAACATTGTAAACATGAGTTTATGATCTCAATCTCTAGTTCCAAGTCTTCTTCAGTCCAGCACGATGTTCATTTAGTAAATTATGGTCCATTTAGAGTCAAATAGAACATAAAGCAGGGGATGCTTTAGGGCTACCTTGTGATTGACAGGTCTCTACCAATACAGTTAGCTAAGATGACTTTAACACTTAGCTCTAAAGTATACAAAAGTACAAATATGGTCACTTCCTTCACTGGTTACAAAAATTCAGAGATGGCGGCGGCCAAAATGCCGAACTAGAGGCTTTAAAACCGAAGTGCACACGTGTTATTATTAAACCTTGTGCTTGTGTTTGAAGAATTCAGACATTTTTAGATGGTTTCTCTGACTGAGAGGATCATTTCGATGGATTTCTGCCTCATCGACCTTCACAGCAGGAGGACGGCTTAACGGAGGAAATCTGGACATGTTCGCATAAAACTGAAAGAAAGAAAAGATCATGAGGTAAATCAGACCGAATGGGTGGTGGAGTGTTTTTGTGTGTGTGTGTGTGTGTGTGTGTGTGTGTGTGTGTGTGTGTGTGTGTGTGTGCGTGCGTGTGTGTGTGTGTGTGTGTGTGTGTGTGTGTGTATGTAAATGCGTATGCGAGTACAACAAAAAATAATATTTTTTTGTGCTTCACACAGAACTTCAAAGGGACTTTAAAATCAATTAGCCTTGTCAAAACCACACTATTTCCTCCTCCTCTCAGTCTTAATGTATGCACAGACCTTAACCTGAATGTTTTTTATTCCAGCCTGTAGCAGCAGCGCTTCTTTGATGCTTGATTAAACGGACTATTGTGCTGCATAATGAGACCCGCGCCGACCTTTGTGGAATAATTTAGCTTTATTAATTAAAAAAACAACAAAATGATCTCAGGCAAAGTGTAGTTTATCTGTGTGTGTGTGTGTGTGTGTGTGTGTGTGTGTGTGTGTGTGTGTGTGTGTGTGTGTGTGTGTGTGTGTGTGTGTGTGTGTGTGTGTGTGTGTTTTCAGCTTCAGGGCATTTCGAAATCTCATTTTTCCGTCTATTGCACAATCTATGCGTCCGATCTGCAAATTGAAGTGTAAAGTTCCTGTGAAACAAGTGTTTCTCATATAAACTATAAATGACCCGTTGGAGGCCTCAAACAAACGAGATGAATAACACATTTGGGCTTCGTAGTCGTAGAAACATTCTGCTTTATGGTCTCAGTAAAAATGTTTTACTTTATTTGGTTTATTTGTGTTGATTGAGAGGAGACTCTTGCGTGTTAACAGCTCTACAAACAACACAGCGGTGCTGTTTGGTTCAACCCGTTAACTGTGTCCACACGTGAGTGCCAACAGTCTCATCTGTCCCTCCATGTTTTATCTCAGCAAACAGACTCTGTTCCACACGGCTGCTTCCACAAACACGATGAGCTGCTGCTCCTTTTTTGATAAACTGCTACAAAATGAAACCTTTCAGCTGCTTAATTCCCCACGTTTCATTCAACATCACAAACGTGAACCTCAAAGTCGCTTTTGATTCGTCCTCTGAGGAACAGGAATTTCTGGATGAGATTTCATAGCGACAGCTGGAAGCGTGAGAGCACGTGTGTGGACTTTAAACGTTGGCGGTGGTTGAGTTCTCGTCTGCAAGGAGCTGAGGGTTCTGGGAGACAAAGATGGCTTCGGTTGGCTGTTTGAATTCTCAAGTCATTTTTGGTAAATAGAAGGAATACTTCACCCAGATTAGTATTGGATTCGGACCTGAAAAGTATTATTTGGGGGACGTGAAGTAATTTTCAAAAGTGAAGTTATCTTTGGAAACTGAGGCCATTTTCTTTTTAAATTAAAGGAATTGTGTTTGCATTTTATGGACTTAAAAAGTAACGTAAAGTAAACGTTGCCAACGAGTCGGTCCGCATTCGACTTGTTCATTAAGCTTTGTGGTAGAATTGGAAAGTGATCTTTCAGTATTTATTTAGACTTCTTTAATTATGTATTTATTTGACACGCATTCCTGTTGATTAATAACAACTCTTACTATGTTGATGTAACATCTCAGTCTTCACTTTTACAGAACGCAAAATAAACACACAGCAATAACTATAAATCAATATTATGTGAAAAACCAACATTTCATATATATATATATATATATATATTACTGTTACTTATATTTGCCTCTTTACTGCTGTAATCCTGTAGACGTCCCGCCGTGGGACTAACAACGGGTTCTCTTATCATTACGTTTGTCATCGTAATGCACAAAGAACTTGAACATGTCGGATGAACCACTTACTTACGATGTGGTGGACACGTTTACTTCATTTGAGCTGGTTTGTTTCTCCTCAGACGATGTAAATAGGTGTGTGCATAGGATCGGATCTTAGTAACTAAACTATTTTAATATGTTTCTGTATTTGTTGCTTGTTGTACGTACAAAGAACTGCTGTTGATAAATATGAAATATATGAATAAAAAACAGAGGTTGGAAGTAACGAAGTACAAATACGTTGTTACTGTAGAATTTTCTGGTATCTGTACTTCTTCTCAGTAATTTCACTAAAACTCTTGATTTTTAGTGTGCAATTTGTTTAATGATTTATGATCTATCTATCTATCTATCTATCTATCTATCTATCTATCTACTTGAGCAGAGGATCTCTACTTTTAACCCCACATAATAAATAGTATAATATGATATTGACCGCTAGATGGCAGTGTAAACCCGTACTGAGCCCGGTATGCCGGATATGCCAGAGCGAGAGCTAGTCAGTGACGTCATCTCCGTGCGACTGTCGAGGCTCCCTGATTTCACCATGGCCGAAGCTGAGTATGTGTTTGTTTTTTTAACTTCATCTAAGTCCATCCGTTCGTTCTCTTCGTCTAGTTGTATCATTTCGAGTCTCAGCCAGAAATAGACGTTTCTCCAATCCGGTCAAAACGCGTATTTGTCGGGTTGACGGTGAGAAACGTCCGTTTCTAGGGATGTTGGTTTCACATGGGTCCGTGGAGATGAACAGCCACCGCGTAGCTGGCGTGGAGCTGTTTTCTTGTCAATGTTCAGCGTTAGTTGTGTGTGTGATCGAAGTGGCAGCTGTCTGTTGGACGGAACGAAGCTAAACCAAACTAAAGTGGAGCAGCAGACATCGGTTTTACTTTTAATGAAGCCGCAACATGGACTCGATTAACTCATTTCTGTCGCGTCTGCTTCTGTTGTCAGGCCGAAGAAAGTGATCAAGTTGGTCCCGGAGTACCTGCTGAAGAAGAGGAAGGCGTACCAGGCCATCAAAGCCACCCAAGCCAAGCTCGCGCTGCTCGAGAAGAGAAAGGTGAGTGATCAGACAGGTCGCATCCCGAGTCTCTGGGGAGAGGACACGTGATCCTTTCTGATCACAGCTGATCGGATCGAACAGCTGGATGTGATTGTCATTTCATGTGACTGAATAGAAATGATGTAAAACGTGTTTAACCAGATGATTAATCAGAAAAAAAATAACATATAAAACTTTGACTTGAGTTTGATCTGTTGTGTGATGGTGAGATTAAATCCCATCAGTCCGATCAGCTGCAGAGTCATCAATAACCATCTATTCAACGAGTCGGCGGTTTAAACACCTGTGAAGGCTGCCCTCGTGCATCCTGGGTAACGGATCTCTCCTCGCTCCCCAGAGCAGAAGTAAGAGACGGCGGACCAGAACAACATTTACCTAAGTGTGTTCTTTCCATCTGATTCCAGGTCACAAAAGGCAAACCGTTAAAGTTCAAGCGTTTGGAAGACTTCCTGAAAGACAGCCACAAGAAGCACCGCGATGACACTCGCATCCACAGGTCGGAGCGCAGGCCGCCCGCGCCGCTGCCGCCCGCCAAGAACAGGCTGGCCTTCGCCGTCCGCATCAGAGAGTGAGAACTTCTAACGCCTCCCTTCATACGTTTAAATGCAGGGTCGTACAGTGTCTGGTGTTTATCGACCTTCTGTGGTGGCTGTTTTTCCTGACTTGGAATAAAGTGCTTTTAATCATAAAGGAAGCAAGAAAATACAAGTACTTGCATTCCAGTACTTGAGTACTTTAAAAAATACCATTACATTTCTAATAATAACTTTGAAAATGTCTTTTATTTCAATCAGATAATCTGCACTGATGCGGTTAAAATTCAACCTTGTGTTTTTTTTTTTATTAACAAAAACAGCAGTTTGCAGTCGGGATGTTAATAATTTACTGTTTTACCGTGCTGTCAGTTAAACATTTAAAATAAATATTAAAGATAAAAAAGCTAAGAGACGCAGAGGAGCAGCTTGTCACTTAAAGGAGAACAGCACTGGTCCATTCACATATTGTTGCAGCTTATTATTAGGCTCAATGATGAGGGGTTAACGTTGCGTTGCCTTGGTGACAAACGGTGTATCAGAGTAGTCTTACATGTATCGGACCTGACACTGGTATCAGTGCAGAGGGCTGGGAATCTTTGGTTCCCATGATTAGATTCTAATTCTTGGGGTCACGATTCGATTCAAAATCAATTTTTGAATTACATTATCTACTCCGGTCCTCTGTGAGCTCATAAAGGCGGAGTGGCAAATTATGCTATAACAGCATAAGATTTTATCATTTAAACTGATTGCAATAATGTAACTACACATAGGCAAATCTAAGACCAAATATTACATGAAGTCATGCTTAACTTGCCCAAACATTTAGTATTTTAAAAAAAAAAAGTAGATTTAAATAGATGTCAGTTATTTAATCGATTTCGCAATATATTTTTTTTCCTGAATCAGTGCAGCCCTGATAAATAGAACAGACTCCAGCAAGGTAATCCACCAAAACGTCCTTCAGGAAGTTCTCTTACTAATGATTAAATAAAAAGACTGGTTTGTCAAAAACGTTGTAGGTAACGTGTCCTAAACTCCAGCTGACGTGGCGGTGAGAAACGTTTCACTTTGACTTCTCTCGTTCAACAAAAAGGGAATTCTCCCGCCTCGATTTTAACAGTTAGTTTGATGTTCAGTTCCAAGTTTATTTATGAATGACTTTGAGTTTTACATTTAATGATCCATCAGCTTTATTTCGGCTATTTATTTAGTACAGAGATCTTCAACAGAGGGTCTGGGACCCCTAGGGGGTCCGTCGAGTTACTGCAGGGGTCCCCAAAATTATTTGTTCCCAAACTTTTTCTCTTCTAAAATGTTAGATATGTCCAAATAACCCGTTTTAACATGAATCCAACCTATATTAAGCAAATATGAATCTTCCTGTTTGTTTAATATTATGTTGAGGAATTGTGATGTAGAAATGCCAAAACCGAATTAAAATATGAACCTGTCAATTATATACATTAAGTACAGTTATACATGGCACTATAGGCTGTACTACACATAATTATTATTGGCCCGGTTTAATAAGGAATACAATTTTATATATGTATTAGATGGTCCTTGGCCTGAAAACGTTGAAGACCTCTGATTTAGTACTTATGGTCAACTTTTATTTTATTTTTTTTCGTAAGGGCGGGGTATCTGCAGATTAATCAGCGATCTTTTATTGTTTCTGCTCCAAATCGTTATGTATCAGCCTTAATTTTATATATCTATCAATGAAACACCATTCCAATGTGGTTAAACATGGATGATCCTCCCCTGTTTAGGATTAAAGGTGTCAGTCCCAAAGTGATGAAGGTGGTCCAGATGTTGAGGCTGAGGAAGATCTTCAGCGGCGCCTTCGTCAAAATCAACAAGACCTCTATGGCCATGATGAAGATCGTGGAGCCTTACGTGGCCTGGGGGTGAGTACCGCTCGACTGCTGCAGAAGTTACACGGAGACTTTTGCTCATTATAAACACGCGTTCATGTGTTCTCGTGACAGATTTCCCAACTTGAAGTCCGTCCGTGAGCTCATCCTGAAGAGGGGACAGACCAGGGTCGGCAGGAGGAAGGTTCCTCTCACAGACAACACCTTCATCGAGGAGCACATGGGTGAGCGTCTTCCTCGCCGCCACACGATGGTATCAAGCACACGTCCCGCCAGCCTAGTCTCACCCATTACATAGGCGCAGTCAGCTGGGTGGTATATCTACATTAAATGTAGACACCGGCTTCACACACACATTTATACACCGCTGTGATTTACATTTAATAAAAAACTTCATGAATTATATGATACATATAATACAATATACAAATAACATTGAATTTAATATCAAATCAAAAATATCGAATTTTTTTTTTAAAGGCCATTGTAAATAAAGGGGCAAGAGTCCCATCCATATGATTTTATTTTGTGTATACTTCCTGTCTGCCTAGTAACCTTGGTGAATATGAAGAAGTATGTTTACTTTCACACCTAGTTGGGTTCATTTGGTCCGGACCATTTTAGTTCTGCTGCAGTTCCTTGTGTTTTATTGTGAAAGGTATGAACAGAAGTAGCGGTATACATTTCCGTTGTTTATGTGGCAGTAAGCGTATTTTACCAAATTAATGAATTCAAAGTACTTTGTGACCATCTGTTTTATGAACACTGGCTAATCAGTTATAGTTAAACAGTGCTGCTTGAATGTATTTTCATGGAATTTCTTTTTCTCAGGTAAAAACGGCATAATCTGTTTGGAGGACCTGATTCACGAGATCTACTCTGTTGGTAAGGGCTTCCGATCTGCCAACAACTTCCTGTTGCCCTTCAAGCTCTCTGTGGCTCGTCACGCTGCCCGGGACAAGGCCGGGCTCCTGAAGGACCTGGGAAACCCCGGCTTTAGGAATACAGACATTAACTCCATCATCAGACAACTGAACTGAGGAGGAACGCGTGCCAGAAGGACACTGAGGGGCACCTACAAGGGTGCTTTATTTCTTAAGGAGTAAATGCCAACAGCAGAATATTTCACCCAGAGTCATATTTAATATTCATCTCTCTGTACACTTGTTCTCCTGGTTAGAAGCTGGGAGACTTCAGAAGGACCTTTTGACTTGTTTGATAAAAATATCATGCAGAACCTCTGATTACGGACTCATGGAAGCAGTTGTGCTCTGGTGGAAATGTAACATTTTGAGTCACTTGTGAAATGTTTAAGGAACACCACAAAATTACCATTTGTATATCAGTAAATCACTCTGACTTCTTGAAGAAAACTTGTTTTTCTCTCATGCCTCTACTAGCCTTTACAACTATCACAGGTCCAAGTGTCATTTATCCAGTGTTGTGCTCACTACTTGAGATGAGTGTTTTAAACAAACCCTGAGGAAGAGCAGAAAGAGACAAAGTTTAACATGCTTGCTTAATAGTGGAATTACAACTTCCAGGTCTGTCAGATAATCCCAAAATAATGTTTCCCCATTGACTTACATTGGGAAGGAGACATTTGAAGAAGAAAAAAAGTTTAAAATTAAAATAACTTCCCATAACAAACCAGGCGGCAACCTCCGGCATTCTCTCTGCTGGCCATCAGGGGGCGACTCCTCTCTGATTGATTAGAAGTCTATGAGGAAAAAAGACTGCTTCTCATTTGATTTATTAACTCAGTAAACAATCTGTAGTTTTAAGTCTTATTCAAAACTGCATGATGTTCACTGGTTGCAAAGTTTTCACGATGGCGTCAGCCAAAATGTTAAATGTTCAAAGTATGGTACGAACCCCTTGAAAAGCCCCTTTTAAATCATTGACTCAACATTAAATAGTATAATAGTGCGAGTTTCTAAAAGGCTGTTTTGATAAGTTGCTGTTGCCAGGATTTTTGACTCAAGTTCAATGTAGAGAGAAAAACGTTTTCAAGTATTCAAGGTAACGCGAGGAGTAATTGATATACTAATGGTCATTTTGAGAGTATTATTTCTTCAAAGGGTGCTTGGTTATGACACGTGCTGTTCCTCATGTTGTCAGTGGGATGGATCAATACTTGCTGCATATATGACAGTGATTGAGTAATTAGGATGGGCTGTCCTGCATGCAGGTGTCATACGCCCACCTACAGCAATTTCATTTAGTAGTTTTCAATGTTAGTCTTTAAAAGTCAGTCTAATGTTGATTTATGATTCATTGTTGATACACTTTGTTTTACAATAAAAAGAATTTAATAAAACAATGATTCAGTACTTTTGCAATGAAAACCAAAACAGTGATTGAGATGAGCTAAGGTTATTTCTACAAATGTCTTTTTGGAATCTGAGTCGTCGCCCCCTGATGGCCAGTAGAGAGAATGCAAGTTTAAGGCACTTAAAGAACCAGGGGTTGCCTCCTGATTTGGACATACTAAATATTTTTTCTGGCATAATAAATAGTATGGAAGTATGGGTATTTGATGGATAGTCAGCTCTAGTGTAATGTGGCATCTCTGTGGTTAAATCATGTAAATATAGGCTACTACACTATTGACCATCTACAAGGGAGCAGAGCGTGTGGAGACCTTGGTAAAGCAACTTTAGATGATGGTTTCCCTAAATGCCTTTCTGGCAGGTTGTATTCGATTTATTAATAATACATTAAATCAGCCAGTAGGTGGTAATGTCTTCACAGACTCATTCTCCCCCCTGTTGCGTTACACTGGTGCCACTATTAATTCAATGAGACACATGAGTCACCAGCCGGAGGAGGGGGAAAGAGAAGCAACCTATGCAGCTGCGCTTTGACGAAATGCGCACTGGGAGAAATGGAGGCTGGCGTAAGGAAGGCTGTGTGGATGTCACTGATGTTGTCCCCCAAAGCCGATGTGAACGCGTGTCATTGACCGGAGGGACGCGGTGGAGGACGTTCCCCCTTATAAAGTGACTCGCACTTGCGCTGAAAAGACACGGGTAAGAAACCAGACAACCGTGTGTTTGTGTTATCATGGTGTCATCAAATCTACAAAATCAATCAGCGACCATTGCCATGGTGATTAATTACCATGATGACGATTTTCCCTGCCCCCAGCGCAGTAGTGGTTGCAGACCACCAATACGTTGATCCGACTCCTTTTTCTGCTGATGTCATCCATAGACTGTATATGTATATTTGAGACAGGTGTCACCTTGGTTCACAAAATACATAAAACAAAATAACACATTCAAGCTGACATTCAATGTCTCTAGAGTTGAACTCATTTGGCTCCAACGATGGAAAACTTCAGACTATAAATCAATGTAAATAAATATAAATTTCAGACCGCTAAAGCACGCGTCGAGCTGCCTTCACTAAATTCGGAAATGTAATAACCCTAGCATAGCGCTTTGAAGCTGTGGCAAATCGTGGCAAAAACCCTATGCAACGAGGATGACGTCAAAGCTTATTTGTTCGACGTCAATCATCTTTTTCTATCTCGGACACATTAACAGGGTTTGAACAAAATCGCAACGGAAACGTTTTAACAACATACATTTTTTGTTTGTTTTTTTTCCATGGCGAATGTGTAGTTTGCGAGGAGCATTGAAGGCAGCACGTAATGTAGTGTCAAGGAGAGTGGGCGGCGCGTCACCGCCTGCCTGACCCCGCGCGAGCGCACAGATACATGTGAAGTGATGCGCCGAAGCTTCGGCGGTTTGGCAGCGTGCGGTGGTCGAAGGTAAGCCCCCCATTCAGCTGCTTACTGGAGCCCAGCGAGTCTCACACGGAGACGGGTTACGTTATTTCGGTGCGTCGCTGAAGGCTCCGGGGTTTGCCGTTGACGTATCGCGTCGGTGCACGCGGCAGCCGAGGAAAGTTTGTCTTGTTGGGCGACTGGACCATGTGGGCTCCGAGTCCGTTCCTGTCACACGGGTTTTTGGGTGCTGCTGTCTAGGTCGTCATTTGAGCTGTGGGATTTTTATGTATTTATTAAATGTAGATGTGTTGGGAACTAACAGCTGCGCGTGTCTTGTTACGTGGACTGCTGCTCAGCCAAATTAGCAACCGCTGTTTGGCTAGCTCACGCAAGCCGGCAACCGGAATGAATGACATGCTGGAGCGGGTTGTGACTAATTAAAGAAAGGGGCTCGTCTATGTTGACGTTTTACATCATAATACCAGCATACTGCTAAAGTCACGTCATACGCGAATTATTTACCAGCACTTGCTGCGTTTAGACGGTTTGATTTGTGAAATGCCTCGGACCTTTTATGTTTACGTTTAAAGCCAATATTTTACTTTTTGGTTTGAACAGAGGTGTACTCTACTTGAGTAAGTATCTGTACTTTTACCCGAGTATTTATTTATCTGACAAAGTTTACTCCCTACATTTTCAAAACGGGCTCGTTAATTTAGTTTTAATGCATTTGAGGGGAATTAATATAAAACAGCCAGTATAAATGTGCTTCATAGGGATACTGTATATTTTGACTACATTTCAGAACCTGTACGTTTCCCACTGTTACTTGAGTAAATACGATGTATCAGTACATCTCCTTGAGTATACAGCGTCTGTACGTGTGATGCCTCCAGGTTTGAATGAACCTGTTTTCGCGTTAAAAGCACCAGAGAAGAAGAAGAATGATGACGCCATTATTATTCCACCGTGGAAAAGCAAGTTTAAAAGTTTGAACTGTAGGTTAAACACTTTAAGGGCCGATATCTATTATTACTTATATTTGAAACCGATATATCTCTGTAGTAAAAATATCAAGTTTAGAATAACACAAACTCTTAACAAAAAAAACGTTGTTGAAATTCCTTAAAGTTAATGTTTAATTCACTGAACCTGTCAGCAGCATTATTATGAAGTTGATATATTTCATATTTTAAATAGTTTTAAGCATAGTTGGTGATTGTTGTGATACTATCAGAATTATACTGGCCAGGATAATCATGCTTATCCACAATTGCATTTTGATACATCTACAATTGAAACGACTAATTTCAGTCAAATTTTTACTCGGGGTGTATATATATATTATATAATATCCGAAGTTTTGTCTCATTGTCATTTTGGATATCCAGAACATAGACCCACAGTTCATTTGTGGATATCTACAATGACATTGTTTCTAGTCATTATGACATTTGTTGACGTCAGATCTGAACGACATCTGCAAATCATATGTCCAGTCTATCTGTTTTGAATAGCAGGAAGGTCATTATACACAACTTGTGGTTTTGACTGAGCAAATTTACTGAGACACACACACTTCCATCTCCTGAAGTGTGTATTTACTCATTATCTGAAGGTCAAGGTGACATCCAGTTATCTGAGAGGAACCATGACGGCTTCTGCAGGCTAATGATTACACCGCATCATCCAAAGACCATTCTCCTTTTTAGTATTATCTGCTGTTGCGTTAACGATTGTCACAAAAGACCAACGTGGTCTTCCGTGTCATGTTTTGTTTTGGTGTTATCAGTCTTCAGTGGAACAGCCTGTGCATTTTGTCTCGATACTCTTTTAGAACCTATAACGGCACATTAATCACGTTAATTCAACTGTCAGAAGCTCGTTATCTTTGCTGCTTGTGATAACTGATGGCGACGCATCTCGTTTGTCTGTGTCTCGTCTCAGGGTTTGTGCTGTACAGGTATCTCATGGAGCTGGCCAGGGTGCAGCTGAATGTTCAATGATTACTCAAATTGTGCCTGTATGTGAGCATGCAGCACGCAAGTGTATCGGGACGGGACGATGGAGGATTTAGTTGTGGATTGCGCTTTAAAAAAAACAACAACAAAAAAACATAATAATCCGGAATAATCGTCAATACCGTCACAGGTGTCTTAAAAACCTGTCTAGTTTTGAGCAGAGTAACATGACCTAAGGCTACGTTGACATGACAACATTCTTGCAAAAAACAGGAGCGTTCCCTTTGTGTTTTAAGAAAGTTTCACATTTAGATGACATTGTTTTGAAAATGATCCGCATGCATAGGGATCTGCAAAAAATGTTTTATTATTAGCCGTAGCCGCTATCTTATTTGACTAAATTGTTTAATACTTCCATGTTGTTGAAATGACCAAAACCAGAAAGACCGGGGTGTCACCTGGAGGAGGTGAAGATGGCACTATTGGTAGCGATATTTTTGCAAAATACTATATAATCCAAAACACATTTTTAGTGTCAAATTTGATCAGAGTATTGATTTTTATTTATTTATTATTATTTTTGTTTGACAAACCTATTATCGGACCTGAAAAAGCCATATTGGTCGACCCCTAATCCAGATAGCATACATGACCTTGTAAAACCTTGACTTGACCTTGAGTGTTTTCATTATAAAAAGGCACACTGATACAAAATTGGAAAATTATTTCTTTATCTTCCTGTCAAGGACCAGAACATCTGGTCGTGTTTCTCCAGACGGAGTACATTGAATCCAGAGTGTGTGCTGGTCGACTGATAAGGGGAAGGAAAATGTGAGGTTTGGTTTGAACTACCATCGTAGGTGTAATATAAAAGCACCGTGTGTCCTGTGCAGCTGCAAACCTTCCCATGCTCTACCTGCTGTCTCCTCATCAAACAGCAGGGCTTCTGTTTTGTAGGGGTGAAAGCAGCTCTGCTCCCACTATCTCCATGTAATGTCAAATCATTGTCCCTGTGTTGCCGGGCAACCACAGCCTCCCTGACCTCCTATGTAATTTGTGACGCTCGTGATGTCACCGCTACCTAATGCACACTGAGAGCCTGAGCGTTGATGAAATACTGGGACTGAGGCCTTGTGATATTGTAGGATGGGAGTGATGCACGTGTAGCCCGTTTTGCATGCTAGTGAAGAGGCAGCCATCGTGAAAAAGACCTCAGCCAACTGGTGCAGAAGCAGATTGCTTGCTGAGAGCCATATTCTTTTTGTAGTTACCTTGAAGTACTGTATTTTTTGCAAGCCATTGGAGTAGCCTGTGGGGTTACGTGTTAAGTATTTTGCTGGTAGCAACATAAAGTGAGTCAGTGCTCTGAGTGGGGATCTAGGATTTTATCGTTGATCGTGGTGAATTTCCATTATCGGGATAATGGTGAATGTCATCACAAGTGACTTATAAAAGCTGTCCAACTCACTATCATGGCATCATAAAACATTTGTTTCTTAAACATATTGGAATCACTTCACATTCTCTTAAGGTCCAATATAAGAATATTTTCATTCGATTTTATGGGGATAACATGAATCACATAATTTTGGCCAGGATAATCATGACATGAAATGTCCATATCGTCATTTTATTTTTATCGCTGATCAGGATTTAAAAAACACTCATTAAGTTGATTGTGATTAATTTTCATTATCGGGATAATAGAGAATATCGTCATGAGTGACTTGAAGAATCCGTCTAAATAAATAATAAATAAAAAAGTTCAGGTAATGAAAAACAAGATTCCATGTTGCCATTTAAAAAAAATCTTTATCGTTTATTTATGCAGGGAGATTTATTTCATCTTGTGTCGAGCCCGACCATCAGGAGCTCGCTGACGGGCCCTCCCTCTGGGCCTGACTCCAGACGGGGGCCTCGGGCTTCCTCAGGGCCGCGTCACTCCTCTTCTTCCTAGATTTTTCATGGGGTCTTTTGAACCATTCTTAGTCTGGCCCCTCACCTGAGACCAATTTGCCATGGGACACCCTACCAGGAGCACAAAGCTCCAGACAACACAGCCCTCAGGGTCATAGGGACACACAAACCTCTCCACCACATATACATATATATATACCACATATACATATATATATATATATATATATATATATATATATATATGCACCAGGCGAAAAACCCTTATAGCAAATGTGCATTTTTTTTTCATTTAAATGGTCCTCACAATGTGTGCTCTACTCTGAGTCCGTCACGGATGACTGAGCTTCTCACCCTATATCTTACTCTATCTCAACTCACCACCAGGTGATTTATGATGTTTGTAAATAGTTTGATTTTTTGATGTTTGCTGCCGCAGCTCTCGCTGTGATGCCATAAAAGTATTTCTTTTTTTTCTCAACAATTACTTACAAATACTTAGGAGGCATGAGCTGATATTGAGTTCTGTTTCACTACGAAACAGGCCAGAAGTATTTAGGTTGAAAACCAGTAGAATCTAAGTAAGTCGCTTTGGACAAAAGCATCTGCTAGATGTCCTAAATGTAAAAATGATGACAGTGGTGTCTTAAGAGTACTAATGGTAGTCGGTGTCATGACTGAAAGGCCCTTGAAAATAGCATTTTAGGTAAAGGTCAGTTCAGCCTTTGATAAAGGAGAGAGTTGTGAGGGAAAATTACTTTTCACAAAATGAATGGGTTTTTTAGACAGAGGGGGTCAGGTTCTTGGGAATTTTGGCACTTATAATGGAAAAAAAACTTAAGAAGAGGGTCAAGTAATTACAAACCAGCCACTCAGTGTCAAATAAAAAAAAAGTTTTGGAAGTGAAGACCAGACATTGTTTCATTGTGAAGCCAGTGGGTTACTTGATTAAAGCACTGCAAGGATTTTAATCAAAGGGCCCTTTTGTAACTCGCCGGGATTTAATGCTTTTTCCCCCGTTCCCCCACACTGATGCTGCTCATTTTAGAATGGCACCTTAACACTGGGGGGGGGCAACAAAAGGCTGTTGGCTCTAATCCCGTAACGCTCTGCAGGAGCAAAGTTTAGTGTGAAACAGCAGAATGAGGTGCAAACTTATACAAACTCTAAATACTGTTGAATAGTTTTCTTGCCGTGCCTTGTAAAAGATTGACGGAACAGTAATGGATTCCCACAATGACTGAATTTGCCTCTGAAGTGACACATTGTGTGAACTGGCTTTAAAGTTAGTTAAAGAGCTACATCCTGTCTGTTGAAGCTTCCACGTGATGGTCATACCAGGGTAGATTAGCCATAATGAGCCATAATGATAAGAGTGGGATTTAACGGGGGTCATTTGTCTCGGTCAGCGCTCGATCAAACCAGTGCAGAGTATCGCACAGACGGGCCTGTTGTTGCAGAAGATTACTGACGTTTGATCAACACACTGGATTTAAATACCAGGCTGTCTTAAAATAAAAAAAATATAAAGACGGGTAACAGTTGATTATGGCGCAATGTTTACAACCTGGTCTGTCAAAATTCCTGATCAGCTGTTGCTCCTGTTCCAGTTGTGAAAATGTAAACGCTCCACTTAAGACTCCGTAACGTTCCGTTGTTCGTCCGGTTCAGCAGATTGCATCGCTAGGCAACACCTCCGGTACATGTTTACTGCCTGTCAGACTTATTTGGAATATTTCCAACTGTGAAATTGTCCATTACTTCACTGGAGGGGTTGACCAATTATTGTCAGTTTTTAAGGTGATTTGCCAATTGAAATAATTTAATTTCAAAATGCACTACTTTGGCTCCGATGTCACTACTCTCTGGTATTCATTATATTTGTTTCAACTAGGGTTGGGCGATGTGGGGGGAAAAATGTATCCCGATTATTTTTTTCATATCAGTTATCGATTTATATCATATCATGATGTTGATCACTTTTTTTCTGAAAATGTTTCTTAATTACTGTCAAGCCTAGATGTTTCTTTTTAGTCCGAAGTGAAGCTATGACTAGGTTAATTTTGGTTTAACTTTCTTCTTCTGTAACGCTCTTTTTAATATTTCCAACATCATGTTTTTGTTTAATTTGCTGATGTGCATGTCTTGTCTGTCAAAACATGGAAGGAATGAGTTATATCGACATTCTATCAACCTGTCTTAGATTTCTATCGAGGAAAAGTTATATTGTGATAACTATCGTTTTATTGCCCAGCCCTAGTTTTAACTTAATACAACTTCAGGATACTATTTAATTTATATTTTTTCGGTTGAGGTCATGTTAAAAGGTCAAGCAAGTTTTGTGTTATTCTTAATTTTGACACCTATTTCACACTTTTTATTTACTGCAGACAAATCAACCGGTCATCCGTCTCCTAGATTAGTACTAATCGCTATCGGCCCTGAAAAAGCCATATCGGTCGACCCCTACTCATTGGCGTGAGCTACAAAGTGCTGTGGCATTGGCTGGTTCACTGCCCCTGTGGCGCCTGTTGTGCATCATAAAGTAGATCAAATTAATTTCAACCTCTTGTTATAATAAGTTTTTCAACCCTGTTTCCAATAATCCTTTGTAGCACGGAGTTGTCCTCAAATCTTTTTAACCTCATTTCACTCTCTGCAGTCAGCTGCCCTTTAGCTCTTCATCATCATCATCATCATCATCAGTAGTGTAGGAAACTACAGCACAATCAAACTGTGTAAGACAAGATGGGCTTACGTGCAGTGGAATATGAGTTAGGATCAGATGAACACAGCGAGGAGATAAAAACATCTACCTCCTGAAGTGATAATGTAAAAGAATACTGTTGTGTGTCTCCTGTATAAATATATAACACGGGGTCGGCCTTTGTTTGGTGAAAATCATCCGTACCCAAAGGAAAAGTGACTGCTGTGTTTCTGGAAAACACTGGTGTTGAATGCTCGCAACAATATTGTGACTGCTCATTTTTCTCATGTGTTTCATTCTCACGTGTGGTAAAGTGTTTTTGATGGTTTCCTCCTCTGCCTGTACAGTTATCGTGATTTTCTGGAATCTCTCTTCTCTCCTCCAGTGAGCCTGAAGCCCGAGTGTCCGGTGTGTGTGTGTGTGTGTGTGTCGGCAGGCAGGCAGCCTGAATTCAGCAGCTAAAGTAAGTAAAACTTATTAGCATTGCATACTTTGACATGTTGTGTTTTTCAACTTGGACATGCAAGTTACAATGGGGTTGTTTTGTCCACACGCACACACACACACACACACACACACACACACACACACACACACACACACACACACACACACACACACACACACACACACACACACACACATTAACACATTAAAAAAACTGCTGTAAAGCTTCAGTTTCGCTTCTATGGTTAGGGGCGCAATGGCCAAAAAAACTCATGGTTGGGATCAGGTCGCTGTTTTGAGTCAGATCAGCAGAAAAATGGGAGCAAATATAACTTGGAGATGCCACGATTCAGTTTTTTTTTTCTTTTTTTTGTCACTGATACTAATTGCAGTTGAGCCGTATCGTTTTTTGTGTGTTTGGCTTTGTTAAAGCAGGTGGTATACGAGGCCCCACACATGCGCAAAAAAGAATTTCAAACGATCCAAAGACGTTCTATATTATTTATTATTTTTGACAACTTTCATTTCTATTATAAATGTTGAAATAGACACCTGGACGCCACCTGCTGCCATTCAGACAGCATGAAACTCGAAAATAGTATTAAAACTAACTATTTTTCCTCCAGCTCTCCGTGAGTCTCCTTATGGGTGATGTGCTTTCTTTGACGACGTGATCAGCCCCAGAGGCCGTGCTTCCAATAGCCTTCACTCGCCCAACTTCCCCCCCACACATCCACTGTCATCATGGGGGAGGTAGTCCAAATGCACTTCACCACGGTGGACTACGTCATCTTTGTCTTGCTGTTGGTGGCCTCAGCCGGCATCGGCCTCTTCTACGCCTTCTCTGGCGGGCGCCAGCGCACAACGCAGGTAGACTTCACACACGTTGTTCGTTACATCTTCTACCTGACAATACTTTCATTCTCCACCCTTGACGACTGCAGGTTCATTTTCAGGCTTTCCAGTCTGCATGGACTTTGTAGTTCTACGATAGTCTGGTCTGGTCTCCGTACTAAGATGAGCTACTATGTGGAGAAACCAGAAACTGTCTGTGGTCCAAACAACAAGGTTGATGCCATATTTGTCTAGATGACCTTATTTAGAGTGTTGATGTAGCAGGTACAATGTTAGCATAGCCTAGCACCCATCAATCCAGACTCCATTCAGAAAACAAGTGTTTTAAAAGTTGTTGTCTTGCAGACAGACCGAACAAAGCATGACTAATCACCATCATTTTGGAGTTATTTCAGCATCCTTTTTAACTGGTTAGTGCTATTAAATCACAGCTAAATAGTTTATTTTGGGTTCATTCAGCTGTGGGTAACCAGCCGACTTGCTAGAAACAGTAAATACAGCCTGGTGAATAGTGGTTATTTCAGCCATAATGGTTGAAACCCGGTTGTTGCAACCAACCAGAGTCTAGCACCCCAATAAACACAACGATCCTGCGGTGTCAAATGTATGTTGGGTGTGAACACACCTTTTCATTATAGTAGGTTTTTTAGTTTTTTTTAAAATAAATATCTGATGCCAACATTTTGCTTGATCTAGGAGTTTCTGATGGCTGACCGCTCCATGAGTTGCCTGCCTGTGTCTCTGTCCCTGCTGGCCACTTTCCAGTCGGCTGTGGCCATCCTCGGAGCTCCATCAGAGATCTACACCTTTGGGACTCAGTACTGGTTCCTGGGCTGCTCCTACTTCTTGGGCCTGCTCATCCCAGCTCACATTTTCATACCAGTCTTCTACAGATTACGGCTGTCCAGCGCCTATGAGGTACCCACAAATGGAGAATTAACACACAGCGAGCACAAAGTGCGACGTGACTCTATCAATCTTTCCTCAGTCAGCAGTTTTTCTGTTTTCAGTTCTCAAGTACACGGATTAGAATTCTTATCTGTCCTCTTATCTGCTCACCTGTTAACATTCAACAGAAACAATGTTCTCAAGACTGAACATCTTGAAATGGTCTTTGTTCACAGCTAGACTTTTTATCTCATGAACCTCAAGTACACTGATCAGTCATGTTGCAGAGAATAGTGCTGCATTAATGTCCTGTGAACAAATAAGGAATTATTACTTACAAATCAGGGGTCTGCTGCCTGAAACACCTTAAGTTTTCTACTTAAGCATGACACTTAAGTTGACACGTTTGATTTCTCCTTGGCTGAGGGACTAAACTTAAATTCTGAAACAGCATTTCCAGAGTATCTATATCTTACGGTGGTTTATATCCGAGTGAAACAGTGTAGATGGGCGGGATGTAACTTTTGGAGGAATAAAATAATAACACATTTTTAAAGGTCAATTTGGTCCACAAATAAAAGCAAACGGAAAAAGACGATGAGAAGCAACAATTTAGAAGAGCGTCGCTATTTCATCCTCTTGTTTTGACAGGAATGTCGTTATTTTGCGCTTAGACTTTAAGGAAAATCTTAAAGCTGTGGTCTACATTCTGAAAATCAGTTGAGCCTCTGAGACAGATTTGAAAAAAGCATCCCGCCTGGATTCCTGGATTTGATCATGTGGGTCTAAACTGTCAGTTCTAATCCAGAGAATAAATATTCACAACACTGGCCGTTTACCACAGAATGACGCTGAGATGATGTTTTATTCAACCCGTTGTTTATTCTTTGACGTTCTCTCCTCTCAACAGTATCTGGAGCTGCGATTTAACAAGACGGTTCGCATCTGTGGGACTGTGACCTTCATCTTCCAGATGGTATCATCTTTCTGTCTATATTAGTTCCTGGGCTGTGTTACGCCAACACTTGCAGGGATCGGGGATCTAATTGGTGCTACTTCTGATAAAATGACCATCACCCTGGGCATAATGTCACCTGAACCGATGCTCAGTAATGACACAAATAATTTGGCGCAGAAAGTAATTTAAAATGATTTTATCACAAGGAGACCTCTCTAGTCAGCCAGTGAGTAAAACATTAAGTCAGAAAGGCAATTACAGTTTTATGCTCGCCAATAAAAGAAGGAAAACCTTTCCCCACTGCTGTCAGTTGGTGTTTTTATCCTCCTGTCTAAGATTACATTGGCTAATTATTACAGCCTGACTGAAACTTTGGCCCTAGAAGTCTCACATTGGCCCTTATTATGTCTCTTATGGTTTGTGTTTTTGTATTAAAAGCATTAAAGCTGTTCAGTAATGTCATACATATGTATTGTTCTCAAAACAAATTCAACCAAAATGAATTCAGAAATGTGTTTGATGGTGTTACTTTGAGAGGGTAATTAAACTGTCCCGGGATCATTTGGATCTCTCTTTCCAACCTAACCGGTCTTTCTCCAAATACTTATTCTAAATGCTGATAGTTTTACAGTTAAGCAGGTATAATCTGATACAGGAGTCGCTTTGCTCTAAAACATGACCTGAGTTCAGCTCTGTTTTTGTCGTCCCGTTCTGCAACGTTTTTGTTTTTCCCCTCCTCTGCAGGTCATTTATATGGGTGTGGTCCTGTATGCTCCAGCCTTGGCACTCAATGCAGGTAAGAGCAGCATTTACATTTTTTATGTTTGTCATATTTTACCAAGGGATTGCCCAATCACGTGTCTGCAGTGTTGGGTAATGCTCTCACTCTGTTCTCTTGCAGTGACAGGTTTTGACCTATGGGGGGCGGTGCTGGCCATGGGCTTGGTGTGCACTCTATATACTGCTCTGGTGAGTCCTCAAACCTTTCAGCAACCCAGTGTTAATTTTACCACGACTTAAATGTCATGTCACGATTATCCCTATTAACTGTGATACATAATGTTAACCTTACAATGGCATTCAAACATGCTGGTATGAATTTTTTTTTCACTTCAGCTTTTACAAGTAATAAATGACGATACTTTTGATTATTAATTCACCACGATTTTTTGTTTATCGTGATAAAATTCAGAAAAAAAAAATTCTACTACAGAAGCTAAACAAAAACGAAGTTGAGATCGTTTCTAAACAAGAACTACTGCATTTGTGTAATATACCATTATGTAGAAGATGAAGATTTTAGAGCTACTGACTAGGATGCAGAAAACTCATGGCTTTTCCTGCCAACGTCGTTTTAGGATCAAAGGTGTCACTCATTACATGTTGTCACTATGTCAAGTTTCTAGTCAATGCATGCCTTTACATAAAGTTTTTAATGTTGATTATTATGGAATTTGAAGTGAATCCACTGCTCCTGTGTCCCAGGGGGGGCTGAAGGCGGTCATCTGGACCGATGTGTTCCAGACAGTGGTGATGTTTGCCGGGCAGCTGGCGGTCATTGTGGTGGGGGCCAGTCAGGCCGGGGGCATGGCGGAGGTGTGGAGGAAAGCAGTCAACGGCAGCCGCATTGCTGGACTAGAGTGAGTACTCGGCACATTCAAAGTGAAGTATAGTGAAGTATTCCTCGTTACCTTTGCATGACACGGGGGCAGGTCACATTGTATTCACCCTCTGCCCGTGTAGCCTGAACCCCGACCCTCTGGAGCGCCACACCTTCTGGACGCTAGGTGTGGGAGGAGTCTTCTTGATGTTGGCTCTGTATGGGGTGAACCAGGCCCAGGTCCAGAGATACCTCAGTGCACGTACGGAGAAAGAGGCAGTCATGTGAGTACCATCAATGTGTGGTGACGTTGCTGAGGAGAACAAAGTCGCTTGTGTTTTTGATGATGGATCATTAATGCTGTGTTCACACCAAACAACAAGCACATTTTCACCGAGCGTTACTCGTACGAGTTTGACTGTAGGGTCATTTGAGTTCATTCATGTCACCCATGCTAGAGGTGGTGAGGGAATCATTACATTTTTCTGAATGGGGTTCGGATCGATCGGAGCTAGGCTAGGCGAGATTAGCTGTGGACAGACAAAGAGATGCACACAATCGTGTGCACACGTCCGAATGAATAATCTCCTGAAATAAGTAGAACCACGTTAAACTGTTACTGTGTAAGTATTCTTGTTACTTTCCTTTTTAGGTGTCACTTTTCACGTGTACCGGTTTGTTATGTCTGCCATCTTGTCCCCATGTTGACGGTGTCTTCGTTTGTCCTTCCAGGTCCTGCTATGTCGTTTTCCCGTGCCAGCAGATTGTCTTGTCTTTAGGTTGCCTCATGGGTCTGGTCATGTTTGCTCGCTATGGAGAGGACAGTCCTCTGGACAAGGGCTACGTCAAAACCAATGACCAGGTTAGCATTAAGCTCCCTTCCCAAAAACATACAGCGTTATTCTTGGCTGTGGAGGAACTTACTAAAGTTTAGTTGCTTTGTGCAGATGGTGCTGTACTTTGTGATGGACGTGTTCAAGGATCTGCCCGGGCTCGCAGGGCTCTTTGTGGCCTGTCTCTTCAGTGGAGCTCTCAGGTAAGACAATACACTTAAACAGTGTTTATGCTCTATCCTGAAGGCCTGTGCTGTACAGACAACTCATGCAATGGGTTACAAATTCAATCTTTTTTTTATTTTTTTTTATTGTCTCCATCCAGCACCATCTCATCAGCCTTTAACTCCCTAGCAACAGTAACCATGGAGGACCTGATTAAACCTCATTTTCCAAACATGACTGAAACTAAAGCTACGCTGCTATCCAAGGGACTCGGTAAGACGAGTGTTTTAATGTTGGGGGGGGTGGGGGGGTTGTCATGCAATACTAAATACTATATATTTAATATAGATTTGATTAGTGCCTTATTGTTACTCATCATTGACGGTCTTTAACCGAGCATATTGTGATTCCATAGAACCACATCTATCCATCTAGCTACTTTAAACTTTACTTCTACTTCATCCACAGCGTTGGTCTACGGCCTGGTGTGTCTGGCGATGGCCTACATCGCCTCTTTAATGGGATCTGTGCTGCAGGTAAACAAACTGTTGACATGCTCTCAGCTGCAGGTAGAGAATGTGTTTAATTGGAAGAGTGACAAATTATGAGATGTCTGTAAGGAATAAGGATGCTGAAATAACTCCATAAAAATGGTAATTAAGGAAGTCATGCTTTGTTAGGTCTGTCTGCAAGACGACAAGCTAACAAAAGATTGTTTCATGAATGGAGTCTGGATTGATGGGTGCTAAGCTATGCTAACATTGTAGCTGCTCTCCACTCTCCACTCCAAATAAGGTCATCTAGACATAAATACAGCAGCGACCTTGTTGTTTGGACCATAAACAGTCTCTGGATTCTCCACATAGTCTGGTCTCTGGACTGATTTCAACGCTGATGGGCTTTCGTCACAAAATTTCTGATGGCAATATCGCGTTCGCTGCAAATCTGCGTCTTCAAGTTGACATTGTATGCAATCACACTCATTCCACTGCTGTGTTGTCTTCTGTGCCCTCAGGCAGCCTTCAGCATCTTTGGGATGTTGGGTGGTCCTCTGCTGGGCCTCTTCTGTCTGGGAATGTTCTTCCCCTGGGCAAACCCGACCGTGAGTCCTCCTTACATGTGATTTAATTGTGTACCGTGTGAGTTGAGGTTCTTACATCTGTGCCCGTACCTCCTGGTCTTCAGGGTGCAGTGGTCGGGTTAGTAGCGGGCCTCGCCATGGCCTTCTGGATCGGCATCGGCAGCTTTGTGATGCGCATGGCTGATCCCATCCCAGTGCCACCACTCAACAGCACTGCTCTGCCCCTGTTTGACAACATGACCACCGCTGTCATGACTACACTGGTCAGCGCCACCACAGCCAAGCCAAGGTAATGAGACACGAGACCCAGGAAGTAGACTTTCTCTGAACACTACAAGTAGACTGCAGATGTTCAGTCACATAATGATGGTGGGATCTTAATAATGCTTTGTCTCCCGTCTTTCCTTCAGGCCAACGGGTGTGCAGGCGCTCTACTCCTTGTCCTACATGTGGTACAGTGCTCACAACTCCACCACTGTGGTGGTGGTGGGACTGCTGGTCAGCCTGCTAACAGGTAAACACAGTTACACTTTTCCCACTGGACACCTAACACCTGGCTTTTATCTTTAGTGGGCAATCAGCATTCATCCGTGGGACAAATGACTCTACAGTAGTTACGGGTCTTTATCAGGCAGCAGAATCCGATTCTGAAAAATGTAGCTGGAAATGAAGCCAAAGCAGGTGTCTGAAACTTGCATTCTCTCTACTGGCCATCAGGGGGCGACTCCTCTAGTATAGAAGTCTATGAGAAAATTACTCTACTTCTCTCTTGATTGATTATCTCAGTAAATGTTAACAGCTTCATACCAACCATATCAGCCCAACAATGACCCCATTCCCGCCGCTACGGTGAATTTGCATTTGAATCGTGGGGCCAACACAGTTTTTGGATTCTCGCATCCAAAAACGATCCGGTATGATTTCTATTTTAAAGCCACGAACAGTTGAATCAGAATATTATATTCATGTTTTTTATGACCAGAAAATCTACCTTATACACATTAAGCTCACTTTCCAGCACATGCGCTGGCTGAGCAGCATTCACTCTTGTGAATGAGCCCCGATGTTTGAACACTTCATCGACGGCGTCCGGTTCATGTATGTGTCAACATGTTAGGACCCATGAAGGAGAATGAAGTGACTCCCGGCACGGTGTTTCCAGTCCTGGGCACGCTGCTCTTCTTCCTGCCTCAGCGCTACAGGGAGAAGCTCTGCTGTGTCACTCCTCTGTCGACTCCAGCCAAGGTAACCTCCCCTTTCCACCCGGCAGTGTTTGTCCTTGTTTGCTTGAGCACAAACCTGAGCTCTCGGCCGTCTTTTAACCTTTGTTTACCAGACCAAAGAAACCAACGCGCAGCCTTACCGGATGGCCAAGAAAGAAGACAACGGAGCGGCTTACTGCAAAGAGGACACGGTCACGGAGGACAAAGAGATGGAGAGCGACCGAGCACAAACGGAGGAGGAGGATGACTTGGAAACGAGGGTCGCTTCGCCCGCGTGTAAGCTGAAGGGTCACACGGTTCAGGAGACGGCGTTTTGATCCTTTCTACTTAACACGTCCAGCTACTGCCCTGTCCCTGCTCAGGGGTCCGGAGGGGTAAGTGCAGCAAAAGACGGGATCATTAAGGACAGCATCCTAAATGTCTGCAGCACAAAGTAAAATCAGTTGAATCTGAATATAAAAAAAGGCTTCAGCAACTCTGTGGGGAATAGGTGATTTATTGGTACCTGCTCCTGCTTTTATTAAAAAAAAAACAACTGGAAATCAATGTTTGCCAGGCTGGAACTGTGCATCGGAAGCCAGACGATGTCCGTCAGCGACACACGGGCTCCTCTCTGTCCAGATGTGTGCAGTTTGAAGGCAATACGAGTGTGTAGCTCTCACGGACAATGAGCTGCTCCGCCGTGATGGATGCAGTCGTTTCTGTTTCTACAAAAGAATCGTCGATGGACACGAGATGTAAAGGAGTTATTTTTATAGAGAAGACGGAGCCATAATATCCCAGAGTACGTTTTAAGAGAATCTAATATAAAAAAAAAAAGCAAAGAGAACTTGAATGGAAGGCATGCCAGTACTGTGGTGGTGTAGTGTCTTTTACATGCCCTCGGTTCAGTCCTTATAGTCTTCTAGCTGCTACTATAGATGTCTACATACAAGAGGAGTGTGTTCAGATGAGCAAAGATGGCGTCTCGTTGTGGCCGTTCACTTACATGGAGCAAACTTAATATTATCCAGTTTTTCATCCAGTGGGGACTCGTGTGCCCGCCATTCACATCATTAAATACTTGTATAATAAACACTCGTTAGTCTATAATGAGGAAATATATAAAAATATATATATTATAATACCGTTTATCCTTTTTAAAGGTGACTTCAGATTCACAAAAGTCACACATTAAAGGTTGTATCAGCGATTCTGGTTGCCCTCACTTCCGTTGCGAGATCCAAAACAAACAGAGCCAGCTAGCCCCTCCCTCCCGTGTTTTGAAAATGATCATGGACGCGCATTTTCATGAACGTGCCACCCGCCCCTTGTCTGTGATTGGTTGGAACACTGTTTATTTTGCTTTTGAGGTGTTGGTAGTACCATTTGTTTTTGTGTGCGATCTCGGAGCCTAGGCTGCCTAGAGAGACGCGGTTTTTTGACGTGAGGTAAAAACAGATGAATGTGATCATTTATGTTTCGACCCAGAATCGCTGATACAACCTTTAAGATAAAAAGCAGACGGATAGAGACGGCAGGAGACCAGCAAGGCAACATGAATGTCCACTTAGTATTCTTTACAGGAATAGTTTGGATGTTTCTATGATGTTAGTGTGAGTATAATATAATACTTGCGTGCCGTTATGTTATTGGTTGCTGGTGGCCAGTATGAAGAGAGAGAGAGAGAGAGAGAACAAGCAACCAGTAACTCCCAATACACATGTGGTGTGAGTATTGTAGACCAATACGCTGCCCATTAACTGAGTCAGGAAATGCATATAAAGATGCATATGTTAAATCTTTAAGCATCAAACCTCATGTTTGTGTTTTTGAATGTCCCCGTTTGTGTGTTTTCCTGAGCAGTGATGATTTAAAATCCCCACGAAGCTCCAAAGTGCCTCAGTGAGCCGCGAACGCTCCCGCCGTGTGTTCGCCTCCCGCCACAGAAATAAAGCCACGTCGAGACGCCATCTTTGACACGCAACATTATATTTAAAGAGAAATATGTTTCAGTCATCTCTGGTAATGT
This sequence comes from Eutrigla gurnardus, assembly GCF_963514095.1. NCBI lineage: Eukaryota > Metazoa > Chordata > Actinopteri > Perciformes > Triglidae > Eutrigla > Eutrigla gurnardus. The sequence goes on from NC_139927.1 coordinate 15,596,594, forward strand.
TTTAAACATCTGTTGTAAGAACACTGTTTTGTCTAATTCAGGTTGTCAGTGGCAGTGTGTGATTGATTTGTTTAATAGTGTGTAGTTATTATATTATTTATGTTTTTTTTGGAATCAGAATTCTTGACCGTCATCATTTTTAGTGTTTAAAGTCATCCATTGTCATTGTCTAAGTTGTCGCCGGACATTTATTTAAATCAAAATTATTCAGTTTTCAGCTTGTAATGGCCAAACCAGTCTGACACGTTTATTCTCCAGTTTATGGAGATCCATATGAAGTCCATGAATATAGTTGTTTACTTTTAGACCGTAACTATCTGAGACCTCCGTGTCTCTGTCGCCTCACGTTTCCCTGTTTAACTCTTGTGCATCCTTTAAAAAAAACAAATCAATTATAGATTCATAATATTTTCCACTTTTACTTCAGTGCTAATCCTAACAACCTTTTTTGATAAATGTAACTCTTAATGCGAGTTTCTTTACACATTTTTCTGAATACGAAACGCTCAGTTTTATTTTTCACGTCTTGGATGATTTATGTTTTTGTGTCGTCAGATCTTTCTAGAGAAAAATACCCCCTTCCTAAAATTACTATAGAATATTATATATTGATATTTTTTTCCACAATGAAAGTTGCAATTTTTTTTTTTTATCAACTTCTGTCCAGATCCTAACTACCAAATATTTATACTTGAAACCCTTGAAAATGCCACTGTTGTGTTTCCACTGCTTGACCATAGATGCCAATGATGTCACTGACATACAGCAGTGATGCCCCTAGTGGAAACCAGGAGTATAGCATGTATTTGTCCGTCAGGGCAAACATGACAGCTCAGTCTGTTGGAAATGAGTCAAAACTTCATTCAGAAGATGAGGCTCGTGATTGAAAGTCTGATATGAGAAGATGCGTGATTCTGTGTCGACTCCTGTCCTCCAGATACAGACTTTTTGTTCTGTGAGACGTGCGAGTGCAGACGTTAAATACGTTTGTGTACAGAAAATGACTGAACATGATCAAAAAAGAGTCGTGAAGGATGCACGAGGGTTAAATGAGTCGCTGGACTTGTCTTTGAAGTAGGTGGCTGAGAGTCGAGGTGAGCCAGTTTATTCATTGGGTTAGGATTATGGACTCCCTCGGACCACGAGATCCCCCATTTTAAGTCTTTTACAGGGGCAACATGTTTGTACCATCACACTCAGAAATACCTCGAATTATCCAAAGCATATAGAATATATTCTTTCATATTTCGTAGTTGTGGTTTGTTTGTTTTTTACCGACAGAAGATATATTTAATCTCATTTGTATATTTTTGTAAATTCACTCTGAAGCCACATTTTCTGATTCAAAATGTGGGAATTCTATATGCAAGAGCCATGAAACGTTTCCTGTGGATGAATCTGGCAGAACTTTGGATGTAGCCGTCCGCTATGAGATGTGAGAGCATCCTTTGCCTTAAAGAGCATTTCATACAGGAAATGTTTTTGTTTAGTGCTGCATCCCATCATCTGCTGGCTGAACTACTTTCAAATGACAGCCTGTACTTTTATTAATGATTATATAGTATGGAATCCTTGTCCTTCATACTTGAAATTACTTGAAGTGTGTGCCTGTAAGTTAACGTAATGATACAGTTACACCCCCTTTACAATGTGAGGGAACCTAGTTTAAGTGCTGATGTTTTATTGCTGTTAAAGATGTCCTTTAGAGACTCAGACTGTGATCCTCATGAACACACCCAGGAAAGCACACTGACGTCGGCAATCGTGGTTTAATGTCAGATGTCGTGTTCTTTCTGTTCGTGGCCTTTAGCAACGGTCGATCAGTTTGAAGTGCACAGGAATAGAGTTGGAAGAAAGAGTTTTGTGTAAACAAAAGCACGGCACTTAGTAATTTCCAGCAACAATAAATATTGTTTTGAGCAATATTTATTGTATTCGTTGTCCCATCTACAAGAATTCTTCCTGCTAGCATTCCAAAAAAACAACAACAAACAAGCACTGAAGCCGAGATGACTCCTCTGCTTTGGCTGTGCCTTTATTTTATTGTTTTATTTTATTTGTATCCTGGAATATACCGTTTTCTTTGCCCTGAATATGAGTGGACCAAACCCAGATATATGAAGGAATAAGCGAATCTTGCAGATCTGATCAGCTGTACGTCCGTCATAAGACTGAAGAAGAATCCTGTGCGTCATGGTGATTTGATGGAGTACGACACAGAAAAACTAAAGTGAAGCTGAAGTGACTGCGATTTAATCTGTTGACACGTTTCACTGTTGTTTGGATGTATGACTTAGATTTCTAACGTTGATGTACTCGGATTGAGATATTAAAAACAATAATGACTAATTTCATTACGTTTTCTGCATTGACTTATTTTTTTTTAAAAAGAGAGAGAAAAAAAGACGTGTACATACTAGTGATGTCCAAATGAAGCTTCGTGAAGCAGTTTCTATATCATTATTTTCTATATCTTTTTTTCGACATACTATACTATGACTTGTTTCATGAAGTGAAAGTCCATCAAGTCCTGAAAAAAATCATAGTATAGTATGTCAAAAAAAAATGTCAAAGTACTGTTCTATGACTTTTCAGGACTTTTTTTAGCCAAATACTATGACTTTTCTTTCAACATACTATACTATTAATTTTTTCGACATACTATACTATGACCTTTTTCATGGCTTTTTTCTAAATAGTATGCTATGACCTATTTCATGGCTTCTTTTTTTTTTACATACTATAACTTTTTTCGACATACTTATACTATGACCTATTTCAGGACTTTTTTTTCCCGACCTACTATACTATGACTTGTTTCATGACTTTTTTTCGACATAATATATACTATGGAAAAAAGTCCTCAAAAAAGTGAAAGTACTATACTACAACTTTTTTCAGGACTTTTCTTTCCGACGTACTGACTTTGTTCGACATACTATACTGTCTTTTTTCAACATACTATATACTATGAATTGTTTCATCACTTTGGGATATCCTATTCTACATACTATATTCGAAAAAAGTATTGTATGTCGAAAATCCTGAATAAAATCATAGTATGTTGAAAAAAGTCAGAGTATAGTATGGCGAAAAAAGACAAAATCCTGTCAACAAATGAACAAAGTCCACAGAAAAGGGAAATAATGTAAACCTTTATTTTATGCTGCAATATTCGTATTAAGCTTTTCCAATCACTGTTTGATTCCTCCTTACTGACAGATCTGTTTACTTCTCATTCATCATCATTATTAATGTTCATCAAGTATGGCTTCCCACCCAGATAACCATCATGTGTCCTGAGGCATACAGGAGGTAGTCGACATGGCTTCCTCCCATCAGGTAATGCCACCGGTTGCTTTAATACATTTTGAAGTCTTGTCCAGAAACATGGCAGATCTATCTGTAAACAACTACAGTGGTTGAAATGACATTAACTTAAAACAAAAATAAAAAGCAAAATTAAATATCTAATCAGAAACATTACTATTATCACTACTGTCACTTTTTCAGAAAATAGCATGATTTAAAAAAAATATATATTTACATGGTATTCAGTCAGCACAGCATAAAAAATGCTACCTAGTTGAGTTAATATATTGCTATTTAGCTGCACAGGCGCAAAAAAGAAAAAACACTTTTTGGATTCACAAATGCAGCTTGTAAATACTCTGTCACAGTATAAACTGAATTTAAATTGTCTTATGACTTGAGTTATTAAAGCTTAAATAGAGTCAAACCAAATTTGTGTGGCAGTGGTGTGAAATTAACAAGCAGTTCACAGAACATCAATGCTTTCATCAGCGCCGTAAACATTCAGGAAATGCAAGTGGTTTGGAAGCGTTAACGTGATATGAATGACGGATACTAATGCTAAAAAACTAATTCATTTTCTTTTAAGCGGTGACTCATAACTACATCTCCCAGAGGGCACGGCGTGCGTGGCAGAACCTGAGGTAGCAAAGCCAAATTAAACACACTTTGGGATTGAAAAAAGAAAATCTATAGACCTCAACACATTAGTGCATTTTTCTTGAAACCTAAAAATAATTTTTACACTCTCAATTCAAAACTAGATGCCTATATCAAAAGATGCACAACACAATTTTGAAGACGAAACTTTTCGAGTTCAACTTTCTGACAAAGTTCTGGGTCCTGAGAAAGAACAAGAAATCCCATCCTTCACAATATACACAAGCAGTATAACTATAGTAGAAAGGCGTACTTACAAAGTTATTCATAATAGCCAAGCTGATATTGTAGCATTGTGAATATGGAAGCAATGAGTAAAACTTACCCAAATTATGAAAATGGTGAGATGTTCTTGAAGTATAAAACAAATGTGTATATACAAAAATATACATCCTAACAAGACGTTCCTAGCAGAGGCATTTTCATATCCCCCCTCATTTTGAAAACTTTTCAAGTCTATATTTTTGAGTATTTTCTATTTTAAAAAAAGAAGCTTCAAATAGTCCACAATACCAATAGGCATCATTTTCTCTTCCGTCAAAATAATTGAAACTACTATAGTTTCTTCAGTCCACAATCAAGATTTGAAAAATGTTAAAAAGATTAAAAAGTCAAATCAGTCTATTGTCCATTCAAATTCATGTTTTTTTGGTGAGCCTTCACGGCCATAATATCGAGTAGAAAAGGGCCTCAGCTCGGGAGAGTCCGGCACGAGGTCCTCAGTAGACGCCGGGAATGATCCGGTAGCGAACAGTTCGGCAGTACTCTTCCCACGCCGAGCCGTACTTCCTCCTGCACTCGCTCATGTCGCGGGAGTCTCGGTGCACCAGCAGGATGATGAAGTAGATCATGTAGTACCATGGCAGGAGGTGGCTGAAGCCTGCAGGGGGGGATGAGGAAGGGACATTTTAATCTGACTCTGGATCTGTTCTCAGCATTGTTATCCTGTTACCTCTAGTGTGTTTAAAAAAAATACAAATGGTACAAAACAAATTAGCATCTTTGCTTTGATATAATGTGCAATAGCACCGTGCTAAAAGCTTGCTTTGCATTCGGTGTGAACAAACAATGAACCGTTCTACTAGTGCTTCATTTGTATATGTTCTTACTGCGTTAGCTTGTGAGTGTTTGTGTGTGTTTACTTGTGGTGCAAACGTGAAGCCAACGTACCACAGGGTAGGGACCAGGCCAGAGCCATCAACAGGTCTCCCAGGTAGTTAGGGTGGCGGACTAAACCCCACCAGCCAGACACCAGTAGACTCTTTCCTGTAGCTGTGGGGATCGTCTTCAAGTCTGGAGAGAGCAGAAACACAAATGTGGGTCAATTTATTGACTGTAACTCAAACGGCTGATCCGCCTCAATGATTTTCCCTTGGAGGGCAATAAAAGAATATGTAGGGAGGAAAAAGTCCTCCCTTTCAACAACCAGGACATCATTAGCCTGCAGCTGAACTTACGAGACAGTCTGGGGTCTGATGGGTTTCTCCTGAAGGCGTTCTTCTCAGAGTTGGAATTCCTGAAGATGTAGAAGCCAACGACTGAAAGATGGAGAGACCAAGAGTAAAGTTTAAAAATCGCCTCGGCTTTAGAAGCTGAGAAAATAAAATGTCATGACATTTGATGAACAGTCAAATGCAGTCACGTCATCAAACAATAGAGATCCTCGACCGAGGCGGCTTTAATGCTCTACTCCGACTTACGTTTGAGTGTCACTATGACTGCGAGAGCAGGGAGGCTCAGAGGGTTGGGGTGGCTGACCAGGTAATAGGCCTGCAGGGTGTATGTAAAGGGAACCCAGACCAGATCACCAAACGCCAACATGAAGCCAAAACCATCGTGGATGAAGTCCATGGTGGTCAGGATGGCTTCCTGAAGAGACGGAAAGACACAGCGGTCACTCACGGATTTCATTAAGGAGACGGTTTGAGGAAGACTTGGGCGTTTCGGGCTGAGCTTACCTCATTCCAGAGGCCGTCCACCACGTAGAGCAGCTGGAAGAGGTTCACAAGGATCATGGAGTAAGACGGAGCATCCAGACCCTGCTCCTTCATCTCAGCCAGCGCCATTGCAAAGTTGATCAAACACTGACCATTGAGACACAAATAAAAAAAATTGTTATGAAAGTTTCCTCATCATCCAGAATGCTTTGCAGGCACATGCACACCGTCAACAACAATCACTAAAACTAATAATACAAATCAAAAGCAAGTAAATCATTAAAAATATGATATTTTTTCAGATGGTGGTGAAAAACTTGCTGCCAATTATAGTTATGAATGAAAATATATAGTATAGTATAAAACATTCACTGATCATCAAAAAGTGTCCAATCACAGGGACCCATTTCACGAGCTGCTATAAAATCTAAGCCACAGCTGACGTTTAAAAGAAATTCCACATGTGGCCACCAGAGTGTGCAATGTGTACAGAAAGTGAGAGGCTAACAGGTACACGTTTCAGATCAAATTAAATTAAAGACTTTCAGCATCATGTGTCTGGCTCTGAATATACAAATATAATAATAAGTATTATTATGAACTTCTTTTTTTCAAGTGCTCATTAATCGTTTGCTTTGGCGTGACAACTCACCCAGCCAATCAGACCAGGGCGCATCTCGCAGAAGAATTTCAGATCAAATTCTTTGATGCGGGGATTGAGCTCATGTCCTTTGAAAAAGTCATAAACCATATTGCCTGGTGAAATAGAGGAAGAGAGAAGTAATCAGACAAGAGGCCCAACACAGCGTGTCTGACCAGTGAGAAGGTAACTCTGGATCTTCTCTTACCAGAGCTTCCCCCCAGTGCCAGCTGCTCCGAGGCAGCGTACCGAGAGCGGACATACAGGTAGACGCTAAGCAGGACGGAGATGATGAAGGCGGCCGTAGTCAGCTGCAGGAAGTGGCTGTGGATGTAGGTGAGGTCAACACCCTGGTGCACCGCTGCTGCTACCGCTGCAGAACTCACCACCACGGCAAAGAAACCTGGAGGGACACGCCGAGCTTCAGATACAGATGGACGTGGAACGACAGCAGAATCTTCGTCTCTTTTTGCTCTAAGCTAGCAGCGATCAGTTTGAGGAACAGAAACATGAATTCATCCATCAACGAGACTGGAGTGCAGATTGTAGTGGTAGTTGGAGACTCACCATTGGTTCTGTACGTCAGCCTCTCCCCAGACCGCAGCGGCATGCCCTGGCTCAGCTGGACAGACAGACACAATCAGGGTTAACAGCTTTGCTTCTCTGTTAGGTTTCAGTTAGTTTATTGTAAACATCTATGACGGGAGACGTCTGAGCTCATGTTCCCACTGTGGGTCGTCGAAAGAGGACAGGAAGAACGTGAAAGACATAAATCAGCTACGTATCTACATTATTTGGACTGAAATCTGAGCATCTTATTAACGGTCACTCATGACCATTAATCCAATTTCTGCCTCCTGCCAGTTAACAGACAGGAAAAGTCATGTGCTGGTTCACGTGTGTCTTTCCTGCAGCCGTTAACACAGAACAAGGTACAGCCTCGCAGTTTCTACTGGGTTCAGTGATGAGGACGGACTGCTTGTGTGTGCGACGACTGATGTCATTTCTCTTCATTACCTCATGCATTCATATAGTATAGTCTCACTCACCTTTCCAATGGGCAGGATGTAGAGCAGGATCTGGAATAAGATCCACAGGATCACAAAGCCAAGAGCCTGGCCATCCCAGAAGGCTTCAAGAGGGGGGAGAGGAGGGGGGAAGTTGGTCAGGCTGGGGTCCCCCTGGTTGACTTGGAGAACTAGGAAGAGAACCCAGGCCGGCAGGAAGAGCAGCCAGAAGTATGCTCCTGGAGGAGGGAACAGACAGTGTGATCAGGATGACTGTACCGCAACACCACAGCAGTGCTTATGTTAAACTTTCACGTTATGAATACAAATACATGAATATATATAGAATACAGAGTGACCAGAAGAAGTAGAAATATCAGTGATACACTCAACTGTCCTGCAATACACATTTACTTCATTTATCAGAAATATTCATTATTGTTTTTCCACTGTGTCAGACACACTAACACACGACGCAGCCTCAAACAACAGAATATGCTAAATACAAAAAACAATGGTGTTCCCTAAATTAAACGGTGGGAGTGGTCGCTCGTCCTATCCCTCCTGTAACCTACCTATCTTCCCTCCAAAGTCCAGTGGAGTGGAGAAGGTGGCAGCAGCAGCCGCCGCCAGCTTGGTATCCTTCTCCTTCAGCTGCTCTGGTTTGACCTCAGCTGGTCTGGCATCACCGTCGTCCTTCCTGCGGCGCAGGTTGTAACGGCCTTGGTTCTTATCAGGCTCCTCAGACTTCTGAAGAAAGATTTTGGATCATTAGAAAAAGAAATAATTCAAATTCTGGGCCCTCAAAACAAAGCATCAATACTTTGTGGCAGGAGCGAAGGAGAAGAAAACAGAATCCTGTACACCGTCCATTACTGAGTAAAGTTACGATAGCCGAAACTACATACTATACATATAGGCTAGGTGTTTCAATATTAACGTCTCATCTACAGGAACTTAACCTGATGAAGGTTAGACTCAGGTTTAAATAAAAAAAAGTCACATGATAATTGAGATTCCCAGTTCTCAATTTCTAAAATATATCCTCCTATCGTATTAATAACGTATGGTTTGTCATCACCACATCTGTTGGATGGAAGGAAAGAAAAGACAGTATATGTAATATACTATGATGGAGAGTATTAACTAGTCAGTCCTTTTTTTCCAAACCATTTTGGATTAAATGATCTATTAGGACTGAGTGTCTTCCAATACATTGGGCGACTGAAACGATGACAAATACAGCACAGTAGATTATTTTTTATTGTGTAATACTGTCATTCAAAACCGTCATTTAAAACATATAAACTGGAGGCAAAATATTCCTTTCCTTTCTACAAATCAAACCTCTAAGAAGAAAAAACAGTAAAGGCTTTTGAAATTAATGAGATTCAATTGAAAAATCAATTCATAAACCAAAGATTAATTATTAAAAGCTGTTGTATTTGAGTTACTGAAACCCCCAGTTCTTTAAGTTATTTCTCGGTTAACTAAAAACATACTTTTACAAAGCTATGACTGAGCTCCTGGGTCTTCTCAGAAAGCTTCTTACTATAGACATAGTATAACTATAGTATAAATATAGATTAGCAACACAACCACACAGACCAACAATGACTTTAGAGGCGAACTGGTTTCAGGTCTGCAATCCTACTCTGGCATCTGATTTAGACAAAAAACAAAACAACAAAGCTGACAAAACTGGGACAAACTGGATTGAAATAACATGCAACGGAGGGAGCGTAAAGAAGTGGCACATGTTGGTACGCCATGTGACCGGCTAAATGAAGCATGATCTTGTGAGGGGAGCCTCTCTGCTGAAAAACACATACAAAACATGCATGCATCAGGACATTCCATCAGCACCAATATTCCTCAAAGCCCATTCACGATGAGGCAGCGAGTCCCACCTGGAACATCCGTTGCTGGGCCTGACAAAACTCAACTCAACTCAAAGGTAGACGGTAAACAGGAGAGCAGCTTGTGTTTAGACACTAAAGTGTTTAGACGCTTTCAGGAGTGAACGCCATGACTCTGGTCTGTTGGTGTTCATGTGTGTACTGTAAATAGCTGGGCAATGGTCCACCACTAATTTACTTCTGAACCTTTCAATTGAATACATATTTATCTTTTTCTGCACAGAGAAACCTTTTTTTCCTTTCTTTTTTTTGTATTAAAAAATAAAAACTCACCTCATTTACTTTGTTAGCGGTGTTATTCTCCTCTTTCTCTTCATGCTTATTGTTACTATTGTTCTCAGCTTCCTTTGTCTGTTGCAATCCATCAAACAATGGAGGGAGATTGATGGAGATGGAGACAAAAAGAAAGGGGGGGAATGAGGAATAGGCAGAGGGAACGTGACTGTTTAGGGTCAAAATCCTGAATGACAAGAGTTGACACTGACACGCCTACTATGACATGCTACTGGTGATTTAGGACATTTCACAATAAACTGGATCCTGCCAGATAAAAGTGTGCCTTTTTAAAATCGACTTCAACTCCAGTCAATACTCCAAGTCAATTTTATTTGTATAGCCCAGTATCACACAACCTGCCTCGAGGGGCTTTAATTTAGGTATTTGTACATGACGGAGACTTGTCATGGGGCCATCTCATCTACAGTGATATTTATTTTCTTTTTTTCCTTATTTGTGCCCACAAATGAAAATGCTCTCTGGCCATCTGAAATTTGTCTCTAGTAATTACTCAAAATAAATAAATAAATCATCTGAAAAGTGACTATATCTAGTCACTATTATATATTATAATACTATATCTAGTCTTTGGGCACATGGCACTTATATTTTAGGAAAAAACAGTAGTCCCATGTACCCAAAGACTCAATATATTATAATAAGAAAATGGTTGCGTTTAAGAAACTTCTAAAGAGTACAATATATGTTTAGTATTTGGTATCTATCATGTCATAACTAGAGCTGAGCGAACTGATAGTGACCCAGCATCATGTCGGTGGTATCACTAAACAGAATGAGAAGGCGATGTGGCCCTTACCAGGGGACTGAGCCTGACTTCTGGTGAATCACTCAGCTTTGTATCCCTGCGGGTGGACGGTGTTCTGTCCGATATGGCTGCCGCAGCGACGGCCGCTGCTGTGCGGGACGATGAGCGCCGCGTGGTCCTTGCTGGGGAGCGCGACCGGCTGCGACGACGGCCTGGTGATCGAGAGCGGGAGCGGGAGCGAGACTGGAAACCAGCAGCGTTCTGAGGGGGAAACGGCGATAGAAACACACGTGGAGATTCAACCCATTAGAAACTTGTTTGCTTCTTGTTTGAAAGAGAAAAGATAGTAAAATGAAGTCTCCCTCATCTTGTGTATAATATATTAACTCAACACAGCAGGCTTGAGAAGAGGTTGTCTGCAAGGCTTGTGCAGTACGATGGCATTTCTCCAAATCATTGATATGGCTACTAAATTAATTGATTTAATGATCATGACTGTGATACTAAAGTTCACAAGAGTACAATAGTAATATTATGTATATTATTTGTTTTTATACAGCAGATAAACAGTTTGTTAATTAGCACAACAATAGCACATGAAAGTGAAATCAGAAAATCAGTGCTGTTCATTTAATTTGGGGTTGTTTATAGGAGATGCACTGTGAATACATTGGCAGGAAGGTGGAACAACACAAAGTGAAAGCAGTGTTCCGTTTATTTAAATGAGTTTAAAAAAATATGAAAAAACAATTGCGTTGTTCATTTTGGACATAATCTTGCAGCCTTTACAACTATGGATTTGCGTTTCAGCAGTCTGCTAGCAGGGTTCCTACACCGTGGCTACAGTCCTGCCATGTGGCCTTCACAATGAAAACATTATCTTTAAAAACAAGGAAATGTAATATTTTCTTAAGCTAAAATTAGGAACAAAATGACACCATCCTTTATTTGCCCGAGAGAGTTTGTGAGTTTCGTTGCAACTGGGACTACCTTGATATCTTGCTCCTTGAGCTCCAGCTCGGTGCCATCCTTGTAGATAACGGTGTAGAGATTACTTTTGGCATCAAAGGATAGCACTTTGACCTCATAATATAGGTTGCTGCCAGGCCAGCGGCCCATCACCATGTCCCCTCTCTGATACTTCACAGTAGGCATCTTCATTAACCTGAGAGTGAAAGTGAAAGTCAGGAGAGATATAGTTAAAGTACAGGGAAGAAAGAGAGAGAAAATGGGAGGACAGCCAGGCAAAGAGAGTAGACGTGAGAAAAAAGAAAAAAGGAAAGATAATGTTTTAGTCTTTCATCAAAACAGCGTGGCCTGGGTTTTAGCGCGTCGTCATGGAAATCACTATTTCATAACAAGCGTTGCACATGGTGGATTTCTGTAATGTGTAACAGCAGCAGCATGAATGTCATTTTCTACTGCAACTACAACCAGTGTGTGCCTGTTTACACTGGGGAAATGGAAATTAAGTCAATTAAATAGGCTATAAAATACATTTAAAAGAGTGTTTAGTCAGTATTTGTTATATATTCTCAGTCTTAAACAAGACGTATGTCATGTACACTTTAGGAACATGACATACACTACACGGGGGACACTACGGAAATGTGCAGATATTAATATCCTCGGATTCACATCATCGACACCAATGACTATCGCTGTCACAATTTGGCCACAATTTAGTAGATAAATGGTCCAGATCAGGATGGTACCGCCTCACCCTGTTAGCCACATCATCATATGTATGTGGAATGATTTGCTTATTTAGAAAACTGTCAACACAGTGCAAACCTAACTTTCAATTGATAAGTACAGTGAAGTATAAATTGATACAATGGCACACATTGTCATTGCACCCTTCCCTTTCCGTTTCCACACAGTCCACTGAAGCACAGCATGAGCTCAAACTTCAACAATCTGCTTCAATGACAAGTACTATAGTGGCATCTCAAAATCTCAATAGGCTCATTGTCACTGGCACTGCTTTGGCAGTTACATATTTGACATGCAACTTGCCGTCCGTCCACTGTATTTACATACAGCGCAACACTGGCTGGACAACAATTCAGCATTATGATGCAATATCACTCCAAAGAGTCTTAAAACATGAAACACTGGTAGTCACAATAAATTGCTCCGTTGCCATAATAACTAATTGAGGAAGAAAAATACCCTATTAATCACAAACTAGAATAATCATACAAAAGCAGCAATTATGCCGTTTATCATGTGATGGTATTTAGCAAAAAGGCTACTGCCAAGGATTACAGGATCTCACTACAACATGGCCAGAGATGAGTGGGCTGTTCTGGCCACTCCCCAAAAGGAATTTAATCTTCAAAATTCAAAATTATTCAAAGGAAATATGTTTATCCCTCAGAGGACAACCTTAAAAATAAAAAAAACACACCCTACCCACAGTCCGAACCAAAACCCCTGGAGGAATCCCTGAACACAGAAAAAAAATTCAACCAAATTTGTATTTCTGTTTACTTATGTGTGAAATTAGCTTGATAGACCTATGGTGTTGTGGCAAGGTTTATACGCCTGGTCAAATTGTACACATTATTGGTTTACGATTTTGAGCCTACATTAGCCTACACTTTAGAACGGCAAAGTCCGACTGTGGTGTTCACCACCGGACACAATGAGGTAGGCCAGGCAAGGTCAGCATTATGGAACATTAGTGACCAGGGAGGCTCAGTGTCTAGAAAACCAACACACTACTGCAGAACTGCTGACAGGTCCGTCCCTGCTAGGGTTACCCAAAGCTGTCTGTCTGACAGAGTTGTGGCATCATTCAAGTCACAGCCAACTAAGCAAAGACAGGAAACTGTGGTTGTGGGTTTGAGGACTACCATAAAATCTAATGTGGTGATAAAAGCTGGTCATTTATTTAACTATTGAGCTCTGTAGACAAATATGAGTTCCTCCAATGCTGCAGATATCAATGCTTTATTGCCAACTGTATAATAACAGTGTAAAGGCAACCCATGCATGGACATACTTGTTACACACAGCTCATTCAAACAGAACTATATTAACTGAGATAAATTGAAGCATATGCCTGCTTATGCTGCTCTAAAATCACTTTTCCATGTGTCACCTTGCCACAGCCAGCATACTACACAGGCAGCATTGCATGTGCAAACTGTTCGATTAGCAGCACCTTAACAAGAACAGCAAGTTACTGTTAGACAGACTGATTAAAAAGAGACAACATGCTTTGATTTCAGCCAAGCAAATGTAGGTCTTTACCTCCAGCTCCCTGCTGGGGACAATTTTAGCCACATGACAGCCTCCAATAGGCAGTCTTACTAATTAAAATTCCAATGGTTAACACAGCAACATGCTTCAGGAAATGGCAGATAGTATATAGAAACGTCTTAAGTTTAGATCAGATTGTGTTTTTTGCCCAGGAGAAATTAAGCATCATAAGTACACCAAAGACAATAAGAGCCAAGTATTGACAACAAAACGCACCCTGTTGCACAATCAAATCCAATGTGTACCTCATCAATTAATCTCCTGTATGCCTTAAAACAATTCCAACTGTCCTTTAAGAAATTGGCTCGCCAGGATTACTACAAACAGGCAGTGAGAGTCAACACATGCAGTCAATCCCTTATCCACTGGTAACTGATCTAATCAGTAAAAACAGAAGGAAATCAAATCCATAACATGCCAGTGGAAAAAAAAAACACCTCGATCTGACACCACCCAAAGTACGTCCTGCGTTGCTCTCCTGACTTGTTTCATATGGGATGTGGAAGTCCGGACTGAATCATGACTGATTTGAGTTTCCCCCAGCAGGTCTCAGGCTGGGCTGATGAAAGGGATACGGGCTGTAACGTAGGTGGAGTTTTAAATAGAAGTCACGTACCGTATACACCCCCACCCACTAAAACCTCCGCTGAGCTCCACCTGGTATGCAGCCCCCAGAAATGAAACACGTGAAATAAGTTGTAAACACCCTCCAAAAAGGCATTACTTGTTGGGTTAACATTGCAGTGGCGTTTTATTTAAGGAAACATCCGGGTGTTTTTACATTAGTGCGCAAATTAAATACAGGAAACACAGGTATATAACGTAAAGCGCCATGAAAGGATAATCTAACGTTAAAGCGACTCTTTTTTTTACACGATTCGCTACTAATTATCTTTAGTGACAGACTCGAGGTCCAGATATAAAAGACACGCACAATATACAAACAAACATACGATTACACAGAAATACATGTGTCCTCAATGGTTAAAATGCATACAAAATTGTTTTAGTGTACTGTTCGGGGACTTTACAATACTATCTCATACAAACCATCCATCGCAATCTAGTTAACAAACGCAAACTAACGTTATGCTTTCAAATGAACCAAGTTGAAGGGAAACTACTTGCTCCTCCAACCCGTGAAATCTTTTGCTTGGACTCTGTAACGGTATTGTTTTCTGCATAATTTCCATTGCGCTCCGATTTGGCAGATACGGTAATTATATATATTTGCCGTTACGGACGGTAATTACTAATCATTCGGAGCACTTTTGTTCAATACTTCGATAAATTAACCTGCATGTTTTACACCACTTTCAATGAAGTGAATGGTAAAATAAAGTACAATTATATTTACTTGAATATTGAGTAGGTTAATTATATCATTCATACCACAACCCAAGTTACAGGAACTGCTCTACAACGTTAGCGCCTAGTGTTAGCTTTGTTAGCTTCCTGACAGCCCTGATGCAGCACCAAGCAACACTGACAGAAGGAGGGAAAACGTCATGCATTCAAATGTCGATGGCGAGGAAAACAAACGCATCCGTCAAAGAATCAAACCTCGAGCAGCACATGTGTAAATAAGTTCAACAAAACACGAATTCAGTATTCAGTGTTGCAGCAGATACGTTTAAAGTAAGTCAGCGTGCGGAAAAGTCGAACAGCCGACGAGTTTAAATGTCTGCGTTAACGTTACAAACTAACTGTATGGTTGTCTTTGACTAAACGGACACAGTCTAATTCCTGGTGGTTACGCGTATTGCGTGCCGTTAATCTGGAGACGCTAGTGTCAATAACGGCAACGTTATAGTTCACGTCAACGTGCTGCTGGCCAGAACTAGCAAACATTTCTAAGAAAATTACGAGACACTTAATGGAAGGACCGACTTTTTTACATTTAACCCAGCGGTTGCTCTGGTATTTTAATCGGACCGGTGGAAACAAGTTAATATTCCAGGAAGTAGCCGGAGTCTAGTCTCGGTTAACTCTGCTAAAACCCAATTTCCCAACAAAGACGAACGTAAAGGCGATTTGTTTCGCATCACAAGCATATACGTTGGGTGGAAGCACTTACCTTGTTACGCCAGTAATTCCACTCAGTAAAACTGCCAAAAAATATTCCTTGAAAAGACGAGGAAATGATAAGTTAAATTGTATATTAAAAAGCAACCGGACGGTGCAAGCGTTTGACGTAGCGCTCGTTCTCCCTCCCTCTCTCGGCAAAACCCACCAGTGACCACGAAGGCGCGAAGCCTGCCGATTGGCTCGTCCAGCGTTCATTTCAAACAGCCCTGCAATCGGATTGGTTACCGGTGGATTTGAGCTGAGTCGGGATTGGCTTTTGAGGGGGTCACGACTATTTTGTTTACTGGTATCAAATTACCGCCAGACAAAATGGAAGAAGTGGCAAAACGTCCATATCTCACACTCAACACTGTTTATACATACTAGAAGCACACTTAACACAGCTATAAATAATTTATTTGGAAATGGACATACTAAAGTAATAAGAAGGTATTAGTAGTAGTAAACGCACTACATTTTTATTTTAATAAAGGTTTAATGTAATAATTCTGCATTAAATAATGTAGAATGCTATAACATTGAGAATAAGAATTCCTGACTGGACTGGCTCATTCAGTCTGTTAATAACCATTCTTATGTTTTATGGCAAAAGTGTTTATTTTTCAATGGCTAATAAAAATTGACACAGAGGAAGACATTTTGCTGTGGGGACAGATGCATCAAATCACTTGGAAGGGTCAGTATTGTCATGGATTGCGCCTTAGTTGCACTGTGTTCAGATGTGATACAAAACATAATGCATTCAATAAATATTAAAAAAAGACATGCATAAATGTGTTGCATAGTGAACTCGGATCTGTCCTCATATTTCTCGTATGCCATCATAAGGACAGCATCCCAAGTTGCATGGATTCAGTAAACTGGTTATTGTGCATCATGCTGTAGCATCTCTGTGGGGAAAGTGCAACATCAGCTGAACACGATGGCATCAAACTACCACGTGCAGCCGAGACACTCGGACACAAAGTCTGAGTAGAGGAGAGCTGCATGCAAAGGCTTATGGGAGCCCTGACGGTTGTGATACCTGCCGCTCAAAACACAATGAGGGGAAGAAAACTGATTTTGAAAATTCAAACTCTCCAATCTAGTTACGACATCGACGTTCTCTCAGCTTCCTCTGGGTGTTTTCCTGCCTTCGTGCAGCTGTCGCTTCGGCACAGCCCCTCTCTGGTTGCAAGTCAAGTCAAACCTCAAATGAACTGCAGATGCACAGGCCAGACCTCGCCAAGCCCCGCCCACAGGAAGCGTTGGTGTAGGGGAAGCTGCACCAGAAACGTTTTTTTTTTTTTTTTTACAAGCAATAAAGTGCGGGAAGTCTATTTAAGGACATTTGCCGTAACAGCAGCTTTTGAAAGTGTCACCTAGAAAGTTGATGAGATCATTGTGAAAATCACAAAATTAAACAGACAAATTTAGCAAAATACTTTATGGACAAATCCAAATATACAATGTCAAAGCCTGTATTCTCATTATTCATTATGAGACCAGAGCCATTGAGAGGTAATACAAAATGTTCTGAATTTTGTGTTGAGCACCTTTAAAGGTTCTAAACATGCATTAGGTAAATAAACTGGCCGCTCATGAATGACATGAAAGGCATTCGGCCAGGGCGTTTTTTTGGCACTTTCCACGTTACCCTACTCTATTTTCATTGCTCTCCCTATTGTATGTGACACTGTTTGTCCAAAACCAATCAAGGGGAGCTGCATTCCATTCAGCAGTGCAAGTACACAGAACCAAAGGGTTCCCCAAAAAATAGTTGTGTTTACAAAAGTGGCAAAACAATTAAAACTATTGAACAGGTGAGACGTTCTTCTTAGAAATTAAAAGATGCTAAACATTTTTGTTAAAATCAATACTCTCAGGGTTTCTGCTGCTGTATGACTGGAAGCCTAAGTTAGTAAATTCTACAGTTATATTTGGAACGCTCACCTGGAGTTGAAATTCGACAATAATAGGTCAAATGTTGTGATGATTTGATACATGTATGTCTGAAAATAAAGAGGTGGCTCTTTACACACCGAGGGCTGCCATTTATAATATGCAATGAATTCGCATGTCAATATTTTTGTGAGTTTATTTGTTGTTGGAATTGTTACTTCTATCTTGATTTCACACAGAACTCAAATATTATGCAGTGAAACCAGAAGAAGGTTGATTTTTCAGAGCATCTAAATATGTTGTGCTGTATGGTTGTGTTACACCTGAAACAACATGGAGTCCGAACCAAGGCGGCAAACTTTACTTACTCCTTCTGAAATTCACTCCATCCGTTCTTATCTTTCACAATAAGTTTTACATGGTTTGTGTGTAACGACCTTTACACGAGCAAAGCGGGAAAAGTTGTTCAAAGTTCATAACACCGTTATAGAAAAGAGACTTCTAGTCTACTAGTATTGCAATTTTTTTATTTAATTTGCTCAAACAAAAACAATATGTTAGCACGTAAGAAAAGACTAATTAACATGAGAACAGTATGGTACAATGCAGACGATAAAAGAAGAAGTCTGGAAACCGACCCATGAAACCTGCCTCAGCCAAATTCATCCCTGCAAATCCACAACTCTTTCATTTCCCCTCGGCATTAAACTGGGATTACGGACAAAGAAAAGCGTTTCCATCATCTGACATCAACGTGGAGCAGAGCTGGCTGCGGAGGACACGACGGAATTCCCAAGCAAGCGAGGAAAGCTGAGCGGCTGAACTCACACGGTCTGTGTGGCGTTTACATGGCATCACAGAACGCCGCCGCCAGACTCGTGTGGAACCATCTCACATCGGAGATCGTCTTTGAACCCTCACGGGCCTCGTGTCTCAAAGGCTTGATTGTACGTCCGAGCTGTTAAAAAAGCAACTCACAACTGTGTGGAAACGAATCACATTTATGTCAAAGAAAAGAAGAAAAAAAGATGATTTCTAAGTGGGGAACAGTACAAAGGTCATCAACTTCTCCCTTCAAATAAACACGACCATGATGGAAAAAAAATAACAAAACAGAAAGCCAAACTAAATAACAACTGCATGTGATCATGATGACAGTCCCTAGACATTATTACTAGTCATCTTTATATCTTTGACGTATTAAATGCAACTTCGGAACAAGGCACAAACCACATAGCTTCACAAAGAGATGAACTGTTCTCGATCCAAAGGTTTCGCCTGCCGAGTGCAGAGACAGACATCTTCCTTTTTTGTCGGATCTCTCCACAAAAACCATACAAAAATAAGAAAGGCGACTTTGTTGAGAGGGGTGGTGTTTAGCGGGAGAGACTGGCCAGTTGAATCCTCTGGTGAGAAAGCCACACTGTTGTGGGACTGCTCTGCCGGTTTGTTGTCGTAAAGTGCGATCGATGCCGTGCGAACACTCAGCTTCCTGGCCGGTGTTCTCGTTTCAGCAAGTGGACGATTAGACGAAACGACGTCATGGACAGTACAGACGGAACACGGCCGCGATTATCCCGCTCATTTGTCCTCATCTCAGTATGTCAACAATATCTGACCCAAGCAAAACGACAGAGACTCTCAAAGGGCACAAATCTGTGACTTCTCATCTCCGAGCATCCGAGCCCTTGAACACAGTCGTGTTGTACGAGATCCAGAGATTACCGGGCAAGACATGGCGAGAGCTAAAGCGGCACTCCGCAGGGTTTACTGCTGATCGGGTTTCACCACGAGGGGGAAGGCGTGGCCTGTGATGTCACACAACTCAAGGACTAAACTGAGAGTTCACGTCTAAGTTTGTCAGGGAGGGAGCGTCTAATGAAAAGATGCTACCGTGTTGAATTATGGGAACTGTAGGACCAAACGTCAGGGTAGTTTGGCCTTTGTTGTCTCTAAACTACATGGAAGGACAACAGGAATCCAATGGAGTGCCTCTTTAAGTCACTGTTGCTGTGACATTAAGGGTAAACACCGTATTGCCTTTGAGTTCTCAATTTGATGCACATCAACCACGAACCCAACAAAGCATCACTTTATAACTTGTTAAAGATATCCTTGGATCCTTTTTGGAACAACGTGGGCTTTTATCCGTTAACACCGCTGATCTCAGAACAGCTACAGCATTTGGACATCAGTCTCTCGGCTCCCAACACACCCCTCTCAGGTTGATTGTACTTTCAGTGAAAACAAACTTGAACTGAAAGAAACGTTGAAACAAAAGTGATTTTTACAATAAAGTGACGGTCCCTTTACGCGTGTATAAAATCGCAGGGAAAATACAGTTTCTGGTTGTACGGATTAGACACTGGCAGGAGAGAAAGGCAAAGAAATAAAAGATGAAACACACACGTCATCAGTAAGCACTAGAGAGTAAATGGCACATTCGCGTCCTCGTACGGACACCATCCGTTACGCACGTGGGTCGTCCTGTGCACCTTTCAAAAGTTTTTCTTTATAAACGCAGTAAAGTAATAATGATCATAATAAAGGATAAAAAGACACAGTATCCTTGGATTTTTATAGAAAATAAGAAAAGGAGAGCATTGTGATTTAGAAATGCTGTTATTCCATGAAATCATGTCTTACAGTGTTGCTCTGATATTCTGTCATGTCGGCCTCCAGTTTCACAGAATATCTGCGATAAAGTTGACGAGAGGTAACGTCGTCCAGCGAGGGCTCATAAATCATAAAAAGGACAGAGACAGTATGAGCGGGGCAGGTGGCGTTTTTGAACAGAGATGCTACACTTATTGCTCGTCATAAAACTTGCGACAGGAAATGCAATTTCGTGGCAGACTTGTGACCCTCACCGCGCAAAAAGGAAACAAGCACACATGCACCGAACGGAGAGGCTTCAAATGTAAAACGTACAGGAAGGAGGAGTCAGTTCTGTCTGCACGACTGGCCGAGGTCAACTACGACGGGTATCAGCAAACCGGCGCCGACGGACACGGGTTGGGTAGAGAGCTACAGACGGGCGGTTGCCCTCGGTGACTCGTCCACCTGCAACTCAACAGCACCGACAGAGAAATGAGGAAACTCCAGGAGGGACACGACACTCGGGATTACGATTCCACAGACGGAGAGACGGACCGCCTAAAGACTGGGTTATTGAGCTACTTGATATGGCCGTAGATCGACACGGAAACAGACATGGTTGATAGATGCTTTTTTTTTTTTCTCTCTAAATAACTTTTTCTCTCTTTTGTACATATTCAGGTTAAAATAGTATTTGAGGAAGACGAGCTTTACAGTGTCCTGCAGTGGTGGACTTCACCAGAGACTGTCAGTCCCCCAGACACACACACACACGCACACACGCACACGCGCACATGCACACACACACTCACTCACTCACTCACTCACTCTCACTCACGCACGCACGCTACCCCTATGGCATTATGGGAAAAAGTTTATATTTTCCATCCCCCACCTTCTTCCCGTCTCCAAACTCTCTTAATAAAACGGTCCTCAGACGAGTTTGGGTTCTTAGCATTGCTGTTCACTTCTGCGCCGATGGTTAATACAGTATCACCGAAGAGTTTGTATGTGTGTTTTTTCTTGTTATTATAGGACGAAGAGAGAGAGACAGAGAGAGAGAGAGAGAGAGAGAGAGAGAGAGAGAGAGAGATAGAAATCATCTTTGCATAAATACATTTGCCTCTCTTTCAGACACCGTCCTGCAGGACGCGATGCCCTCCGCGGGAGGAAGAGGGGATTCCTTCAGCTATCAAGAGTTACAAGCGTCCCACCACAAAATCCCGTCCATTGTTGTCCCGTCCGATGCCGCCCCGAATACTGTCCTCTCTCGGTATTAACATGGTTGCTGTTGTCGTCGTTCTGTTGATTTGACTTTCCGCCGTCGTATCGTCGTGTCTTGTACTGACTGTGGTTGTCTGTCGTGGATGTGTGTGATGATGGTGAAGAGTTTGGATCCTCTACGCCGTGCTGGACTTTCCCAGCTCCTCCCTGATTGCTGAGGACACAAAGAGAAAGACGCGTGAGACCCGAGTTCAGTGTGAGCCGGTCCTACCTAGAAGACAGCGATGTGTGGTGTAGGAGAAGGCACCAAAACGCAAGTTCAAATGATGACCTCTCTGTGAAGTCCACAATATTGACAGCAGCTAGATACCTTCCTGTTATGATTCTGCTATTAGAAACAGTATGAGTCACACAGAGGCGGTGACGGATGATGATGACACTACGCTCACAGGACTGCTGACCTCCTGCAGGAAAATTCTGGTTCATTACAACTTATTTCCATCATTTTGGCCATTATCATAACATTTCGATGACGCACCGACCAAACTTTGTCAGTCCTGATACAGATACCTAGGCTTTGGGTATCGGCCACTGATCAGATACCAGTGTTTCATTGATTAGCTGCATGCATCACTGTGTGGAAGTGACTTAAACGTTGCTTTCCTAACTCTGTAAAACTAAATTCACTCAGTTATTAACTTAACAACAACCTGCAAATATATCTCATGCAAACAATTCAAATGGGGAAGAAGGCAAAGGGAAAGCAGTCAGAAGGAAATGTGTGTCACAGTCAGAGAGATGTCGACTTTAGTGTGTGAGAGGAGAGCAGAGTGACAGTTACCATCAATGAGCTCTTCTTTTAGCTTTGACAGCTCCTTCCTCATCTCGTCCAGAATGTCCTGAGAAAGATAAACGCAACAAAGTCACCTTTCAGTCCAAACGGGATGAAAGTGTCTCATGACATTCAGGCCCGGTTCAGAGCTGGTATGAACATTAGTTTGGGTTATCTGATCACAAGTCACCACCTGTGATCAGATCTCACTTCCCCACTCTATAAGCAAATCACCACGCACATCATTTCTGTTGCCAAAGACCAAAAATACAGCGGTAGCAACTTCCCACTTATTTGTAAATTTTGGTACATTTTTAGGGAGCTGAACATATAATTATTTATTGTCCACCTGCAGATCTGTGCAGAGCACCAGAACAAAAACATCCAAAACACAAGATTCTCTCTCAGTGGGTTCTGTGATACTTTCAAAATGCTAATGTTTAATAATACAAAAACAGCAAAAGTACATAGAGCTGCCTACAGGACTGTAGCTCCCCCTAGTGGAAATGTTATTGGTGCGTTCCAACCACAGACCGTATATCAGAAGCGAACGTAGTCATGGTGGCATGCCCGTTGGTTTGTGGACTACGGTTTTAAGCCTAAGTTCAGCATTTTGGCTGTCGTCGTGTTCAATTTTTTGCAACCAGTGAAGGAAGTGACCATATTTGGACTGAGGAGGAGCGACGGATGGATCTGATGAACACAAGCGGCAGAGCGGCACCCCGAGCAGCAACCTTAATGGATCTGGATCCATCTGGATTCTGTGGTGAAGCTGCTAACAAAGGTAGCTTCATAATTCAAGGTCGACTTTACAGCTAAGTGTTAAAGTCATCTTAGTAGCTAACTGTATCAATAACGAGGTCGCCCCGCCCTAAAGCATCCCCTGCTTTATGGTCTATTTGACTCTAAATGGACCATAATTTACTAAATGAACATCATGCTGGATTGAAGAAGACTTGAAACTAGAGATTGAGACCATAAACTCATGTTTACTGAGGTAATAAATCAGGAGAGAAGTAGGGTCATTTTCTCATAGACTTCTATACAATCTGAAAAGAATTGCCCCCTGATGGCCAGCAGAGAGAATGCAAGTTAAAGGCATTTCAGAGCTGGCTTCACTTTTCAGGAGCGCCTGGTTTGAAGCAAAACAAATCACCAAAGATATTCAAACCATTCCTAATATAGGACATGACAATGACAGTAAAGGGTGTGTCTCCCGGTCCCACGGCTGTGAGTAGTTGTGGTGGCAGATAGGAAGGACTCTGAGAGACTTATCCAACAGGCTCATTGACTGAGACCAGAGGATGGAGCTGCTTTAGAACTGGACGGGTCACTGCACACCCAGAATGGTGGGTGGGTTTCTACTATAGCACAGTGTGTACTGTAGCATAGTTGTAACAGAGCTACATGGCCAGAGAGAATGACAGTTTCAGGCACTTCAGCATCGGCTTCACTTTTCAGAACCGGAGGTTGCCGCCTGATTTAATGTGCCTAACATTCCCACTTTCATGTGCAGTGACATACTATCAAAATAAATGTTTCCCAGTCTCTGAATGGTCAGAACGTCTGTGAAAGTGTTCACCCACCTGTTTCAATCTGTCATAGTCAACCGCTTCTGTCGGCACACCGTTGGCACTTAAGGATGCAGTAGGTGTCGGAGTGGATTTAGGTCTGTGAGGAGAGACAAAGAACCGCAAGGAAACTCAGGGGACGAGAAAGGAAAGGACACAGGAACGTCATTATCATGTCTATCAAATAAATACACATTATACATCTAGATCACGCCTGATGGAAATGTATAGATTTATAAACACAATATGACTTAAACATTTTCTACAATAAAACCTGAAATTCAACCATGATTATCACACACATAACACCCCCAGAGTTAGTTGCTGCTGTATCTGATAGCAAAAGCCTGTTGAAATGTACTAATTTGTTCACTTATTCCCTTATAGTTTTATATCAGGTGCACTAACACACACACACACACACACACACACACACACACACACACAAAAGGATGCTGCCAAAATCGCAGTTGGAACCAAATCCTGGTCACAGCATGCACACACACATTGGGGTCTCACGCAGACATGCATGTTAACACACAAGAGCAGACACATAGAGGCCTCAACAATACACGGAACCTAATAAGGAAATGCATCTCTCGTCTGTTGAGATGAAACTTGCAGCCTGATAGAAGTTCAGCCTTTCTTCTCACACGAGCTCAGCAAAGAGCAGCCAATCACTTTGAAGAGAGGAAGCGTGACAGGAAGTAGACCACAATGAAAAAGGAAATAAGCTCGGCAGTGAGTCATTTAGTGGCGATGGGATGGAAACACTGTAACTATGGCTTGTGGTCCTTTAGTTGGACTTTTCACACTGAAACTGATTCAGTTTACACTCGGTCCAAAACACTTACAATATTCAAACTGGAAATTCATTGTGTTTTCTTTAAAAATGTAACAGCAGTTTAGCAAATTGCCTGAATGAAGAATGTTAAAAAAAATGTTGCTAGTGTGCTTTATAGGAAAACCTATCCTGATTTTATCTTATTAGGGCCCGAGCGCCGACAACGTCGGGCTGCGAAGCCCTATTGAAATTCGATTGTTTATTATTATTATTATTATTATGCAAAGTAACTGCCTTTTTGGGGGCCTTAGCAATATAATTAGCCTACCAAAATTGACGTGCATATTGGGACTGGCGAAAAATTTGATATTTTAAAGGTTTCATAGTTGGCCACAAAAAGGTGGCTCTCTAGCGCCACCTAACGCGTCTTATGCCAGCCCCAGCACACCGTAACTCCAATTGACACAAAATTCGCCTCACATGTGCAGGCAAGTGTGCTCTACAAAAAAGCCTCTTGGAGTACTAAAGTCCAACTACCGAAATTTTCCGCCATTTTGAATTTTGTGAAAAACACGTTTTTGCTAATTCCTCCTAAACCGTAAATCCGATTCTCACCAAAATTGCTGTGTGTCATCACTACCCCGAGTTGAATAATCCCTACAAAGGACATAGTGAAACATTGTTGCGTTCAGAAGTTATAAGCCAATGAACATTAGAGGGGCGGGGCTCTAGAAATCAATACACATAACTCCACAATATTTAACCCAATCATCATGAAACTTGCAGGATATGTTGACATATGTCCCTGGAACATATCCTGAAAGTTTTATCAAAATTGACCACTCGGGGACGTTACAGTAAATCAGCCATTTTTCAATTGTAAGCTTTGTATTTTAACGAACTCCTCCTACACCGTTGATCCGATTCCTACCAAACTTTGTGAGCCTGTTCTAGAGGCCTCGACGATTATAAATGATCAAAAGGTCTTAAATAAGTCCTATGGGAGCGCAATTACAGCGCCCTGAACATGGACGAATTTCATGCTTCGCCACAATACTCTAAACTGTTATAACTTCAGTGTCCATTGTCCGATCTGGTTCAAACTTCTCACGTTTGATGAGAGTACCATCTTCAACGCGTCTGCACTAGAATTTTGACTGACAATCAGAGCGCCCCCTAATGGTGACATGAAATGTCATGTTTTTACACTTGTATACGATCCCAGTGTCGTGGAACTTTGCACCCCAGTCGAGCGTGACGACTTCAGTCGTCTGATACAATGATCAACACGACGATTAAGGCAAAAGAGAGGATTCAGGCAAGGGACGACTGGCAACGTGGCGGTGGCCGGGGACGACCCACGCCGTGGCGGTGGCCGGGAATGACCCGAGCCGTGGCGGTGGCCGGGGACGACAGGCGCCAGCCATGGCGGTGGCCGGGGACGACCCGCCCCGTGGCGGTGGCCAGGCCAAGCGGTCCGACACGTCAGGCGGCCGTAGCACTAACCGAGTTACGTGCCATGCGAGGGCCCGTTATCACTGCTCGCAGTTTTAATTTTAATTAATTTTGTTAATTTCTTCTTCTTGTTTGTTATTAAAATCTTTCCGCGTCAGTATTTTATCAATTCACCTTGGTAGTTTATTTATATATATTACTTTGTTTGTGTTAAGTGCAAAATGGATATTATTATTATTATAAATTATTTGTTTTATTATAACTATTATTGTTATTATAATAAATATAATACTACATTTATAATAATTATATTTATAATTTATAATAATAATGATGTCATTATAGGTTAGCCGTTGGCTGCAGTTAGCAGAGGCTAAACTATTAGCTTCAGACTTTTGACAAATCTGTCTTGCCTTGTTGTGTCTGCGTTTCTATTAAATGCTGAAACATCAACTGTTCATGCAGGATCCGCCGTTGAATCAGGCTTTCACCGACGGGACGTATCGGCATTTATAGAACAGCCAATAAGAACGCCCTCTCTCTGAAGTGACGCATGATTGGCCAAATCATCCGTCGCAGGCCGAGTCTTGTGAGGAGGAGGGTCCACAAGTCTGGTTTTCTCTCAGACCACTTGGACGACATCATTCTGGAATTACCCACCAGCCACGCCCACAAATAAACCTCCCTCTGCTTGAGTGTGAAATACTAAGACAACGTGTGCAGCCTTACGAGTTCATGTGCTCGGCACTCTGTGGGTCAAATATTAAGTTCATATTTTCATAAGCTGGAATCAAATACGCCCATCTCTCGCACACACACACATACACACACACACACACACTAGGACACACAGCGAGGCCTTATCTGTGAGCCCCTGCTGGATCTGCTCTGGCTCTGCTGTGATAATACTGTGCCAAGTCCACTCTGCACTGGGTGGACACACATTCACATCCGCGTGTTTGAGTGTATGATAGCGTGGGTGTACAGTATGTGACACGCACATTTGGATTTCCCTGCTTTAAAGAAAAAGGGCAGCATGCAGAGCGGCATGCAAACACAGTTGAAGATCTCATGAGAAATCATTGACTAGAAAACGCCTCTCACACACACACACACACACACACACACACACACATGGCAGACAGCGCGAGCCTTTGCAGGTTGGTACATTTGGAAAAAAACACAAAGACAACACAGGATCCATTCCAAAGGTTTCATCCAAGCATGTGAAAATAAAGGCTTTAGCACAGCAAGTCCAGATCTCACGACGGGACAACGCATCAGGTTTTGGTGCAAAACATACAAAACACCGGACTTGGTGTCCTAAAGGACTTCACCCCTCTCCAACAAAACCACGTCCATAACAGCACACCTCTATGAACAAAAGGAGATCGCTTTAAAGAAAAGGATTTGACTCTGCAGGGCCGTCTTCTCTCTACCTGTTGGAGGAATCTGCTGCCATGGCATTTCTCCAGGGAGACTCTCGTCTGTGTGAGCAGCAGAGACACCGACTTTACTAATTACAGCTTAGTATTCATACTGTATGAGTGCCCAGTCTAATGAGATGGCTCTGGGTCAGGGCTGTTCATAACGCCCACGCAGCTTCACTCAAAAGGCTACTATGCACTCAGTATCACACTTCTTCGGGATTTCATGTAGAAGAATGCCACCCTCAGCAAATTTGAAAGCTATATTTTATCTCGTCTTAAAGTTACTGTGAGGAACTTTTAACTGGTTTCATACGGACACCTCCACATGACCTACATGAACAAAAAAGTGAAAGCCCTTCATCGGGTCAGATTCCCTGTGAAAACCATTTACAGGACCAGAAACTCCTTCAGCTCAGACTCTAGCGGACCAGCCCACCGGGGTCGGACCCAAAGGGAAGGGTGGCACTGGAGAACCAGAACCAGACCTGAGCGTCTCAGCCCAAAATAGAGGTTTTCTAAAGGGAATCTGGTGCGGAAACACTACCGCTTTTGTCCACAGGGACCGCCAAAATCAACACAAAATATAAGTTCCTTGCAGTAGCTTTAACACCCAGTGCCACAGACAATATACATTCATATCAATATCCATTTAGATGTGTACAGTTTAGCATGTACATAATCATCCAATATAATCAGTAACCTCGACTACTGCTTCGCTACATTTGATACCACCTGATTCCTCTCATTCGCACACAGACGCCTCCGCTTTAAGTCGGGTGTCTGATGTACAACCAGCGTGCACATGAAGGCGACATAGGCTTTAGTGATGTTAGCCAGCGCTGAACGGCCCCAGCAGTGCATCATGCTAAAACTAGCTGATGATAATGCTTTAATGTGGTGGATATTTAGTAGCATCGCTGCTAGCCATTCACATAGGCAATACACATGATATTAGAAACAATGAGACCATTTTAGGATATAAAATGTTCTTTAAGTGACAACAATACACAGCAATATGGAAGACGTGGGGAGATACTGTACCTTCCGATAACTGGAGATTTGCTACCGTTCATGGTGTTTTGTCTTTCCCACGGCTTCCTGGGCATGTCTGGAGGAACAGCAAACACAAACAGATATGAAATTGACCATATGACATGAAGCTCAGCTACTCACTGATGTTAATCATCATAAACAAAACCAGTTGCTGAGGGGAAATGTAACTAGATTCATGCTAACTTGGATCCCCGTCGCCTGTGTGAGGAAGATGCATGTTAATCCCTGTTGCCGTGGTTTGATGTTTCCCCTCCGGAGTGTTGCTTCCCTCTGACACTCACCTGGTGTGCTACAGGCTGACACTTTAGGGGTCGTGTTGCCATCGCCCTCCTCCTGTTCCACAGACAGACAAAGGTCAAAGGTCAGACATGAGTCCCACTCGGAGGGAGAGTTTGGATAAGGGAGATCTTTAAGACAGTAACAGGAAGCACCTTTTGTCTGTTTTAACCATGATTGTGTTTTAATTTAAACATAAAGCACCTGAGATGAAGGCAAAAATGCCTGTATCAAATCTAGAAGTCATAAGTAATAAATCATTTCCCTAATAACGCCACATATTATGCAGTTGTGACAACATGTAACTAAGTGTTTAGTTTTTTAGAAAAAATGTTTTTTTCATCAGACATTCTAAATGAAAATAAGTAAAAATTCCTCAGACGTCTCAGAATTAAATTGTCAATGAAGCGCAACACTTCCTGCAGATGTTTCACATTAAAGCATTCCAGGGAAGTGAGAGATTATTGGCTCTTGAGCTGTAATCTGATAATAAGAGAGAGAGAGAGAGAGAGAGAGAGAGAGAGAGAGAGAGAGAGAGAGAGAGAGAGAGAGAGAGAGAGAGAGAGAGAGAGAAAGAGAGAGATAGACATCTTTTTAAAATATGATAAAACTCTAATATTTGAAATAAAGGCCTGCAGGTCAGAACATATTTCAGATTACAAGGTGGGTACGGTGATTACAGACTGGAACTGGAATGTGTTACCCGACGTCCACCCAAGCTAAGCAGACTCTCACACAGATACAGCACTGAGTGATTGTGGACTCCTTTCAGACAGGAATGCAGTGAATGTAGGACACGCTGAGGAAACCGTGTGTGTTACGACACAGAGGAACTATTGTGCCGTTCCAATAATGAGCAGCAAGTGATGATATTTTGAACCTAAATCAGAGAAAATGTAGATTTAAGAGAAGTCTGGTGATACTTACTGATCTCTGGTCGGGTTCAGGTGACGAGCCCTTATCTGCAATTCTTCTCCTGTAAGATATGAAGCCCAGATTCAGTGAGGAAAGCTTCAATGTGGAATAATACCATTAGCATCAGCATCGTTAGCACCTTCAGTTCGGATCCACAGTAAATTTATTTGACTGCAATAAAATATAGATAAAGATGCAAAATTCAGAGCAAATTAATGATTGAAGGCTATCAACATGGTGACAGCTGAGCCGGTGGCTAGAAGCTAACAGTGCTATTGGAGGAGATACATCAAATCCATGTGAAGTTGATGGAGAGCAGGAGATCCAGCCGCATGTTCTATGTTGGATACCTCTGTTTTTATTTGATCTTTTATTAATTTTATGGAAATTAGGTCCTTCCATCTTTTACAAGGCAGCAGGCTCTCGAAGCTCAAATCAAACTGTCCAGCTCAGCAAATCAAGATAACAATAAGAACCTTTCAAGTTCTGATAGTATATGCAAGAAGAATTCACATGTGCCGAGCTGGAGAAACCCTCGATAACGTGATGTGACTCTACCTCCGGGCCAACAGGGCGCTCATCTCTTCCATCAGCCCCCCTCCTCCAGGTGCAGGGCCGTTGCCTCTGGCTTCAGATTTGGCCCCTCCAGCCCCCAACATGGCTGCTGCCAGAGCGGCCCCTGCATCGTCACTCTGAAGAACAATACAAGAATTGAAACATGACTTTTTATTTTCTATGTTCATTATGAATCGGAAAACATTGAATAGCAAGTATTTTTTGTCCAAATTGGAGATTCTTCTGTTTGTTTCTTGCTGTACAGACATGCAGCGTTCACATTACGTGTGAAGGTCTGAGTCTGAGGCGAGATGCGACAGATGGTGTGTGATCATGAGTGAACGTGGCGTGAGTGCATCGATGTTCCAGTGACAGCGAGTCAGTGTGATTGTGTATGAAGATCAACAGTGTTTCTGTCACTGAAAACGAAGGACTCACATTGATATTAAATCTAATTCTGTGTTTGCACACGCAGCCAATCACCGTGGTAACGTTTAACTTGTGTGGTACGGACATGAAGAGCTATGTGAGTGTCGACGTGGCTTGTCAAGCCTGCCGCTCATCAAACAACCATTCAGGCGCTCACCCTTGACACTTTGCGTAGCTTGGCTCCAGCAAGGGCAGCGGCCAGGCCTGAGAAGGGACGGTCCTCCGTAGGAGAGAACAGACCAGCGGGAAGGGGAGGCGCCGGGGGAGGGAGCGGGGCTCCGGGAGGAGGAGGTGGACCTGGTGGAGGAGGGGGGGTCCCTCCTGGAGTCAGCGTAGGAGGGAGTGGAGGAGGTGGGGGCGGGGGCGGGTGGCCGGCTACCGGGGTTGATGGGGTGGCGGCCGGGGTGATGGGTGCTGAGGTCACAGTGGAGCCGGGTGGCAGGGGTGGAGGCGGGGGAGGGGTGGGTGTGGTCAACCCCGGGGTCTGCACCACGTCTGTTGGGAGGAGGGGGGGATGGGCGAAGACACAGGGATGGAAAATTGAATTCAAACTGTCACTTTTTAAAAAAACATTACAGAGTTATCCAGGTTGGACTGAAACTAAATCACTGCTTTTGTGGAAGTGTCCTCTCTTTCCATAAATCAGGACACGGTTACTCAGACCTTGTCAGCATTTATGTACTATGGTTGAAAGAAATGGATGTGGATGAGGATTAATCTATGACTGTGGAAACAAGCTCACTAATGTATACATCATATGCAGAATCAACATAGACTGATTTCTCTTTTGGACATTTATTAAGCATGTTTTGGTATTTCTGTGTCCATCCACAACCTGTCAAACACTCTTTTACCAAACCTGTAATCAGGGATGTGACGATACGGGACTTCATCGTGAATCAGGATTAAAAACACTCACGACAGATTGATAGTGGTGGTGATCATTTCCATTATCGGAAATATCATCACTTGAAAAAGCTGTCTAGCTCGCCATCATGCTGGAGAAATAGAGCCGGATTTAAATCTTATTTAAAATGTGATTGTTTTTCACAAAAAAAAATCGGAATATTTGTTTCTCAACAAAAAGTAAAGTAATTCCAGTATGTTTTACAGCCATTTAGAGATCTAAGCATATGTGAAGGATGATCAGGACAATATCATGAATCACAGCTTTTTTGGCCACGATTATCCTGACATGAAGTGTTCATGTCGTCCCGTGACTGTAATCTTCTGGTACACTACTATCTGCTACTGTAGTATGGCAGGACTTGAACGCCTCACTGACTGGTGACGCATCGTCACTGAATCTGGAGCGTAATAACGGTGGAAGTGATTTTCTAATGAACATGAAACACACACATAAGTGATGACAGCATGCCACGTCATATTTGATCAACATGCAGCATTACTGAGGCTTTACAGCTAAAACAGGGCAGCATGACAAAAGTGGTACGCTTATTGCACATAAAAAATAACAACAATAAACCCTGTTCATTCCAATAAATGGAGCAGAGACAAAACAATTAACATTGAATCAATGAAACAGACTTTTTAGTACTGTGACACACACACACACACAAACACACACACTCATGTAGGGAACTGTCGTTCCAACACTCACGATGACCAATTCATTTGTCAAATGATGACACCATATATAATCACATACACATGAACTGAGTTGTGTCCCTCGTAAACTACATTACATTTGACTGATTATAATATTGCTCCCGGCCATGATCAATAATCTATGTTGGAATGTGACCATGCTGAGCTGTGATCAATATCAGACCAGCAGTCCAGTCCCTTCCAGCCAATCAGTTTAATGATGTCGGAGGTCAAAGGTCATTAGAACATCCCCCGTGGCTAATAAGACATCAATGGGATAAAGGTCACTAGTGTGTTTGCATATAAATGCTGCTAGTCGGGACGTTTTAGTTCAAGACAAGGTTAAAGTTTGTATTTCTGAACCACGAACGACGAAGCTTGAATTGTCATCACAAAAAAGTCACAGAATAAACAGCAGCCGTGAAGCATTAGAGAAGCTGTATTTAAATTTGATCCTTCCTCAATTGTGCAAAAAAAAAGTGATGGCGCTCGTGTGAGGCAGTTTTTGCCTGCAGAGAAAGAGTTGAATATGGAAACGGCTTTACTGAATTAATTCTGACTAAGAGACGTCTGACGTCTTTCCGGATATTCCCGTAACGCTCGTCTTCATCAGCATGAAATATGGACAATACTGACATGAAAGAACAATTAAAAGTATGGTCGATGGGTTAAGAGTATTGGTGGATTACAGCCGTGTGTATTTTACAGCAAAGCTGGAGATGGAAACGCGGCTAGTTTAGACTACTTTTATTTAAAAACGTTGCTTTAAACACGGCTAATGATCGTCTGTGAGTTACAATAAGTTTGACTGAGTGGATCATAAGATCAACAAAGAGGTGAGGAAAATGCAGAACTATGGTTGAGATATGGATTGACGATGCAGGCCATGGTTCTAAAGACTTCAGTCAGTGATCTGTATCCACACAATGATAGATTACTGTCAAACACACGGACATGCCATGCTGAAACCCCACACACATGGACGTACATGCACATTATGAGTCTGACAAAGAAACAAGACAAGCCTGAGCAACAATGACTTCAACACCAGCAACAGATCCATAAATCTTACAAATCTGACCCTAACCTCCACTGATATCTGCATGTTGTAAGGCCATCTCGGTAGCACCGAGCATCACCGGAGTCCAACAGCCCGGCTGTTAGTGTGTGAGTCAGAAAGCCGTGAAAGACGAGGGGAGAGAGGCAGTGAGAAAGAGAGACTGGACTGGAGGCCTTACCCTGGGGCTGGGGTTGACAGGAGGAGCCCCACTGAGGCAGGTGGGTCTCTGAGCCTGTTGCTGTATCCGGCTCCCCCGGCCCCGACAGGCCCAGGCCCGCGGGGCGGGAGAGGTGCTCAGCAGAGGTGGCGGCGGCTGCAGCAGCAGGGGGCGCTGTGGAGGGAGAGGGAACACCAGGAGCCTGGGATGAGGAGGGGGGAGACGAGACGAAGGAAGAAAACGGAGGGGGAGCTATGGGGGAGGGGAGAGGGGGCGGGGTGGGTGGGGGAGGCGGGGTGGGGCAGGCGATGCCGAAGGGGGTGTGGCTGTGCGGTATGGTCACGGGAGAAGGCGCGGGGAACATGGGCGGGCCGTTGGGGGCCGGCGAGGGTGACTTCTGGGTGAGCGGGGAAGGCGCCGCGATGGGGATGAGCGGCCGCGGCCCCGCAGCCTTCCCTGGGGGGCTGCTGATCATGACGGGGGGCGAGGGCGGCAGGGGAGTGAAGTTGCACGCCGACCACACCACGGACTTGGGTGGAGGAGGCGGGACGGGCGCAGGGGCTGGAGGAGTGGGCGGGGCTTGGGGGAAGGCTTGCTGCCGCCTCGGCACCGTGGCGTAGTGAGGCAGGACCGGGTGGAAGGCAGAGCCGAGTGAGGTGGCGAATCGGGAGGCCGAGTGCCTTAGGGGCGGGGTCGGCGGCGTGGCGGAGGAGGGCGACGGCGTGCCGGGCGCTGGGTAGGCGGGCGCGGACGGGGACAGGGGCGTGGACGACGTCCTGCCGTACTCCTGAGTGTACAGGGTGCTTTCGAAGGCTGAACGCGTGGACAAACCAAGGTCAAGGACGAGACAGGACAGAAGGGAAGGAGAGAAGGCAGGAAGGAAGCAGCCGTCATGCACACGGGAGGGAAGGACAGCAGGTAGAGGAAGAGAGAGAAGGGAGGAAAAAAGAGAAGGGGGCAGATGAAGCAGGAAAAACCAGCACAGAGCTTTACCAACGTTTTACTCCAGCGTGTGTGTTGTTTGGTGTGCGGAAGTGACGCTGCCGTGTTAGTGGACAGGTGTTAGCGGTGTGGGCGGAGCCAGAGACATAGAGCCGCCATGTCTTGTTCACCAAGCAGGCCAGACAGCCGGAGTAGCACATAGAATAGTAACCCAGGAGATACAACTCATCAGCAGTGTCATCAAGCCTGTCCAATCAGCAGCCTCATCGAGAATTCAAACAAACTCACAAGTTCAAACACTCAAAGGAAGCCGATAGCAAAGGTCACAGCTGAGTCACTCAGCATGGAAACACACATAGAACAGGAGAATGCATATCGGATTGGTCTCCGTTCTCAGACTGAAATCGATTGTATGGGTTGCCATGACGTTTGGTGAGAGGATGAATCCCTCACGAGGTCAAACATTGTATTGGTCCACGCTGTCTGGTCTACAGATGATTTCCTGTTGCCGCTCCCGTCTCCACATGAGGTAATGTCTCGTTTGCATAATTAAACAGAACATTTCATAAAACCTGTAATACAAGACAATAATTGCCTTAATGTTAGTAATCGACTGGGGAGGTTTTATGACTATCAGTTCAATCGAGCTGCAGCCGAACTCTTCCTGCAGATTTCCAGTACAGGGCGGTGCTGCTGGGACTGTGTCTTCCTCAGTGATGAAAAATCCAAACTGTCTTTATTGTGTGGCGTTCCTGTCCTGACAATCACGCTCCAGCTGTCCCTCTGCTGCCTCAGCTTGCATTGCTGTTTAATAGCAGTCTTTATTCTTTTTGAATGGACTTCGTGAGAAGTGGGAGGGAAGGACTTGCTGACTCATAACATTTCAATGTGTCTTAAACGCCTCTTTTGGTTCATTATGTGTCCATCCCAGCTGAGCCGAGCCCTCATACTAATTACCGCCATTGTGTGTTGTGCTCCGTGGAGCCTGACGGTGTTATGGAGCTGCCATATGTTTGTGTGCTACGTTGTTAATCCTCTGTTCATCTGCTCCACTTCCACTAGCGATGGCTTTCCACACTTTTCTGCAGTCCTTGTTCTCTTAACGGGATTTAAATGAGGGATGACGCTACGTACCGATTGCTGCTTTAGAAACTAAGTCAGAACGCTGACCATTTGCCTTTTTGCTTTATTAGACTAAAGGTGTGTTCACCACCAAACCAGCGGGTTTGACAGCAGAATAATCTGTGTTTATTCATCGTCACTCGTGCTAGAAGGCCGGGGGGGGAGGCGGGGCTTAACTCTGTTAACAATGTTTCATCCATCATGGCTGAAATAACCACTTTTGCTGCTTTGTACATGTTGTTGAAGTTCCAGATACACTGGGAAACCAAACGCACGCACACACACACACACACACACACACACACACACACACACACACACACACACACACACACACACACACACACACACACACAAACACACACACACACACACACACACACACACACACACACACACACAGCAGGAACATGGGTGGAATTCGCAGCAGTCACAAGACAGATAACCTGATGGATTCGTCAGACTCGCTGCCTCCTTTCCAACCTCTGTTTCTCCCACATGAGCGTTCTGACAGCTGACGCTACATTTACCCATCATCCTCTCTAACTCGGGTCAAAGCTCATCCTAACTTCCACTCTGCCTCACTCTTACGTCTCCCCTCAACTGTTCTTTACATCTTCCTCTGGCTTTTGTTTCTAGACGTCCACCGATCCACGCCACTACACACTGGACCATCTCCCTCCTCGGCTCTCTCACCGTCTTCTTCATCCTCTCATCCCTGACCTTTTCCATACATCTTCATCGCTCCACCAGCCCCCTCTTCTTTCACTCTCTCTCTCTGTAGCTCTGGGCGGGTCATGTGACCAAGAGGCCCCAGCTTTGCTCTGCCATTCCACAACAACCAACGCACAATCAGAACGCACTGATTACACGGAGCGCTGGACACACACACACACACACACACACACACACACACACACACACACACACACACACACACACACACACACACACACACACACACACACACACACACACACACACACACACACACACACACACACACTAGAGGACAACCATACTGCAGCCAAGCTCCGCACCAAACCAACTTTAGGGACAATTTCAACATAAACCCAGCAAAAGCAGGCAGTAGATTAATCTTTAAAACATGAATTTAGTCTACAGTTGTAGGGATGAGAAGATAGCTCACTATCAAGGGAGAGAAGTGAAAAATAGAGAGAAAAATAGATTGAAAAATTCAGGATACAAAAATACATTTTTATTTATGCAGGACGTATGCAGAAAGTGATGCCAGTACGTTGAAGTGCCATTTGAAGGTTTAAACACATTTTGATGATTATCTGAAATTCTCTGTATCTGACAAAAAGAAAGGACTAGCATACTCAGATGCCAGAGATGCTCGGCACTATTTATCTCGCCATGTGAAAAATGTGTCCACCTTTCTCCCTCCGTTAGCCATTCGCTAACAATGCTAATTAGCCATTTTTAGACAAGTGGAGCACCAAATAGCTTCAACAAGCTCAAGAATTTTGCAATCCTTCCTGCAATTTTTTAAACCGAGTGAGGAAACAGTGACGGCTTTCACAGACAAACACAGCAAAGACACACACACAGACACACACAGACACACACAGACACACACACACACACACACTGAGTTATCCTGCAAGAGAGTTAGAAAGCGTTAAATGTTAAATCACAGCACACATCAAACCCAACAGATGTGTGTGTGTGTGTGTGTGTGTGTGTGCGTGCTTGAGCTCCGTTGTGTCTGTTCTTTGTGTTATTATATATGACATGTGCAAAAACTCCTCCCTCTTATCCTGGGGCATTTTCATGCCCCCCCACCCCCGGGGGTCTCACCAGCTTTCTCCCTGATGATGTATTTTTAGCCTCTGAGTAACACCACTGAACTGTGTGTGCCTGTCTATGCATGCGTACGCTAACCGGCTGAGCGTGGCGCTGAAGCGTGGCGCTGAAGCGTGGCGCTGAAGCGTGCCGCACAACGCTGCTTAACCTCCTGAACGATTCCATTAAAGTTGCCCATTTACCTTCCCATCACAACCCCGGATCCATGACCACGCCACTATCTCCGGTGTGTGTCGTCCACCTGTGGCTCCTCCCCGTCTCTCTGCTGGATTTGGCTTTTTTATCAAGTCCACATGGAGCAGGATGATAATCGGAGTTGATATATAAACTGGAGATTTTTAGGATGCAGTGAAGTATTGTGGTGTATGCAGCCAGCATGTCTGCACACCACACCTTTACAGTTTGTTTAATGTGTGTGTGTGTGTGTGTGTGTGTGTGTGTGTGTGTGTGTGTGACTGGTGTAAGGCGAAGTTTGTTCCTCTCCCCCATGCCCCAGTACCACAGCAATCTGTTCATAGCGCCTGTCTAGCCTATGGGCAGATGAGCAAAGTGTCGGCCATAGTATAGCTTGGCGCTAACAGGAAGCTAACAATAGAGAGCATCCACCTCCCATGATTCCTTTTTGGACTGCTGGAGAAGAGCTCAGCAACTTCAGAGTTTCTCTCGCCTGCGTGAGATGAAACCATTACAGCTTCAATATAAAGTGCTAAACGAGGTCATAGACCAGTTTACTGGACAAGGATTCAACTAAAACTAAGGACTATTAAGAACTGGCAACACAACATGTATGTTCATCTTGCTGTGTCCCAGCCATAGAGATTGAGACCATAAACTCATGGTAATAATGTTAACTGAGATAATAAATCAAGAGAGAAGTAGGCTCATTTTCTCATAGACTTCTATACAATCAGAGAGGCGTCGCCCCCTGATGGCCAGCAGAGAGAATGACAATTTAAGGAATTGCTGGGTTGGCTTCACTTTTCAGACCCTGAGGTTGCCTCCTGGTCCCAACTCTAAAAACAGGTCTCGAGTATGTAGCGTGTGCTCATGACGCAACCTATTCTCCCACAATGCAATGTGTCAAAGGGAATGGAAGCTCAAAGCTACAGAATGTAAAGCAGAACACAGCAGAATATGAATGAATTATGTCATCCTTGAAGAAAAACACGTGTCTGTATGAGAAATGAAAGTGGTGATCGACATGCATTGGAGCATGTGTTCTTTCATTTGAATGCTAACCGCTAACACTGCTAATTAATGTCACTAATGTATAAATTAAACACACAAGAACCCTCTGAGGACAACGTGCACTGGTCTGTTGTTCAGAGTAGCGAGAGAAGAGCGTTTTAGAAATCAGAGGCGTTCTGTGCATCTTCAGTCCAACGGTCTCTAACCTTCAAAAACTCAAAGTGTGTATGCAAGTGTGTGTGTGTGTGTGAGAGAAGGAAACCAGAGTGCATCACTCACCGGCGTTGGAGATGCGTCTCCCTCTCTCCCAGTCCTGCTGCTCTCTGTCCAACTGCTCCTGCTGCTCCCTCTCTGCCTTCTCCCTCTCCATCAGCTCACGCTCACTGCGCTCCTGCTGCTCCATCCGCTCCCTCTCCGCCTGCGCTTCCCGCTCCTGGTGCTCACGCTCCTGGCGTTCGTGCTCCTGGCGTTCGTGCTCCTGGCGTTCCTGCTCCTGGCGTTCTCGGTCCTGGCGTTCGCGCTCCTGACGCTCGCGCTCCAGCATCTCTTGCTCTAGGCGCTCGCGCTCTTGACACTCACGCTCTTGACGCTCCTTCTCCTGATGCTCTCGCTCCTGATGCTCCCGTTCCAGCTCCTTCTGCCTCTGCAGCTCCTGAAGCTGCCTGGAGCAGGAGTGGAGAGGAAAACAAGATGGGACAGGAGAGGAGTGGAGAAAAAAGACATTAACGCGTGAGTCATTTATGTCCGACGTCATCACATTCAAAAAAAGACTCGGTGAATGGTAAAAGAGGGAGTGATGTGGGGGAAATGTTTCGGTAAAGACAGGCAGAATGAGTGAAAAGGAGTAAATTAGTGAGGCCTGTCTTGACGCCCAACAATCACCACCCCACCCCGACCCACAGGCAATCACTGCTGTCATTATATAAGTCAAAGCTATTTTGGGCACATTAAAAACACGCAGCGGGGGCTGAATGTGGAGAGAAGCCTCCGTTGGCTGCACACTGCACAGAATCAAAGCTTCTGAGACTGTCGGTGTCATTTCTTTATGTTGTATGTTTTTTATTTGATGCAATCATTCCATGCATTGTTATTGATCCTGAAGTACGGTGTGTTCAGGGAGCTTTTCAATGCAAACTATGCCTGCAGCTCCGGGTTCAACCACTAGGTGTCAGCAGAAGGCAGCAGTAGAAGGACCGGTGTGCTTGTGGAGGGGAACATCTGAATGGAGCATGTGTGTGCGTGTGTGTGTGTGTTTGGGTTTGCATCATGTAAAAAGTGTGACAGACAAAGGCGGCCATTTCCCATATCTGTGATTTGATGAAAGAAGTGAAACGATCCCGGTGGGGAAACTGGGCTGTTTGTTAGAGAACATCAAATCAGAACGAGATGCAAATATCAATAACGGAGGTTTTATCATTCCATGGAGAGAGATGTAGGAAAGACAGAATATCTGCATTTTCAAAGACACCAAAAACAGCATACCTGTTGTGTGTATAGTAGAGACGGTATGATGTAAGATTAATATTGTGATAAAAACGCTCAAAATAAGTGCATTGTGGTGACTTTCTGTTATCGGGATGATTGTATCGTCACGAGTAGGCACGGGACGATATGAAAATGTTCATGTCTCGTTTATCCTGGCCAAAATAATTCACAATTTTATCCCAATAATCATCAAAATGTGCTTAAAACTCAGGCACCAAAATATACTGGAATGACTGTACATTTTGTTCAGAAACAAATTCCTCACACTATGACTCAATAAAAACATTTCTTGCACTTAACAAATATGTAAAGTGATTCCAGTATGTTTAAGTGTCATTTTCAGAGTTGTTGAGCATCTTTAGATGATTATCGTGATAATATCATGAATCATACTTGCTTTGGCCAAGATAACATGACATGACACTTTCATGTCGTCCCATCGCCTCCAGGTAAATGTCTTGTAGATGTAGAAATGGAAAGCTACACAATCTGTCCTTCATCACATCAACTGGCAGGTAGTGTGAATGTGGAGTACAGAGAGGGTGTGGGTGTTGTATGAACAGGTGGAATAAGAGTGCCAGGTTCACACACACACACACACACGAACAAACACACACGGTTCCCAGCAAATCATTCATTTAATTGGAAAGACTCTGTCTTGTCACACTCGATGATTTACTTTGTCACTGGCTGGAAATGAGCGAGTGTTATGTTCATAAATTACACAAGCAGGGAGAGAGACGGTGGGAACTGGAGCTAAATGCCAACATGCACGTCCTCTCTCTGAACCACATGCAGACACACACAAACACACACACACACAAACATGCACACACCTGTTCTACTGACAGCTGACTCACAGATAAAAGTCAATCATCAGCATAAACGTTGCTTGATGTAAACACTCCCTTATAAACACACACACACACACATCTCAGGGCGTGTTTGGACCAGCAGGTTCTCTCACACACACACACACATACACATACACATACACACACACACACACACACACACACACACACACACACACACACACACACACACACACACACACACACACACACACACACACACACACACACACACACACACACAGTAGTGATGTCATGGTAGCCACGGTGTTCCCAAGGTAGGCTTCCGTGAGAAACCTTCCTTGTCTCTGAGTCAACCAACAAACATGTTCACTGTCATTGTGTCAAATACAGACGAGCGACATCGTAGACTGTCTATAAGAAGTGGTCGTAGTCATGGTGACGTCCCCCGTCGGTTTGTGGACTACGGATTTGAAGCCTCCACTTCAACATTTTGTCCGTCGCCATCTTGGATTTTTTGCAACCAGTGAAGGAAGTGACCATATTCAGGCTGTGGAGGAGCGACGGCTGAGTGTGCAGTTTCCTCACATCACCTGTGTCTTAGCCAAAAAGTTGCACACACCATGAAGACTACAGCCAAAGTCAACTTTCACACCAGCCTGAGCTTCATCATTATGTGAAACATGTTTAATGTTTTGTACCAACATAACGAGGTGGTCAATGAAGGAAATCTGAACAAGGTAGACAACTAATCTGCAAACAGTCAGTCATCAAATATGTTCCGCCGACACTTTTCACAATCAGGAAGCCTCGTCTGCACGGACCTCTACACACCTTCGCCCAGTGAAAACAATCTAACTAGTGCATTTACCTAATGCAGCGTTCAGCCTCAGTGTGACAGATAAAGAGCTAATCCCCTCAAACCTGCAGAGGTTCCCTGTGTGACATTCAGCTCAGGGGCTCAACATGATCCTGACCAATAAGATAAGATTTTGTGTTTTCTCCCTCAGACATCCTTTCACAAGAATTGGTGTACCACAGGGCACACCATGGCACCATCCTGACCCAATACATACATGGATGGCTGCTCCCTCATACACGCACAGGCACCAACTGTCCCAGTTCTCACGGTGTGTCAGCAGCAGGCCATTGATGTAATTACAGAAACACGGGGGTAAGCTGGCTTTAGGGCCGATGGAAGTGTGGCCGGGTCGCGTCTCAGAGGAGTCTACTGTCTCCTCTCTCTAATAAACACGTCCCTGTGAGATTCTCTGCACTGTAGAAGCACCAGAACATCGTCACCATTAAATACGGCTCATGATGTAATGGCGTGACCGTGGTCTAACCAGGCCTATCAGATGTCTTCCACATGGTTTTTCTTATTGGTGCTCTTCTCTATGCAAAGACGGCTAAACCGCCGGCAGCCAGCAGCCGAATGCTGGCAGGCTGTAGCTGGTACAGCTGGTGCGATTTGTCCACCAGCTACGTTGGCAGGTGAAGACCAGCGTTTCTGCTCAAACCCCACGTGTGATTTGTTGAGCAGTGAGAGCAGTTATTCCGACATAGTGTGAATGAAAATGGGGTTTACCGACATGCCAAGTGGGTTAAATATGGAGCCAAGAAACCGAAGCAGAGGGACGGGTCTGGCTGCTCCGCCGACGCCTCCTCTGGGAGGAGGAAGTGATGTTTGAAAGTCTGTACGCCGACGAGACAATCATCAAGACAATAACAATAAAGTAAACAGTACAGTATGCTTTCAATCATAGACTGTAGAAGAAGTGGACGTAGTCATGGTGACATCACACACCAGTTTGTGGACTACGGTTTTAAAGCGTCAAGTTCGGCATTTTGGCCGTCGCCATATTGGAATTTTTGACAAATGTGGAAGTGACCATATTTGGACTGTGGGGGAGCGACGGGTGGATCTGATGAGCACAAGCGGCAGAACGGCAGAGCGGCATAGCTAGCCAACATTGGCAAACTCATGAGGCTACTAAGCTCACAACTTATTTGCTGCTTAACTTCTGGTTAATTAAAATGAATTGAATTAACGAGATTGTAGTTTTTCCTCTGTGTTATTGGTGGGAGGGACCACAGATGTAAATGAGCTTTTAGCTGACTCTGGTACAGCTAAGGAGCTGTGCACTGTTAAATTCATGAAAAAAAATTGGTGGAGCGGTTTTCACGCCGGAAAAAATAATTTTTTGCTACTTGAAGGATTTATTGTGGCAAAATGTTCGGTATTTCTGGGATTTCTTTTCCTTTGGGTTTTAAATTTGAGTTATTGTGATCGGCATGAATAGACCTGCTTTAAAACAATACACTGTGTCATATTAACATGGCATATAAATTATGTTTATTGATATGGAAGCACGATAAACATGTGATTTTCCACCATGGGTTCAAGCAATGGAGATGGGTGGCAGGCAGGCAACAATACACAGACACATAATAAGTCTTGGACTGCGGGTCACAGGGGGGGGGGGGGGGGGGGGGTGATGCAATCTACAAGCAACCTACGCTTCTCATTTCCTTCCAGCTG
This sequence comes from Eutrigla gurnardus, assembly GCF_963514095.1. NCBI lineage: Eukaryota > Metazoa > Chordata > Actinopteri > Perciformes > Triglidae > Eutrigla > Eutrigla gurnardus. Next base: position 15,640,221 of record NC_139927.1, read on the forward strand.
CCAGGACTCAAACAGTGCTTCAACGTCATCAGTAAATGGCCGCAGTGCGGTAAAGTTCAGTTCACGTGTGGAAAGTTGAAGCAAAGTGTCCCGATAATAACTGTAATTCACAGATAATATCCAACCATTTCCCCGTCTCGAGCGCCGCCAACAACATTAACAATCAGCACCGAAGTGGGGAGTTGTTCTGAGAATTCAAGTTGTTGAAAAAAATCATCAACAATCTTAAAGAAAAAATAGAACATATTATTATTGAACTAGTTGTTCAGAGAAACTTTCTGGCTGTTCCGGGTCTCTGCTACAGGAAAGTAAGGCTCCTGGGAAAAGGAACAATTGATTAGACTTTATTGATCTGAATCTACACTTTCTGCTATTACATGAAATGAAAAATGGCAGGGGGGGCTATTAAATGATGAGGTAATGGGTCTCCTGTTTTAGGAGATTATAAGAGATTTGTTCAGCATTGGTGGAGGTCTGCATTCTCGAAGTCAGTGGGCTCCAAGGACCACTAGGGACTCTAAAGGGGGCCACAGAAGGATTAGGGAAAAGGGAATTGTAATGGTTTAATGTTCATGAGCTAAAGTCAGGAAAACACAGAACCTCGAGTTACTATGGAGCTCATGACTGAGTGAAAAAGACAAAACCGGAAAGTGATCAGAATCTGGTTAAATACCAGGCGGCAACCGGTTCTGAAATGTGAAGCTGACGTTACTTCTTATACACAAGCGGGACAAAAAAAACCCAGAACTAACAGTCAGTGTAATTCGTCTTGTGCGTTGCCTCATTTCTCTCATTACACCCCGTTGCAGTACGGGTGCATCTGAGGCAACCTCAGCTGTCCCGACGTCTAGTTGCACTCCCGTTTCCTTTGTTGTCGTTAAATGCCCGGCTGTGGTTGATGAATGTCTTGCAATGTAGTCTGCAGGCTTTTTGAACTCTTGGATCGAATTTGTGTTCAAAGGACAACAGAGTGTGGATTTGTTGCTTTAAGTGCATGCACTATGTAATTTATGACTGTAACACACACACACACACACACACACACACACACACACACACACACACACACACACACACACACACACACACACACACACACACACACACACACACACACACACACACACACACACACTCCCCCTAACTTCCTAAACAATGTTACATTTTGTGGATGAAGGTGGAAAACAGGGCCAAACTAAAGCTAACTGAATTGTCAATCACAGGTGTTAACTACTAACATCACTATCTGCGGCGTTGCATTGCAATAATTGTTGGATCCGGCTGTGCATTTCAGAGCAGGAACAGTGCTCCGATCAAGACTGAGGATATCAAGATTTATTCAAAAAGAAAAAAACGTAAACCACAAGATGGACGGACTTTTGACAGAAAATATGATAAAATAAAAGTGATACTATTTTGATAGAGCAGAAGAGCCCCGCGTCTGTCGACATAGTTCCTGCCTCCGATGGGAGAAACTAAAACAGGTCTCTCTTCTCCCCGCTTCCCTCTCTGCCTCGCAGGGAAACGTTACAGGATTCAAAGCTGCGAAAAGCCTTCCTGCTCGGTTTAACTGCCGTCTCACTCGCCTCCTGACAAGAGTTGCCAGGGAAACTGTTGCTAAGGGAGCGTGGGCGGCAGCGCGGCCTGAATCCCCGCACGCGCATAGACAGGAACGCACGTACCCCTTTGCCTCTTTGCATCAACTTCCAATGACTGAGTTGAAGACACTCTGAGGAAGTCAAGAGAGGATTTGTGGGCAATATTGCGAACATCAAATGGCTTATTGTCAACAGTAAGAGCGAAGAAGCATGAAGGAGGACAGCTGCACAGACAGAATGTGAATAATATTACAACAGCGTCTGCAGTCGAACGCTATCATTCTCAAAGGCTTGGAAATGACTTCAGTTTAATAGTTAGGAGTGTATTGATTAGAAACAATAATGAAATGATAAAAGATACCTGAGGGATTCATGCACTCAGCCATCTGACCTGAAACAGTCCGAATGACCCAAAACAACACTAACACTACGTTATATATTATAAATGAGAGTATAACAAAGTGTATCAGAAAATACATCAACGGCTAAAAAAGACAAATTGAGCTTCATTGGCTCAAAGATTATACAAGGAATTTAACTCAATATACACATATATACATTTGTGTTAAGTCATAATTATATTTACTGCTACACTCGGCCCCAAGATGTTCATTTCATCCTTCCCACTGTCAGTCAACATTTATTCTGGTAATATCACTTTTATTTCACGTTGTTATTAATTATTAAAGTGCTGTTATACTTCACACTCCAATATTGCCACGATCGTTGCATGGCTGTTTGTTTTCCTTTGAGCAAAGACGACGTCGCATCAGGGTTTTGTGCTGAAGTCTGTTGGCCAGCTGGACTCAGCGGCTCGCCTGATTGGCTCACAGAACCAGGAACTGTTGTATGGATGGCAGGGAGCCCAGATGGACCATATGGAGCGACTCTAGTGAGGATCTAGTCCAAGTGTGCAGTACATGCACGAGCACACACCCCATGTGTCATGTTGGGTACCACGGACGGAAGACCCCAACCTTGTTATAAAAGCCCAGCTAACGTATGGGATTCAGAGATGTGTGTGTGTGTGTGTGTGTGTGTGTGTGTGTGTGTGTGTGTGTGTGTGTGTTTGTGTGTGTGTGTGTGTGTGAGAGAGAGAGACTGTCAATAGGGAATGTATGTGGATGTCAACACATGTTTGTGACAATGTGCAGAGCAGCTGCTGTTGTTTTCGTCCTCTGAGTGTTAAATACCAGCAGCTACGTGCTAACAGCTAACATGCTCCGTCTCTTTACCATATCTCTGTCCTCACATTCATTCCCTCTCTCCCCCAACACACACACACACACACACACACACACCGTTGCTCCCACGCGCCGATACGGCTATTTATTCCAGCGCCTATTATTTCCAGCTCATGTCTTTTTAATCCGAGGGTAGCAACCCCGCGTTTCTGAACAGGTGGTTCATCCTCACTCTTCCCATGACCTCCTCCACTCGTACACGCCGCGAATATTAATTTTTCAATCGATCGGCGCTGAAGCATCGCGTCTGGCCTTCTACCACCCCCCAGCTCCGTCTCCATGGAGAGAGGGATTCAAGAAGAGATGGAGGGGAGTAGCAGAAGATGTGCATCATACTTTCCTGCCGTCACGTGACACTGTGGAAAACCCCATTCCACAGAATTGTTGCAGCTTCTCCACAGACGAATGATCTCAATGTTTACTCAGGACGAGGCCACACTGATGGCTGAGGAACGTGACTGAACATATGTGGTCACAAAGGAATGAGGTGAGCTCATCGTATTTAAGGAGGCGGAGAGGACCTCCGCTACCAATCATCCGCATCTTTTTTCTCGCTTCTTCTTCCGTCTCCATATCAAGCTTCAAGCTGTCACTTTTCTGATAAAAAGGGAATAATGAGGGAGCCAAAACTTGAAGCTAGAAAGACTTGAAACTAGCAATTGAGACCATGTTTACAATGTTCACTGAGGTAATAAATCAAGAGAGAAGTAGGGATATTTTCTCATAGACTTCCATTCAATCAGAGAGTCGCCGCCCCCGGATGGCCAGCAGGGAGAATGCAAGTTTAAGGCACTTCAGGTTTGGCTTCACTTTTCAGAACTTGAGCTTGCCGCCTCGTAGATGAATATTTTAGAAAATGTTACACTCTGAGGAACCCAGAGCAGACCTGGTGTGGATCTTTGCTCAAAATCTTGTTTCAGAAGAGCAAAATGATCTGGACATAAAATATTGTGTTTTTATTGATATAAATGTATGCCGATGTGAAGAGTGTTTCAGGTACCAGGAGAAGATTGAAAGCCTGGATGAAATGCTGGTGTGCAGACGCTTTTCTCTGATTAGAACGGTGCTTAAAAACAACGTTTGTGGGTTAAACAGACGATCCACATCTTCCAAAGCACATGTTAGCGTTTCTCTATGAGAAGTCTGTATCAGCAGATGGCCGACGATCCACTGCCTGTCATTCATTTCTAAATATGGAAATATGGAGCATAACCGGAAACGAGGGGGAGAGGTGGAGGTGGAGAAAGACACGGGGTTGACAGGATAAAAACGAGAAATCAGACGGTGTGGAACATGTTGTGTTTTAGAAGAATCCATATTTTAACATCTTCGAGGGAATCTAACCGCTGACATCGGTGGAGTTGGTGACCAAACCAATCAAACACTCCTGTCAGTCTTGGCGCTCAATGGAATTAAATTTCAGGGGCAGCGTGTGACATCATCAGTGCACAGTACAGCTGTTACGGCACACAAAATTCACAGCTCTGTTTTTGGGTCACCGTTAAATTTTTGGTACAATTTTTGGAAAACAGAAAATGCAGAAAACAACTAGTTCCAGTTAGAAGGTGTTTCTCAGAAATGCTTTAACAAGAGGACTTGGAGTTGCACAAAGCTTGAGATCCTTAACACATCACTCTAAGATGTTAAATAGGTGTTTGCTTGGGTGGGGATCTTTCATCAAGCCTCCGTTGAGCCTTTAATTAGTTTGTACAAGGTGAACGCTGATGTTTAGACAGTCCTCCAGCTGCCATTCATGACATTACAACGTGGTGAGCGGCGGCTGCCCTTCATCTGAACCGGTTACCGAAGCAGCCAGCATTGTTTGGCTCCGCTAACTGCTACTAAAGTTAGATGCTTACGTCTCTGTGTGTGGTCACGTGTTGGATGAATATAGTTCTATTCAAAATGGCCATGACGTGCCCTCCCCTCTGTTTGCATGGGAGAGTGTGTGTAGCCAATTAGTCCCAGTTACATCCTTGAACAAGCCTTCTTCTGGTGAACAGGTTTGAAGGCTCGGCCAACAGCTGGCCTCCATTAACACAGTATGCAACTATGTGTGTGATGTGTTCTCTAGCCGGTCCAGAGCCTCGTTATTACCTGAGGGGAAGAGTGGCCTTGTATGGGGAGGAAAAACAACTTGGAGCTGGCGTTCGCCTGTCTGTGTAAGACACTTATAGACCGGTGTTGGAAAAGAAGAAAAAAGACAGAAGAAACAATCAGTCCAAGTGTCCTTACCTTCTCTGCAGGTCCATCTCCTCTGGCGTGGGGCCATTCTGAACCTGGGCTCCCTGTCTGGGCAATGTGGGGCCTGTAGGGGGCGACACACACAGACGGCTCCCGTTAGACATTCAGCTGACGTCCTCGTCATGACGGACACGTGGAATATTTCAATAGTCCAAAAATACACCAAACGTGAAGCAAATGTTTGGCCTGCATTAGTCACCCAGGTTATCGCAGGATAATTTATTCGCTTCAATCACGATAAAAGCGTTGGGGAGGCGGAGCTTACCTCCATGTAGACACCAACCATGTTTCATCCATCGTGGCTGAAATAACCACTACTGTTGCTTTGTACATGTTATAAAGTCCCAGATACGCCGTCCTGTCTGAGTTCATGACATCATCCAGAGGTGTTCGGTGAATTTCACTGAGCTGTATTCAGTTGCTAGCGAGACACACATCGGCTGGTTTACCACAGCTGGATGAACCCAAAAAAAACTACAAGCAAACAGCTTTTCCAACAGTGATGCTAGAGAGGAAGGCAGAGCGTCAGAGGGCCACTGAAGCGTCGGAGTGAGAATGTGTTGTCTTGGCATAAACTGTGAAACACTGACACACAGACGTATCTTCAGTAGCAGTTGGCACAAGAACAAGAACAACAGACACCCGGACACCCATCACCTTCTAATTTACACTTGCAAATGAGCCGTCTTCTCTGCACAACCTGAGCGGGACCAGATGGACCCCTCCGTGTACCAGACTAACACGGTCCAGGCTGGACCACAATCACAATTCAGTGTTAGCTGTCTGTCAGACAGAGAGACAGACAGATAAAACCAGCCCAATGTGTTGCTGCAGCCAGGCTGACGGCTGCTCCTGAATACCAACGCGCTCATAAACACTGACCCCACTTCACACCACTGGTGTTGGCAACCACCACTTTTCCACGAGAGGCAAACAATGTTCGCCACGTCTGAATCAAAACACACCATTAAGACCGTGGGAATGAATTTCTACGGCCATTCCATCGGCAAACGTGCAAAATAAGAAAAACAGGAAGAGATGATGAATTATCTAAAACCGTAAACCTTAAAATCCCCAAACAAATGTGTGCACAGATATGCAAAGATGAACACAAAGTCATCTGAGAAGGAAAGACTTAGTGTTTAGCTAATAAAGAGTAAGTAAGTGGTTTTGTTGCCTAAACCAAACCTTGTGTGAAGTTTATTTTGAAAAGACACTGTTTGTAATGAGCTTATATATAGACAAGTGCAAACGTGGCACTAGAGAGGAACGTAGAGCGCCGTAGTTTCACGTTATTTGACACACTGAGAATGTGTGATTCACGTTTGTCATAACGCTGCTGCAGATTTGTTACTTTGGGTTTTCTACTTGGGGTAGAATGTTTCAAAACATGGCTACACAAAATACCGTGTATGGATATCATAGGAAGCGTTGCCCTCGGTAACATAACTCCACGTCTGCAAGTGAGCTGCGTGTTCGCAGCTCAACCGAGTGGCGACGCCTCGTTAACGTCCTGTAGTTCACATACAAACTATATATCAAGTCAATCAGAGATGAGCAGCAGAAAACATAAACCCAGATGAATCCAAAGCATGCGAACCAAAGCGATCTCTGCCAGAGAACGCTCTGACAATGACAACAAGTTCAGCGTCTCTAGGGAACACAGAACAACCATGTCTTCATCTCGCTCTCCATCTGCCGTGATCATCCAAATCCCGTCGTCTTATTACCATCCTGATGGCTTCCTTTGTGTGGGAGCCCGATCGAAATAGTATTGAATTAAGCCGAGGCCACAGGCAGTCAATATCTGCAACTGTAATTGCCGACATGGCCTCTCGTCTCCATCTTCCGCTGCCTGTGGCTGAAATTGTGTTACTGTCTGCTCTAATAGAGCTTATGTGCTAATGACAGAACACAGACAGCAGCCGGCAGGGCATGGTAGGAGACGTTCCTTTGAGCCTCGTTTTCCTGTTAGACCCAGCTTTTTATTACACAACTTATTATCTTACTGTTTCTACATAAGTAACTGGAAGTTTATGGCATCTCACATTTCTGAATGTTAATGTCACAACACAAACCTGGCTCTCAAGGAGGCTTCTCGAAAAGAGACGTTTAGTCATTTTCCCTTTTAGCCAAGTGGAAGGTTTTAAAAGTTGATTCAATGGCCGAAGTCTAATGGCACTTAGCCTTGGCCCGCCTCCAAATGCACTATCTGACACAATGCTGGGAAAGACGGGGTGATGGAGAGAAGGTCAGAAGCACAGCTACAGAAACGGGGCTGTCCTTCACTGTGTCAGCTGGTCTGGAGATCACTCTGCTGTTAACAATATAAGAACCATAATAGGATAATTGTCATGAGGACTTGGAGGGCCAATATGACTCGGCAAAAAAAAGGCTGCAACAAAAGTGGATTTTGAATGTACAACAACAGGGAGGCTCTGGAGTCGGAGCCAAGAGGGTAAACATTATTACCCCTTTCAACCTCGACAAAGGCAGCGCTCTTACCTTTCACAATAAAAGCCCTAGACATATAAACAGCGTAACCTTTTACCAAAGGGGAACTCAAATCCACTCAGATCACTTTGCTAAAGGGAAACTTGATAAAATATCTGACAGTAGCTTCGACGACACAACAGTTTAATACCCCTGGGTCAACATCCTGGTATTCGCTCGTCTGTCTGTGCAAAAATAAAGCCTTATATTGAAAAGTTGTTGCAATAGTGAGTATTCGTGTTTTCATCATGCCTTATGGTGAGGAAAAAAAGACTTATTTAGACAACTGATTATGAGGTTTTCTATCTGACTTTAACATTCAAATTCCACACACACACACACACACACACGCACACACACAGTTAAACAACTACAGAAGTCTGGCTCCATATACCTACATGAGGGCAGCGTCAGTGTGGGCCTCTTCTGGCAGCAAACATAGCTCCACAGTCCGTGGGGGGCCCTGTCTGACCCGTTGCCAGGCCTCAGAGCAACCACCACCCTGGTGCCAGCTCCCCCCACCGGCCCAGCCCCCCCAGTACAATCCTGGGAGTTCACGTACAGAACCATAGCCCTGGCTTCGGAGGTTCTCCTTTCAATTTCCTGTGCCTTAGTCCTGCATCATCCACACTGCTGGAGGTTTGCAAAGCTCAGACTGTTGCTGATGCACTTAAGTCTCGCCAAAGAGAGATAATGACAAATATTGAGTCGTCCTCTGTGGCAGTAGCCGGCCGAGTTCTTTATCCTCTGTAAACGTGATGCCTTGATATCCTGACGGCGCACCTTTAAAGATGACACTGAAATGCCCGGCGTGGTCGCTCTTTGTGCCGGCTCGCCAATGCATTAGAGTTGATGGGAACAAAGGGAGAGGAGAGGAGAGGGATGGACATAAGAGGCAGAGAGGGAGGATTAAGATGGAGCTGGACAGAGATACAGGAAGAGGAGAACGCAACACAAAAGGCAGAAAAAGAGACAGAAATAGGGCGGGAGGGAGGGAGGGAGAGAGAGAGAGAGAGAGAGAGAGAGAGAGAGGCGTGCAGAATGTGGTGGGACTCTACCTGATGGGCTGGTCGGCCAGTTTGTACTTCCTGGATCTCATCTATTATTCATAGGCTGGTTACGGAGAAGGACACAATGCTGCTGCCCTCCATATCATCACCAGCGTGTGTTTGTAGGATACTCTGTGTCTTCTGTTCCAATTATTCATTCAGATCCCAGAACGCAGCATCAAGTCACCAAAATAAGTGTTGAGAATAACAGTTGTTTTTCTAGTCGTGCAAAACCTTTGCTATATTCACTATAGGACACCCATGCACTATCAAATAAATGTAACTCACATTAGACTAACTTTCCGCGGACTATTCTATAAATTCTCCAATATACTGAATATGCTTTGTGCGAAGACCCCTTTTGCTGTTGGACCACGTCCTCCGCGACAACATGGAGATGGTTGGAATATTTGTGGTGCTCACAGCATTTAGAGATGACAAAAGACTTCAACAGCAGTGTGTTTTTCAGAGTCACTGTCGATCCTCCGCGAGGACGACCACAAGCTAAGCAGCGTCGCGTGCTCCCAGGCTTCGATTGGCCGACACATTCCGTTTTTTGCAGCAATTAAACGTTTTTTTGTTTGCACTTTTTTTCGTGAAAGCTGTCTGCATTGGCACCACCTTTCATTCAGATGAATGTGTATTCACCAACCCATTCTTTTGTGTTCTTCAGAAGTGTGTGATATGTAAATTCACTGTACATTGCTGTTGTTTTGGACAACTGGCTGCTGTAACCTGCAATGTATACCCTTCTGGGTCTATACTAGACGGTCATAGCATGTAGAATAAGAGAGAGACAGAGAGAGAGAGAGAGAGAGAGAGAGATTGAGTGTCAGGGTGATGCAGATGGAGAGGTGGAGGACGGGGTCATTCTCCTTTGGCCGCCCAGACAAACTGCCTGTCATCAAAGCTGCCATCCGTCTATGTTTGTAGCGATGAGCCGACGTCGTCACCCGTCAGGAGGTCAAGGTGTCGGTGTGTACCAGCTGCATGAGCGTCGGTTCAGTATGAGCATCCATCATCCCGTCAGACAAACGGACTAAAAGGCCCACGGGGGGGGCTATGATTCAGTATGATGGCGGTACGTTTTTAGCTCCACTCACTCAGGTCATCCCAACTGTCTTCACTCTGTCAGCGTTCACCTGACTGACTCGCGTAGCAGGATTACAGCGTGGACACAAAAGAGTCCGCATATAGCATCACATCTAGTTCATGATGTCATCAGCCGAGCATCTACAGCCACGCCTTGTGATTGGCTACAGGCTGAGCTGGAAAAGAAAAAGACAACCTGCTCCATAGAAACACAATGCCGTAGACCACGGACAAGGATCAGGTCTGGGCTCTGATTTATTAAGCCAGACTCCCTTCCAAGCGTAATCACGCATTCCTTCAGAGCCCCCCACACCGACTGATACCTCCCTCTGTAAGGGAGTGTGTGACATTGCTGATTCATGACGTGACGTGTGGACAGTTGTGGTTTGTACTTTTAGACAAGGAGACAAATGGCAAATAAATCACACAGTAAGTGACCAGTGCATGAATTATTCCCTCTGAATCAGCCTCTGCAACAACTCCTATAATAGTGTTGTGTATCGCATCCAACCCGTCGCCAGAATGATAGTTGGCATTGTTTGATTCTGCAAACCACGGAGACGTTTCAGACCCAAAAATAGTTTAAAAAAAGTTTCCTCAATGTTTACTATTTAAATTGTTTGTGCTAATATAGTAACGTAAAACAAGTAAAAACATGATGTAAAAACATAATGTATCAACGTAATGTAAAAATAGTGCAAATTAAATCACGTAAATTACAGTGTTCTCTACATTACATTGTTGTTACATTACATTACATAATATAATAATATAATAACATGATGTAATAACGTGACAGTGTAACGTCATAATGTAACTTATAAATGTAACTTAACGTAAGGCAGCAGTGTAACGCAACAACGTAACACAACAACGTAACACAACAACGTAACGCAACAACGTAACGCAACACAACAACGTAACGCAACAACGTAACACAACAACGTAACACAACAACGTAACGCAACAACGTAACGCAACAACGTAACGCAACAACGTAACCCAACTAGCATTAATAAATATCTGTTCTAAGCACACTGCCTTACAAAACTTGATATAATAAGCGTAACAACGTTACATTACAGGCATAAGCTCCATGTTGACTTTTGGTTTCACACGGAACACAAAGAGCGGTCTCCTGGGTGAAAGTCCTCTGTTTGGATTACATTTTTTTTAAATCATTCACAATTTAAATCACTCACACTAAAGTGATTTAAGGATTAAGGTTTTAGGGAAGATGCATGTGTTTGGGAGCTACTGAGCATTTGACTGGATGAGACTTGGGTTACACTGCACGTTCCCTGTGAGAGTTTGTAAACAGATATTTTGATATAGTTTTGCTGCGGTTAAACTTTGCCCCCAATATTTCTGCATTGACAGAAAAGACATTTCTTCACAGACTCAAGGTAACACTGGGTGAGAAGGTGAAATACAGTTGTTCCTTTTAAATGTGGAGCATTCCTTTAAAAGTGATGTAGCTATAGTATATACCTATAGGTGGTGAAAACTCCAAACAGGTTTGGAGTCCTCTGGATCCCCTCAAGATCAAAAGATGAGATAAAAGTAATTTCCAGGTTAACAGAGTTCATAAATGTACTACTACTGGTCCTAAAAGTCAGGTCCAGTTACTATTGATTTCCTACACAGAGACACGTCAATCCAGCAGCCATGACTGCAGACTGAATACCAAACAGGGCACCAGGCAGAAGTAAAAGAAAGTATGAAGCTGCTTCTGTAACACAGTTTTGGGAACGTGCCTGACTACTGCTGACCTCAGTGTTTCCAGCAGACAAAGATGGTGAAATGGTTCTCGGAGGTCTGATAAGGGCGCTCCATCAGTAACCATTATGAAAATGGGCTTCCCGGCACTCTATAGACCTACAGCAGATTCTCTGTTTGGCCTTAAAAAAATAACTAAAACGGCTGCTCTGACACAGAACACCACCCTGATGCAGTATTTTGATTAATGAGAAGCATCTTTTAATTAGTTTTGAGGACATTCATATTCATAGAAATCCATAAATCCTGCAGAAGCGAGGCCCCTGGGCAGCCTGTTAAATGTATGTATTAATGAACTGATGAGTGAATTTCATGCAGCACAGGGTGATGAAATTCTCAGTTAATTTCATACCCAGAATGCAGTTGTTTAAGGTCAAGAGTTTGATCCTCATGGGATTAGTATTATCATAGGACCTCTGTCTTGATCATTAATATCTTAATTATCACTGGATTCTATTACAGAGGGATTCAGTTCCCTGGAGGTCCAGTGTGAACAGAGCGGTCTAGCTGGGACTCCTTCACTGTGGCCTACGAGTCGGGGGAGTATTTTGGGGTTCGGGGGGTCGGGATGTCTAGAAGGCCAGTGTGATACCGACACCTCCGCCGTCCTCTCCTCCTACGGATGACCACCGGACATTTGACTCCAACCGTTAGAATATCTCAGTGACATGTGCTGGGGATCATGAGGGGATCATGTGTCAGAGTGACACAACATGCAAACATGTACTTATTATAGTCATGGATCTGCCCGGCAACAAGTGGGCTGGCCTTTCAGACAGCATTGAGGGGTCGGGGTAAACAGTGGGGTAATCCCCCGGGGTTTGGGGTTAGAGTTAGCACGCATGGTCCTGAGACAAACAACAAGTGGGTCAAAACCTTGACCTGCAGCTATTTACATAAGAGATTGATGTTTGAGTCATTTCTTCACAGAAAAATGTTGCATGTCCGCTGCTTAAAGGTGAATATTTACTATTTTTTTAATAAAACATATTTCCAATGCAGCCATGTAGATGAAATTGAGATCAGACTGGTTGAACCTTAATAAAACTACAAAGATAAAGAAATAAGTGAAAGACTTATAAGTGAAAAACAATGTGCTCCATGCACGATGACACTGAAAGAAACGTGTGAGACTGCAACAGTATTCATGATGTATGTCTTCAATGGCACAACGCGACAAAATGAAGATTTATATTCTATGGTTTATATCCATTCGTCCTCCTCATCTCTGAACTGTGAGATACAAGCAGGAAAAAAGGCTGACTGGGACGTGTAGCTGCAACCTCCACCTCACCAGTGAGTATATTTAGGTAAACAAAACCAATACTGCCATGAATTATATATTACAACGTGACTCATCAGCTCGCCGGCTAATGGAGACAACAAAAAGGACCAAATCATTGAACTGGAGTGTGTGAGCCAGACTTTCTACCACACATTCTTCGGTGTAAATAAAGAGAAAAGAAGATGAGGAACTGGGGAGGAAGTGGCTGGGAACGCTCGGTAAATGGAGATGCAGACAGCAGATCGGTTCAGATGAAGAGCAAGGAGCGAGTCACTGGTGCGTAAGTCATCAAGCTATTTCATCCGTCGGAGCAGTTTCTGATATCGACCTCGAACTTCTAGAGATCTGAGCAAATAGGCAATTATGGTCAGCGGCAAGACGTGAACGTAGGAATGTTGGTTTTGGTTTCGAGGTTCCAGGAGTCAAATGTTTTTTATGAACGGAAAATGACAAAGCCTGGGATTAGGCCATGTTTCAGTGTCGGTTACTTGCTATTACGGTTCATTGTTTATGATTTCATTTCTCTGAAACGCACTGGTTTGTTGTCTCTTTGTTAAAACAATTTACTTGATTTTACTCTTGTTTACATTTGTAATTTATTCTATTCTATTTTTGCTCATGAAGTTAGGCACACAATAATATCATCACATGTTGTAATGGTGTGTGATTGTGTGAGTGACCAGTTATTCAATATAAAGTGATTTGAAATTAACACACACACACACACACACAGACAATTAAACGTCTCTCAACTGTGGTCAGCCCTCCCTCCAGCCTTCCTGCACTGTTGCTGCATGACAACTAGAACGCAGCTTAACCAATGTGATCACACGCCGGCTCTTAGCCAATCAGGAGAAGTCTCCGCCGAGGCCTCGCTTCCGGCTGAAATGTGAGTGAGGCTCGTGGGACAGAATGGCTGAACGTTTAAACACTCGTGGATGGTTCACACTCTTCATCACTACAGGGAAGCATGAGAACGAGCAGGGAAGAACTCATTCTACCTCTTCTCTCCCCTTTCCAAGCCACTGACTGGCTGTTTGGGTAACGAGCAGCTGTTTTTACTTTTACAACTTCAAATCTGTTTACCTCATTGAGGGAAGTAACACAAAACCTATTAATTATAAGCAAACATGTTCATACGCCAACAGTCTTTGGGCTGTACTGTAATAACACAAAGACTAAAAGTCAGTGGTCCTGTTCCAATCCCCAGAATAAAGGGTTGGGTATCAGTGAAGGCACCGAAATACACTCAGTGTTGTCGGGGGATTCAGGGTAATGTTATAGATTCACGAAGCGATGTCTTCACATTGCTTATTTTGTCTGACAAAGTCTGAAACCCACAAGATTAAATTCACAGCGACCTAAAAGTTGCTCATATTGACAGTGAGCACCAGATGACAGATGAGTGTGGTGATAAATGACTGCAGACTGATTCACACACGAAACAACGGTCCTACTCACTCCTGAGGGTGATTTGAGCGCGGCTGACTTTCTGTTGATCCCGGGGGAATCGGTGAACTCTCGCTGCAGCAGGCATGTCTGTGGAGACCTCAGTGATGGGGCCTTAGGGGGTCCTGGGTTTACCGAAGCCTCCAGCAACAGCCAGTCAGGAAATGTACACAAAGCTGGTGACCTCTGAGCTTTTCACTTGCTCTGCACGACTTTCCTATTGTCTCTTTAGCCGCTCGCTTCTTTGCATTTCTCACTCTCTTGGTATCTCTGTCTCCTCCGACGCCTTGGCCTCTCTCTGCTGATGTCCAGCTGTGTTGCAGCGTTTTACTCTTTGCCAACCCCAACGTCTGCTGCCAGAGACCATGAGCTCATCAAGGAAAAGAAATGTGGGGCAGGTGAACAGATGGAGGGTGAGGAAAAGGAGGCGGAGGGGGGGTCACGCGCTGTCACGATCCGATGAGCACAAACACATGCCAGACTGATGTGGTGCACCGTCTGAGCTGCTGCTGTACCCCTACATGTTTACACCGGCTCTGACCTGCAAAAACACACCAGGAACGTAGGCTGTTTCTATGGGACGGCCATGAAATGTCCAACTCTCTCAGGTTTCAACTCTTCCTCCCCACAAAGCCCCACATGGCCGACTGTTGCCAGGGGCTGGAAAGACCCAAAATAAATGACCACTTTTCTGCCAAGTCTGAAAATGTTGCTGACACAAGAATCCACCATTGGCTCTGATCTGCTTTCTACTCATCGTTAAACTGATATCTTTTTAATATCTTCAAGGCTTTCTTGAGGACTTTAGAAAAAACGTATATGTGTATGTGTATGTATCTGTGACTTAAAGGTATTGTGAGAAGCGTATCTGGTTATGAAATCGATGTAATATGCCTCTGTAGGACCTGCACATGTAAACGAGACCATCAGCCAGAATATATTTCTATATCGTTATTCTGAACACATCATCAGTGCCACCAGGTCAGATTCTGGTCATGCGGGTTCATCAAAAACTCCTTCAGCTCAGACTCCAGTGAGGCCTCCGGCAATTATATATACATTTAAGTTTTTTCAGATGTAATTTAGTTCTGGTCATTTTGGAATCCATTATGATCTGATTTTGAACAAACTACCCAGCTGTAATAAGAGGCTAATCTTACCGATGACAAAAGCCATCAGAAGAGACCACTAAGACAAAATGTCCTCACTTTAACCACTTTTGCATGCATTGCTGCAAAAATCAAAACAACAAATGATGAATTAATAAAAAAAGGATGAATCAATAATGAAAAGAGAGAAAGGGACAGACATGTTTAGCTGCATGGGTGCTGCCGATAGATGAGGCTGCTGTTCACATCCTCACTGCAGCCGTTTCAACACAAAGCACTTTTATAAGCAGCTGTTAGCACTTAACACACATCCAATGCATCGACAGGTCACACCAGGACAGCTCTGCTCTGCTTTTAGTTCTTTTTTTTTTTTTTTTACCAAGCCTATGTTTCAAAACAAGGGGGAGATAGATGAGACAAAGTTTAATCCTGTTCATCCTGAACATCAAACTTGGACAAATCTTTCCACGTGTTTCCTTTAAGAGCCACAGAGAGACATTTCTACACAAATCACAGTTCTAAACGAATCACAGTTCTAAACGAATCACAGTTCTAAATGAATCACAGTTCTAAATGAATCACAGTTCTAAACGAATCACAGTTCTAAACGCATCACAGTTCTAAACGAATCACAGTTCTAAACGAATCACGGTTCTAAACGAATCACGGTTCTAAACGAATCACAGTTCTAAACGCATCACAGTTCTAAACGCATCACAGTTCTAAATGAATCACAGTTCTAAACGAATCACAGTTCTAAACGCATCACAGTTCTAAACGCATCACAGTTCTAAATGAATCACAGTTCTAAACGAATCACAGTTCTAAACGCATCACAGTTCTAAACACATCACAGTTCTAAATGAATCACAGTTCTAAACGAATCAGTTCTAAACGAATCACAGTTCTAAACGAATCACGGTTCTAAACGAATCAGTTCTAAACGAATCACAGTTCTAAACGCATCACAGTTCTAAATGCATCACAGTTCTAAATGAATCACAGTTCTAAATGAATCAGTTCTAAACGAATCACAGTTCTAAACGAATCACAGTTCTAAACGCATCACAGTTCTAAATGCATCACAGTTCTAAATGAATCACAGTTCTAAATGAATCAGTTCTAAACGAATCACAGTTCTAAACGAATCACAGTTCTAAATGCATCACAGTTCTAAATGAATCACAGTTCTAAATGAATCAGTTCTAAACGAATCACAGTTCTAAACGAATCACAGTTCTAAATGAATCACAGTTCTAAACGCATCACAGTTCTAAATGAATCACAGTTCTAAACGCATCACAGTTCTAAATGAATCACAGTTCTAAATGAATCACAGTTCTAAATGAATCACAGTTCTAAACGCATCACAGTTCTAAACGCATCACAGTTCTAAACGCATCACAGTTCTAAACAAATCACAGTTCTACACGAATCAGCCGCCCTGACCTGACAGAAGAGGATTATTGGCCAGCCCACAACACAGACAGACGCCCAGTGACCTGTGACCCATCCTGCTCTACTCTAGCCTTTTTAGGAGATAAGAGACACACACATAAACACAAGTGTGTGTGTGACTGGATATAAACTGTGTGTCTGAGCTCGCAATTTTGAAATTACGTCACTTCACCCCGAGTCCAAGGCCTTCTGACTCGACACATAGCGATGGAGTGAAGATGTTTCACTGATGTAAGGCCAGATGATGAAATAGTGTGTGTGTGTGTGTTTGTGTGTGTAGTGTGTGCACATCGTAAACAGACACATCATCAAAGGTATGTCGGTTTGTCATGATTCAAATGAAAAAAGTCAAAGCTAATTTTCTGTGCGGTGCGATTGCATTAAAGTCAATGCAAAGAAACAACATATTCCTGCGAGTTGAAATATTTCAACTCTAGCAACAAATTAGCGAGACGCCTCTCAGCGATTCTCTCTCTCTTCACGTTGAATGATAAATGGAGGAAACAAATGTAGTCTGCTGTGTCTGTGGTCCCCAGAGGTCTACGATATTAGTCCAGAGACAAGACCAGACTATGTGGAGAAACCAGAGACTGTCTGTGGTCCAAACAACAAGGTCTCTGCCGTATTTATGTCTAGATGACCTTATTTGGAGTGTTGATGGAGCAGCTACAGCCTAGCACCAATAAATCCAGACTCCGTTCAGAAAACAAGCATTTTAAAAGTAGTTAGCTTGTCGTATTGCAGACAGACCTAATAAAGCATGACTTCAGACTGTTTACTAATCACCATCATTATGGAGTTATTTCAGCATCCTTTTTAACTGGTTATTGCTATTAAATCCCAGCTAAATAGTTTATTTTGGGTTCATCCAGCTGTGGTAAACCAGCCGCCGTGTGTCTTGCTAGATACACTAAATACAGCTTGGTGAAACTCACAGAGCACCTCTGGATGATGTCATGAACCCACACAGGACGGCGTTTGGTTTGTACAAAGCAGCAATAGTTGCATGAAATCGGTTTGTGGTGGTAAGCCACCGCGTCTGGTGCAAGGCAAGCGAATAAACACAAATGATCCAGAGGTCAAACTTGTGGGAGTAATGCAAGGATAAAATTCACTTCACGTTTGGGGTGAACTCACCTTAAGAGCCCGAATAGACAGACAGACACACACACACACACACAATATACACACTTTCCACACAGCCACATCCACTTGCTTCACTTAGATGGAAACTATTCTGTCCTCTGTTCAAAAGCTCACTCACACATTCCTTCATACCTTAGATGAGCACGCGCACACACACACACACGCACACGGAGACACATCAGAGTAAAGGAAACAGTTATGATTGGGTTTCCATGGTTCATTTATCGGGGCAACTGTTTGATTCGGTTTCAATACATTTGTGTGTACTGTGGTTCAGCCCCAGTAACTAGAAGTGTCTGTCAGCATATTCATTCTGCCCTGGGCTGCCTCGTTACATCATCTCCTCCAGACACAGTAAAAATGAGCCCCCTAACCTCACATACGCATGATTTATGATTTCTATAGCCAGTGACAGCCGCCCACTGCAGCTCTGAGCATTGAGCTACATGAATCAGATGGAGCCATGGAAGGTGCCTTGAGGACGGGTCAAGGGTATTACTTTCTTATTGCACAAATTTTCAACACAAAGACAACAAAATTTACATTAAAACATTATATCATTCTGTTGCTTCCCAGTAGTGAGCTTTATGTATTAAAATATTTTTTTTGGTCAAAAACATGCTTAAAAAAAGCCTTAAACTGTCATTCTCTCTCCTGGCCATTAGGGAGCGACTCCTCTCTGATTGTATAGAAGGCTATGAGGAAAATAACCCTACTTCTGTCTTGATTTATTATCTCAGTAAACATTGTAAACATGAGTTTATGGTCTCAATCTGTAGTTTCAAGTCTTCTTCAATCCAGCATGATGTTCATTTAGTAAATTATGGTCAAATAGACCATAAAGCAGGGTATGATTAAGGGTGGGGCTACCTCGACAGGTAAAGTAAAGATCAGGCCAGCAACACAATATTAATAAGATAACCGTAAATATTAAAAGAACTGCTGAAATGATGCTCCGTGGAAAAGATTTCTTCTGCAAAGCAATATGTCTTATTAGCTGTCCTCACTGTCCAGGGCTGACCGCGGATTGCTGCCAGATGATTTATGTCTGTATTGATTATTGAACACTACCTGGATATGGTCACAAATTATTAATGGTACTCTAAAGCACTTTAAATAATAGCTGATGGCTACTTTAAAGCAGTTATCGCACTAATATGCACTAGATACGCGTTACTGAGAGAAGTCAAGCAGATGGCGGCTTCCGTCTCTGACTTCCTAACATTCCTTACGTCAAACACCCACACGTAATTCAGTCAAGGTGTCGGCACTGAGCCAAAAAGGCCACATCTCGGGCCGTGGCGTTCCGCTCCCACTATTCACACACGTCATACAACAAACTAGGGCTGTTGGAATGACCCAGGAGAACGGCAATGTGGTTGTTTTACTTTCTTAATTATTACCCATCTAAAGCTGTCTCCTGTTGGTAATTCAACATATTTATTGGTAATGTTTTTGGAACGCCCTCTAGTGGACAGGAAGTAAAACAACCACATTGCTGATAATCGCATTGGCAACGTATAAGCCTACATACAGTAGGCTGAATATGAGCATTTAATATTTGACTATAATTTGAATATTGAAAATATGGTATGAAGTTTGAATAGTATTATAGAGGATAATTGACAGCTCAACAACAAACGGTCAGATCCTCGGTCGTGCATGAAGGACGGTGCGTGGGGAGGTCCGGCGGACCTCCACAGATGATTGTGACTGCAGGAGGCGCCACAGGGAGCAGCTGTCAGGACAGAAATACAGTAGCACAACAGTGGGGTGAAAGGGGAAACCTGCCGCCTTCCTCTGTCTTCTGTGAGCGGCTAGATATATATCAAATGTATAAACCATTCTCTTAAATCAGCTAAATCTGTCGATCTCTACAAAGCAGAAAAAGGAATTAAAGTTCTACTTACAGAAAAGCAAGCAGGATAAGAAACAGTGTCTATCAATCTCTTCTGTGTGTCAGTGTGACGGACAACTACACACACACACACACACACACACACCAATTCAGCGGGCACATCTGTTGGATGATGCGTCCTGTGTGGTCTAAGTGGTACGAGTCCTTTGAAAACTGGGAGAGCCGAACCGAGCGGTCTCCGAAACGAGACGTTCTGGTCAACAGGGGATTTCCTGTTGTTCTCGCCTTTGCCGCTCCCGTCGCCTAGCAACCACCTGCGGTGGACCAGACCGAGTGTAGAAGAGGTATCTAAAATCGTCTGATTGAAATGGAGCCAGAGATCATAGCTTATATCCTGATGGAGGATATGCTTCATGATATAATGTGCAGACGGAGCCCGCCTCGTTAACCTGCCATGTGGGTGGGACTGTTTTTGATTTCATATCAATACATAGTGAGTTTATGAAAACATTTCTTATGGGAGCACAACACTGTTTATAGATCCAGTCTCTTAATTTAGCTCCCAAAGTGCATCAAATCGATGCACTTAACTTAAAAGTGTACCTGTATTTTTTCATGTCAATATATATTGCAGAAAAAATTGTTGTTCCAATATATATTACCCACATTTACGAATATGCAGGATGTTACTGCCACCTCCCGTCGGTCAGACAACAGCGCCTTTGGTCTTAGCAAAGGGAAATAATGTACGTGTTTATTTGCTTATAGAGCCAGGAAGTGAGATCCAATCACGAGTGGTCATTCAAGACTGACGGATCCACATTAGGTCACCCTCTCGTCACGGATGGGCTGGACATGATGCGAGTGAATCAACTAGCAACGTCATTTTAAAAGAAACATTTTTTTGGTATCAGAAATGTATTTACCTCATCACTGTATCAACACAATTAGCCTTGTTTTGACAACAGAATTGATTCGAAGCAAAACTATATAAACAATTCTCCACGGAGCCACACTTTGCTTTTATGTTGTCAAAGTGTCTCTCTGATCAATTTTAACTCTGTTTTAATGTGTCGTGTCACCCTACTCACTCTGTCTCTCTGATTCTCCCCCCTCTCTTGTCACACACTCACACACACACACACACACACAGACTTACCACACACACACACAACTCGTAACTCCATTAGCATAATGAAGCGCATCACTATCAGGTTAATTAGTGGAGGGGTTATTAGGCACGGCTTGGTGAGAGGAGGCACAATCAAGAGAGGGGAGGAGGATTTTTGGTTGTCGCCATCTTGGATTTTGTACGTGGCTATCTTTGATTTTTTCCAACCCGTGAAGGAAGTGAAGTGACCATATTTGGACTGCGGAGGAGCGATGGGTGGATCTGATGAACACAAGTGGCAGAGCAGCAACCTTACTGGATCTGGATCCATCTGGATTCTGGTGTGAAGCTGCTAACAAAGTTAGCTTCAAGACTTGAAACTAGAGATTGAGACCATAAACTTATGTTTACAATATTTACTGAGATAATAAATCAAGAGAGGAGTTGCCCCCTGATGGCCAGCAGAGAGAATGACAGTTTAAGGCAGTTTTTAGAACCAGATTTTTCCGTCTGAAGCTAAAACATAAGTTTTAGACCAAAATCTGAATGTTCTTATTTGAATACATAAAGGATGCTACAGAATGATATAAAAAAAATATTGTGGACCCGTGTTATAATGTAAACATTGTTGTTTTTGTTTTGAGTACAGTTAGAAAGTCGCCCTCTGATGGCCAGCAGAGGTACTTTAAGGCACTTCAATTCTGACTTTACTTTACAGAACCGGAGGTTCTCCTCTCACCCTCCTTCTAGTAGAGGAGGAAAGAGGAGAGGGGAGAGAGAGTAGAAAGAGAGCAGCATCTGGATGCTGAGATCACATAAATACAACGAGGCCGCAATTAAAAGCCCCGCTTCATCTTTGTTGGATTAAAAAAAAGAAGGAGAGGAAAGCGTGTTCTGCCTCAAACACGGCAGCGGAAGATTAGTCTTCGCTTGGGGAGTCGGAATCGGAACGCCAACACTGCACTCATCTGGGTAACAATGCTCTCCCTCCCTCCCCCTCCTCCCCCCACTCAGCCCTCCCGACAGGCATAGATAAATGCAGATGCACAGCCGGGGGACGAAGCTACATAATGAGTGCATGTTTCAGAAAACCAAGGTCGCAGTGCACCAATGAAGTAACGGCCTGCGTTATATTTGAGGCAGGATTACAAGTGACGGGAAGATCAAACCTCTTGCCATGACTTCCTCCCTTTTATGCAGACGTGAGCCCTAATCATGCTCAATAGAACACGTCATGGCGTTAGCTGACGCTGTCAGAGTGAGACGTCTGTTAATAACTGCCTGCTGGGAATTTCAGCCTGTCGGCTCGGAGGGAAAGTTTTCATCAAGAAATGTCAAGTCAAGAAGTAACTGCAGCCTTCTGTGGTGAGCTGCCTGCGATGAATTAAGACATTGTTTCTGGTAAACCCATTAGTAGCTCTGGTGTTATTGTTGACATGTGTCTCTGGTTCTGTGAAGCCAGCGGGTTTACCTCCAGTCTCACAGCTTCATTTCGATGCTCAGTGATGGAATACACATAATTCCCTTCTTATTATTTCATTGTTCTAAAGTAACATTTGCTTGTCATTAGTGCTGAGAAATGTCTAAGTAAGTATGCAGACAGACCTCCTTTCCCATTCTCACAGCGGGCTACGATCAGCTGCTTGAAGCTGATAGCAAAAATTGGTAGAAGATCAAGAGAGATCAAATGACGCTCCAGCAAGGAAATAATGAGAAATGTTCTCAATTCGCTTTTCATGCCAACGACACGGATAAATCCTACTCAACGTTCACAACAGTCGAAGTGAATACGCTCAAATCCTCATGCTCATACAACATGGCCCGTTCATGCCAGGAGTCTGTCATGCATCTCTACATACTCTTAGAAATACAAGGTGCTAACGAGAACCACATAGACTTCTTCAGCTTGTCACCAATGGAAGAACCCTTTTTGTTTTTTTTAGAACTTTTTATAAAGGTTCCACCTAGAACCCTTTCAGAACCCCAACATAAAAAGTTATTCCTACAACCACCTGCAAAATAATCTACCCAGAACCCTGCATGAGAGGTTCTACAGCGAACCCTTTTATGGCATAATGGTTCCACTCAGAACCCTCTCTGGAGGTTCGATCGAGAAATTTCCCACCATCTAAGGGTGCCAGCAGGAACCCGCCCATGGGATTCTACAATGAACCCTTCCATTTTCCAAGGGTGTCATCTAGAACCCACCCAGGTTCCTCATTAGGCTCCTGATGGCTGGGGCTGATCCACAACAGTCATGGTTCAAAACCCCAGGTTTTTGGAGCCTTGACAAATTCTTTCTTCCAAAAAGAGATATTTGGATGAAGAGGGTTCTTAATGTCTTATGAGGAACCCTTGAAAAAGCCGTTCTCCATTCAAAACCGTTTCATTTTTCTCAGCCAAACATAGCAGACCTACCGGTATCCTGGGAGTTGAGCACCTCCAGGGCGTGCATCATGGCACTCGCAAATACGTTGGCGTCCTCCTTGCTGCCGAAGTTGAGGCCGTAGACCTGCCGGGCGTCACGCCATTGGTGGAAGGTCTGCGTGGCCTGGTTGTACTTCAGGCCTTTGGGAATGGCACAGTTTATCACCACCTGGAGACACCCATGATGGGCGAGTGGGCAAAGGGAGAAACGGGGAAACATTCCCTAAGTTAGTAACAATTAATAATCAAATGTGGTTACGGTTACTGACAAACGATTCACGGAACTGGCGACCGATGAGACAAAATGTTGACGTTTACTTTAGGTTTCATCCGGGACGCTAACAACGGTCTCCTGGGTTAAAGGCCTGCATTTGTTTGACCCATCCACCTCCCCTCCCTCCCCCTCCCTGTGTGGAGTATAGCTCTCTTTACACTATGTTTGTTGCACTACCCATAATGCAGCAAGGTTCCAGGCTTCGTCATTTGACGCCTTGGTAGCGAGAACGGGTTGGCACCGCTCTGCAGCGAGAAAAATCAACGCTGACCTGAGAACTGTGGCTTAGCAGCACAAATATAATGTTTAGTCAATAATGTGGTCTTTCTCTGTCCAACTGCTGCTAAAAAAAGATTGCCTACAAAGTCACACTCGCTTTAATATTGTCCCGCTAAAACACCCACTCTCATTAAAAACAGAGTGACAACACTGGGACTCTGCAGCCATTAAAACGTCCCCTAAAGTCGTTCCTTGTTTAAGGTGTTTTGGATGCTAACGTCAGACACTTTAGAGTCCTGGGCACAGGGCCAAGCAGAAACACCTCAAGCTACTCCTCTCCGAGTCTCCACTTCCACTCTGGCTTCCTCCACACACACCGTGTGAGAAGCGAATCTTAATCGGCGTCACGATCGGTACGTTTTTTTGGCACCGTGAAATGTGGGGACGATGTGAAAACGCTCTTCATCTGATAGAGCTGAAATACCCTGAAAGCTTGTGTAATGTGGCTTGATCCCATAACCACTGTGTCATCTCATGTCCAAACTAATAAGAGAGTGAATTTGATACGTTCCCCTACAAGGACCCCGTAGTCCAACGCTTTCAGAAAGCGAGGCGTTAAATTGTAATGAAACCTGCCTTCAAAAAGTAATATTTTCTCTCGAGCATCACATTGCTTCGGCAATAAACAGCTCTTCTAGCATTAAACCCTGAAACCAATCTGTTAGTTTATGGAAGAAGCGCTGGTGCCGGCAAGAAATAATCTAGTGTACATTTCTGTGGTTATTATGATGTTTCTGTGGCAGGCGGGAAGGGATTCACTTAAGTGTTTCTTTATTGTTGAAGGACTGAGTATTAAAACAAGCAGCCCGTAAATGTGAGAGGGAGGTGAGATGGTGTAACTCCAGATGATTATTGGAGGTGGCAGTGAATAAAACAAACAGATCTCACGATGGCGCCGCCTCACAAAATGAAAATCAGCTGAGCCGCGAACACAAACGTCCCGTTTCTGTTTTTTTATGCCCCAATACCGGTTACTTGATAAGGCCCCACTTTGACCCGCATTACCAGTTTACATTCAAACTTTTCCAACTCCACAAAGAGCACAATCTCTCCCCTTCCTGGTTCACCTTCACCAAATTATTAAAGGTTATTATGAGCACTTCTATTGGAGTTAATGGGACGGGCCTGGTAAGCATCGTCCATGTAAATATCACATCTGTGTTGTTTCACTTTTGACTTAAAAATGCTCCAAAGAAAAAAAAGAAAACATGATGTTTTTTATTCTAAATGAGTGCATTTTGTTTCCTAGTTATTTGTGAGCAATGACCCTTGTTGGTTTTATAGTTCGACATCGACAGGAAGTGTTTCATTAATAGTAGCTTAATGATGATCCAAAAAAAAAAAAAACAATACATTTCGGTGTATGAAATGACTCTGATGAGGTCATAAGTGTTTTACATGTTCTTTGCGTTTCTCTCTTCTTGTTGAAGTGGCAAACATTCTGACTGCTGTGACCTGCCGTCGTTGATTGGAGATCACTAGGATTGCTGAAGGCACGGAGGCATCATGACTTATCCTCCTCCCGCCGGCCACAGAGGACAGTCAGACAGTAGGAAGGAGAGGATTGTGGGATTGCCGAGGCAGAGTGTGCATGCATGGATGCTCCCATATAAATCAAAGATTACGCCGTCAAGCTGTGAGCTGATTGGAGCTCTTTTCTGCTCCTTTCCCCTCCATCTTCTGGGACTCAGCTGTTTATGAATGAATGTCTATGAGCTTCAGTGTGTGTGTGTGTGTGTGTGTGTGTTCAGGTCTTTATGCATGTAAGTGCTCAGCGACACTGGATTTAGAGGAGCTGCAGAGTCAAGACTATGGAAGAAGGGTTCAGTGGAAGTTCAATTTATGTGTAATAATGATAATTATAATCTCTCCAAAGAGATAAAAGAGGCTCTTAAAAGTTGTGTTTGGCTCTTTAAACTGAGATCTAACAAGCTGTGAAGTAAACACACTGCCTGCATCTTTGCAGAAGGATGCTAGTAGCTAATAGCTTGTGTGCATATGAATACCACAGGATGCTCTGGCTGTGTAGCCATGTGCTGACATCACTGGATACCTCCAGCTGAATAATGATATGTACCATATTTGGTGGCAGTGCGTCTACGAGTGCACTCGGTGACACAACGTCTCCCACACCATGTGGTTGGAATATCGACTCATTAACATGGAACCACACACACTCCTAATTCAGACTTAAAGACTTGTATGTGTGTTTAGAAGTGGCTGGTTAACCCGTTTGTTTACTTTTGGACGACTAATTGTGCCTTTAACATATAAACACTATATAATAAGACAATTTAAAACAGCTGTTCATCAGCCTTGACTTGGCTCTTCCACTGGAAAGGGAACATTTGACTTCCCCCTCTGAGTGAGTGAGGGTTCCATGTGGCTTCAGTCCACTGACCTGATGATCCTGGATCTTGCGTCCCACCACGCGGAAGGCGTTGTTGCCCGTATGGTGGTAGATGTGGACTCTGCTGAAGCCCGTGGATCCTCCGGCTGGGACCCACTTCTTATTGGCATCGTCGTACACCATGACAGCGGCTCGCGCCTGGCAGATACTCTGTTCACTGCAGCAACACAGAGACAGGAAGCAATGAAACAATCTGATCCGAAAGTCAAACAATGGAGATGATCATTTCCTGAACAACATTTTGTGTTACGGTTTTCTGGGAGCTTGTTTATTATCTTTGATTCCTCCTGTCCCCCCCCCCCCCCCCCCTCCCCCTTCACACTGAACTGCTGTTGAGTCACAAGAGCCAGAAGGATGTTCTGAACTGGAATATTATGGTACAATGGTGATGCACGAAAGCCACAACTACTGGAATTAAACACACATCTATGACCCCGCTACACACAAGAGACTCAAATGAATATTAATGATAAGTTACGTAACGCTCCCCCTACTGCACAGGCCTCCATCACACCAGCAGCATTGTTGTTTTCAAGCCAAACACCCATTATTTTCGTTGGTGGTATTTGATTTTAGAGTTAACGCTGCTAGCTACTTTCATTAGAGAAGTTGGCAACACTTGGCCGTGGAATCAGGTGGATGATTTTACAAATTCTCCAATGTTGGCCACCAATATATCTTTATCATATTATCCAACCACAATCTCAACATAGTCTTTCCTATTTAGCAAGCAAATGTCAACCATTAATTGAAGGCCGCCGGCCGCCACAGTGAATCCACAGCCCTTCAGATCCTTTCACATTCCTTAATGACATTTACAACTTAAGAGACAGAAGCACCTCATGAACATCTCATTTACCATTTTATCCAGCCTCCAGGCTTCATATGAGCATTCTACTTATTTCATATCTGTCGCTAAATAACACAGATTGTTACAAAGAGTTCACAGACTTGTCGCTGGATGAAGCGGTGTGCCCGTTAATGACACTATAACACTGTACGACTCTCGGCGATTTTTCCCCCTTAGGTGCGGTGACAAACACTTCTAATGTTAGAGAAAACATTGATTTTTTATAAATTGTACCCAGAGTTTGACAAATTCCATGGAATTCCGCATTTTAGAGTCATACGGCCCTGTAAAAGGTGCAGTGTGTAGGATTTGGAGGCATCCAGCAGTGAGGTCGCAGCTTGCAACCAACTGAAACTTCTCCTGTGTAGGAGTGTGTAGGAAAAAATGTGGTTGCCGGTGCAAAAATGCAAATGCAAATGCAAACGTTCCTATCTAGTGCTGAAGATGTAGAAAGATGGTGGCTGGCTCAGTGAAGAGGACCCGCTCTGTATGCTTATTCCAAGCCAATGAAAACACCATTCTAAGTATCAGGTGGTGAGTACACGCCACAGAAAACATACTTTAATAGTATTGTATTCCACTTACGCTAATAGATCCCCATAAATATTGCACACTTTGAAGGGACAGTCCAGTTCCATGAGGTTGGGGGGTCGTCAGGGTGATACGGAAACCAAATATCATTTTACCAAATACCTCAATATCGATACGGAGCCGATATTTTTGTGTGGCGTTTGACGCTTTTACAAAATATTTACACAAAGAGATAAATAAATAAAAAATAGTCATCAGCAATGTGGATATAATGACTAAGTGTGTATAGGTGAATGCTAGAAAAGCTAGTCTGGTAAATACAGAGAACTGCATCACTACACTATAATGTTTCCTTTCGAACCAGGAAAATACAACACATACGATATTACGACATCCAAAATCTAAGCTGTTATCTAGTCTCATATCACCATATCAATATCATATCAATACTTAGCCCACAAGAAGACAAGATTATAAAAGAAACTGTCCAATTCAAAGGGTTAGGGTTAGGCTGCATTGCCCTGATTTTCATCCTAATTCAGTGATCCTACATTTCCCACCATGCCTATAACATTATTATGTTTAGTAAATGCCCAGGATACACCGTTTGGGTAATTTGCTCAGATTTTTTCGAACTGACCTTTACGTCAGCGGGGGCCCCTTTAATGTGCTATCACGTGATTGTCACCCACAGTGTGCTGAAGTGCAGGGAGGGAGAGTACAACTACCGATACCAGAGGACCACAAAGAAGAGCACTTCAGTGACATATATGTCTATACAAGTCGAGAAAGAGACAGAAAGTGAGAGGGGAAGAGGAAGCGAGAGAGGACAGAGAGAATAAGAAGCCTTGTGTTTTTTAAAAAAAGTGATCTTTGGGAGGGTCTGCTACCCACAAACACTGCTGCTCAACATGTCGATTGAAACCACTCTGGAACATGTATCTCCTACTTAGACACCTTCTTTGTTCTTGTAAACAGCGATGGCGTATTTCGTGGGTGCAGAAAGTGACGGTTCCGTAGTAGAGCCGTCACATATATGGATCATGTGGACGCCTTCTCAGAAGACGGGCTGTCTGACATTTCTAAGCTAACAATTAGTGGGAGAACCCAGTTTCTACACAAAAGAACAACTCCACGCCTCTCCAAAAAGAAAAGTCAATGCTACAAATCTCTTGATAATGTTCAGGGCCGTACAACCTACAACTGGCTAGCTGTGAGCCGAGCTGAGAAAAGGAGCTGGTAATGCAGCGTAGAAAAGAAATGAAGGCCGGATAATGAGTTAATCGCTTCTTTACACATTCTACGGGCAAATGTTTGAAAGTTCACACTGAACTCCTGACTCCAGAGACGCTGACGTACGTGTGAGCCTATAATTGGCAGAAGGAAACCACTAAACTTTAGCGAGGGATTTCATCTGCACGACTTTCACATCCCAGAGTCTCCTCTGCAGTCTGGTTGGGCTCTGCGTTGATTTCATGCAGCCGATCAAAGAGGACGCTTTAAACCATCACATCCGAGCGGTACAAAAAAATGCATGTTTTGTCGAATGTGGTCACTTTGGTTGGATGGGATGCCGGCGTGTTAAATTCAGCCTTCGCAGGCAGCGGTTGAAGTCACAAACCTTCACCGCAGTGTGTCTCCAACAGATACATGCACAACACACACCACTGTATATTGTGCTGTGGTTCGTGTGTGTGTGTGTGTGGAGGGTGATTATTAGTGTGCTCCACTTCTTTATAACCGCTGTGAGCTAAAAACCAGAGGAATCCATCCCCAAGTTGTTTTGAGGGGAAGAAAATATGGCGACTGAAAGAGGAAAAACAACAGGAGACACTCTGCAGAGAGAGACTGAGGATGGAGAGTAAAACACGCACAGTTGCTTTTCTACCTGGATGCTCCGATCACTTCTGCAGAATTACTTTGACATTTCAGCTTGTTCCCCCCGCCAGCCACACACCGATTTCATTAAAGAACGTGTACAATTATCTTGAATTTACATTAATGGCAGCATCATTAACGTTTCCCACTGAGATTAGTGTGCATTATGGGTCGTTACATTTGCCCTTTGTCTTTGCAGCTACTTCAGGGATATGATGTCAGAGAAAATCACAGTGAAATGTGGATTTCCGCCTGTTAAGTACTTGACTGGTATAATGTAGTGCTGTTGACCCTCCTCATCTGCTTGTTAACTCTACTTCTATACATAGATACACAACCATGATGCATTTCTGAGCCGCCTGTTAACTTAGACCATATTTAAATGCTCTTCTTCATCAGTGGATTGGTTTGACTACCAATCCAATGGATGTGGAACTTTTTGCATCCGTATAGGCAACGTGCAGAGCAACATTTCAGGACATTATAATATAAATCAGAGCCCAATACAGGAAGGCTGCCACCCACATTAACAACCTTCCACCAATCCTGTTCATCACCAATAAAGTACTGGCCAATCAGAGGCAGAGGAGGGTGGATCTTCGCAGAATGCAGGAGAAAAAAAAATAAAAAATCAAACTCCCATAACAAATAGGCTTTCAGGTTCTTCAACATTTCCCAAAATACTCTCTTGCACACGTATGCTGTGTGAAAGATTTTCATGCGGCGCTGTTGTATACAAAGTCAATACAAACGCTGAAATTGCGAAAGGCAAAATTTTCGGATGATCTTTAATCTACATGGAGTAAAGCCCCACCTCCTCCCCAGCGAGAACGATCTCACGAATAAACACAGCTGATCCTGCGGTCAAACTCGAGCAAGTAAACTCTGCGTTTGGTGTGAACTTTCTTCCTAGCGTGCCATCCGGTAACCTGCAGAGAAGAGCACGGAGAAGCTCGGTTCACAACGCACACAGAGGGAGAAGGACTTGATTCACTGCTAGGCATTACTCCGGATGGACAAAATGTACCAATACCACGCTTTTCAGTTATATTTTTAGGCTACACACACAGCAGAGCAGAGCAATCCCATTCAGATATCTGAGATATCTCTTAGCTTGTACTACAAGGTTGAGGACATTAGTCAGTGTTAAAATGTCTCTAATGAAGTGGAAGGTCCATTAGAAACCACAAAGATATGAAAAATCTGCAGATCTGAGAATAGAAATGGAGAATGGGATATGAGATGAGAATATTTCCATCTTCTTCATTAATGTTAATGAGGCTCCGAGTTAAGAACGGTTCTGACTTCAAAGGGGAGCAGAACACCTCCAGGGGCTTCAGCGCCATGATGTCACATCCTGGGGGGGGGGGGGGGGGGGGATGGTGTGGGTGTACAGAGAGCAGCAGAGAAATGAAGTGAAGAGAGGAAGAGGCAACGAGAGATAAACAAGGCGCAGGAGGCTCAAGGCAGAAAGATGTTTACACGTTGTTGATTTCATTGTCAGGCGATGAGTTCGGTCCTTTAGTGCCACTAAAAGTTAGAATTACCTTCTTAATTGTATAACATTCCCTGATTGTGTGTATATGTGTGTGTGTGTGTGTGTGTGTGTGGGGGGGGGGGGGGTATTACGTATTGTGATAATTTCCCTGCTGATAGGCCAAAGTTACATAACGAGCCAAGCCTCTAAAAATAGAAATAAAACCAAAATGGGGAAACTGAGAGCTCATTCACTGTGTGTGACGAAGCCAGGAAACGAATGATGAGTTCAGCTGAGCACATTGGGACGATGACGGTGTGTTACATCTTCGTCATGGAGCAGATGAAACATCACAGCTCTCCTCCGTAATGATGAGCTCGTTAGATCTCAGGCCTGATTGAGTCACGCGTTTATTGATGAGGAATCATAGCAATGCTCCCCATCTAATGTGTTTATTAATGTGATGTGATGTTGAATATATTATCTTAATTAATGACGCCACAGAACCTTCATATAATCATAGACTTGTATAAGTGGACGTAGTCATGATGACGTTTGTGGACAACGGTTCCAAAGCCTCCAGTTCGGTATTTTGGCCGTTGCCATCTTAGAATTTTTGCAAAAAGTGAAGGAAGTGACCATATTTGGACTGCGGAGGAGCGACGGGTGGATCTGATGAACACAAGAAGCAGAGCGGCACCCTTACTGGATCTGGATCCATCTGGATTCTGGTGTGAAGCTGTTAACAAAGTTAGCTTCATAATTCAAGTGTTCAAATCTGAGCCATTGAAATTCTCCGGAGATGTCAGGTTCCTGACAATGGTAGGACGCAAACACAACCTGAAAACATAAAGCCTCGTTTTTGTTTTTTTAACAAAGTTTTTGATTTATGTCACGTTGCTGTTTCTTTACTACATCGAATAATTTCCTTGTTATGGGGGTGATTTCACTGAACTCTCTGGGGTGATTCTTGGCCTGATGTACAGTACATCCCATAGCTCCCTATGAAATCACTGAGACTGTAAACATTTCAGCTGCTCCCCCCTCAGTTTCCCTGAAGACGGACACACACGTTGACTTGACTTTTGGCTGTATTTAGAATAGATTCATTAGGAACTGACTCATTGCGCTGGTATTTCTTTTCTCTGACTACTTCTCTCTCTCTCCCTCTCTCTCATTAAACTGACTCCCATTCTGCAGTTTGCCCCTGTTGGCTTGAAACCATCCAGCGATAAACTGACTCTCGCTCTGCTCTGAAAGGCCAGCGTCAGCTGTTCTGCAAACTAGGGAGGATGATAAATCCTGTGAAGCTGAAGAAAAAAAACATATGCAAGCAGAACTGTTTAAATGTTGTGGAAGATGGAACCCAGGGGGAGTCGGGAGGAAGAAAGGAAGAGAGGTATACTGGGATTAAGGGTCGACCTGAGGGTTTGCTCAGGGAGGAGTACAGCTGGGCCTGGACGGAAGGAAGGAGATTCAGGATGAAGATGCTCTAGAGAGCATCCCGGCCACGTCTGCATCATTCCTCTTCCTTGCTGCAAGCACGTCTTCAATCTGCAGCATCTTTTTTTTTTTCCAAGTCACTGACTCGCCCTCCTCAAAACATTTTCTCCCCCTCATCTGTCTCCTTCTCTGCCCCTCAGTCCCTTTCTCCCTCTCATTAATCAGCAATCACTCATGGTGTGGTGCAGAGTCTGCGGTGTGAGTCCAGCCCATGTGGAAGTGATCAGGGGGAGGCGGGGAGCTACAGCAGAGGCCCCACGGGCAAGAGGACGTCCCTGTTGTAGCGCTGCCTTCAGGTACTACGCCAAGGTTGGGAAACAGTAAATTAGGACGGTGGATTCCAAAGTGGGCTCAAGGGA
This sequence comes from Eutrigla gurnardus, assembly GCF_963514095.1. Classification (NCBI taxonomy): domain Eukaryota; kingdom Metazoa; phylum Chordata; class Actinopteri; order Perciformes; family Triglidae; genus Eutrigla; species Eutrigla gurnardus. The sequence goes on from NC_139927.1 coordinate 15,673,124, forward strand.
CCAGCAGAGAACTTTAAATGGTCTGTGGTGGTTCTTCTAAAGAATGTAATCATTTCGGTATTTTCGAACCCTACACAAGAGCAAAACCCTCATCATTCCTGGTATCCCCCTATCTACATTACAGACCTCCTGAAACCACATAATCTAATAGAACCTCTGTCAACGCAGTAGGCGCACAATGATAAACACATATTACTCATTATTTACTATTTCTTATACCCTACTTTCTGGTCTATTTGACTCTAAATTTACCATAATTTACTAAATACACATCATGCTGGACTGAAGAAGACTTGAAACTAGAGATTGAGACCATAAACTCATGTTTACGATGTTTACTGAGATAATAAATCAAGAAAGAAGTAGAATAATTTTCTTATAGACGTCCAGGCGATCTGTCTTCTTTTTGCAAACAGAGGAGTCGCCCCCTGATGGCCAGTAGCCAGAATGCAAGTTTAAGGCACTTCAGCCTTGGCTTCACTTTTCAGAACTGGAGGTTGCCGCTCTCAAACTCTCACAGGTAAATATTTGAGAAAAAAATGCTTTCGGCTCTTAAGAAATGCCGCGACAGCCGTCACTGTGCGGTGTAAGGTGGCGATCCTGAGCCTTTTTAGAGAAGCTGCAAACCTAGCAGCCCCGTCGTACCTGGGCGGAGGTTTGTGCACTGCTAAGAAGGAGAGAAAGCGAAAGGTGCAGGTGTGCAAACATAAACCTGCCGGCATTTCATTTGTGAACCGCTGTTTGTCTGCACGGATGTTACCTGCTCTCTACTGTGCCGACACACACATACGATGTGGTGGAGCCAGGAGAAAACACCCTCCGCTCATGAGTATGAGTCATCCACTCTACCAGATGGAAGGAGAAGGAGACGGAGCAGGAGGACCAGCGTGTGGTATGATCGCAGTACAAACACCTGAGGTGTGACAAAGAAGCCATCGCCACTAGTGGATATATATATATATATATATATATATATATATACATATATATATATACAAGCACATCCCACAGGGATAGTGTGTGTGTGTGTGTGTATGTGAGACAGGTAGACACACAGGACCTCCAGTCACAGCCACTCTCAGAAATCGAGTGATCATTCTGGGCTGTTCTGTGAGCGAAGGTCACCGTCTGGCCAATCACTTCAGTGGGATTCAAAAAGGAATCACAGTTGTCATTTATATTTGGTGCAGTGCTTTAGCAGTCTCAGCCTCAAAGGGCTACACAACACCCACGCTCCAAAACTGTGACTGAGATGACAGCCCACGTCGTTAATTATCAATGAGAACCAGGAGAAAAAGCCCATCAAGAACAGTGACATGGGAAAGAAAACGATCAGAGCGTCACAGGGGCATTAACAGCTGCCGTTAACATGCATTTAAAATATAGATCGGCCCTCACTTCTCTGTACTTTACTGTACTTACAGTAAATCTTCATTAGAGCACATTTTCACTCCTAAGACAGTAATATGAATGAAGTCATTTATGATGGTAATTGGTCACAGAAACAAAATATTATATAATATAATGAGAAACTGTTGCTCCATCATTTTTAGGTGAAGTTCGGTGTGTCCTACGGTGAGACAGCAGTGAGATAGCAGTGTTTCACAATGTCGTCGCTCACAGCTAGACACGCAGATTGCTCTGTTGTTGGTTGTACAAATCAACATAGGTGCTTATGTTCTGTCCCAGCTACAGAAGAACAGAAGAGATAGTGGTTGCGTTTCATTTTTTAAGACAATGTGCCGGCTACGGTCCGTGTTAGCTTGTATGTGTGTGCTAACCACTTCACATCGGACTGCTTCAGTAACGAGGGTCAGTACAAAGCTGGCTTTGCCTCGACACTGACCCTCGTAAAAGGATCTGTCCCAACCATACGGGACCAGCAACTTCACCTGAGACACATACGTGAACCATAGCCATACATCCACCGTAAACATTGGCGCATGCTACCGCTAGCGTAAGCGCCGTTGTCTCCGTCGCTCTCTAAGTAGGCGATGACAGACGGAGCTCATTAGCATTTAAAGGTGCAGACACAGAAACAGCCTAAGCTCAGGAGAGCTCATTTGAGCAACTTTTAGACAGCTGAAATTCAGGACCATGGATGGGTTTGGGGCAATGCATATTGAATACAGTGTTGTTGGACCTCTGACAGTTGTGTGGAATTGAGGAAAAACTGTATAATATGGGACCTTTAATCATTTTTATATTTGTACGACATCCTTCATTTTTGTCACTGATTTGTACGATATACAGACCACCTTCGCAGCGGCAAAGACAAAGGTTTTAATTCACTGGAGGGTCTTTTGCATAAAGTTGTTAGACACTTTCAGTAACAACCTGAGCCTGTCAGATGCAACAACAAGCACCTTTAGTGGACATGCATTGATGGCGAGGAGTTGCCCCCCAGTGAGTACATTACAGCTGAGCTCATTTAGCTGCAGCGTTCTTCCTCAACACGGGACCTTTTTTTTAAAAACATCCCCATTAGTCAGTTAGACACAAAAAGAATGGAGAGAAAGGGTCCAGGTTGATAACATTCTTAAATTACCCTTTAGAGCCAGATGGATGGTAGGAAACATAATGACTCAGAGAGCATTATCCTCACCATTAAATTATCCAGTTTTGAGTAAGAGTATATCTGCTTCATCTAAAGTGGAACACTGGGACAAGGTAATGCACTAAAACTGTAGCTCAAGGGGTAAAATGAGGGAGGGGGGGGGGGGGGGGTAATTTGGGGTCTGTTCTGTACCTGAGCTGTAATCAGATGCGGATCTCAGCAAAGACACTTTATGTGCACAGGCAAGAGCATCGTGCATCACACTTCCTGTTCTCTACAGGAGTGTTATAAATACGATGGTGAAGATTCAGCTTCAGCTTCAGCTTCAGCTTCAGCTTCAGCGTTCTTTGGAGAGGCCGAGAGAAGAACAGCAGGGACTGATGGGTAGGGAAATTTAAAAGAGGACCTAACCTGCCCCTTTTCTGGTGCATACGTTCTGTTTGACCATCTGCCCCTCCCTCCCAAAAAGCCCAATCAGCTCCGATTGGTCACTCTATTTGGATTGGTTGACTGCTTAGTGTGTTTGTCAGAAATGTCCCACCCCTTACTAAAACAGGGAGACTCAGGCCCCGTACACACGAAGCAAAACTGACTTTTTTTCTCTGTTTTGCCTTGGCATCGTTTCAAGAAAATCCGCGTCCAGACGAATCCACTGAAAACGACTCAGCGCGCTGTAGTACATATTCCAGGGCCTATATGTGGCGCTGTTTCTGTTACAAAAATGCAGAAGAAGAGACGGAGCTTGACCGGATGTTTGCCGTTGCTGTGGCAACACGTGAGAGCTACGGCTAAATATCCACCCGACCACCCGATCAATAAACACCCATAAGATGACAATTTGGCCCGTATAAATAAAACCAACAATAAGCATCAAAAGCCGTCACCCTAAGGACCTTGACGAGGCGTTGTCACACGTTGGGATGGATTAATTTGACAAATAAATGCCTACATTCATGGGAAGTTAGCTAGCGGTTGTTTGTTAGCATCGTAATAAAGTAGCATATCTGCGACTTTTTTCCCGGAATATCACCCCCCTCTCTCAGCTCCATTTTTTTTTCCATACAGTGGCCCTGATACGCCGTCGTACAGACGAGCAGAATATCTGCTACGAGCTAGAGTTCTCAACGGGTCGGCCCAGCCCGACAAACCCGACGGGACCCGAAGTTTCGGGCCGGGTCCGGGCCGAAAAAATACGCAAATGAGCCGGGTCGGGTCGGGCCTCGGGCTTCCTTTTTTTATAAAACACATTTCATTAAAAAATAAAAAATAAAGAAAATTGTAGGTTGTAAATTATATATTGTTTGCTGTGAATCATCGCTGTTCACGTTTGGTCAATCTGGCTGCCTGCTTCATGGGGCAGAGTAAGTTTCATTTGAATTCACGTCTGCTGTCTGTCTGATCGTGATAACAAGTGTATGAGGAAAACAATGCAGGCGCGCGGGGGGTCGGGTTCGGGTCAGGTTCGGGCCGACAATTCATGCTGGTGTGTCGGGCTGCGTCGGGTTCGGGTTTAAAAACCCGCAGGCCGGGTCGGGTCGGGCTGTAATTTTCAGGCCCGTTGAGAACTCTACTACGAGCACGGAGGCCGCCGTTGTTGTTGTTGTTACGAGACGTTGCGGGGGAAGAAGTCAGGCTCGAGGGTCGATGACGTCAGCGTTTTCGTTTTCGCCGCCCACACGAAAACGATCACGAAACGGAGGGGTGCCGGATTCGTATGGACGGCAGGGCGAAACGCAGAAGACTTCTGCGTTTACGCACTGAAAACGTTTTCGTGTGGACAGGCCCTCAGCTTTGCTCTTACTAGGTTTGTTTGAGGGCGGGGCAAACTATCAGCTGGGCAGATGTGTTTCATCAGTTCAGGAGCAGAGCTCCTGTGAGGGAGAGGAACTCGCTTTGGACATGGACTTTAGGTTTTGACACGCTGGAGACATTTTTCATGAACAACAAACTATAAACACATAAAGGAAAAGAGAAGAAGAAAAGCATGATAGGTCCTCTTTAACACTAAATGCCCAGCATGGACTGCCAGCGATGCACTTACATTTGGTTCTGTGCTCTACTTTTCTTACGCCCGTGCACACTAATCCTTCAGCTGTTAAATGCACTAAGACACCGTGGATTCACACGTGTGCTACGTTACAATATCGCTGCTTCGTTGTTCCCCAATTATTTCCTAGTCACCTAATGCAGGTCATTATGGTGTAAAACATTATTGCCCGGTAATTACCTGGACCATCGACTTGCCTACTCGTACGCCACACAAGTTTGAGGACTTGTTGGGCCCAGATACACACAATCCTCTTGGATTCAATTAGGCTTTGAGCAACTCACTTAGAGAAACCATTAGCTGAGTGAATAGGCAGAGCCCCAGAGGAAGGATCCACAGCTGCCCCCCCCTATATCTCATTGCTGTTAATGACTCTGCCCTTCTCAGCGCCACGGTAACCAGCATAATTGTGATCAACCCCCTAGAGAACAGGGTGTGAATCCCATCAACAAGCCCTTGTGACCTTTCACCAAATAAAATGGCACACTTTGTGAAATGGGTCACAAACCACCCGAAGAGCAGATGTAAGACACACTTGGCTGACTCATCGGCAAGAACGCAGTAGGAGAAGGTAGAAAAGCAGGTTATTGAGTGAAGGGTGAAGAGGGAGAACAGTGTTTCCCCTACCATTGTACAGGCCTGGCGGCTCGCCAGGCCAAGGAGACCTGCCGCCAGGCCAAAAAAAAAATCAATATACCAAAAATAAGCCACCTATCAATTCATTCATAAATCAATAATCATTTACATTAGGAGCGCCTCCGCGCAGCACAGCAGACTAGCTCCGCAAGACGGGCGGCCGCAACAATCCTCGCCACGCGCTCCCGCTACTTTTTTCTTCGTGTACTTTACGCGCTTGATGTTGTTCTGATGCCATTCCGCCTCGTTAAACCACCACGATGTCGCTTTCTACTTTGAAAACACGGAACGTTGACACTGTATTTTGATAAGCTGTTGCACTCTTCAGACTCGTGGTGTGAGCGGAACCGGTCCATAGGGTCCATAATATTTATTTTATTACATTACATTATTATTTATTTTTACATAATAAAAATGCCGCTGTGTGTCTCCGTCCAAAACCCGCTGCGCTCGCGCTGTCTGCTCGCACAGATCCGCTCGTGCGCACATGCGCTGATGCAGGTCGAGTGTTGTCGAGAAATATAAGCAGAGACGGCGCTCCTTAAAAACAACATCACGCCATGTGTGTGTGTAGTATTAGGACGTGATGACGTATGTACAACCGGCCAAAGCCCGTTTGCCCCCCCTCCCCGGGGGGGAGGATTGTTTTTGATAAGATGTGGAACTTTGAGTTAACTGCTGTTGAGTAAACCTATAACTTATATTTTACTTGATAAAATAAGACAATATATGCACTCATATGTCGTTGTAGTGTTTTACAGTATCTGTAGCTATTAATGTGATGCTCATCATTTTCCAGCCATATTTTTCTGGACCCTGATCATTTCCATCAACCAGCACCTTAATAAGTCACTCTCTCCTTGTGATCTTGAATACACTCTGGTTGAACAAAAATGTTGAATGCAAATATAATAATTGCAGAATTGCAGACTGCTTGCTGTGCCACCTGACTTAATCCAACTGCACCAATACACCATCCCACGCGTCTCGTCTGTTTAGGGTTTTTTCGGCGGGTACCACCGGGCCTGAAAAAAATTCTAGGGGAAACACTGGAGAAAGATGAGGCAAACACTGAAAGTTACGTCACATCGTCCCATGTCGAGTGACGATCCATGCTACCAACGCACCGAGGAGAACAATGGAAAGACTTTTTCTTTCTGTTGATTTCCCTCAAGTGTGTTTTCCAGTGATCACAGAAATGGAGTCTGGTCGCTTTGAGGAGAGCATACAACAAGTCCTTCTTTCCACAGAAAACAAACGGGTTTATTTCGACCACATTAGTGTTGCTGATTGTTGGAACAGTAGAAAGACCTACCAATGCGGTTTTGATGAGTTATATTTTGTTCCTGTTTTGTTTCGATGATCAGTGAGTGAACATTGTTGTTTAGGTCTGGTGGCTTTAAGGAGAGCAAATTCATTGTATGTTTTGTACATTAATAAACTATCATAATCGTCCCTGTTGATCTTATTGATCATGTATATTCACTTCCACCACTGCCGATTGGAGCGGGAGCTGATTAATACATGTGCCTGGTACAGAGTCTTGGGAATTAATTTCCCACTGAATACAAAAGCCAGATGTTGGCGGGTGTTAGTGGGTCCTGTTGCAGAGCGGCAGTACAAACTCTGAGTAAACAAACTGGAAGTGTGTACCGGTCTGCATGCATCCACTCAAAGTTCTGCAAACCCAACTCACTCCAGACGCACAATGTCTGCATGCAGGTCTGCGTGTTAGCATCCGTTGGTTACTGTGTATGTTCACTGTGCACACACACCACACACACAGAGAGCAGTGTACTGCAGGGTCCAGCCCTATGTGTTAACCGGGAGCCTGGCACATTTTACTAGACTCCACATCACGTCCCCATTCACGCGGCGACAGGGAACACATTGACCACAGAGCGGGTCTGGACCGGTCTAAGCAGCGCTCCCGAGTACACAACCTACAAGTGGAGCCTTCAGATGATCAGCTGATAGGTTCGTTTGTGAAACAGTGGTTGGGGGGATGCAAATGCCCTTCGACGTTCATTAAATACCTGTGAAATTCTGTTGAGTTGCCAAATATATAAAATATAATAAACTGTGTACTGCGAAAGGAGCTGAAAAAGGACTCTCTTTTATAGGACCTTGTATAAAAGGTTCTCTTTTATACAAGGTCAAAATTCATAATGACACAAACAATAACTATAAATGGCCGATTACTCAATAGACCTTTCATTAATGACACCTCATAGGAGTAATGACACAGTTACCATGACACGGAAGTCTGTTGATACTCTGGAGTGTAAATCTCCATCAGGTGTGTTTGGAACAACCGCTGCTGTGATGTTTGATTGAATCAACACAAGCGTCAGCTGTAATGCTGTGTTCACACCAAATGTATTGTAATAAATCTATTGGACGATAGAAGCAAACTTGCACCGAGTGGCATGAATGACGTTAATGAGGCGATGATATTCTCTTCCTGTCCAGAGTATATTAGGTTAGATCCTCATTGTTCTCCATGAAGACCAGACTCTGTTAAAAAATAGCCTTTTATATCCTAGATGGCTTGTCAGCAAAGGGGCAGCAAACAGCATTAAAAGTGCCACGTTTTCTTTGTAAGTTCTATGTAAGTTCATTTTTCCCCAATAAACTATTTTACATATAGATGAGAAATTAGTCATTTATAGAAACATAGTTTGTTCACTAATTAGGTTATGAGGGTTTAATTCACACAGAGTATAAAAAAGTATTGTTCTGGTATCGGTATTGGAATCGGTATCAAACATTTCCAAGCGATACCCAGGCTTAGTAATACATGATATATTTCCAAGTATTATAGTGAATTTTAATCTTAATCAGCATACATTTTTCTATATTAGCTTGTTTTTGATCACTAAACAGAGAAATGAACATCTTTAGCACTAATGAGTTTGACTTCAATGCAGCCTGAGCTGCTTGTGTTTCCGTGTAAACACGTTAAACACGTTATTCTGGGAGCTTTCAGAGCTGTTTTTTGATGTAGATGCCAACACTTCTAACCCCAAGCAAGGAATGACACAACTCACACCACATCCCTGTACTTCTGTCTTTGTGAGGACCCTCCATTACATAATGCATTCCCTAGGCTAGGATTTTGCATTTTCAATACTGTCATAAATAGATTCTGCTCTTTCTATCATGCTGTATTGATGTGATGTGTTGTAGTTACCAGCAGCCGCCACCGGAGGCCGTCTCTATAGTGTAACAGGAAGCTGAGTTTAGAGAGATGGAGACTCAGTGTTGCCTTTTTTGTTTCCTTAAAAAGCTGATAGTTTAAAGTAGGGATGTCAGTTTTCAGGCTTTTATTATGAAATATTTTCCGGGCAGGGTTGTGGATGATGCAGTGACTTGCAGAGCTCCATAAATCAACAGAGAACTGACTTTTCATTGTGGATAATTATTATTTACAGGCTTCTTGTCTAAAGCAGAATGCTCTCACAGGCAGTAACCATCACTTAGTACCTAACCCTCGTCTCAACCCAATTCTTACCTGAACCTAAAAACCAAGTCTTAACCCTCAAAAGGTCTTAAAACAAAAAATCTTAATTTTCAGGCCAGCACAAGACAGCGTGGAATAACAAGCTAAGCTAACAAGCTAAGCCAATCACAAAATGACTGATTTCCTAAAAAGAGGGCGACTGGTGAAACGCCACATTTCCTGAGCTATAAAGTCGTCATGGCGACACCACACCACCACAGCATGTGACCCTACTTTCCTGCTGGCCTTCCCCGATGTTTAATTGTCTATTAGACCATTCACACACAATGAGATGGATTTGTCCATTTCGCTCACACTCCCAACCAGACGTTTTTCCTCCACTGAGTGCCAACTTAAGACAAGGGAACGCTTCCTCCGAGTGAACATAACATTCAACCCACTGAGCCAAAGAGGGACGTTTTCTGACATTTTAGCAAACTGAATCAATAATTAAGCAGTGTCTTCTTCTTCCACGTCACGGACCAGCTGCTAAATGTAGAAGATGTAGCTATATCCCAACCAAGCCCTCTGGCAAAGGAGGCACACTAATCCTTCTCTCACAGACACTGCCAAAAAACTCAACAAGAGCTTCTGCATGATAACAGATAACATGTTGCAAGTCGGTTTTAAATAAAGCCCTCTGATTATTAATCATGGAACAGCTAGTATCTGGTTATCACATTTAAAGTCCATGGCGGTATTGGCACTTGTTAGAGCTTGGAAACTGGACCATAAAGCCAAAATTATATCAACAACAACAGTTATTTTCCTTCTCTATTTTGTGTAAAAAGTCCCTCTGGTGTGGAAGCGATTAAGCTCTTTGCTTTCAGGAATAATTCTCTTTAAAAACATGAAGGAAAATGGTCTTCAGCAAAGGATCAACTCTAGTTGAAAGTTTTAAATCAACACTGACAGTGGAGGTAGTTCCCCTGCTACACCGGAGAGGAAGGACTGATCCAGAGCAGCTAATCAGGTTGGTACTTGTGATGTGATAATGGCTCAAGTAGGTGACATAATGAACCGTGATTAGTCTAATACATGAGCGGCGCCAGCAACTGGCATTTTTATGAACCCGTTAGCCGCGTAAACAGCAGACGACACAAACTGTGTGTAACCAAAAAAAATGTAACCAAACTTTAACCCCCTAGGGCTCTCACCTAAAGAACCAGGAAGGCATAGACTGTATCTACGAAGTGGAGGTAGTCAACGTGATCATTGGTTTGTGGACTACGGTTCTGAATCTTGGATTCTTTGCAACCAGTGAAGGAAGTGACCATATTTGGACTGCGGAGGAGCGACGGGTGGATCTGACGAACACAAGCAGCAGATCGGCACCCCGAGCAGCAACCTTACTGGATCTGGATCCATCTGGATTCTGGTGTGAAGCTGTTTACAAAGTTAGCTTCATAATTCAAGGTCGACTTTACAGCCAAGTGTTAAAGTCATCTTAGTAGCTAATAACATTGCTAGCGTGGTGGCAGTCTGTCAATCACACGGTAGTCCTCCAGAACTGTCTAGTACAAAAACACCTATATTGACACATTAACAGAGTGAAAGGCTCTGCCATGCAGCTTGTAACAGGCTTGAGATTTCCTCCTTTGGTATCATCAATGACACTACTCATTCATGATGAGGCCTTGACTGCTTACTGACAACACAGCAGCAATAAAGACCGACGCTGACAAGGTTCCTGCTGCACACGATGAGCAAGACTTTGCGACAGATGTTGATTAGGAAACACAGAAGGAGAACCAGGTTGATAGGCAGCAGGTACGTACCGGTGGATTTCCATTTTGGATTCCAGCACACATCTCTGACTGAGGATGAAGCTGGAGGCTTTGGACTGTGGACCAGAAGACTGGATCTGCATGGTTTCCACGCAGGCAGCCCCGCTCCTCTCCCCTCTCCTCCCCTACCAGCCTCCCCCTTCCTCGCCTCTCTGGCTTCCTCTCTTCCACTCGGTAGCTGAGGTAATCTCTGGTTTCTCAACGGAAACAGTCAGCCCACCCCCCCCCCCCCCCTCCTGTCCCACCCCCAGCCTCCCACCTCCTCTCCTCAGAGCGCCCGTATCAGGGTGATTCCTTCCTTAATCATATGTGCGATGTCAGCGAGTCAGCCAGCGATCCATCCAGTCAGTCAGCCAGCTGTGTTTCCCCCCGTGGCAGCAAAGGCGAGCACGGTTCGATCCTGGCTTTTCGCCGCTGTGGGGACAGCAGGGGTATCCAGGCAACAGGCTCCCGCACAGCCCACTCTTGCGCTCCGTGGCGGAGGTTGTTAGGGGGGAAATCACCGCGGCGGTATCAGGCTCAGCTCAGGAGGGTTCAAGAGGGAGGAGGGGGTTTCTTCTCTTCCACTGCTCTGTCACTCTTCCATCTCTCGCCTGGCTCCCTCTGCTACATCTATCTCGTACCTTTTGTCTCCCACTTGATCTCTCCCTCTTTCATCTGCCCGTGACTCCCACCCTCCCTCCCGCCCAGCTCCTCGCTGTGCTTTTATCCGCGTGAATCTCCACGCGCTCTCTCCATTTCTAACACGTCACATGTCCACCCGACTCTCTCTCTCTCTCTCTCTCTCTCTCTCTCTGAGAGAGGAAGAATTAGCGGCGACGTTAGGTGGCACTGGACCGAGGATTAGTTAAGCGTCTGACAAAGGCATGGATTCTCCTTTAAGTTCACCGTTGGATGCGATGCATCCTGTGTGACTGCACTGGAGTGCACAATAACGTCCATACTGAACTCTAAGGCTACCAACAAAATGCTGTCATTTGCCAAATGTAAAACAACTCATAATCAAAAATGAGAATATGTGATGAGACGATATTGTCACAAGTGACTTGTAAAAGCTTCTAGCTCAGTTTCAGATATAAATATATACAGCCCCTATGATTTAGGATCATCTTTATCAAAGGGATGTTCACTAAAATGTCTTTGTGTGTTTGTTTAAGTGGCATATTTTGATGCTCATCTGGATCATATTGTCCATCTTTAGATGGTGAGGCATGATTTATTTTCAGCCAATCATTGGGCTTCCCCACTGAGCTCATATTTCCTGACTGAAACCCTTACTGGGTTTAACCGGTTGCTATGCCAACTCTTATGGTAACCTGACATGTTTAGCTTCATTCAGCAGGTTATGTCAGTGTGATAAGCATTCATTACTGAAGGGATGGAGGCAGACTGGAGCGGTGGACCAATCAATAACAACCTCAGCTTCGTTAGATTTCTTCCCAGAAAGCTCGGGCTGAGTTCCATGTTGGGATGGGACGGCTCGTGAAAGTCAGGTAATTTATGAATTAACCTATTATTGTGCGGGAAGGAGATGTAGCTAACCCTGATTAGCTAGAATTAGGCTTAATGTGTCCCAGTTGCAGTTTATGAATGACATAAGCTGACAGGAAGTAAACATGGACCCAAGCAGCTGAGAAATGTAGTTCTGTTGAAACACTATGAAGTAACATTGGGGAGCTTTTGGAATGACCTCATCAGAGAAAGTATTTTTGTTCTTCACAACTGAGCCATATCTGATCAAATAAGATAATTAACTTCATATATAGACCACGTTTCAAATATCAAACACCCAAAAATAAAAAATAAATAAGAATAATCGGCGCTCATTAGCTTCCCGTGCAGCTTTCACCCGACAAAGAATCAACTTGTTGAACACATGATGTCTTTTCTTCTCAGGGATTGAATTGAAATGTGATTAACCCAGAGGGCTACAAAACTAATTCAAGGGTTGATGTAATTACTACACATGTTGCAAATTAAGTTTTTCTTTCTGTTTCTTTTCCCACTGGACAGCTGGCTCGACAGGCATGAAATCAGCCAGAGGAAGGCATTTCTGTCAGCATGGGCTGTGTTTTCAGGGTAGGACACAGAACACAGCAACCTAGAAGAGGGTGGACACACACACACACACACACACACACACACACACACACACACACACACACACACACACACACACACACACACACACACACACACACACACACACACACACACACACACACACACACACACACAGTGACAGGGCTGCGAGGGACGGCTGTACCAAAACTCTGGAGGTCGGAACAAAGCTTGAAGCGCCTTTGTTCGGCACGTCAACATGCACACTGTCATTCTCAGCCAACGCTGTATTTAACTGAGCCTTCAACACATCACTGTGTAACACACACACACACACACACACACACACACACAAAGACCAAGTACAAGTACTTACATTTCATTACTTTGATGGTTATCGGGAAAACATTATTATTTTGGATGGATAATGGTGATATGACATACTGTGGCTATCTTGGAGGCTTGGGAGTTTTGATGGATATTCATCAGTAATGTGGATATAATGAGTAAGTGGGTAAAGGAAAATAATAAATGGTAAGTTAAAAAAATCACATCATACGTTTGAGATCACAATATTGATACTGAATAATCGGCTGCCCAGCAGTTATTATATACAATTAATCCCTGGTGTGCCACACTAATTGACAGTTAAAAGGGTGTTTTTACATGCAGGGAGAGGCAGCATGCATCCTGGGAAACGGGGCTGTGTGACGGATGAAAGCACACAGTCGAAGCGGTCTAAACACACCGAGAGCTATTACACCGAGTTAGATGGCGAGGAGGACGAGGGGAAACGAGAGAGGCACCTGTAATCAGCTCCTGCCTCTTTTAGCAGCACAGATGATGCGAGGGAGGTGAGGAGGAAGAGGGGCGACAGAAGGAGGAAGGGAGCACGTCTTTGGATTACATCCATCATGGTGAGCATTAGAAATGCAGAAGGGCTTGAAGGTTACCGTTGTATAACGCCTTGTTTGCATATTTAACCCCTTCACAAAATGTCTAATACAAAACATAATTGTCCTATTGGTGATATGGACAAGTTTCTTCCAAATGTACAGAGATATATGATCCATATTTTTTGAAAACCCGTTTTCCAAAAAGAGTTTTTTCTCATTTTGAGCAATAAATCTCCTCTTCAGTAACATGTTCATCCAACAAACCTTTCTAGTTGCATAGTCCAGAATAATCTTGGAATTTTTGAGCCCAGTGAACAAAAGTGACCAATGAGACCAGAAACTAATGTTTACAAGGTTTACCGAGATAATAAAGCAAGTGAGAAATAGGGTCATTTTCACTTAGACGTCTCTTTTCAACCAGAGGAGTCGCCCCCTGATGGCCAGCAGAGAGAATGCAAGTTTAAGGTACTTCGGCTTCAGCTTCACTTTTCAGAACCAGAGGTTGAGTTCTACATGACATACACAATGGAGTCTGCAGCCCAAACAATTTAAATATGACAGCTGGAGATAAGTAGGAGTAAATATTGTGACTATACCATATTCACCGTATCAATCAGGCTTTAGATACAGATATCTTAGCTGAACACGGTGAGAGAGAGACGGGGAGCGGAAAGGATGATGGGGGATGTATAAAGAACATTGTAAGTAGTCCTGTTAATAGAAAAGAAAGAGGTGGAGGTAGCAGCCAGACGTCTTTTCTCCCCCGAGGCCTGATGCCATTTCAGGTTGCCTCGCTGCGGGAAGCTGCTGGGCACAAATGGCTCAAATGTCACAGACACACAAGCATGAAAAACCACAAGCTATTTCCCACACAACAAAAGACCCCCAGATAGGAGGCACATTCAGTCTAGCCGTTGAGAGAAAGAATGAGAACAATGTAGCAGAGTCGTCTCGCTGCAGGATGATGGCTTTCACACCTCAACATACACGACACGGTCACGTCTCTTTGCATTTCCCCACATCCGGCTCTCCTCAGAGCAAACACGGCTCTTACAGATACATCACGATGCAAGCCATATTTAATCAGAGACCCACTGAGGGCACAATAATTCACCGTCCTCCTCTTTAATTAAACTCCACAAGCAGCCTCCTCTTCCTTAAGTGTGTGTGTTGCTGAGGAGAGTGGATGACATCATCAGGCCAGTCAGCAGGAAGAAAACAACAGCTGACTAAATAGAAACAGTGTCTGTGGTGATCCCCCATCAATTTATAAACTCTTCTGATGTTTAATGGGAAAGGTCTGCCTTCAGAATAAAAGCATGCATTTACTTTAATCACTGACTCTGCTCTCCTGGCATTAATATATGATTATTATTAATTATTTATTTCTTCATTTATATATTTATTCATTATTTAAACCATTTGTGCTCAATAGAATGAAGAGGCTCAACTGTGAGCAGATTTCAGACCTCACAAACCTGAGCAAAGATGTCAGACTCGATTCCAATCATAAATTGTTAGATACCTCTTCTACGCACGTTCTCGTCAACCGCAGCTGGTTGCTAGGAGACGAGAGCAACAAAGGTGAGGCAAGCAAGAAATGTCATCTGTCGACCAGACCGTCTCATTTCGGAGATCGCTCGATGCGGCCTTCAAAGGACGCGGCCGACGTTGACCGTGAAGGACGCGTCCTCCGATGGATGATGAATTGGCACACAGTTAGAGGTTTACTTGGGCGGGCCGTCCACGTATAATTACAGCTGCTGGACGCGTCTAGAGATGAATTACACACAAAGGAGGTTCATTCCAGAGCCTGTAAGTGATCTCATAGTTTCCCTGCTTGTTTTTACACTGAACATAATAAAGTAGAGTAGCCAACTAGTGTAAAATAAATCTAGAAATAAATTAATCAATCATATAATATCCCCCGTTGAAACAGACTGACACAAAACAAGACAGAGACGATCAGGTGACAGCGAGGTCACGGCCGAGCTCATCCGTTTCTACCACAGTGTCCTTGAGCAGACAGTAAAGTCCTGTTTGCCGCAGGATCAGTACAAACACAGACCTGGACGCGTCTCAGGGGACACGCATAGCAAATACGATCCCTATCGAGTGGCAGACAGGTGCACGAAGACGGCGAGGAAGGCGTGTCCAGACGGCACCGGTGCTGAGATAACAACGGTGCATCTCATTCTCTGACAATACATGACAGTATATGTTCTTACACAACCAAGGGGTGAGAACACTGTACCAGTAAACGGAGAGCTTCCTATTACTGCTGAGATGGCAAAACGGAGCAGAATACAGCAGAGAAAGGAAGCCGTTGTCCTTTCAGAACTCCCACAGGACGTTTCCAGGTACAAAGAGTTGCTCAAGGATCAGTTTACATGAGAGAAAGACCTGAAACAAATCAGCGTTCTCTTTCATCAGCTGAGAAATATGCTTCATAAAGGACTCCTTAATGAAAACAGATTACACATTCAAACATCCAGAATGGAAACATTTGAGGGCATCAGCTGCAAATCCAATGTAATTGCTGACACAATCAATTAGGGGTGGGCAAAAAATCAAATCAATCAAAGACTGTCAAAATCATGATTCTTATTTTCTAAGGTTCAAAAAATCAATCATATATTTTTTTTAATTCTAAAAGTTTGTGCAAGTTAAGCATGAATTAATGTAATTTTTGGTTTAAGATCTGCCTTTGTGTATTTACATTATTGTAATCAGTTGAACCTTTTGACTAATTCAAAATCGATTTTGAACCGTGAAGCGTTTTCGGTCGAAGATCTCTCGTGACTTCAAGAATCAGATTCAAATGAGACACCCAAAGATTCCCACCCCTACAATCAATACCACCAAAAGCTTAGTTAGCTTATTTTGACTAATAAAAGATGCCCATAGACTACAAATAGTATCAAACGATCACACAGGACGGACAGACAGGAGGTCAGGAGTGTAAACCTGTGTTGTTAGCACACCGCTTTGTTGTACGATGATGTCACTGTTGCTGGGCGAACTGGCCAACAACAGGTGACACATTATTTTAAGTGTTTGCATGCATGACTTGCTAGGATAGTATGATAGGTATGTTTCGCTAATCAGCATAATCTCCACCGCACTCATACAACATGCCCAATGTGAAAATGTGAGGGCACCATCACAGAGACGTGAACCCCCCATCACCACCACAAACACACACTCTTACAATAACCCTCCAAAAGAGTCCAGAAAGAGCGTCTCCATACGTTTCTACGGCTTTCTGTCCTCGAGCAGCTCGAGCAGCTGTCACTTCCTGAGCTAGAAACTCCCTCCGACTTTCACAGAAACAAATATACGCTTCTCTTCTGGCGAGAGGCGCTCCAAATAATGATAGGTGGCTGGTGCTAAAAGCTAAAGCTGGTTCTTCATCCGAGTGGCAAGAGGCCAAACAGAGGAGGAGTATAGCAGGTAGAGAGGCAGGCTGATCCTCCATCATATGCCCTGTGTTTTAAACGCTGACGCTGCTTTAGAGGCGTTGCCTCTGAGGATAAGGAACGGGGGAAAGTTTCATACACATCGTTCGGCTTCCCTTCATTTCATAGTGTTGCAATCTTTAGTCTAAATCCTACAGTTGCTCCGCTGCTTCTCCACCACCCGCTGGAACTTACGAGTCACGAGTCATCTCAGTGAATCCAGCACCTCCGCCTGAAGGACAACGTGTGGTTCGGTCTGATTCTTGAAGTGTCCACTTCCTCCGCGGACCGACTGAGTGAGCAGCTGGCTGGACCACGTCTGGATGGCTGGGGGGAAAGTGAGCCGCCGTTTGGATGGACAGTGACAGTGGTGAGGCACCCACCCACCCAACCGCAAGGCCTGCTGGTTGCACCCTCATCCCCACCCCACTCACCTCACTGGAGCCAGGGCTAAAAGTGGAGCAGCTGGGTCGGGTGGGGGTCGTCGGGGAGGGATTATCTCACCACCCTTCCCAAAAATAGATATTCTGACCTGCACATGGTTTATGTGGGGGATTGCTAGAGGTTTACTCATTCTGATACAGATGTTACCATCTGTGAGCAAAGCAGGAAACATGCCATCCTGTACAAATGATGCCATTATGAAAGTCAGTGACGTAATCATTTCCGCTTGCTCATGGTGTAGCAATGACACAATAAATTCATCAGGATAATCAGGAGTATCGTCAAGAGTGAAAAAGCTGTCTAGCTTCTTTTCATGGTACCGAAGTGAAAAATAGATCCTGTTTTTAAAAATACAGGATACAAAAGTACATTTTTTTGTATGTATTTATCCTTTTTTTTTTAAACAGGGACATGTGACGATTTATTCTCATCATTTAATTTACGATTATTTGTTTTTCACATAAAAAGATGTGATGCGATTAGAAATGTAATTCCAGTATGTTTATGTCATTTAATGAGTTTTAAGCACAATTTTTAATAATAGTGACATGAAATGTTCATATTTTCCCATGAATTATAATATATATAATATATAATGCATCACATTAAACATTAAAGTTTCCCTCTATCTCCATAACCAACTCATTAAAGGACCATGAGTAGATTTCATGGCCCAACACCTCTATTCCTGCACTTCCATTCATCCAGCGGGCCGAGTGCAGCCAGGCTATAAACAGACTCATGACTCCGTCGACATGGGACCAGATGAAAATTTTATGTCACGATCATCCTGGCCAAAATAATTGCGATTTCATGCTGATTATCATCAAAATGTGCTTAAAACTTCACTAAAACATCCTGGAATCACTTAACATTTAATGAAGAAAAAAATAGTTTTATTGGGTCACAGATAAGACAAATGTATTTTTAGTGAACATCCTTTTTATGGAAAAACATCCAAATAATCTCATGTTAAATGATTCCTTCTTGCATGAATAAATGATGAATACATTTAAAAAAATAATTTTGTATCGTGTATATTTTAAATCAGGCTCTAGGTTTCTCTTCTCTACCGTGATAATAGCTAGCTTTTCAAGTCACTCGTGACGATAATTACGATTTATTTCATTAATCACGATCAACTAATGGCAAGCGTTTTGTCCCATCCCTGATTATGACACCGTCTCAGTGGCACAAGTCCATCACTCAGTCACATATGGCCTTGACCCTAATAGACTAAGTAGGTCATGTAAAATACACCGTGGAGGTCAAAGGTCAAACGTATCCGGTGTCTGTCGTCTAAGACCGGCCAGAGTCGGTGGTGTTCACCGGTGTGAACCACTGCTACAGTATGTCAGCTCCGAAATAAGTCGAGCTGTCTGCAGATTCTCTCACCGGAGACCCAAATAGATCCAGAATGTCTTTCATCGAGGTCTGCGGTGACAAACCGAGGGTCAAAGGGTGCAGCTCGTTTTCAGGTTCATACTTGTATTTTGGGGTTCTTCTAGAACATATTTTACATGCTTTAAAAATGCATTATTTTTCTTATACTGTCCGTCTGACTACACCCATGTTCACCCTCGCTCCTCCCACCCCACCCAATAATATTAATAACAATGGCAAGGAAAACATAATACAATAGGAATAAACTGATAGTAATAATAACATAGTAGAAATAATGAGCTCGGAAAGAAGACTGCAACACGGTCAGATGGCATGGAAGCCCCGGCCTTGTCCCTTCTGTAATTAACAGTACAAACGAAGCGACTTATTGATCAGGTCATCAATTGTAAGACCTTCGTCTGCTGCATCTCTGGGAAGCACTGAAGGCTCCCTGGGTCTGACAGGGCTTTAGAAATGGCAGGCTGACCTCGAAATGGAAGCTTTTCTAGGAAATCCTTGCTTGATCCATTAATAGGCTCGTCAGAAGGGTTTGTTTTATCCCTGGTGGCCAGACTCTGATAAATGCCTGGGAACACATACCCTAACTATAGTCTATGAAGATGTGGCAGTTTTATTTCCCAGTCAATACTGTTGTAAACTGTTTTACAAACAGCAAAGATTGTATGATTATAGTTTTTTTTTAAAGATCGGACTCCCCAGCAAACACGAGTATGGATGGGACTATCTCAGGGTTTACCAGCGTCATCACACAGTTTCCTGGTCCGTTGAGCTTCATTAACCGGGTTAAACCAACGAGCGTGCTACAGCTGACAACGACTGGTGCACTGCGTTAACTGTCCGGGTAAAACTCACCGCGTGTTCAAACAAACAGCTGTTTGGGTCAGGAATATGTGCACCGTTACATCCCTTGTTTCATGGTGTAACCCCGGCGAGCCTTTTAAAATCAACTTCTGGATCCTTTGCATTTATGCGTGCACTTCATCATATGTCTAGCTCGTCTCTTTCTGACTGTACGTGTTTGTGTTCCTGAATACAAAACCAATCAAAAGCACGACATGCAAACCCTGGAGAGAGAGACAGACAGTGAGAGAGACAGACAGGCAGTGGGAAAGGGGAGCAGAATTATCCACAGCAATAAAAACCCTCCTCCTTGACTAAACAGAGAAAGAGCCAATGTATCAGTTCTTTGAAACTCTCCCCACTCCTCCTGCCCCCCCCCCCCCCCCCCCCCCCCACCCCCCCCCACCCAACTCTCAAACACACTCTCCATTCATTCATCCCTTCCCCTCCAGCCCATTCTGTGGCTCCCTTCTTCCCTCAGCATCTCCTCTCTCCGTCCCTGCTTTCACCAACTCTCCTCCCGTCTCCTCAGCTCACCTCTCATGGTATTAGGCCATTGATGCGGTCTCTATGGTGATGTACTTTTCATTCCATTGTGAATGTGTGAGCGCCCGGTTGTGTACGAGCGGCACATAATGAGGAACAGATTATTCTCCATTTAA
This sequence comes from Eutrigla gurnardus, assembly GCF_963514095.1. NCBI lineage: Eukaryota > Metazoa > Chordata > Actinopteri > Perciformes > Triglidae > Eutrigla > Eutrigla gurnardus. Next base: position 15,693,418 of record NC_139927.1, read on the forward strand.
AGCTGTGTGTGTGTGTGTGTGTGTGTGTGTGCATGTGACTCCATCGCTGGTTAAAAGAACTTCCTCTTCCACTCATCTCTGAATCCATAGTGTGGCTAAATGATTACAGCAGAGGCCAGTACAGGATTTCATATGGACAAAGTCGTGACACTCTGCTTGGGGCTAAAATAAAATGCACTGGAATATCCCAGTGTCTATTTTTACTGGACTTGTGAGCGTTCATGAGGATACCGTCCCTGTACTTCCAGCTATGCAGTCAGACTACACAATGCAAGATGGCTGCAGGGATGACATGTTTTTGGAGGCCATGTGTCTCAGGTGAAGTTGCTGGGTCCCGTATGGTTGGGACAGATCCTTTTACGAGGGTCAGTGTCGAGGCAAAGCCAGCTTTGTACTGACCCTCGTTACTGAAGCAGTCCGATGTGAAGTGGTTAGCACACACATACAAGCTAACACAAACCATAGCCGGCACATTGTCATTAAAAATGAAACGCAACCACCGTCTCTTCTGTTCTTCTGTAGCTGGGACAGAATATAAGCACCTATGTTGATTTGTACAACCAACAACAGAGCAATCTGCGTGTCCAGCTGTGAGCGACGACATTGTGAAACACCGATATCTCACTGCTGTCTCACCGCAGGACACACCGAACTTCACCTCGGTGATGAACGCCCCCTCTCGGATATCTCCTATCATCAGAGGAGGTCGGCCTATGCAAATGACTGCCTTCGTTAAGTCATGACAGGAGCTGAATCTGAACAGCCTGTAAGAGCGCCGTTGTACCGGAGGGTGGGCTGCAGAGACCATGCAGGAGTCGCTTGTTTTCCTCATTCTGGGAGTTGGCAGGCTCAGGGAGGACCAGTTTATAGGTGTAGAGACCAGAGAAAACCTGTTTGGGACCTTTAAATGAGGCTGTGAAGTCGGATTATCAGGTGGTGTTTTGTAGTTTAGTCACTTGTTAGCAACTGCCTCGTTAAAAGACACGTAAAAGCTTCAAAATTCATGGGGAGTATTTTCTAACGTTACGTAGCCATGGACTTCCAGACGGGCCATCCAGAAGAAAATGCTGACTCATTTCCAGGTTTTAGTTCAGTTTCAAACCTTTGTATTCACACAGAGTGGAAACTACTGGCCCGTCTCCGTGTGAATAAAACTACCATGTTGTTTTTGCTGCTTGAACACTTCCTCCCTGCAGTATTAGTGGACTTTTTTTTTTTTCATTATGAAGCGGCAAAATCAGGAAATGTTGGGTTTTCATCAGCAGCAACAGCTGAAAGTGAAACAGCTGACATTTGAAATCATAAACAGGACACTAAACTTCAAACCAGTGCAACTCGCTTGTTGGCCGATCAGGTGCACTTTGGTCCATGTCGGGCGCAACTCGGCATTACTCGGCTCTCTCAAACTGGAAATGGGAACGCAGTTCAGGCTGGCGTGGCTCGACTCCAACGTATATTCATACATTATTCACCAAAAAGCAATACAATACAATTTGTTTCCTATTTCCAATTTGTTTCCTAACAAAATGTAAAGTGATTCCAGTACGTTTTAGTGCCATTGACCAATTTAAGTTTATTTAATTTTTTATTTTATTATATTTTAATATATATATATATATATATATATATATATATATATATATATATATATATATATATATATATATATATATATATATATATATATTATATGTATATTATTATATGTATGTGTGTATATATATATATATATATATATATACACACATACATATAATAATATCGGGAATCCCAATTATTTTGGCCAGTGTAATTGTGATTCATATCCAGCCGTGTCCCATTCCTCCTAAAGAAAGTGTGTCTTTTATGTTCATCGGAGGAGGTTAACTGTTGCACGCACAGCTTTTAAAATCTTCCCTCAAGCATCCAACAAAATAAGCGTCTGCAGCCGGTTTGTGCTGAGTCAGCGGAATTCCACTCACACGGGGGTCCGTCGGTGGGTGTGTTTTATGGAGGACCTTCAGGGACCGTTCCCTGAGCGTGCCTGCCGTCCACGTTCTGCTACAGACCGCTGCCATAACGAGGCTGACGCCATCACCACACGTGGAAGCTACAGACAATCCACGCATTCAAGTGGAAGCTCCTCAAACAAAAAAGTGCTCATTAAAAGCGGAGACGTCCTCCGTGGTCGGGCAAACGATCGGATGAAATCCTTCCTGCCCCCAGAGACCGTCTCCAGTCGGCCTTTTACAACCAAAAAGCCACAAAATTATAATTACCTCCAGCAATTTAGTCAAACTATGCTGTTCACTTCCATTCATATAATAAGAAGCAGAAGTGGTTGCCATGCCAACACTTAATGGGAGTTACTTTGCCATCCATTTTATTGGTGAGAGAGCAAAGTGTCCAGGCGAAAGTTAATGAATATGCTCTCAGACAGTTTCTGGTCACAACTATTACCGTCTGACTTTAATGTGTTAGCGTGCGAACACAGGTTCGATGGTAATCCATCCAAATCTTGTTATGATATTTCCATGAGCCACAGAAGTCCTGGTGGGTCCACCCCACAGGTGGAGGATCACCAGAGTCATAAGGACTCACTTTCTCAGCACCATGAATTTCATGGCAATTAATCCAACGGTGGTTGAGGCGTTTAAGTGCGGGCCTCCTTAACAGCGCGGCGTTACCCAGAGTGCTCTGCTGCAGCCAAATAAAACCCATCACGACTTCTAGATTGCCAATTTGATGGCTGGAGGAACAAAGCAGAAATGTTAAATTAGAACTGCGCTCCACTGCCGAGTCTCTCTCTCCTGGACTCCCTTTAGGAGCCTCGGCAGCTCAGTGACTGTGATACGAAGGAGACCACAGCGGTCACATCAGAGAGCTCTGGATCAAGGTCGGCTGTGGTGAGGTAGAGCGAGAACGAGAGAACGAGTACAGCGGCTGAAGCAAAGAGGACTCCCTCCTGCAGAGAGGAAGGGAGGTTGTGGGTTTCAGTCAGCAGTGCACACCTTAGTTGGTCCTTTAATTAAATCTGACGGTTTTGTAACTTTTTTTTAATTCCCCACTCTAAAACTTTGAGAAGAAAGTGCTACACAAACACTATTATTAATAACAGCACATCTCTAAAGTATTAGATGTTTCAGAGAGCAGACGTTTCTCAGGCATGATTTATCCTCAAGCCTATGACTGAAGTCACATCGTGGAGAAAGTCTTTAATTATTTTCTAATTCAAAATTGTTTTTTTAATCTCCGCTTATTATCTCGCTGGAGCCACGGTTTCTGGGGATGTTTTCAACAGCTGAATGAAAGAAATAAGGCAATTAATCTTGAGGCAAACGTGGAAAGAGCATTCTTCCAGGCCTCCTTCATTAAACTTACTGGTACGCTGTCAGGGTGTACGGAAGGATAGCAGTGCCAGGCATGAAGAAAACAACAACAACGATTGAAATGTTGAGAGTAGAGATGAGATATTGACGACAAAGTAAATATGTGAAGACTAAAGTTGAAATGCTGTATTGAGAAATGTCGCAAATCATTTTCAAATATAAAACTTTATATTCAAAATTCAAAATAACACAAAATCCTCCTCCACTAATTTTTCAGCCCTAATATTCTTCCGTACATGTGAAGTCTTGACGGCACACGTCTGCAGCAGATAACAAAGGAGCTGACAGTCCAGACGATGAGAGGAACAATCAGACTTCAGCTCACATGAAGATTCACAACAAACAGTCCTCTTCTGCAGATTCCAGTGAGGCCCGACCACAGAAGAAGTCTGCATCACAATGTCATCTAAGGACACACTTGCTTTTAGAAGTCAATCCTACCTAATCAAGTTTATTATTTATTATTTTCATAGTATGGGATTAAAGTGAAAAGACCGTTACATGTTTGACAAAATACGTTTGGTTTGTATGTGTATCTCCGCTTATGTTACTTACTGTTATTATTTTCTTTCCAAACAGCAGATAAGTGTGAAAGTACGGTGTGTGTGTGTGTGTGTGTGTGTGTGTGTGTGTGTGTGTGTGTGATGTTGGCGTTGTGAAATTCCTTGCTGAGTAAAGACAACAGGAGCTCAGCCAAAGCTGCCTCCTCTCACCTGGCTTTCCCTTTGCTTTGCATTTTCTCAATTACTGAAAATATTTATGGAAGTCAAGCGTGTAGCCTCCCGTTCCCTCTCCGTTAGAAAGCCCTGAACTCCTCCTCCGCTATATATATATATTCATTTTGAAGTCATATCACTGAATCTTTTTATGGAAATCGTGTGTGAGGAGCCGGCAAGATGTCCGCCATCCTCCAAAGCCAAAGGAAACCTGTTAAACTTTTTCCACCACATGTGCCCTGTGAGACGTTTATATGAATGGATGGGGCGCCGTGGTGGGACGTACAGTAGTATCAGGTTCTCCTAATCATGGTCAGCACAGGACAGGTTCCTAACTGCAACGTAACAGGGATGGGAAAGTTGATTATTGACCGAGTTATTGGCTCTGTTGGCCATTTGAACATTTCTCTCTCTAACAAACCATGGTTGGCCGAGCGAGCAGACACCTGCACAGGAACAGCCAACTCATCCGTTTTGTAGTTTGGCAGAGTCGCAATATAAATGTTGATACAGCTTCTTCAAATCAGATACTTGCCAAGAGCACTGATTATTTTTATGGGGGACAGTTGGGCAGGGACGGGACTCTGGTCCATTTTTCAATTTGAACCACAGAGAAGGAAACGGCAACAGCAATTATAGAATATTTAAACTCCAGCAAGACATTTGCGTGACGCTGTACTGCGAAAGCCTATAAGCTTTGAGATCGTCATCCTGACTTTGCTGAATCAGAAATAGAGGAAACAAATGAAGTCTTCTGTGTCTGTGGTCCCTGGAGGTCTACGATAGTAGCTCATATTAGTCCAGACTATGTGGAGAAACCAGAGACTGTCTGTGGTCTAAACAACAAGGTCACTGCTGTATTTATGTCTAGATGACCTTATTTGGAGTGTTGATGGAGAAGCTACAATGTTAGCATAGCCTAGCACCCATCAACCAGACTCCATTCAGAAAAGCTGCAAACTTGAACATTTTGGCAAGGATTGATGGAGAATATTCTCAATATGCTCACACCAAACGCAAACCCACCTTTAGTGAGTGAGAGTGGTGCTGGATTCTCCAGTGGAGGTTGTGTATTTAATGAGAGCTGTGGCTTTAAGTCCCAGTCAGTGTCGGACCTGCATACCAATAAAGCTGAGGAAGTTCCAATAAACACACACACACACACACACACACACACACACACACACACACACACACACACACACACACACACACACACACACACACACACACACACACACACACACACACACACACACACACACACACACACACACACACACACCTCTGAAATGTGGACGAGCAAAACGGTCCTCACTCTGAAGGTCTAACGCTTAAATCGGTCCTCACAAGTAAAATCACACACACACACACACACACACACACACACACTCAGAGCCCTAATAAACTGGCCATGTTTGCAGTGTGAAACAATAGCTACAACCCATCTGTTGGTGTGGGCAATAGCTACAACCCATCTGTTGGTGTGGGCGTGAGAAAGACGGTGAACACCGAGGAGAGGAAAATATGACAGAGGAGCAACATGGGAGAGAATGAAGAGAAAGAGACAATGACGGCGTGAGAGGAGGACGAGCGAAGCGAGAGACTGAACACAGCGTTGGCTTGTCAAAGATCTCCTGAAGAGCTGATAATGCATCCCGCTGCCGCTCATACCACTCATGTTTTTATGAGGGGAAAAAAGGCTGGAACATCAGCTTTTATCATGTGTGATTTCCACTGAGTGAAAAAGAAAAAGCTGCATCAGCACATAAAGTGACACACTCCGCCGTCTCCACAGGGAACACAGGCTGGAGAGTTGAGCTGGCTTCAGACGGCAAATTAAAGAAGACGCTGCCTCTCGAACAACATTAGAGTGGAAGAGAAAGACTGTTTGCATCATAAGTCCTGAACTATCTGATGTCAAGGAAATGAAAACGGAGAACAAAGCAAAGAGGAAGATGGACGGAGACCAAGAAGCTGAAGGGCGTTGAATGGCCTTTCTCTTTATCTTGAAGTGATGAGACCAGACTTGGCTCACACAGCGTCAGATGTAGGACAGACCCCGCTCTAGGCCTCATACACGCAAAACCTTGGACTTCTATCTTTGTGAGGACACTCAATAACATACTGCATTCCCTAGCCCCGTACTCTTACTTTAACCAATCCCAACTGCATGTCACCAAACCTTATACCTTATCATGGACATGGATCAGTCTGACCCCTCTACAAGAGAATTAAGGACCAGCTAAAGTGCCTTAACTTTCCATAAATGCCTTATTCTGAAGGTAAAAAAAAATTCAAATTGGTGCTCACCATGCAGCAACCTCCAGTTTAAGTGCCTTAAACTTGCACTCTCTCTGGCCATCAGGGGGCGACGTCTCTGATTGCAAAAAGAAGTCTAATTACATGGAAGTCTATGAGAAAATGACCCTACTTCTTCAACCATTGTTTTGTGGACTATGGTTTTGAAGCCTCCAGTCCTGCGCGTTGTCCGTCAGCATTTTGGAATTTTTGCAACCAGTGAAGGAAGTGACCATGTTTGCAATGTTGAGGCGCGACAGGTGGATCTGACGAACACAGCTAACAGCATTGGTAGCGTGGTAGAGACCTGTCAATCACAAGGTAGCCCCGCCCTAAATCATCCCCTGCTTTATGGTCTGTTTGACTCTAAATGGACCATCATTTACTAAATGAACATCATGCTGGATTGAAGAAGACTTGAAACTAGAGATTGAGACCATAAACTCATGTTTACAATGTTTACTGAGATAATAAATCAAGAGAGAAGTAGGGTCATTTTCTCATAGACTTCTATACAATCAGAGAAGAGTCGCCCCCTGATGGCCAGCAGAGAGAATTACAGTTTAAGACATGTCAGCGTTCAGAACTGGAAGTTGCCACCTGGTTCTCCTCTCATCCCCCCTTCCAGTAGAGAAGGAGAGAGGAGAGGGGAGAGAGAGTAGAGAGAGAGTATGGCAGGCCATGCAGAGCAGCATCTGGATGCTGAGATCACATAAATATAACGAGGCCGCAATTAAAGGCCCTGCTTCATCTTTATTGGATTAAAAAAAGAAAGAGAGGAGATTGAGACAATAAACTCATGATTACAATGTTTACTGAGGTAATAAATCAAGACAGAAGTAGGGTCATTTTCTCATAGACTTCTATACAACCAGAGAGGAGTCGCCCCCTGATGGCCAGCAGAGAGAATGACAGTTTAAGACAGCGTTGGACTCACTTTTCAAAATCGGAGGTTGCCGCCTGTTTGAAATAATTGAAATAATAAAAAATTAAAAAAACCTGCATAGCCCGTCATATTGGGACGGTGCCATACAGAAGTCTTTTGCTTGTAAACACTGTACCAGAAACACAGAATGGTTATTGCTACAGCTGTTGGGCTAACATTGAGCCTCCACCACTGCTGCAGGAGGAGTGGAGAGGAGTCACTGTGGTGTCAACCAGTGAGGGTAGCATTGTTTAACCCACTAGCCGACTTATCATGCACATCCCTACACATCAGCACAGCATCATACCCCTCAAACACCCACGAAAACACAACCAATACACTGCTACCTGCAGCAGACAAGTGTTATATATACACAAGTATGGATGGATTTGCACAGACTGTAGCTTGTGACCTTTGACCTGAGTGGATACAACACACAGAGGAGGAAGGGGAAAGGACAGACAGCTGCTGTGGGAGAGGGGACAGATGGACAAACAGAGCAGCCACCTGTTTTTCCCTCTTCAGACACATTTTTACCCAGAAAGTAAGCTTTCTTCAACCGAAACTAGTAGCACATCCCATCACACTGGCCTCAAACAAGCTCAGCTTCACACACACACACACACACACACACACACACACACACACACACACACACACACACACACACACACATATTCAGACTCAAAGGCAGCATGCCTCAACAGTTGGCAGTCTTTCCCACAGAAAAAGGGCCCACATTGAGGGGAAGCATAGAGCATCTAGTCTGGACTGGATCGTCACACACACACACACACACACACACACACACACACACACACACACACACACACACACACACACACACACACACACACACACACACACACACACACACACACACACACACACACACACACACACACACACACACACACACACACACACACACACACACACACACACACACACACACACACACACACACGGTAGGGTTTTGGGCATTAGGTTGGCAGAGGCATTACAGCCTGCCACATAAGCCCCTTCCAGTTTTTACTACTAGTGACATCTGCTGCTGGAGGTTACATGTGTGGATACAGCACTTACACTGATAATACAGCACCGCCGACAGCAACGCTGGGAATAAGATCTGCATAAACATGATAGAGTCAAAGTGGAGAAGCTGAAAAAATACAATGGAATTGAATTATTTAGGTCATTTGGTTCCGTCAGCACAAATTACCACTCAAGTGGAGCCATTTGTCTTCAGCTTTCGGGTTTGGTTTGTTATTTTTGCAAACACCTCTGTAGGATATTTGATATTGTCTGCTTGTTGCCATTGCGACCGTGTTAAATGATAAATGAGCGTGAAGAAGAAAGACTTTTGATGGATTAAAGTTGAAAGAAGAAGGCTTTAATGGTGTGTTACATTTACATTTACATTTACATTTAGGTCATTTAGCAGACGCTTTTGTCCAAAGCGACTTACAATAAGTACATTTGTCAAAAGAAGGAAACAAAGAAACCACAACGTATCATTGCCGATGCAGTAAGAGCTAAAAATAGAACAAGTGTTAGGTCCTCATCTGAGTAAAGTAGTACTTCAAGAGTAACAGTGCTACGATCCGAGTTTTTTTTTTTTTTTTTTTTTTTTTTTTTTTTTGCGGGGGGGGGGGGGGGGTCGAGGGAGGGTGTTAGTGGGTCATGCTATGTAGAGTCGAGGTGAAGTCTGAACAGGTGAGTCTTGAGCCTTTTTCGGAAGATGGCAAATGACTCTGCTGTCCTGATATTGGTCGGGAGTTCGTTCCACCACTGAGGCGCCAGAACAGAGAAGAGTCTGGACTTTGCTGAGCGACATTTGTTTGATTTCAGCGATGGTGGTACCAGCCGGCCAGCTGAAGTAGAGGAGCGGAGTGCTCGCTTCGGGGCATGAGGTTTGACCAGTGTTTGAAGGTAGGCAGGTGCCGTTCCATTGATGGCCCTGAAGGCCAGTGTCATCGTCTTGAATTGGATGCGTGCTGCAACAGGGAGCCAGTGGAGGTCACGGAGGAGGGGGGTCACGTGGGAGAATTTGGGTAGATTGAAGATAAGGCGTGCTGCAGCGTTCTGGATACGCTGCAATGGTTTAATCGCATAGGCCGGGAGTCCGGCCAGGAGAGAGTTGCAGTAGTCAAGGCGGGAGATGACCAGTGCTTGGACCAAGAGCTGCGTTGCATCCTTTGTGAGGAAGGTCCGAATCCTGCGGATATTGTAGAGGGCAAATCTGCAGGATCGGGCCACAGCAGTGATGTTGGGGGTGCAGGATAGTTGGTCATCGAGGATTACACCCAGGTTCCTCGCAGTTGAGGAAGGAAATACTGTGATGCCCTCAACAGTGACCGACAGGTCCATGTGAGGGCAGTCTTTCCCTGGGATGAAGAGGAGTTCGGTTTTATTCAGGTTAAGCTTGAGGTGATGTGCAGTTGTCCAGACAGAGATGTCAGCCAGACAGTCCGAGATGCGAGTTGCAATGTGAGCGTCAGAGGACGGGGGAAAAGAGAGGAACAGCTGGGTGTCATCAGCGTAGCAATGGTAGGAGAATCCATGCGATGTGATAACAGAACCTAGTGATCTGGTGTATAGTGAGAACAGAAGCGGTCCTAATACTGAGCCTTGAGGGACACCCGTGTCCAGAGAGCAGGGTTTGGACATAGAGCCATTCCATGTGACCTGAAAGGTGCGGTTTGTCAGGTATGATGTAAACCAGGTGAGAGCAGAGTCGGTTATGCCAAGTTCAGCCAGAGTGGAGAGGAGAATTTGGTGGTTGACTGTGTCGAATGCAGCAGATAGGTCAAGGAGAATGAGAACGGAGGAGTTGGATGATGTTTTGGCGTCTCGCAGGGACTCGGTCACAGTGAGGAGGGCCGTCTCAGTGGAGTGGGCAGTCCTGAATCCTGATTGGTTAGGGTCTAGGAGGTTTTTCCGCAAGAGATAGGATGACAGTTGGTTGTAGGCAGCACGTTCCAAGGTTTTAGAGAGGAATGAAAGAAGAGATACAGGTCTGTAGCTTTGGATGTCAGTAGCGTCAAGGGTGGGTTTTTTCAGGAGAGGCTTCACGATAGCGGTCTTAAAATCCGCTGGAATGACACCTGAGGTGAGGGAGGAGTTGATCAGGGTGGTGAGGAATGGCAAGATGTCGTGTGAGATGTCCTGGAGAAGAGAGGAGGGAATCGGGTCAAGGGAGCAGGTGGTGGCACGGTTAGATGTAACAAGTGCGTGAACGTCTTCAGAGGTGAGGGGGCTAAAGCTGGTAAGACCATCCGAGTGTTCTCACCAAATGCGAACATTTCATCAACCATGACGGAAAAAACCACTAGTGCTGCTTTGCACGTGTTGTGGACACCCACAGGGAGACTCGTCTGGGTTCATGACATCATCATCCGGAGGTGCGGCTAATTTCACCATGCTGTATTCACTGTATCTACAGAGACATACGTCGGCTGCTTTACTACAGCGGTGTGAACCCAAAACGTACAGGTTCTGGTGTGATTTAATTGCAATAAATGGATAAATGCTTTGTTAGGTCTGTGTGCAAGACGACAAGCAAACAACTTTTAAAATACTTGTTTTCTGAATGGAGTTCAGAGCGATCAGTGCGAGGTTATACCAACACTGAGCTCCTCCATCAACACTCACACATAAATATGACATGACGTTATTGTTTATACCATAGACAGTCTGTGGATTATACACAGTTTCGTCTGGGCTCTCTGGTCTCAGCTGAATTTATTCAACGAATAAGCACCATTAGCATCTACTCACATCTTTCCATACAGTTATTACACCTTGCAAAACATTAACTTTAAGTTTGCTGTGAAAACACCATGAGACTTTTGGTTCCTTGCATGTGTTCAACCGCAAAAGGTGCTGGATCCTCCACTTCCCATAATGCAACTTTATAACATCTTTATCGTTAGACCCTCCCTGCCTGGTAAACATCCAAGTATTCAATTGGAACATACGACTTCATGATAATATTACACCAGTGTTTCTACTGCAGATGAAAGAAGGGGAAATGAGAGTACTCATGATAGCAATGTAATCCTGGTCGTCCTGGCACTCCTCTCACGTTTCTAACATCTGTGTCACGTGAGCAAATCAAATCATTTTGGGCCCAAACGAAGGTTAAAAAAACAATCAAGCCCTGTGGCCTGTGGTGGAGCTGAACTATCTGATGTCCAGAGGAGAAAGAAGTCATTTTATGTAATCTGACTAATGTCCACTCTGGAGATTATTGTCTGACCTCCTCCAGACCACACCCAGGACACACACACACACACAGACACACAGACAGACAGAATGTATAAACATGTATAAAACACACAGTGAGGTTAGAAACAAGAGTTAAGTGGAGGAAACTTGGACAGTAAATAAGAAGTGGATGAAGTCATCCTGACAGTTCCCGTTGGTGTGTGGACTACGGTTTTGGAGCCAAGATATTGGCCAGTGAAGGAAGTGACCATATTTGGACTGTGGCGGAGCTTCTTAGTAGGTAATTGCATTGTTAGTTATGTAGTGACCCCGCCCTAAAGCATCCCCTGCTTTCTGGTCTGTTTGACTCTAAATGGACCATAATCTACTAAATGAACATCATGCTGGATTGAAGAAGACTTGAAACTTGAAAACTCATTTTTACAATGTTTACTGAGATAATAAATGAAGAGAGAAGTAGGATCATTTTCTCATCGACTTCCATGCAATCAGAAAGGAGTCGCCCCCTGATGGCCAGTAGAGAGAATGCAAGTTTAAGGCACTTCAGCTAAGCTTGAGGTAGCCGCCTGGTGAGAAACAAGGGTAACTATCCCCCAATCAAGCTAACAACTGACAGAGTGTGTGTGTGTGTGTGTGTGTGTGTGTGTGTGTGTGTGTGTGTGTGTGTGTGTGTGTGTGTGTGTTCTCAAGTGTCGACAGGTGATAAGCAGGCTGCTTTCTGAGCAGCAGCTGTGCGACTCTGGGCTGTCAGGGGCCGCAGAGAAAGACCTCTGAAAGTTTAATGAGTGTCTTGCTTTAGTGATGAGGGGGAGCCGCTACAAGAGGCTGGAACTGAAGCCCTCGCCGCCTGGCTGGCCTTTCCTGCACACTCTGTTTGTTCTCTACAACCATGTGGGGCTGCTTTTAGGTCCAGGCCAACTGACAGGTGGATGGAGGGACGGGCTTTTCCAGGGATTTCCCTCACTGTGAGCACTCCATGTTGTTTCTTTACTCCCTACTCATGGGCACATATGCAAATGTACAATTTTACCCTAAAAACGACAACAATATCGTAGGGGATGTAATAATGAATATACCTGTTTATGTTATATAATTGGCCAATATTGGCTAAGAACAGTCATTCTGCAGAATACAGATCAATCACTAAGGCTTGATATTAACAGTTAAAGAGGACCTCTTACACTCCTTTTCTGGTAAATACTTTTATTTCTTCTACAATATTTCCTTTATGTTTCCCATCAGGCTGTGCTGCAGCAGCTCTCCTCTCTCTGAAACACTATTTGACCTCCTGCCCCTCCCTCCCAAAAAGCCCAATCTGCTCTGATTGGTCAACTGCTTATTGGGTTTGTCAGAAATGTCCCGCCCCCTTACCAGAACCAGACAACAAGAGTTGTTGAGGACATTTACATGACATTTACAGACATTTACAAACTAGCGACTAGGCAGGTATTATGCTAAAAGTAGAGAAGCATAATAATTCATACTAATTCATGAGAAAAAAACACAATATCTGAGTTTGAGTACGGACACTACATTTTTAATTTCCCCAGTGAATCAGCTAAGAAGACTAATCATTTTAAACTCTGCTAAATCACAAACTTGCCGGGTCACGCTGTGGCACAAACAGCCAAAATTAATCATTCAGCACACACACACACTCTGCTGTTCTCACGGACCTGCAGCATAATGATAAGTCATTAGAATCTTTTTTGCTCTCCTTCCTCCGTCATCAGCATTTTCCCTCAGACATGTTTTGCCCTCCAAGATTTAATGAACAAACTCATTAAATAATTACGTAGTTTGGAATTACACTCATACCAGACGGGAGACAGGAAGAACTGTTTTAAATTAATTACTGGAAATTGAGTTGATAAGAAAGGGCAAGGAAGGGATACTGGAGCTATACAGTTAGAACTGCACACTGTAAGAAAAGTCCAAAAATATGGGTACCGTTATAACAGAAAGGGATTTTCTGTTCTGATTTTTCCTTCCTCACACTTCTGTGGTAAAAATTAAATAATATAAAGCTCATCTAAAATGATTTATGTTAAATAGTCAACGTTAGCTCACTTTTGTTTTAGTTTGAAAAAGTTGTTGATGTTACCAGATATGCCAGGAATATTTAGAAGATTCATTTTTGGACTCCAAGGCGAGTTTGATGGTTATTTTTGAAGTGTAATTCTTTTGACGGAAGTCTGCGGAAGGTTCAGGGGACATTCTGTAAATCAACAGCATTTTCTGATTTAGGGTTGAAGAAAAAGGTTCTGGTCATCTGCCAGGACATTATCTGTTATTCTACACACAGATTCTCTCTGAGAGTTTTTTTGTTTTCTGACGGTGCATATCAACAGTTAAAGCAGTTCCCTGTTGGGTGCCAGACCTGGCTCCATCACCCGATCCCTCTCGCTCCAGCCTGTCAAGCACAGCTGACCAGTTCATGTGTGGAATGATTCTCTCTGCCAGTGCACAGCCATTGTCCAGGGGAACAAAGATGGAGAGGTTTGTCCGGGGTCGCTTCATTATGGAGGCCAAATGAGGCCTGACTGCGACGTGGATGACCTGTTTCACAACTCGGCCTTTACACCCCTCCCACTCTTCCTCGCCTCTCTTTTGCCTTCTCTCTGAAGCTGCGACTCTTATTTCTGCTCATTCAGGATCTAGCGAGGCTACAATTGGCTGAACAAAGAGTGTCAATTTGGCGGCGTTGTGTTGCCGGGCCGACCTCTTCTGATGACCGAACTATTTAGAGGGGGGGGTGCAGCATGGCGGAGACACCATATGTTGTTATGGAGCTAAACAAGCCAGTGTGTGTGTGTGTGTGTGTGTGTGTGTTTCCATACATGGCCTGATCTTCCTGACTAAAATATTCCAAAACACCCGGTCATTTCAAAAGGAAAGGGAAACTAATTATTCAGTTAACAGTAAACAGGCGGTTAATGAAGCCCGTCGATGGACTCTGGGATTGACGACGGTCAGCAAGATCGCAAATAGCCGACGCCTTTACCAAAGTCAGGATGATATTGGGCTTGTTTTCCCATTAGTGTATTCCGTTATTATTATTATAAAATGAAAAGGCCAAAATTGAGTTTGCCCCTTCAGTGCACCGTGGCACGTAACAGCACTCAACACTAGCAGGCGCGCTCATTGTGAATCACAATTATATTGGCCAATCCCATCATATCGTCCCATACCTAAAATGAATGAATCAATACAGAGACCTACACCTGTCATTCACGTTTGCATTTTAATGTTACAGTCTTATACGATATATAAGACAAAATATTTCTTTGCTTTTTAACACAATAAGGGACAGAGGTTTCTTGTTTTCATTAACAGACACATGATGATGATGATGCTGATGATGCTGCTGTAATGAATAACGTGGGGCTGCAAATAAACATTCATTTCATTATCAATTAATCTGTTAATTACGTTCACGATTAAATCGATGAGTTATATTGTGAATAAAACGTTTTCCACCGTTTCCCCAGAGTGACATCTTCAGTGTTTTGTTTGAGTTGAGATCATTTCCAAGGTCGATCATTCATTTTCACACAAACTAAACAATCATCCCGAGTTACCAAACCGAATTCACTGCTCACTTTTTTTTTAATTCAATCTCCATAAAGTAGCTCTGAAAAGAAGGGAATAAATATGTAAGCCCTCCTCTGCCATCATCCCTGTCACTCCTCACGACAAACTGATAGACGGAGGTCAAAGGGCATGAACGTAATCTCAGAAGAAAACGAGTGAGGGGGGGTGGAGGGGCAAATAAATGCACATTCATGAGCCGTCGTGTCTCATCATGCTGGTCTGGCCTCCTGCTGGCAAATCACACAGCCGAGCGCAGCGTGGGCACGCAGCTGGTCGGAGCGGCGCTGCAGGGCGACCGCCGCGTACCGCTGACCGCCACGGCCCCGAAACAAAGTGGCAGGACCTCTCGCACCGGTGCACGGATGAACACAGACGTGCAGCGTGCACGGTAGCGCTGGCCAAGGTTTCCCTCCGGAGTTCGCCAAGGAAAAAAGGAATGTGCACGGGTATTAGGAAACAATCACACGAGAGATTAATATTGAGGGAATAGAAATAGAAGCAGAGTGCTCCAGTTGTTCAGATTGTGATAAATAATTTCTTACATAACACACAAAGTTTAAAGTGGATTTTGGGGATTTTTGCAGGCATCGTTTGGTGAAGAGTGAGCTCTCCGTACCTGTGGTCAAAGGCTTCTGTTAGTAGAATGAGATCATAGATACAAGAGGCTCTACACATAAATACAGCAGCGACCTTGTTGTTTGGCCCATAGACAGCCTCTCCACAGTCTGGTCTCTTTGTTTCCTCCATTTAGGATTCGCCAAGGTCAGAACCACAATCTCAACATTAATCGGCTTTTGCGACACACAATATTTCAACTCCATGCTTCTCTGCTTTGACTTGGTATGCAATCATGCCACATAAAAAATGTGTTTAGTGTGAACACAGCATTGGAAAAAGCTCAGAGTAGAGCTGCTGCTCCTTAGTATGGAATGGTGCCAGCTGAGGTGGTTGGAGCATCTGATCAAGCCTCCTGGACGCCTCACTTTAGAGTTTTTCTGGGCACGTCCAACTGTAAAGAGGCCCTTGGGTAAACCAGCACACACTGAAGGGACTATATATCTTGTAAAGCATCGTGGGGAGAGGGATGTCTGGAATACCCCACGTTTTCCTGCCTAATACCAGCTAAATCTTTGCAGCTAACACAAAAACGGGACTGTCTCCAGCCCTGCCAAGGAAGCTGGATCCTAACGTTCCCTCTACGCCACAATGCAAAAATGTTGGACCAAAGAACACACTGACGACATTGTTATATATATATATATTTGGAGCCTTACCAATACATATCAGGGCAATCTGCCATTTGACTTCATTATGTCTGGTGTACAAGTAGACATGTTGGACTGTTTGCAAGAGACAACAAACGGCCAAAATGCCATTCTCAGGGTTTCAAAACTGTAGTCCGCAGACCGCTGGGTGACGTCACCATGACAACGTCCACTTCTCATAAACAGTCTATGGTTGGGAGTTACTCAACGCGTGGTATCGGGCACTCAGCATTTAAATTGTTCTGGAACCACTGATAAATGATGTAATTTGAAACGGGCAAGTAGAGAAAAAGAACATTCACGGTGATGCATCAGCTGAACTCTTGTCAGAGTCCAAAGCTGTGGGTTCACAGCATTCCACCTTCCCGTCCACACAGGAAGTGATGTCACTGGCAGCAGCTCACCAAAGCCACAGGCTGGTGATGACAACGCCTCGCAGGTTAAACACTCAGCCCTCCCGTCAATCACACACACAGCAATGGAAATATTTAGAGCTCAGCAAACATATATCACCATTAGTACTTGTAGTCTATCTCAAATCCAATTACTATATTTGGTCACATGGCAGCCACCTGTCAATCACAAGGTAGCCCCGCCCTAAAGATGCTAACCTGCTTTATGGTCTGGTGGACTCTAAATGGACCATAATGTACTAAATGAATCATGCTGTATTGAAAAAGACTTGAAACTAGAGACTGAGACCACTACTTTACAGAGATAATAAATCAAGAGAGAAGAAGGGTCATTTTCTCATAGACTTCTATTCCAATCAGAGAGGAGTCGCCCCCTGATGGCCAGCAGAGAGAAGGCAAGTTAAAGGCATTTAAGGCAGTTTCAGCTTTGACTTCACTTTATGACCATATGGTAGATCCCGAGTGATGATGTAAAGACAAGGTGACCTCATGCTCTCTGTGGCCAAATGTATTCATGAGAAGCACAGTACACAGATGTACAAGTGTTTATTTGTCATGCATTGTAACTGGCACAAAAAGAAAAACAATAAAGCCCCAAATTACACATCATGATGGATGTGAGAACAGAAGGCAGTGACTTAACCTGGACTGTCATTGTGTCCATCACTAAAAAGACAATTTTATTTATAGTGTCATATCATTAATACATTAATACATACATACAGAGTTAATACATTTTCAAAGTCCCAACATCACCCAGGTGCAAGCGTTACAGCAACTGTCACTGTGGTGAGAAAAAACTGCCTTAAATGGCTTTTAGGCAAAAATCTGGTGCAGCCCAGGACCTTGGGTTCCTACTGCATTTGGTGTTGGTAGAAATATAGTAGTAGTAGCATTAGCAGTAGTGGTAGTATTAACAGAAGTAATAGTATCAACAGTAGTATCCATGGCAGCAGGCACAGCCACACCGGGATGGATCCATCCCAACCATGTTGCCGTAGACCAAAAAGCAGCAATGTTGAGCAGCCACACAGTCAAGGTAAAGGTTAAACACCAGTATCACTCAACACGACTAAACGAGGCAGCGTGCACACCCAAGGCATGATGGGAGGTGGCCTTGACACTAGAGAAGTGAGCTTGTGCACAGAAGGTTTCTGGTTTAATCGGCAGGTCAACTGGGACACATTGTGTGCGACTGAATAAGTTACAATGCATTTGCAGCTACAGTTGAGACGCCCTTGAGCAAGGCACTTAACCTTCGGCTTTCCGGCGGGGGACCGTGGCTGTAGTGTAGACTTCTGTCTTTCTCTGCCATCTGTAGCGTAGAGCTCTACAGTTAAATAAAGACATACATTTCCACCGCAGTGGCTCGGTGCCATGATTGCTGCTTGTGGCTCCACTCGGAGCGCAAAGTCATGTCTTTCACTCGAGTGAATCAGCAATTATTCCCGAGAGAATTGCGTCCGCCACAAGCTGCGATTACTTTCCTCCTTGGGTTGACTTTACCTCCGCAGACAGTCGGTCAGCAGACGGCCGAAACGTGAGACGCGAGGGATGAAACTCGTCAGGGAAGGGATGGGAATAATATCTAAAACGAGCTGGCCGGGAGAAGCCTGCAAAGCGGCCCTTTTTGGAGCAGATATAAGGTGGAAACGAGAGAGTGAGATTAAGTGAGATTGGTGGAGGGAGGCTGTAGATGGAGCAGAGAGGGAGCGGGGGAGATAAGGAGTGCGAGGAGCAGATGGTGGCGGGGAGCCAGACGTGACAAGATCTTCCCAAAAACTTAAAAGAAAGTGGAAATCAGAAATCAGTGGAGCACAATGACTTCATTCTCCCGTCCTACTTCACATGCATTCGACATTTTATCACTCAATCCACCTTCAGATGCATTCAGAGCAGCAGAACAACGGCCACAAAGAGAGAGAAGGACACAGACTGTGTGCCTGTAGACTCAATCATTTACTTTTCCAAATGACTAAAGATTATAGTCACATCTCTGGCATCATCATCATCATCATCATCATCATTATCATCATCATCATCTTCATCATCATTATCGTTATAATAACAGAATCAAATCTAGAGCCCGACCGATAAAGGATTTTGAAAGCCGATACAAATACAAATGTTTGTTGATTTAAAAATCCGATATTCCGATATATCGGCCGATATTTACATTTTTTTTTTCAGAAACGCGTAACAAAACATTAACAGATTTCCCTAACATTAGTTATTTGTAGTTATTTATGAGTCTTCACTAAAATAATATGATAATGCAGTTTAAAAATAAACTTGTTTATTTTATTGTCACAACGGAACAGAGGAACATCAAAATATATTAAAGTTCTGATAAATAAAATGTTAAAATGTTATACAAACTTAAGATATAAAACTTAAAGTCCTTTGAACAAAAACACAATAACGACAACAACCAAACACAAAGTTACCAGTATTAAAAGACTTGGTAAGCTTCATAAATATAACTTCGAACAAGACTTCTTTAACAAATTCTGTTAATTTCTATAAGGGTGTTCCATCCGTTTTTATTTGATTTTTTAAATATTCATTTATCGTCCATTATTAATGCCGATACCGATAGTTTGGAAAATGCCTAATATCAGCCGATAATATCGGCCCGTCAATAAATCGGTCGGGCTCTAATCAAATCTCTCTGTGTGGATTAACAGCAGATCTGGAGGGAAACTTGGATCTTATATTGGGAAAAATAATCCCAACAACTAAGAAAAAACTATTTATTTGATTAAAATGATTAGAATATTAGTTGGTATTATGGCCTTGGTTGCATCTACGTTGCAATGCGTGACACGCTGCGGCAACGTCTCTGTGTGGTCGGGAGATGAGCCAATGCCCTTCTGTAAGCTCACATGATGAATTATGGGAGATAAATCTCCTTCATCTTTGGAGTAAGCAGTTAAAAGAGTCGGGCTGAGAACCGAAACAGTGGAGAAGAGTTCAGAGGCAGAATACCTCCCGTGTGTTTTCTCACCGTGTTGTGATGGATCACTGTAGCCGAGCCGCTGATCAAACACTTTTAACGTTAGCGCTTGGTGAAGCTACCGCCCAGCTGTCAAAACCTCACAACATGGAGGGAAACAGCAAAATGCTATTTTCCTCCATTACATTTGTCTTTAAAGTAACGTTGTGCATTTCACAGAGCTGGCAGATGTAGCTAACACTAATTAGCTAACGGTTAATGAAAAAAATAATAAATAATGGTTAATATGAGGTGGGAGAGGCAGGGAACTAACAGACCATTTAGCAGCTGAGTCCCAGTTGTAGTGTATGATATCAGGAAGTAAACATGGACCATAGCTGCTGCCTAGCAACATAATTAGTTTCAAACGGTCTATGGTTTATTGGAATATTTCACGCCGCCAGTCAGAGAAAGACTAAAGTGAATCTGAGAAACTGAAACTAAGGCAATATCTGATTAAATCTAGTAATATTAATAACAAACTTTATTTATAGAGCACTTTTCAAGGCTAAAAGTGCTTTACAAAAGAGCAACACAGATTTAAAAAAAAGGCCAAACAAATGCTAAAGTGAACATGTGACAAACTGAGACCATTAAGAATATTAAAAATAAGATAATGAGCTCCCCTTTATTCTCAGAACGTGGCTGCATCAACCATGTTTGGCAAAAGGGCGTTGTACAGGAACACAGGGAAGGAGACTAGTTTTATAAAAAAAAAAAAAAATTATACAATGAATAATTAATTGGTTATCAAAACATTTGTTCATTTAATGTTTGTTTTAAATACATTAAATGACATCTTTGCTCCAGACTCTGGACACGGCCTTGGGAAGTCTACCTGAGGTTATGATCAGTATGTATGACGAAAGACGAGGCGATCTTTAAACCCTCGGTACCGAGTTTGTGTGCTCCTGGCGCTGAAGTCACACTTCTCATAATGACACAGCAACATGACATATCGATCTGTAAAGAAGAGCTGCACCATGACTCAGCTCCCTTCAGACTCTCTCTTTGCCTCTCTGTCGGGACTCGATGAAATCAACGTGCAGAGCCAAACGTATTCTGGTTTTAAATTAGCCTCCGGCTGACTTCATTAATACCTCGTTGGATGGGATAACATAACTGGCCAGAGTCCAACTGAAGCTCCCGGCCGACTGGGGGACGTTTGTCTCCTCGTCCTCGCCTCCTCCAGTGCTGCCGTTACATGGATTCAACGGTTGCCTCAGCTCCTGTCATTCATCGGCGGCGTGAACCTGCAGCGCCTGCGAGAAAGGAGGCCTTTCAGCAGTTGTCAGGGCTCATTACCATGACACTTCACAGCCCCGTCACCCTGACGGTGCTGCTTATCAAACGGCCCGAGATAAGCTGACATCAGCGCTACGTGCGGCCTGACAAAACGCAGGCAGACAAACTGACCACTACGTCTTCATCCTCATGGTTTAGGAATTTGCTCGGACCTGGTCGGGGGTTAAAACCAGCATCCACGTGGTCCTGGGTATCTGCTGGGCCTAGAGAGTCTGGCAAAGACCAGAGACCTGCACAGATGTTTCTAGGGGCTGTTGCTCTCTTTTACTGTCCGTTTCAGGAAAGACGAATTTAACAATATCTCCAAAAAGTATTAGAAATATATTCTAATGTATTCAAGGGCAGGTATTAAGAAATTTGGTATCTTAATATCATCAAGGCATTAACATGTTAGTTAATCATGGTGCAAATTGCGGCATTTTTTTTCAGTTTTTGAGAGGACAGAATCAAAAGGAAGTGTTGGGCTGCACTTTTCATTTATTAATAAAAAAAGTTTTACAAAAAAACTAATTTCAGCTTTATTTGAGCAAAGCAAAAACTCTTGGTACAAATGTTTCAAGGTCATCTCGCCTTTGAGCGTACATATTTGGTGATGCCTAAATTAAAAAACTGTCCATGATTTATGAGTAGCTGGGCTGGCGCTCAGTCTGTAGCCTCGGCCAAACCATAGCAGAGATTACATTGGAGGGTGAATAGAGGACGTTGGTACGAACACTAGACCGTTGCTGTAGATGCGACATTCATGTTCCCCAAAGGATGAATCCTAATGACTCAGTTTATCCCCTGACTTTTCCTTGAGCGCCACCATGAGGCTGTAGTTTTGGCTGAATTACCTCACGAGTTGGTCTTCCTCTAATCAGATGAGCGGCTGTTCCATACCTGGCTCCCTGAGTCTGTGTGGTGGTTTTTGTAAAAGGGTTCGGGCATTTTCTTAAATGGTGACATTTGGTGCATTCTGGTGATGATTTTTAGCACTAGCACTGCCCTTTATCGGGGTAATTGTCAAGAGTAACCAAAACTGAAAAATTAGTGAAAAATCGAGCCCGGTCTAAAAACTAAATAATCCAGGATGATCATGAACAGACTCACACAATGCTGCTGCTCTTTAAAACGTATTCCTCCTCTAAATTACACAGGGGGATATTTTAAGGCACTTCAGCATGGGCTTCACTTTTTCTGAGACCCATCTGGAACTCCAGCGGGACGCACTCAACAGCCAGCTGACCAATAACTTAGCGTCGCCACGGTGACCGCAGCCTTATGGCACACTGACACAGAGCCACAAGTGTCCTGCATGAGTCAGCTCCGAAGCAGCTGGCCACGCCACTCACACACCTGTTGCACCACACACACACACACACACACACACACACACACACACACACACACACACACACACACACACACACACACACACACACACACACACACACACACACACACACACACACACACACACACACCATTACCCCCCCCCCACAGGACCATTCTCATTTCTCCTTTGAACGACAGCAGAGACAACTTGTGTTTAAAAGCTACAGCGCAGCAAACAGCCGTGTCTTTAGTCCTGTCAGCTGACATCAGCCGTTCGATCCCTCTCAGCGCTGCCCCAGTTTTTAAATAGAGATATTCTTTTAAAAAACACACACATGAGGAGAAAAAAAGGAGGAGGAACATGAGGGAAAATGAGAGAGATGCAAAGTTAGTGGTTTCCATTCTGGGACATGGACACAACAAGCGGCTCTTTGAAACAACCAAAGCTATTGTTAACCACAGTTTGGCCTACAGAGAGATTCCAACAGCTGGATTCAATTAGGGGCTTTCTTGAAGGGGGCCGGCACCATCCACGCTGCACGTCTCACTTCTTAATACACTCGGAGTTGGATAGCGGATGGAAAGGAATGAGGTCAAACGCTTCCATACAAGCCGATTTGACATTTGAACTGTCCCCGTGCACGGAGCAGAACATCCCTCACGAGGCGCTGAGCGAAGGGAACTAAAAGCTGCTGCGTTAGACGTGTCGGGCGGAATCAAGTAAAACGCCACGCTTTTCGGCCTCGTCAGCAACCTCAGAGGATTTTTAGGACACATTCCTGAGGGGGGAAAGTAACAAAACGGCTTCCACGCACGTCGTCCTTGACAAACAAGGTCACTTCTAGACCTCGGCACTAAGGTGGGAACATAAACGGGGTGGGATTTCAAGCCAGAGGCTGTCGAAAGGCATTTCAATCCCGAGTGATGTGCAACAGCGTTACAGGAGAGCTTGAATCCCATGAAAAGGAAAGCAAAAGATACATTACTCAGTTGTTTACTGTACTAGCCACACAATGGGGATGGGACCATGTGGGATTTTATTGTGGACCCCGATAAAACCTCTCACAATAAGTTGATCGTGGTGAATATCATTATCGGGATAATCCTAAATGTACGTTAGAGACGGGAAAAATAGAGCGTGATTTTTCTAAAGGACACTACATTTCATTCATTCATGCAGGGAGATCATCTTATTTCACATTATTTGATTGTTTTCCACAAACAAAAAGACGTCTATGTGTTTCTTAACTATAGTGTAAAGTGGTTTAGTGCCATAGTAAGAGTTTGAAGCACATTTCGATGATTATCGGGATGATATCGTGAATCGGGGTCGGGATAACAGTGGCATGACATTTTCATACCGTCCCAACGCCGACAACACAACCTTCAGTGTTGGTTCATCCTGAGGTCGCCTCTGCCTTTAAGTAGCACTCGGCTTGGGGTCATTTTTGCCCTTCAACAGACAACCGACATCATGTTCAGCTGGAAACAAAGACTCCATGCATGTTACACAACAGCCCCACACACACACACACACACACACACACACACACACACACACACACACACACACACAGTGTGCATGGCGTTTATGGGGGAGAACCCTCCTGGGTGTCGCACCTCCATGTCACCCAAAGGTGTGTCCTCAGTACACCTCTGACATGTGTCATGAAGTGTGTGTCGTCATCAGCGCGAGGACAGGCTGGGTGTCCACTGACTGTGTCATCATTTGCCCCAGCTGTGTGTGTGTCTGTGTGTGTGTGTGTGTGTGTGTGTGTGTGTGTGTGTGTGTGTGTGTGTGTGTGTGTGTGACAACCATCAAATAAATGCTACCCCAGAGATAATCCCCTCTCATGCAGTGTGGGAGTAGCAGCAGCAGCAGCAGCGGCGGCGGGCGAGCGCCATTCCAAACCCCGCGCACGTCCACAAATGCAGCACATTCTCATGTGAACCGTTGGACGAGCCGGTCGGTCGGTATCCCTCCTGTGTCCGGTTAACACGGCCCGCAGGCGGACGCCGCGTGCCGACACATCAAAGCAACGCGTTTTTGGTTCATGCCCCAGTAACGACTCCCATCGTCTTGTCTTATTTCACATCACTTCGTGTCTAAGAGCCGCTTACCTCATGACGAAAGTGCTGCCGAGGCCAAATGTATCACAAAGTTCTTCAGGTATCAACGACTTGGTAGTTTCTCCAATGAAAGTTCACCGCTCGGTTCAAGGCTAGGAGGCGAGCAGGTCAAAGGGGCTCCGGCGGCGTAACAGCACGCTTCACAGTTTGCAGGCTATCCGGGTTTTTTTTTTACACACAAAAAGTACAAAAAGAGAAAAGAATAGAAAAAAAAAACTGGGATTTAAAAAAAAAAAAGGAACAGTCGAGTCCTACATGGTCCAGAGCATCGCGGCTCCGCTGCTGGTGAAGAGTCACTGGGGAAGAAAGTGCAGAGTCGCTGCGTTTCTCGGCGTTTTCTGACGCACTCGGGTCGCTGTGAATGCGGCGCTGCTGCCGCTCTGATGCCGGTCCGCCGCCCGCCGCCTCCCGGCCGCGTTCACGGCCCCGCGGAAAACTCGCACTTTCAAGTTCCACACAAGTGGAAAAACGACCACCATCACATACTCGAAACAAAAGTTGACAAAACTGCTGAACGCTCAGTTACACGCATTTGGTGTGAACTTAGAATATCATGTCATGATTATCCTGGACGATATTATCCCGATAATCGACCAAATGTGCTACTTAAACACACTGGTTTCACTTTACATTTTCTTAAGAAATAAATATGTGTATTAAGTCACAGATAAGACACAGTTTTCAGTGAACTTCCTGTTTTTTTTGTGAAAAACAATCACATATCCTTAAATAAGATGATCATGAATCATAAGGAATAAATACATTTTAAGAATTGATCTTTATATCCTTTTCAGGCTCTATTTTTCACTTCTCAGTGAAAACAGTTTTTTATTTGTTAAAATACCGGGGGGTTATTGGGCTAAAATACACATTTAACTGTTGGGTTATATAAGAAACTTTTGTACGGTCCTTCATGTGCGCTGTATTCGTCATCTTCTCGATTTCCCACAGTACCTGAAGGCAGCAATTGACGCAACTTGTGGGACGTAGCACGTACCGGTTGCCCCTGACAACTGAGCTGGCTCTCTTGCAGTCTGTCTGTGATGTTGAGCTGGGACCAGAGTAGACTGAAAATATTACAGCATATGCATATGAAAAAAAATAATTAAAAATAACTACAGTAATCCTAGAATACATTTCAAATTATACTACACAAATACAACAATAAATATGATTATTGATAACTATATAATATATACATTATATATATATATATATGCTGTGCTGAGTGCTTTGGTGGTATGGTGGCTTTGGTAAATTCAGTGAAGAAGCTCATTGCAAGGTGCTATAGGCCGACTATACAAGTGACAACTCCCCCCCCCCCTCTCTCTCCACAGAGCCAGTGACGTTCTGCCACAGGTGGCCACTGACACCAAGCTGTGTGATTGACTGCTGTGTGAGCATGTGTGTGTGTGTGTGTGTGTGTGTGTGGAAAGGTGCTATTTATGTGAGCGTGGTCTAAAAAGCATCATGAGAACGATGAGGAGAATAGAACAAAATGCTCCTCTCTGGTCGTGGGATCGAGTCCCTGCTGAACGGCCAGAATTGTAAGTGACATAATTAAGATAAACAATAAATAACAACACAACCGAACCCTTACAGCTGATCCAGATGGAAGCCCATCTCCACCACAGTCAGAAAGAAGGAGACATTTCCTCTAAATAAATGGCATGGTATCCCAAAATAATGACTTAATATCTCAAAAAAGAATGACTTACTGTATGTCAATATTTTGATAAAGTTTCTCTTTTTTCTGACAGTGGGCTTCCATAGAATCTGGATCCACACTAAATATGAATTTATGAAGGAAGCGAGGCTAAGCCTGACAGTCCTCTGATGTGTGAGAGGAGGGTTGTGGAAGAAAAACTATGATAATAATTCAAAAGTGTGGGGAAAATGTCATGTTATGGGCTCTACTGTCTTTATGTAATGCCATTGCACTTTGGTAGAAAGGTTCACCTCTGACAGATTTTTACCAAAACAACACCAGCACTTTGAGCTTGTCAGAAGTCTCTGTGATGAATATATTAAGAACGATACATGAAGTTAGAGTTTCTTAATTCTAGAATAGATGCAAGTCAAGGTGCTGGGGTGACTGATCTGCAACAGACTCAGCTGGTGATGAATGAGCCATCGGCTGCACGCCACCCACTCCTCAGCAGCTCTGTTATTGTGACATCTAACACACAGAACCAGTAAATGTCATCGGATCTTTCCTGCTATGTTCACTGTCAAATGCTCAAGGGAAATAAGAGCACCAGCCAAATGTTGTCATAAACATCCTGATTCAGTCTTACCAGCTCAGCCAAGTTCCTGAAGCCTTCCATTGAAATTACCTCAACTTTGTCCGCCATCTAGTGTGCAACCTGTGAAATAACACGCCCATCCTTGTTGCACACTTGAGGACTTGTGGCAGTGAACATTCCACTTTTTACTCCGTGAAATATCTTTGACAGGCAGTTGTGTCGCCGATCAAGATTTAATATAGCCTTACATACCATAAAATTAGCCAAACTTGCTGCTCTCATATCATGCAGCAAGGGATGCTGACTATTTACTTCCTCTACTATGGAGAACCACAAACTGACTCGAAAAAATGCATTGGGACAAAATAAATTGAAGGCTTTAAAAACGTATAACAATTAATTTAAAGAGAAGAAATTCCAGTGTTGATGCCGCTCATCGGTGTCAGTTAAATCGGGAAAGGAGTTAGATGATGAAAAAACAGGTGGACGAATTAAAATATCTAGAATGTTTACGCATAGAAGAAGAATATATGTTGTGAGAAATACTTAAAGTAGTCACGCAATCACGACTGTAATGAATGTGCCATTATTCTAATCCTCGTGGACCATTTGCGTTGTGTTCAGAAAAAGCCAGTCTTTTTCAGTCAGTTTCCAGTGCAACCACTAGAGGGAAACGTGGAGTTTGCCTACGCCATACAGTGCGGGAAGATTTTCCGGTCCGGCGACGAAGGATCATGTCAAAACAAAAGTCCGTTGTGGGCGCTGTCGGGACTTTAGCACGATTCATAGGTTGCTATCCATTTTAATGCTGCCTGATTGACTTAAACTACGATGTGTAATTAAAAGTTAGCTTTCTCTTTGTTTAGTCTTTTGATTCACTGTATTATGTGTTAGTAATACATGCCATTTTCGTGACTAGCTTTTGTTCTGAAACGGTAACCCGGAAACGGTTTCGGTATCACGTTCTCTTCACTCTGATTGGCTGTGTTCACGCTGGTGCTGATGTGGTGTTCTGAAGTTAGCGAAGCTGGTCGAGCGATTCAGACATATTCGTTGGTTTAACAGCAACTTTGCCTTGTTCAGAATAATGCCTTACTTTCAGACCTGGGAGGAGTTTGCCCGCGCAGCAGAAAAACTGTATCTGACAGACCCCATGAAGGTGAAAACACGTTTATTTTACGTGTAGATTAGCATGCTAGCAAGGTAGCTTGTTAGCCAGATAGCCTGTTAGCGTCGTGAATGTGCCACCGTATGGTGTAATATGTTTGAGTTGTTCTGTTTTCAGGTCCGAGTTGTTCTCAAGTACAGACACTGCGACGGAAACCTGTGCATCAAAGTGACAGACAATGCCGTGGTAAGTGACACAAAAAGAAAATCATGTTTAGTGGCAAATGAAACGGAGTTCTTGTGGAAATGAGCCTGTTAATATCGGATACCTATACAAGCGTCCCCTGTGTTATGTTCCTCTTTTTCGTGCATCATGGTATTAACGTTAGTTGACTTGCAACAGCTGTGTAAGCTGAGTTAGGATCTTTAGTGGAGTGTGTACATAATCAGTTGTCTGTGACGCTGATAACTATACTTCATGATACTCGGCTGTAGTCGGTTGATTGATAGAATTATCAATTGATTGTTTCAACACAATCCAACAATGCTTAAGGTTAACGGTTAAATATGGTTGCCATTTTTTGTCACCTACAATTGTGAATACTTGAATACTATGTTATGTGTCAGCTTAAAGGAATATCATATCAAAATAACCAAATCAATTTTTCATCAGTTGTTACCTTGAAACAGGCAAGTGCTTTTAAATGTAGGGATTACTGTGGTTTTTGATCCTTTGTTTAAGAATTCAAGGTAACAGGATGAGTAACTGGTTCTTTTTGTGAGTGAAGTATTCCTTAAATGGTGAAAATATGACATACAGACATGCCATGGTATTGGGATGCTTTGCTTTCAAATACTTAACATTTTTTTGTTTTTCATTCATCTGGTTCTTTGTGATCTTGACGGGTTAGTCAAACTCTTCACCCGGCGATCAAACGACTTAATTTGCCTCATCATTGTCTCTATAACAAATGGATCACACGGCAATAAAAACACCAATGTAGCGTTGTCTGGTTCTGATTCTGACTGTGTTTATTTTGTGGTACATCAGGCTGTATACCATCTCTATATTTGATATGTTACAAAAGTGGCTAAGGCCTGGCATTAGTTGCTACATTCTCAAACCTAGCAACCCTTGCCCAAAGTATTGGACAAACTAAGATTCATCCTGATGGAGAGGGGGACATGAACGTCTGATCCATCCATCTTGGAGATGAAGAGAGAGTTCTCTGGAAAGTGAAAATGTTGGCACTTGAAGACGAATCCACATGAATGTTTAAGAACAAGCAAAAGAAAATGGCCCTTTTTCAGAAGTCTGTGTATGTGACCCTTACTCTGTGACATAAACATGATTGTGTCATTTTAATATGATCGTAACTTATCATTGGCGTTGCCCTCATGTAGTCCTTTGTACATCCACAGTGTTTACAGTACAAGACGGACCAGGCCCAGGACGTGAAGAAGATCGAGAAGCTCCACGGAAAACTGATGAGGCTCATGGTGTCCAAGGAGACGCACAGCGGCTCCATGGAGACGGACTAAAATGCTCTACAAGCACTGACCTGCTAGAGCACCTGGACTGAGTTCAGTGGACACAATGGTTGTTGAGAGCACAGTACCATCTAAGTGCGATGTGGAGTCTGAGTGATGACAATGTGGTGAGATTGATCTGGCTTCCTACACTGAAATAATACCTTCAGGGATGTGATCTATATCTATATACTGTATATATTCTCTCAGGATTTTTTTTTTTACGACCCTTTCTTCATTAAATATCCCATTGTCCTGCTTTTCCCCATCAGGCATTCTGATCACATCCCTGATGGTATTACTATACATTAAGTGTAGGTCAGTGTAGGCTGCTGGGAAGTTTTAGGAAACGTCGAGTCTGGAAGATGATTGGGGTAATGTGGGACAAAGTGTCCAAAAAGTACAAATCCTCTGCTGCAGTGGAAGCAGCTTTGGCACCTTGATTTCTTTAGAGGAGCTTGCTTTAGTTTTCCATTTTAAAAAGGACGGGCAATAAAAACATTGCATGTTTTTTTTCTATTTACATGAATACTATGTTGGCTTCAATTTCAGCACAGCCATTTTTTCTTTTTCCCCCTTCATGGATTTATGCCACGTGAATGAAGCAGGACCTTCTGATTTCCTAACAACACTGTGGAGGACCCCCCCCCCCCAATGCCTCCAAATGCCATTTTATCGTCCGAGAATCGTTACGTTACATTACATCAATAAATGTCTATTTGCCCCAGGACAACCAGTATCTCCTGTAATCATCTTGTCTTCAGTGTTGTGAATTCCAGGCCTTGGAAGAAAAAGATGAAGTTGCCAAAATGTCTTAACTTAAAAAGATATATATCTTTAGTTTGATTAAAAACTTGTTTTGGTCCTCACTATGTAGCAAGTAGAAGAATGCATCAGAGGTCTCAAAGTAGAGACATTCTAGTACAGATAGTTGTGTTCAAAAAGACTAAAAGTAGAAGTACATTCAAATCTTTACTCAAGTAAAAGTGAAAAAGTACACGCTCTGAAATGTGCTCAAAGTAAAAATTTCTATGAAGGACATTTCTACTGTTTCTTTTTGTTTTCTTTTGCAAGGCGAACTGATTCACGCATACCGGTAATAATAATAAGAAACATAATCAATAATTCCTCTCAAATGCATTAAAACTATAGTAACAAGCCTGTTTTGAAAATGTGATTAGAAAGTACAGATTTTTAAAATGTAGGAAGTAAAAGTAAAAGGTTCTCAGAAAAAGAAATACTCAGAAGTACAGTTACTGGAAAATCCATGCGTACACGCTTGTGTATATATACGGTATATTAAAAGAAGCCTCACCTTAAGCTACACCCTAAAGTTGAGCTGAAAGGCATTTCAGGTGGCTCTGTCTTCCACTCTGGCGTATTTCTGAGTAAAACAGGAAAAACTGGCATAGAAAACATTGGGAGGAATTTAATTTGATCATTGAAAAGATGAGATCACGACCTCTGTCTCTGTGCAGAGCCGAAGCTGCAGATTTATTCACCGATGGATGCCATACTGTTATTGGTTGGTACAAGCTGACCTCGGCAATCCAGAATTGATTTGTACATTTTGTATTTTTTTCTGCATATATTGTTAAAGTAGCTGCACAATATGACCAGGGATGTGATCTAAAAGGGTTAAAGGGTATTTTTAATTCCAGTGCTACTTTAAAGAGATTTCACTAGAGTGGAGGGTACAGTAGGGGTGGGATTAAACTGATAAAAGGAGGTCAAATATCGCTTTATCAATTCTTTTTTATTTCCAGGTGTTACATATGTTTCTCTCTGTGGTGCGTTTTGAAGAAATTGCTGAAAAAATTAAATGAAATAAAAGAAGAGTTCGTCTCCATTCTATATTATGGGTTGAATGTGTATTTTAAAATGCATTTTTTTTTTTTTTCATCTCAGTTTACCAAACCAGACAACACATGTAGTCACCGTGCCGGATCGTCCACAGAAAACTACATGTCCCGTCGTGCACCTGTGGCATTTCCACAGTTCTCAGGACACATTCTTATCCTCTCACGTTTTCACTAAATAATACATGTATTATAAATGTATTGTATAATAACGTGTCCATGCAGCGGGACATAAAAGCAACCAACGATAGAAACTAAAGTTAAAGTGAGTCAGCTGACGTTGGTGTGAGAGGGAGGAGGGAGAGGAGGACGGGTCCAGCAGAGAGGCGCTGCACCGACGACACAGTCCAGCACCGACGACACAGTCCAGCACCGACGACTCCGGACCGGTTAGACCCGCGACAAACAGGTTAAACAGCTAAAACCCGTTGTGTCCTGTCTAGTTCTGGTGACGTTTAACTGACTGTTGAACTCTTTAGATCTGTATACGTGATCGTTTTTTGACCAGGTTTGAGTACATTTGAGTGTCGCGTTACGTAAAGTTAACCTAAACGCTCCTTTTCTAACGTGAACCTTAACTTCACAGTTCTAAAGAGCGATAAGGAAAAAGGTGGTACTTTGGTAGCCTACTTAATCGTTTGTTAGCTGTTACGTTCGTTACGTTAACTTCTCACTGTCTGGCTGCTGTTTACGCTTGTTACGTGAACTGGCTGCTGTTTACGCTAGTTACGTTAGTTGCATTAACTGGCTACTATTTACTTTAACTAATGTCTGTTGCAGCTCTGACTGTTGTGTGAGTGAGGACGCTTTGCTAGCTCAGTGGGCAGCTCGTTGAACTCGTTCACAAAGGTCTCTGTTAATATCATAGAATAGGAAGTGGACATCATGGTGACATCACTCATTGGTTTGTGGACTACGGTTTTGAAGCCTGGAGCTCGCCATTTTTGCCGACGCCATCTTTAATTTTTTGCAACCAGTGAAGGAATTGACCATATTTGGAATGTGGCGGAGGACAGGTGGAGCTGATGAACATAAGCGGCAGAGCAGCAACCTTACTGGATCTGGATCCATCTGGATTCTGGTGTGGAGCTGCTAATATAGTCAGCTTCATAATTCAAGGTCAACTTTACAGCTAAGTGTTGAAGTCATCTTAGTAGCTAACTGCATTGGTAGCATGGTAGCAACCTGTCAATCACAAGGTAGCCCCGCCCTAAATCATACCCGGCTTTATGGTCTATTTGACTCTAAATGGACCATAATGTACTAAATGAACATCATGCTGTATTGAAGAAGACTTGAAACTAGAGATTGAGACCATAAACTCATGTTTACGGAGATAATAAATCAAGAGAGAAGTAGGGTCATTTTCTCAGACTTGTATACAATCAGAGAGGGGTCGCCCCCTGATGGCCAGTAGAGAGAATGACAGTTTATGGCACTTGGGAATTGGCTTCACTGTTCAGAACTGAAGGTTGCTGCCTGTCTGCTATCATCTACCAGCAAGTGTCAGTCCAGACTCATCCTGACCTCTAATGGGATGCTGTTTGAGTTGTGCTAGCTCAGCCTGGTTACTTGTAGATGAAGTGTTAGGACAGAACAGTGGTGCAGTGGTTGGTCTGTTTCCATGCTTGCAGCTCTCCTGAATGGGAACAGCTTTGTTATGCAGGTCTCAGCGGACTGAGGGGGCCTGGTCAGCCCTGTTCTTTACCTAATCCTGTCAGCTGGCCACAACAACAGTGATGCTTTTGTTTGGCTGCTTTTTTCTCTCTAAACTCATGACTAATGAAACCATTAAGCCCCGGACTCAGATTACAACACTGTCAAAAAGTCACTGAGATAAGAAATGTTTAGTTTCTCTCGTATTTCTGTGTTGTTTAGTTGTCATTTATTTAGTTGACAAAATCATACATTAATGATTCATTATTATTTTGAAAATATAGGATTTGATCGTGGATAGAATCACTCAAAATAATAATAATAATAATAATAATAATAATTTGATATTTAAAAAAAGTCAAGTGATTCCAGTATGTTCATGTGCCATTATAAGAGTTTTAAGCATATCTTGATGAATCATAGTTATATTTGTTATAAATACTGTATGTAATATTTTGTTGTTTTAATGATGTCTTGGTCATGTCAAATATTTTTCACCTGTTCGACATGCGTTCTCACTCCCCCCCTCCTGTATTTCGCCCTGTAGACGCTGAGCACCATGTTCACAGAGGTGCTATTTGCTCTGGCGATTGGAGGACTGATCTTCTTTCTGGTTCAGAGGAACAGGACCCAGGTCCTGAAAACAGAGGATGGCTGGTGGGGGGCCGGCGCACCCCTCGATGGTGGGGAGGACATCACCATTCGTCCCTTTCAAGTCACCACCAGTGATGAAGAGCTGGAGGTTAGAGTCCCTCTTAGTTTGTCTCTCGAGACTCCACATGGCTCATACTCATGCTCCCACTTGTCCTCTGTCCCGGTTTGTCAGGACCTACACAGGAGGATAGACCAGACTCGTCCTGTTCCTTCACTGGAGGACAGCCAGTTTCATTACGGCTTCAACTCCCAGTACCTGCAGAAGGTGGTCTCTTACTGGAGAAACGACTTTGACTGGAGGAGACAAGTTGACAAACTCAACCAGTACCCCCATTTCAAGACCAACATCGAAGGTGAGTCTGCACTGCTGACACACACATGAAGAAGACATTGTCCTCCTTCTAACCTGCTTTTCCTCCTTGATCTTCCATCCAGGTATCGATATCCACTACCTGCACGTGAAGCCCAACAAGGTGCCAGAGGGATCGACTGCTGTTCCACTCATAATGGTTCACGGCTGGCCCGGATCCTTCTACGAGTTCTACGGATTGATCCCTCTGCTGACAGAACCATCAGACCCACAGGACCTTGTCTTTGAGGTGGTGTGTCCCTCCATACCAGGGTACGGTTTTTCGGAAGCGCCACATAAGAAAGGTGAGTCTGGAAAGTTTAAGATAAGGTCAAAAATGTCGCTCCATATGTGGAAATATGTACGTCCTATTTTTGGTTTGTTGCAGAAACTGTGTTCATAGTGCGACTTCTCAATGTGTGTGAACAGGTTTTGATTCAGTTTGTGCGGCACGCATCTTCCACAAGCTGATGAAGCGTCTGGGCTTCCAGCAGTTCTACGCTCATGGAGGAGACTGGGGCTGGCTGGTCACCACCAACATGGCTCAGCTGGAGCCCGAGTAAGGCAGAACTATATAGAAATAACCAGCTGATAGACTTGTTTACTTATGTATGTCACATAGAGGCACAGATTCACATTTAGACAGTTTCACAACCTTTAGATATGTTATTACTACTCTTTTTCATACCACAGGAGAGTCAGAGGCTTGCACGTGAACTTCGCCCCGCCTTCCAAGCCGGGGCTACCCATGGCTTTATCCATCATGCTTGGCCGTCGCTTCCCCAAGATGTTTGGCTTCACTGACATGGACATTCAGCGTCTCTACCCCTGCATGGACAAACTGGTGGTGGAGTCCATCAAAGAGTCTGGTTACATGCACATCCAGGCCACCAAGCCTGACACCGTGGGTAAGGACCTGGCATCAGGACGCTCTAGACCTGCTTCAATGAGTTTAAACCGATTCACAAGATCCCCCCCCCCCCCAGATCTTTCTGACTACACTCTCCACGTTGCTTTTTAGTGACCCATACCTGACATCAGTGTGAACGGATCTCTGCCCTGAAACATCTCATATGCAACAAATATCATGAGGGACTGCCCATTGGCCAGAAAATACACAGTCCAGAGACTGCCAGACATTAACATATTGCTTAATTTAACAGATCTGGGTTCCCCGATACACAGATGACACTAAATCATAAAATACGACTGTGTTCGACTCATAAGTCTTTTAATTTTGGCTGATGTTCAACATCAATAGCTCTTGTGCAAACTAAATCAACATTAAATCCACTACAATAAGTGTGTGACTCATTTCCCCTCAGGTCGCGGACTGAACGACTCCCCGGTGGGTCTGGCCGCCTACATTCTGGAGAAGTTCTCCACGTGGACGAGCCACGACTTCAGGAACCTGGAGGACGGAGGACTCACCAGGTAAATAGAGCTGATCAGATTATAAGGGAGTCGGTTTCTGATATTTGCTGTCATCACATCCATTACATTATCCTCTAGTAAGAAGATATTGCATCAAACTATCAAATACAAACATGCATCTATTGTACAGTGGATATGTGGAAAAGGTTTTGCTGGAGTCAGATTTGCCACAGTGCTGATCCAGTATATTCAGATCCAGACCATATGGATACATGATGTGTTCTGGCTCCTGGGTTCCTGTTCTATTAAATTCTGTGTGTGGTTCCTCATAGGAAGTTCTCTCTGGATGACCTGCTGACTAATGTGATGATCTATTGGACTTCTGGCTGCATCATCTCCTCCATGAGGTTCTACAAGGAAAACTTTGGCAAAGGCCTGAACCAGCCTCACTCTAAGTGAGTGACAACCACAGAGATAAATGTGACCAAACATTTTAGCATCAAATGTTCCCGAGCCCTTCTCAAAATGTTCTCTGATGTAGGTTTCTGCATGATGACATTGTTACGAACGTGTCAAATTTAAAAAAAAAATAAAATACACCATTTTAGTATAACTAAACAATAAAAAAATATTATCAGCCCTCTTCTAGGCTAAGCTATGTATCGTCCCTCTAGCTTTTAACACTAAGCCTGCTGCGGCTGCTGGAAGACAGTAATGTTGGCAGTATGAAATAAATCCTCTTTTTAAATGCTAACACGTCATCGTCTCTTCACAGGATGCCCGTGTACGTCCCCACTGGGTTCGCCTGCTTCCCCGACGAGCTGATGCACACTCCCAAACTATGGGTCGAACAGAAATACCATAAACTCATGACCTACACGCCCATGGCCCACGGCGGCCATTTTGCTGCCATGGAGGAGCCCCGGCTGATGGCCGAGGACATCCAGAACTTCACTAAGACAGTGGAGAAGAAGAAGAAATAGTAGAGGTGGACTGATGAGCAGCTGAAAAGTGCATAATGAAGGTATTGATAAGTAGATAGAGGAATTGTAAAAGCACTGTGTTCCTCCTCGAGGTGGATTGATAATATAGTTCACTCCATCTAGTGATTCTTAACCAGACTTATTCTGGTCTTATTCTGTGTTAATCCTAGAAGATGTTTAAACAGTGAACAGTGAACGAGGCAAAAGCAAGAGCAGAAGGTGATGTGATGGGTGTGTGGTGGACAGGTGTGAGAACATCTGTTAGAACAGGTGTGAGAACATCTGTGAGAACATCTGTGAGACCAGGTGTGAGAACAGGAGTGAGAACATCTGTGAGAACAGGAGTGAGAACATCTGTGAGAACATCTGTGAGAACAGGAGTGAGAACATCTGTGAGACCAGGTTTGAGAACATCTGTGAGACCAGGTGTGAGAACATCTGTGAGACCAGGTGTGAGAACATCTGTGAGAACAGGAGTGAGAACATCTGTGAGAACATCTGTGAGAACATCTGTTAGAACAGGTGTGAGCACATCTGTTAGAACAGCTGTGAGAACAGGTGGTTTCAGAGCGACTGTTTAGAACTTTTACTTGAGCGATACACATTTTTCCAGAGGATTTGTGTTTACAGCCTTTATTACCACTTTCTATAACGCCCATGTATGTAATTCATCATAAACCTACTCATAATGTCTTCTGCTTATAGCATCGTATAACTATAGTTATAAGCACTCAATAATATCCATAATGCTTTACAACAATAACCTTAACACATTATAAATGATTTCATAATTACTGATACGCATCATAGCTGCAGGTCACTAATTTACTTTTTTTTTTTGCAAGAATCATATTGTATTCTAATCTTCATCGTTGTAACACATCCTAATCCTTTTAGAATGCATCATAATGTGATCAAGATTTACTTTATGTGGTTATTGTTTGCATGAAGTAAAGTGAAAATGATTTTTTGCATAGATTAATGGTATTTAGAAACCTGTCCAGCTCAGCTCAAGTCCAGAGCTGTAAAGGTTCAGGAGCAACTGTGCTCACTGGAGTCCCGAACAAATTCCCAGCTCCACGTGCAACAGCAGAAACCAGGAACCTGGACCCACCAACCATTCATTCAGTGACGCTCTGCCTTCCTCACGACTTCCCTCCGCCGTATTGAACCGTTTACTAAGCAGCTGCAGATGGGCGGTCAGGGGGCTCGTTGTTATTGGTTGGACAGCCTGGACAAGGTGCCAGACATTCCTCCAGCTGATAACATGAAACTTCTAACATGAAGCCACGAACATGCTGCCACATTACCGCCTTAAACCTCTGATTTATGTTTGATTTTAACTGCATTTTGCCTTTCAATCTTATTCCAAACTTTAAAGACTTTGATGAAGTCAGGCGTCTTTAATGTATCACACCTTGTCTTTGATTTATTTGCTACAACATGAACATTGAACATTTATCATAGATTGACTTTGATTTGCTTGCTTGAAACACTAAAATTACAATGATTATGCAGCACCGGTTACTGTATATCGATGTAAGCCTCCGTTAAAGCTGCTCACTTGGATGTCTTCAAAAGGTTTTTCACATTCAGCGCTTTCATACGTTGGCGTGAACATGAGAGGAAGAATCCTGAAAATAAAGAGTTAAATCACGTTGATCTTGATGAATACAATCTGTGATGTTAAACGAGTTGTTGTCTGAAGACGATTAACTTTGGTGATGAAAATGATTGTCTGCTTCTGGAATCCCACTTTAATTAAAGAGTCTCTGAGGCAGCCACATTTCACGTGTGGACTCTTCATTCACAATTTACTCAGGGTTAAGAAAGCCAGTCGTATTGTGAAAAGCCAGACTCAGTTGATTCTGGTTTAAGCCCCTCCCCAAAGCCTGATTGTAACTGCACATTTAAACCACAGAAGCACAGATGATCAACTCACAAGATGATGGAGACGTAAAGAGACGGCTCTGATGCTCACATCCACAGTGCAATTAAAGAGCTGCTTTATATCCAAACTCAAGTTGTGTCAAAGTATCATAATTAGCATCTGAAGTCTTGAAACATGTTTTGTGTGACTCTTGACCACCAAATTCTAATCCGTTCACCCTTGAGTTCAAATTGATGTGATATATCAGTAAAATGACCCATAAAAGCCTAACTCATGGCGATAGTAAAAGAATCAGGACTGTCATTGTAGAGCTTTGGAGAAATATGTGCATTTCAGGTTAGCAGCTGGGTTGTTGTTCGGAGCCTGAAAACTGACCATCGGTAAAGATCCAGCAACCTCCTGCAAAGTGAAGCCCATCCTGAAGTGCCATAAACTGTCATTCTCTCTGCTGGCCATCAGGGGGCGACTCCTCTCCGATTGTATAGAAGTCAGTGATAAAATGAGTCTACTTCTGTCTTGATTTATTATCTCAGTAAACATTGTAAACATGAGTTTATGGTCTCAATCTCTAGTTTGGTGTTCATTTAGTAAATTATGGTCCATTTAGAGTCAAATAGACCAGAAAGCAGGGGATGCTTTAGGGCGGGGCTACCTTGTGATTGACAGGTCGCTACCAATGCAGTTAGCTATTAAGGTGACTTGAACACTTAGCTGTAAAGTTCAACTGCACACCAGAATCCAGATGGATCCAGATCCAGTAAGGCTGCTGCTCTGCCGCTTGTGTTCATCAGCTCCACCTGTCGACAGAGACTTTAATTTAACCTGATCTCCACCACCCTGGTGGTAGAGTCTGTCCGTCCATCTCTCCCATTCTCATGAACAAAATATCTCAGGAACGCCTGGAGGGAATTTCTTCAAATGTGAAGATCCAAAATCCACCCGGATTCAAGGATGGTGGCCTTTGGCTTCTAGTAGTAAGATGCTGGGATGCCTGAACGTGTTCAACAAACCAAAAGACCCGTCCGCCTCTCTTTGCTAACGTTCAATGTCGCACTGCCCCGAGATTCCAATCCCACCCAGGTCCAGTTGTTAACAGAGCTGTGAGTTTCCAAAGCCCCCCAGTGCCCTGGCTCGGGACACCCTCCCAGTGCTGCACTCCCCCAGGCCCGACTGCTTGCCTGCCTGCTCCTCTTGGCAGCCGAACAGCCAGGGGAGGATCAGGACGACCGGGCAGTTGAGATAAGGACCACATGAAGTTCCCCACATTACCTCACCCGATAAGGAAACAAGCAGAGACAGACGGAGAGGCAGAGGGAGAAAGAGTGTCAGACTGGGAGGATTTCTCTAGATGGACGGTGATGCGCAGAGAGGCAGCCGGTGATTGTGGGCTCCTTTAGCGGTCTGGGTGGACCTACGGAGGCCTGGTGAACTCGCTTGGAGATGCTGGAAGAGATATAGTCCTCAGTAGCTCCAGGAAACAAATGAGCACAGAGTGTTTATGAGATCAGATGAGGGATTTCAGCTGTTGATGAGCACATTAGACTTCTAAATGCTGGGATGGAAAGATGACCTCAGACTTCTGTAGTCCTGTCGTGTATTTACCAAAGCAATTAGTGGACGATACTTTCACAACAGTCTCCAACACGGGGAAGCAAACCTGCATCCGGCCAATGAAAACAGACCGATCCAAAGTGAACTAAGTCTTCAGGAGAGTCTGCTACAGCACGCATGGCGCTGAATCCTCTGGAAGGTCTCATGTCGGTCGCAGCGAACCACCAGCTGGTCTCCGGCTCGGCAGCGGAGCCACTGAGGCGGCAGCCCCGAGGGGCCGCCAGCCAGGCATCCCTGCATGGACACAGGCCGAGCACATGCAGCAGCCGCGAGGCCAGGAAGTGGGTGAGTCTGGAACGAGTGTGACAGATAGGGCAATTCAGAATTCTGAGAGGGATGTCACATCCTTTCAGACTTTACTAACATATGAGTGTGATGTGGAACGTTTAAGAGAAGCGCCAGTGTCAGTATATATAATATAGAGTATATGAGTATAAAATATCGCCTTTTTTCATTAAGGATTTTATGGAAACTTTAAGAGAACTAATTTCAGTTAACTTAAACTGAACTAATTATAATTATTATTTTTGGTACAGATTTGCACTTTTCAAGCACATTTCTGTGTGTTTAGAAGCAGTCCTGAGTCCTGCAGTAATTAGCCTAATAGTATATTCCGATTAGATAAACTGAAAATGTTATTATTTTTTCATGTTTATTGCATTTTTCTTCATCTTATGTTTGTTATATATTTCAATAGTATTTTGAATATTTTTATTGGATCTGTCTTTAAAATGTATGTTTCTTGCTTTTATTTTAAATTTTAATTCTTATGCACCAATACACCAAAGTTTGTCTGCAAAATACTTGGCTATAAACCGGATTCTGATTCTGATAATGTCACAGAGCATTGATGATTTCTGACGCATCTAAAAGCCAGAAGCACAAGTCATCCATTTTTTTCATAATTTCATAAAGCTTCTCTTAGCACCTTAAAGGTTAGTAGCAGCCTTTTGTTAAATGTGCATGTAGTTCTTCTACATCTCTGTCCTCAGACTCCAATGAAAGTAACAAATAATGAAAGAGGGTTGAAACATTGATGATCTTGAGTAGAAAACAGATTTTCCCTTTGCTGCGTTCAGAAGTTTACTGTGCATATAATACGCACTGCAACAGGAAATTGTATTTTAGAATCAACCACTTAACAGAATGAGATATTTTATTTATCAAAGTAAGTAAAATTATATTATATTTGTACAAATCTTTTTTCATTAAATTAATTTTCTAAATCACTGTATTCCAATGTCTTATTGTTCCAAGCCAATTGAGCCTATCAGACTTGCTTTC
The DNA here is from genome assembly GCF_963514095.1 of Eutrigla gurnardus. NCBI lineage: Eukaryota > Metazoa > Chordata > Actinopteri > Perciformes > Triglidae > Eutrigla > Eutrigla gurnardus. The sequence continues at coordinate 15,734,518 of NC_139927.1, forward strand.
CCTGCCAGCCAGGCTCTAAACGTGTCCTCTCCTGCAGGTGCAGTCGGTGTGTGGGTCCAGGTCCAACCCTGGATCTGGTTGTGAGTCTGTGGTCCGATGCAGGGCCCTGAGGGGTCAGCACTCCCCAGAAAACGCAGCGAGAGAGAGGAGTCGCGTACGCAACCTACGACAGGCCTTCCACAGCCTGCAGGTACGTGTTTCCTCAACAACAACCTCGTAACTGACAAAACACTTCAATGAAGTCAGGAATTATACATGACTGATCATTCCTTCAAATAAATGCCCTTACAGTAGTCCAAAGTACCCCAAGGTCACTTTGCGAGAGCTTGCAGAGAATATCATTTGCATGTACGACATTTATTTATGGCATCCATGAACTATAAGTCCCACAATGCATCTCGTATTTGCACTGAAGGCTGTTAGACGTCAGCATCTCAATACCAACTGTTTCCAGCGGTGGGTGGACGAGTCGGGGAAAAGAGAAAAAAAAGTACCAAAATGTAAAGAAAAGAAAAGCTGACGTGTTGGGGAAATAATTGAATGAGGAATAGGAAATTGAAAACATGTTTGTGCTTAATGGAGATGAGCCACTGTGTCACGGAGCAAAGTACGCTAACCTTAGCCATGAGAGAAGCAACAAAACAAAGTCTTTGTGTCTTCATAGATGCACATACAGTATATTAATGCGATTTTGTTACCAAACTATATTTTTTTATAATATACACACTAGTTGTACTCTTGAATGTCCGCTTGCCATTATTTCTTCGTAGATTTCTGCTTTCAGAGCTATTCATTTAGTTATGACCAAAACCAATAGCAATCGAATGCATTGGCTTTTATGTAATACGATAAAGAGCAGATACATTTACATGAACTCAGTTTGATGAGTTTATTTTGAACATGCAGATAATGAAAGACTGTGTCTTATATTAGGTAAAAAATATTTGAATCTCATCAACCAGAACGCTGACATTTGTCTCCCAACAGAAACAACAGGTGCAGTTATAATATATATCGCGATTGTCTTACTTATTTATTTATTTATTTATTTATTTATGTCTTTTGTCAGGTTTGGAGCTGGTTATTGGAGACGATGGAACTAAAGTAATTCCATTCATGTAATACAAAACTATTCATATTCACTATTCATACTTAGAGGACAGAAAAACAACAGCGCACGCCTGTCACCAACTGGCTCAGGGAAAGCGAGGGAGGGAGTCCACACAGGTGGACGTGTGCTGTAAGTGAGCAGCATGTGGAGCAGCCTCTTAAGCTGGGGGGCCCAGGTGAGCTTCATCAAACTGACTAGCCTTCGTCAGCCAGCCGCCTGCTGATTGGCCAGGACAGTCTCCAAGACAAGGGGGAGGGGCATTTACGCTTCAAACGGTGATGCTGAAACGCTGCGTGTCCAGTAACATGCATAGTGTCCTTTCAAAATAAACTTCCAAGTTTGCTTCGATTTTAGGTTTACTTGTGCAACAAAACACTGCACTTGGAAAGGTTTCAGAAAAGATCATGATATGAGTAAAATAAGTATGTTTGTTATGTAACAAAACTAAGGTCTAATAAGTTGACGTTGATTTACTTTCACATGGGACACGAACACGAGCAGTTAATACATCATAAATGACATCAGTGGGTAATTAGTGGGTATAATACTGGCCTAAATGCAGTTTTGGTCAAATATAAGACAACAAGACAGAATCTTCTGAATAAATTAGATAAATCAATCAATCCTTACAGGCAGATCTGTGTTGGTCCCGTTGGCCCGTTAATGAACGCAGTAGAGTTTTGAAGAAAGCTGATTCCAGACTTCCTCCTCTGTCCTCAGGCCGCTCTGCCATCAGTCCCACCAGACACCAAGCTGTCCAAGCTGGATGTTCTGGTCCTGGCTACGAACTACATAGCCTACCTAACAGAGACGCTGGACCAGGGAGCCACCCTGGCCGAGCACACCTTGCCCTCCAGGCCGGGGGGATACCTTCATCCCGTTAAGGTGAGAACAGGAACCAACAAAATCCTGCTCGAGTGCATAACACTGACTGATACTGTAGCAAGCTAGTAGCCTACATAAAACCACTAATATCACCTTTAGTTACCTAGATAATCTTAGCTAACTATACGTAGCGGCCGCACTACCACGCTACCAATGCAGTTAGCTACTAAGATGACTTCAACACTTAACTGTAAAGTTGCCCTTGAATTATGAAGCTAACTTGGTTAGCAGCTTCACCCCAGAAACCAGATGGATCCAAAATGGTTGGCGAACTGCTTTTAGGTGCGTTACTGCCACCTACTGGATTGTGGGTAATCGCTGGAACGACTGATTTGGACTGAATGCAGAGGTTGAGGTCGAGCAGTCTGCTTGTAGCCTGAGAGGGTTAACATTAGTTTGTGGGTTCAGCACATAGCGGGGTGCTAATCGTGTTAGCATGAGGAGCTAACCCAATGTGCTGTGTGTCTCCACAGAAGTGGCCCATGCGTTCTCTGCTCTACTGTGGCAGCATGGGAGAGCTGCTATCAGGCATCCCAGCCAATCAGATGCCTCCACCTGGACGGGACGGGACACACCTACTGACCAGCTTAGAAGCGGACAAAGAGTGAACTGGAGCCAAGGACACGGCCGGTGTTAGCGAGCCACGTTGCTACTACTGGTTCATCTGGAAACAAGCAGAAGAAAGGAAATGCTTGGCTGTATACAGTTGCTGAAGTTTAAGTTTAGCAAAGCAGAAACTATAAAACTTTAGCCCCTCCAAAAGTAAAAGGAATTCAATAATGTTTGATATTTTGGATAGAGATTTTTTTGTTTTGTTTTTGTTAAGTTTCTGCTTTATCTGATAACGAAGGTCAGGGCAGCTACAAGGACTGTGGCCATTTTTAGCTGCGGCTGTTGGGAAAGTCAATCCGTTTTTAAAAATTGGCCCGTTTAAACAGAAAACAGCTTCTTTGTTTCCTGTCACCAGTCTGTGGAGCGTATCTCAGAACACACAGGCTCGGAGGCGTTTGGATTCACTCTGGTTGAAAATGAGCTTTCGACAGGAACGGATTTAAGCAAAGGAAATGAAAAAGCTGCTTCACTTGACTAATTACACCACAAATCACTACATAGAGCAACACCACGGAGCCAACTACCTTGATTTAAAGGTTGTACATGAAGGGAAAAGTTCAGTCAGTTCAAAATGTATATGATATTTGGGCCTTATTCTTTATTCTTTTTATTTAGATGTTTGCGGTATCTCGTTTGTGTGTGTGTGTGTGTGTGTGTGTGTGTGTGTGTGTGTGTGTGTGTGTGTGTGTGTGTGGGAGAGGACGGACAGACAGATGAGCAGTGAGGGAGGGATTGTTGTGGGAACACAGCTGCTGTCTGATCACTTGGTATCTCTGGAGTAACGACCACTTAGTTCTCATTACAACGCTGCCACAGAATGTAACCTTTCACTTTGAGTGAAACACCAGCGACGCATCGCCGAGGCAGCGATCAAACCTCCAGAATAGAGATGAAAACGATCATCAGAAAGCAGAGATGCTGCTCAGCTCTAGATCAAAGCGTTGTGGACTCATAAATAATGAGTGCCTGCGTATTTAAACCATATTCTGGTTTTAGTTGATCCTACTCCAGTTTTTTCCTGTGATATGGGACTTTTTACTTTGGCCACCTCACCCTTTTACTTGTTAGTACACATCTGAGACTTGACATTTCACATGTTTCTACAATCATATGTAAAACGTAGAGGGAGATAAAAGTAAATCAGACTGACAGAGCTAAACATTATCACAACGTTTCCAGTTTTTCCACAGCACATTTTCTTTTTGTATCCCGATTTTGTTGCTGTATGACTTCACTTTAACTGCAGAAAAATGAGAGCCCTGTACTGAAATCCAACCCGATAAGTCATGTAGATATGTTTGGTAGCTTCCAACGGATGAGAGCCCAGACCGACTGAAAGCCTCTCCTCCTGGAACGAGATGGGCTCAGCTCCACGAGCAACGGCTCAGCGTTCAAGGCTAGCTCTATAAATCTGTCCAGGGGGGGCCCGGCTGCCCCCGGTTTCCCCCGTACACTGATGACTAATTTGGAGCTGCTGGAGTCTGGCTACTAAGGCGGAGGTTACGGAAGGACAGCAGGCACCCAAAGGTTTGGTAGAGCAACTGCAGCAGAGAGGACCAAGACCAGGACTAGGACCAGGACCAGGATCCCGACGACGGGGAAACATTGCACACATTATAAAATCCACACAGAATTGCTAGTTTCCCCTCAGCTCAGTTAGCTTCCATCAATCACGTATGATTTCAATGATTTTGGCTCCTTTAAGTGCTTCAGCTTGCTTCACTCCCACTGAGGTGGTCCCCGCCTGAAGTAAGTTTGATCTGCATTTAGACGCCCGTTTATCGCGCCACTTTAACGTACAGAGAATCACTTCGACAGACACTTCAGCTTCACTCTGTGCCCACGCTTATTGAACCTAAAACGTAATAAAAACATGTGCAGCACTTCCACTTTCACTTGCCATTCCTGCACTTGTATTTCAAGTGCCTGAACTTCTTTCATTCCAACTCCAGAATATTTCTTAAATATTTTTGCTCCTTTGCATTCATGTAATTATGTCTATATTTTGTCTTTCATGAGAAGTGTTGTAGTTTTCAAATCAAACAAACTCGACCAATCTCTTGAGTCTTAAACTTCAGCCTGACACTTCAAACCCATCCGGGTCTCAGGTAATCACTTAAAAACCTCCATGAAACAACCAAACCAAACTGCAGCTTTCTGACTCTCACAATGTTCACTGATTTTTCACAATTCATTAATTTGATCACTTACACCTCAACCACTTCAACTCCTTTCGGTGCTTATTGTTCAGTCGAATCCTTTCTCTTCAACTTCACTCAGCACGGACACCTAAAGTGACGCTTGAGGTAAAACTATTTCGACCGCCACTTTCTTTCAGTGAATTTAGCCGTATGGAATGTATGATTAATAATTGAAATAAAGTTTGAATTGAATATATTTGAATTTGAATGGAATATTCCATTATTTATGCCAGTTGTGGTTAATCAGAAAGGTTCATTTCATGTGTGTGTCAGTCTGTGATGCAGTAATACAAATATACGTCTACTTAATATGGGAAACCCCAGAGAGAGCATCTCTTTCTTCAGTGTGTGTGTGTGTGTGTGTGTGTGTGTGTGTGTGTGTTATTGCTCCCCTCATGCCTCCATGTAAAGACAGCTATTCATGCCACTGGAAGAGCTTGAAGAAAGCGAGCTGTCTGCCCCCTCATCCCCTCACGATGGGAGATAATCAACATACTTCCACTATCTCCTGCTCATTATGGCCGAGACGTGCTGATTACAGGCTGGATTTACAGCCTTCTGAGCCCCCCCCCCCCCCCCCCCCCCCTGCTTTGGCCGGGCCTCTGCTGGAACTGAGTGGATGTCGAGACAGAGGATGACAGCGGGGAAGAGGAGGAAGGCTGGAGAGTAGGATGGAAGAGGAAGAGTGGAGGGAGGAGAAGAATTGTCTGTGGAGAAAATAAATTCAGAGAGGAGACAGAACAGGGGAGGAGAAAGTGAATAAAATACTCATGTAAGACTAAGCTTGGCTGAGCATTCAACAAATTAAAGTATTATTTATCCACGTTTTTTCTCTGTTATTCTGTTCAACTTAATGATTTTATTACATTATATTATCACCATTTACAATATATTTTATATGGAATGGACTTAGTTCGACATGCTATTCTTTTTTACTTTTTAAAATGATCTTTTCCAAATACTATACCATGACTTGTTTATTACTTATACTACATGGTATACTATTACTTTTTTTATGATGTACTATGCTATAATATATTATTACTCTACACATTTTACGACTCTTTTTTTTTTTACATACTATACTATTTTTAATCACTCTTAGCAACATTCTTTATGATGACTTTTTATTTATTTTTACATGCTATACTATGGAATTTGATGACATACTATACAATGACGTTTGTATTACTCTTTTGATAAATGGTATTATGAATATTTTACTTCTCTTTTTCTGACATACTATATTACAGTGACTTTTTATACTGGACTTGAGTGTGACTTTTTGTGACACTATTTCTTTTTAATGACATACTAACTTTCTAATGACAGGTTATACTATGACTTTTTAATTAAATACTTAACTATACTACTTTTTAATGAGTTTGTGTGCACCGCGCTGGCTAGACCCGAGGCATTATGTGTCCGGGGTTTTCCGTTGGCTCGTCTGTCCCTCCGTCCGTTCCATTCTCGTGAACTTTAACTTTGAACTAATCTTTCTTTAAAATTGGCACAAACGTCCACTTGGACGAGTTCAAGGATGAACTGAACGTCACGGTCACTCTGATCTCATGTCCGTCCCGTTGGCGTGATCAGGATGCCTCAGGAATGCCTGAGAGGAAAGGAACCTCATTACATCTGGACATAACTAAAGATTTCATATGCTAATTTGTTATAATTGGGCAAAATTACAAAGCATGACATTTCTGACATAAACTCTTAACTTGACAGTTTGGGGACACAAAACATTACAGCTGGTTAGCCGAGGTCACGATGAAGGTCGAGTTTGAAGATGAGCAATAAGTTCCAAATACTACAGGAATCTACACAAAATATTATGTGTTAGATTCACGTGGCTGAGGAAGATTCCTTTTTTTGTTTTTGGCTAGAGCGCCGTTCAAACCTTTTTATTACTTCTTAGGACAGTGTGGAAACGGGGAGAGAGAGGGAGATGACATGCGGGAAATTCATCCCGGATGGGAGTCGAACCCGGGACCACCGCGTCGAGGACGTTAAGCCTCGCTGACTTGATAAATGATAATAGATTATAGAAACAGTTTCGGCCTCCTGAGTGTGATCAAAAGCAACAGATGACAAATAAACGTTGTAGCATTTGCTTTATTTAGACTGCAGGGCAACAATGACGGTGAACATTGTGAAGTGGACAGAGAATCAGCTGGCCACACCCAGCAAACCAAAACCAGCATGTTGAGATCTGAAGTCTCTGCAGTGAGGAGAGACAGCAGAGGACTTTCCCTTCACCACAACATGAACGCACTGAAGCTACTCAACACGGCGAGGGTCAGATCATTTACAGCTTACAGGCTTTACTGTTTGAACGGGGAATTTCAATTTCCTTAAAAAACAAAATGAATTTGCGTTTTGTTCATGTTAATCAAGGTGATTCAAACCGACAGTACATTATCACTCTGATACACAAAAAAGCCAAAGTTGACTACAGCATCAAACTGACCCAAATGTTCTCTGGGTTGCGCTCGTTGGACGGTTAATTCAGGCTTTAATGACATTTCTCACTCACACTGAAACACACTCACACCATTCCTTTATGGTGACGCTCATAACACACACACCCCTGCAGAGAACTTTAAACTAAACGTTTAGCATTGGATCTTAAACCACTCATGTCTAGAGTACTATATGGTCTTGGTGTTGCAGCCAACTAAGTGATGTTCAAACTGAAACTGTGACATGACTTTTGACTCACGTCATTGCTTTAACAGGTTGATGTCTTTAGTTAAGACCTTTTTTATCAGTTATCCAGAACGCTGCTGAACTCAAAGGAAGTAACACGATGCTATCTGCAGGAATGATGCTTTCTCAAGCTTTTGTGGACATGAAGGTAGCAAAAGATAAACAGAAATCTGAATAAATACAATTTTCAGTACATACAAAAGGTTGAGTGTGTTGGTACAGGCCACCGAGGACGCCGCCTCACAGACCGCAGCGCTTTACCGATGACGATGAAGCCGTTTGTGCATATCATGTCACTTTTACATCCGAGAGCATTGTGTTGAAGAACAGGTTTAAGTCACGGAAATAAAGTACCGTCATCATCCAAGAAGAAATACCTTTTTTAAATTTAGACGCAGTAAAGTTTGTTTGAGCCCTCACGCGTTTCTGCTACGACACGTCTTATACTATGATACTATAGACATGTAATATGCATGATAAATAATTACAGCAAATATGTGTACATGAATGGAGTCGGAACCATTTTGAGAAGACATTTAGAGCCAAAATTTATTGACAAAACATAAAACACAAAAGTTATTTTTTGTGGGTTTTGTCTTTTTTTTTTTTATACTATACTTCCCATCATGCTTTGGGTGATGTGAACAAGAAGTATAATGTCACTGAAAATTCCAGATGTTCCAATGACAACAGTCAGTTTAATTTCTGTTGATACCGAAGAAATTTCAATGTGGTGATTATGATCTGAAGAAGACGTTTATGGACACACACACGTACAGTGTGTGTGTGTGTGTGTGTTCTGTCACTACTGAGTTAGGACTGAGAGGAAATCTATTATGTCCAAAGAGTTAATAAGCTGCTAGAGGTTGTTAAACTATTATTATTGATGTGATGAAAATATGGCTTATTTCTGTAACTCAAATGCTATCTTCAAAGCAAAAGTCTTAAATGTAAAAACGTGAACATGGTACAAACTGCTGCTATTCTTCCACCAGCCGGGTGGAACAATGCACATCCCTCCAGACCGGACAGGTGAGGGAATATCAACACACAATCAGTCAGTATTGTCCGTGGTGAACCAGTCACACCAGTTCCCCTCCCATTCTGTCGAGCGCTGTGGTGTCGGCCTCTGTTCCAGCAGGACTCAGTTCACACAGGTAGAAGAGCGACTCGGCGCTAGCCTCCGCCTCCGTCAGAGGCTCCAGGCGGATCAGGGAGCTGCGGCCCGACTGCTTTGACTCCAGGCCGGTGTCCAGCAGCTCCGAGGGCAGCTCAGCCTCCACAGAAGCAGCAGAGCTGGAAGAGGCCTGGAAGTAGGTGTTAAAGTCGCTGGTGCTGCTGCCGGGGCCCAGATCCAGGTCCAGGGGAGGAAGGCAGCCATCGAGGAAGGCCAGCAGGGGGGAGGAGGTGTACTGGACCAACTGTTTATCTGAACACAAGACACCGGAGGAAAAGAATCAGCCTGGACTGTCTCCAATCTCACACTCTTCCTAAATGTATTCACATTCTTTGAGCGTGAACACTATTCATCATATGGAGAAGAACTCCAGCTACTCCACACTGAAATGTATTACGGACATCAAACGCACCGCTGCCGGACTACAAGCAGGAAGAGAAAAGCTGAATGAATGAGTGGAGAAACATCACAGGGCTCAGAGGATGATGAAAGAACCGTGTGCTAATGTAATGATCGCATCGGGTATTGGCAATATATCAGGCTGTTGATCTAACTTTCCTGTTTCCATAATGTGTGTGTGTTTCCGTGTTTCGTTGTGTGGGAAGTAGCGTGTGGCCCTTCAGGACCAGTTTGTAGGCAGGAGTGTGTCACTCACCTGTGTTGACTTCCTCCGTCCTGCCTCTGTTAAGCTGCCCTGCGTTCTCTTTGGATGACACAGCCTCCTGAAAACATGTTGACAGGAAATTATCACTACAAGAGACTAAGCAAAACATAAGAAATATAGGTGGATCAGACCGCAGATTGGTCTGTACTCTACGGGACCTCTAGTAAATTGTAATAATTGCGGACGATAATCCTCTGCGATTGCATGACTGTGATTTGTAAAGTAAAAAGTCCAGCGCAAAAAATAATGTCTTAGCGGCATTTTGGGTGCAAATTCGGGACGATCATCTCGCCCACATACAGACGAGCGAGCTCAAATCCATCAAAAGAGCGAAATCTGGAAGAGAGGAGAGATGACGTGCATGGCAGCATGCAGCGAGGAACATTGTTCTGTCTGTCAACAGTCTCAATACAAACGCCGTTAGTGAGTTATTTCTGTATGTGGTCGCCTCTCGTTGCTGAAGAAAAAGAGAGGCAGTATACAGGAAATTGATTTTTACAATCATATCTGGGGGGAAGGTCTGTAAATTCTGTAAAAGTAAAATACAGACTTCGCTTGAAACAGAGGTCGGGGGTGGGGGGGTGGGATACTAGTTACTAGCTAAAGGGCTTTGCAGACAAATAGTATTGACAGGGTCTCCCTGACCTAGTTATTGGTGGCTGCAATCCTGCCATCTGTCCACATTGGCTGTAAAGAGATCCTTTACTAAGGTGATCCAGAGTAACAGATGGAGGAATCCATAGTTAACCCCGAAGAACTCACCGTGACAGACTTTAAAGGAGTCATCACCAGGAAATCGCAATTTCTCTTGTTAAAACATGCATATCTGTGTTTGACCTCAGTTGAAACTTGCCTGAAAGGCTGGAGTTTGAAAGTGGCGCCGTTTTTTCGCTTCTGCTCTTTTTCCGAACAGGAATAGCACACAAGGGTGTGCATTCCTAAAGCACGAGATTTTGATTCTGCGCCTACGGTGACGTCACCGTGGAGGCTACTTGCATAAGCCCACCCCTCTTTCACCACCCAACCCCCCCCCCCCCCCCCCGTCCGCTACCTGACGTCCTGCTGTAAACGTGTCTCTTCAACCGTCTCTGGCTCTTCACTCTCCGGTTCGGGTTCCGACTCTGGTTCGTACATAAATGCCTGAATTCCGTAAGGTTCGTCATTTAGTGTGTGCGCCATGACAGGGGGCTGTTTATGTTTTGGAGTCTGCATGCAGGCAAGCCCCCCCGGCTCTGTCCTTCCTGCGGCGAATCAACGCGCGCCTCATTACATATTATACAATGCACATCCGGACCAGTCAAAACCTCGCGCGTAATCTCGCGTGATAAAATCGCGGTACGAAAAAGGGTCAGAACAAGTTCAATGTTTGATTAAATTTTTTTTTTTTTTTCTAATAAGTTTTACGAATTGATCCAAAGCGATCCAAGGGGGGCTGGATACGTATAAAACCAGGTTATGACTCCTTTAATATATATATATATAATATATTATATATATATATACACACAGTATATATTTACAACATTTGCAATATTGTTGTGACTGATATGTTTTTGTCAAAATAACAATAGGGGAGAAAAAACTGTCCACGGCACTGAAATACATGAGAAGGCCGCGTTACTGATCAGGCGAATGTTCCTTGGTTTGGTGTGTAAGTGATGTCATTTTACCTCGACAAGATCAAAATCCATGCCGTATTGTTTTCCATACAGCATGGCTTGGAAGTCCTCCAGACTGCAATCAATACTGTCCAGATAGTCCATCAGCTCCATCCTGACAACACACATGCACGCATTATTTAACAGCTGTTTGTTTGTTTGTCGGTGAATAAATGCTACGTTCCCGTGCCTTGTTGTCAGCGCTATTCTCCTTTAAGTTCTTCTCTCAGCCTTGTTCAGCCTTTTCATATTTAAGATACATTTTAAACATTTAACTGACAGCAAATGGTTAATTATTAACAAACTCTGCTCTGTTTTCATCCATAAAAACACAAAATTGAAAGTTAAAATGACACAACGGCATCAAGGTGTATTTGTTAGTTAGAAAGTGACAACTGTAATAGTATTATGAAGTACTCATATTGTTACTTTGCATCGGCATGTACTGAAATGTAAGTACTTGTGTTGTCTGAGCATCCCTCTATGTTAATGCTGAGCATGTTAAAAACAGCTTCTTGCTGTTGGTACTTACTTGCCCAGAAGGTTGATGTTCTGTGTTATTGCTCCGTTCTCTTTCAGTATGGAGTCCATCAACTTGACGGGGTCCTCTAGACTCAGACCTGAGGCTGTATTAAGCTGCAGGGCACTGCTTGTCGCTCCGCTGGACGTTCCGCTGGACGTTCCGCTGAACGTTCCGCTGGACATTCCGCTGGACGTTCCACTGGTTGCTCCGCTGGTGTCGTCGACTGCTGCCGACACGCTAGCCTCCGTCTGTCTGTTGTCATCTGTGCATGTGGTGATCACCTCCGTCTCAGCCGGTAGCACAACGCCGCTGTCCAGCTCCACTTCCACGATGTCCACGTCACTGAGGGAGGAAGGATTAAGAAACACACTGCTGACTATTTATTATACTGACAGTATACAAAACACATACATTGATGAAGTTTTCTTGGGGCCAACGAGCTCGCCTGATCTACCGATTCAATAAATTCTTAGTTGCAAAACAGAGACCACTGAGAACCAGTTTACCCTCCTCATGTATAAGACGTGGTGGTCCAAGGTAAAGAGTCTCACCCTTGCTCGTAGGCTCTGGGTGACCCCTCTGCGATCTCAGTTGCCACCTCGCCATCACTATCAGTCAAGTCACAGACGATGACGTCATCCGATATCTCGGAGCCCTTCACACCACTCAGACTGCTGACAGGCGACTAAAAGGTGACACACAGTGAAAACCTGCACCGTAAATATTCTCATAGAGAACATCGCATATTTGATATCATTCATTTAAGAAGAAAAAAAAAACACGTAGGCTTACTAATCATATCAGGATTCCGCTATAACTCTATGTGGGTAATATTTACTGACCTGTTCCACACACACTTTGTCATCATAGATCTGATGGATGTATTTTGGCTTCTTTCCGTTGCTGTTCATAAGAACAGGCCTGTCAAAAGAACGACAACAGAGTTTACATGATCAAAGAGCAAGTTGGTTCAATGTGTCCTTGTTCAAGATAAAATATGATAATGACACCGTAAATAAAAGAATAATCCTGTAAGAATTGTGGTAAGAAAAATACGATTTTTTAAAAATCATTATGGATTACTAAGTAGTAACACACTCATCAATAACAGACTTACTGAGAAAGACAATCATCACTTTATATTATTATATTAACGATATGATGAGGATATTGTTCAGAGTTCTTTTTAGGGTGATGACATCATAAAACCTGAAGACAGACAAACCTTATTTGGAGCAAAACTCTCACTACGCAACACGACGTGAACTCACCTTTTGCGTTTTAAATTCAGGATGCGGTTGTTCTGTACCAATGTGACGATGAAGTGTATCAGCTGCAAAGAGAACAGAAATTCAAGAGAAAACTGGATTTGCAGCTCAGATGAACGAAACACCTACCAGGTGTGTTTATAGTAGACGCCCCTTCCCTAAAGTGATCCAATATCACAAAAATGTTTACATGCGCACTCAATAAAATGACTTATATTTCTAACAAACTTGTATTGCACAGTCCACTTGGAGCTGCTTGCGCTCCAACATTGGCTTATCAGAACATGCTAGTGGTGGAGATACTGAACAGAAAGGTCATCATTCCCCTAAAGACATCACATACACATAGATGGTTCTCCTGAATGTGCAGAGTAGAAAACTGAAACACATTTTCTTCTGTCGACTGGACTGTCAAAGGTTTTAAGCTACCTCTCGGAGTGCAGGCACACCGTGTTCCGGAGGCATGTATGTTAACACACTCCCGGATGGTGTAAACTGATCGGTCAGAGTCGTGCTCACCTTTTTGATGAGCTGTTGCTGGTGGGCATGTATCTGTCTCATATCTGAGATCTCCCTCCACAGAGCTTCATTCTCCCTAAACAACAAAGAAAATAGCATTTAGAGTGGAGAGAATCAACTGTAGAACGAACCCTGGCTCCTTCATCATCAGAAATGCTGCAGTATCAATGGAAGGACCTGTCCAGAGCTTTACACTCACCTCTTGAGTGTTGCCAGTCTGACGTCGATGTTGTCCTGTTTGCTGGTAACACTGTGAACACTGGCCAAGATCTTGGTCAGGTCCTCCTGTCGGATCTTGTTGTCCTCTGGCCGAGTGTTGGAAACCTGAAAGAGGAAAATCACAATTAAATATTTTGCAGCATCTTAACACTGGAAGCAAATCTAAGGAATATTCTGGGATCATGCACAAAACAAATGAGAAAAAGGAATTAGACGCAGGGGTCAAATGTCTCGATGCAATTTAATTTGTTTGAAGATGTTGATTTAAATGCTGTATTGATATGATGTGCTGCAGTGACCAGCAGACCCTGCCAGAGGTCGTATCTACAGTGTAATAGGCAGCTGAACTCGAAAAGATGGTGACCGAGTGTTTCCATCTTTTGTTGAATTAAAAAGCTATATTCCGGATGTCAGTTTGGTTCATTTTGTTTTTGAAAAAAAAAAAAAAAAACCCCTGCAAATTCATGTGATGTAAAAGGGTAATTTCACTTTTTACTTCGGCTCTCTACTGACCAAATGTTTATTGATGTTTTAAATCAGGTCACGGGTGCGTGTGCAGCCACAGATCCGCAGATTCAGTTCCGTTTGTTCCTAATCAGCAGATATTGGGTCTAAATAGTTTGATCTGGGTCTTTCTCAAAATCTCACACATTGATTCTGACTTGATACGTTAAATTAGCTCCGAGAGCGACACAATGACGAGCTCAATGAGTGTGACAGGGTTTCACACAAACCGGCCTGGAGCATGCCGTAATGCGCCCAGCACCACTAAGCATTTGTGTATGCGGGTCTGGCTGAGTAGCAGACGCCATGGGGCTCGGTGCAGACAGGGCGTCCTGCCTGAACAGCTCACTTGGTTAAAATACAGACGTAAATTAACCGATACATCGATTTGTGTAACCCCTGCATGACTGGTGAATTGTCAGAATGGTATGTCTCTTTGTTTACATTTTGAAAATGTTTCATGCTCTTGACAAACTAACAGAAAAATGCATCCACCTTTCTTTTGATGTTCTCCAGCAGGTTGTCCTGTCCATGTTTGAAGTAGGGGTGCTGAAACTCCACAGGACCATCTTTCTCCTGTTTCACAATGCCTGTGTCGATATGCATCACTTTACGGAAGCCATCTGCAGAAAAAACCCCCACACAGACGTGAACACACCATCCATGTATGTCAGAAAATCAATACAAGGTGTGGTTATTTTCTTGGTGTACTTTCGCTGGTATGACAGCAGCACCTGTTAGAGGGCAAACAGTGGCCATGGCCCTGGAAAGCAACTGCAGCTATTTTTATTTTTAGAAACATGCCCAAATTAAGACACCTTTATATTTAGAAGAATATCTGGCAAAATCCCAGAGGAGGAGGGAGTGGCAATGATCCAAAATATGAAATGAAGTAAACATAATGGTATAAAATACCTAACATAGGTAAACGTGGGATGTTACTAGGAGAAATGGGCTTTCCCTTGTTCTGGGGGTCTGGAGGGGAATATAAAGCCGTGCTTTGCACATCTAGATTCAGTGTCTTGGTTAAGAACCAGCCTCGGTTTGCTGTATTTTGCTGCATTATACAGTAAACCTGCAGAATTTCTACAGACTCTCCAATTTTGTGTCTTTTGTTCTTTTTCTTAATTTAGTTGTTAAAAGTTTAAGTACAGAATTGAAACTGTTGGGACAAATTGAAGCTCCACAGAAATCATCCGAGTCACAAATTTCTCCATAACAAAGAGCCTGAGATACAGCCACATTGAATCCGGCATAAACATACAGTCAGAAATAGAATAGTGGGTTATGGCTACTTTCTTTGGCTTGCTGTTAATAAAGTGCTAATAAGTTTGCAGCAGGGGACGACCGATTATTGGCCCTGACACCCTGTCAAGTGGTCCACAAAATACTTTTCTCCAAATAATCACATTGATTTGTATCACTTAAAATGCACATCTACTGATGAAAACCATGGGTGCCACTATAACAAGCACATTGTGTCCATAACGCCTACCCATGTTAGCGTGGGGCCAACAGAAACTCTGATTTGTGACAGACAGCAATACGTTCATTATTTTCAAGGTGAAGCACTTCTTTAAAGTCAGTTTTCTATTGGTACATTTGACTTGCTGGATGTATTAGGACTATGCCAGTCTTGCTACTGTCTATTTTTTAAAAGCATTTAAGGGAAATTACCAAAAGGTATGAATGCTGTCAAGTTGAGTCCAAAGGCAATTTGAATAAAATAACCCTCTGCATAATATATATACGTGGTAGTAATAACAGTCAGTACTGGACCACTCAACTGAGTGTTTGTCCTGCTGAGTCACTCAGGCAAACAGCTGGTTAAACGTTTGCCGTTACCATGGTTACTAGGGCATTTGTCCAGGCACACATTCAGCTCCCCTTTATACATTATACATTAAGCCTGGTTCTACAGCTTCGATTGGTTGATTAATGTATGGGCATAAAAATAACTGATGATGGTTAAATTGCAGTAGCATATGAAAAAGTTCAACATTTGCTCATAGGCTCTAAAATGTTAGGATATAACGCTGTGCTTTGTCTTATGTCAGTAAACTATATATTTTTGGTTTTGGACCATTGGCTGTATAAAACCTTTTTCACCACATCACTTTGTACCGTTAAAGTTAAAACACATTTTTTTCCCTATTTCACCTGGTTATGCACCACTACTTAGCAGCCATGCAAGTTATAAAGACATCACAAACTGAGACACAGTGATTAAAGCGGACGTACACATGTTCAGCTGCCTGATGAAACTGGCCATGTTGTTGTGCTTGAAGAACTTGGGAAGGATCTCCTTGGCAAAGTGCTGCTCGTCCAACACAAGGAAACTGTTGCCCTCCTGGAAACGACCAACACCACCACGACAGTCAGAACAGTGTCTATTGTACAGTGTCATTTCACTTCACGTAACACACACACACAGATTTATAGTGACTCGGTGGCCTATTGGGAGGAACTGATGCTGGCATGACGCACAGGCTGGTTATGGCTCAGCATGCTAGAGACCGTTAACAAGCAGGCAACGTAACAACACAGGGAGATGACTGGCTAGCTAGCAAGTGATGTTTAGCTTGGGTTCACGCTTGTCGTCAGTTAGGTGGCGGATGAACCCTCTTGGTTCATTGTTATTAGCGTTGCATATGAAACGTTACACTTGCTACGTTAACTTCCGGCTAATCTCAAAGCCTAGCTAACCTTGGCTGGCCGCTTGCTCCGCGTTAGCTTTTAGAAGTGGCGTGCTAACTAGCTAAACGGGTACGCAGCTGTCGCGTTACCTGACTCCAGCAGATGAACTCGTTGGTGTCTGCATCCTCGACAAGCGTCCACAGCTTCGTGAGGAAAGCGGGGACGTTTGAGTTGTGTTTCATCTCGTAAATCCAACAATAGCGACGACACAAACACCTCGACTGAAACGCTGCTTGACTGTGTTGTTGCCTTCGGAAAATGTTGTGGATTACGACTTCCGGTTCTCGTGAATGGGAGCGGATTGGTCGAAAATAGTTGTTACGTAAACTGAAGTTCCTCCCGTTCGCAGAGACAGAAGTGCAGTTTTCTACTTGATTTATTTCCTTTATATATATACTGTATATATATTATTATTTTTTTCCCATGTAATTTATGTCTATTTACATTTTTTCACCGGACATTTATTTTGAGCAAATAACAAAATGTACTTAATTATATATGAGAGCATTTTCAGAAAAAAGGTTTATGCAAAAACACGTTGCATTGCTGCCATCTTCTGGAACTCGTACATGTTTGTTCCATCTAAATTCCTTCTAAATTATTTTGAATAGACTTTGACTCTCAAGAGAAGTGCATTGTGTTATAGCCATTTGGGCATTGTATGTGCAATAATTAGCATATCAGATTTGTTTTCCAAATACTCTTTATGGAAACAAACATTGTCAGGAATCTTTGCAGAAAAGGTTTGTTCAGATCCTTACACATTCCTCACTCCAAATAAAATAAAATATGTTTACATGAACTAGTTTCAAGTCTTCTTCAATACAGCATGATGTTCATTTATTAATTATGGTTCCATTTAGAGCCAAATAGATCATAAATCAGGGGATACAAGGGTATACGGCAACCCTCTGATTGGCAGGAGGTCTGTGTGTTGTCTGTGTGTTTCATCTTAGAATTTGAACCCTTTCACAAGGTGTTTTTAGTTCAGGCAAGTTTCTCCTAACATTTCGGTCACCTAAAAATCTCTTAACCTGTGTTTGGTTGTGTTTAACCCCACCCTCGCATGTCACTTCTGGTTGCAAAGACAACCAAGATGGCGAGGGCCAAAATGCCAACCATGAGGCTTTAAAACCAAACCAATAGGTGGCGTCACAGTGACTACGCCATCTTCTTATATACAGTCTATTTTCTTAGAAAGTATGTATATTGGCCAGTAGCCCCAGTTTCAACCTGTAGCACCTATACTGGCGAAGTCCGGACAGCTCCTATACATGTTCTTTACGGATCAGCTTGGACTTAATCCAACTCAGACAGCTCTGATTTTGATGCTGTCACAAACGCTTCACTGGCATATTCAAGTCTTGACCTTAGAGAAACACAAATGTGTTTTATTGATGCTGTATCTGCTCCCCACTCTAATCCTATCAAGCACCTCATTACATTCATGGCCTTTTTGAACCACCGGGAGCCTAAAAATCTCCCTCCAGATTATTACTATAAAGTTTTAACTGCACATCCTCCCCAATTTCCCTCCTTGTAAAGAACAGTCTTCTCCACAGAAAATTTAAAAAGTGATTGCTTCCTTCCACTTTTCTGGTATTCTCCCGTCTTCCCACACTTTATTAAAGCTTCTGGAGTCCCTCTTCACACAGATGATTAAATACTTTGTAACAAATCTCATTCTTCCATTGTGCTGTGTTTTTACATTTTGCCAGAGCCCTCTTTCAGCATATAATAGTCAAAATGAAGAGGTCGGATATCTACATACCTATAAAGTTATCAATATGCAGAAACATACCGAAAAAAAAACATACAACTTAAAATATACAGGTCTTACATTGTGTTAACTGGTTTGTGCTAATTTAGCAGAAAACAGTTTTGGACATATGCACACACAATATCAACTGAAATGATAATTAAGGTGGGCTCTGCTGTATTCAAGAGGGTCAATTTGTCACAATCTAGCTTTTGAGATCTTCATTATTTAAAATGTAAACTGCTTGTAAGGTAAGAAAAATGTTGTCACCCATCTATAGTGCAGTACAAGACATAGAGGAATGAAACAGTTTCCCCTGAAATAGTTATCATCGGTAAAAGCTTATCATGTTCATGGGGGTTGGAGCTGATCCCAGCCGACACCTTCGGGCAATTTAGAGTCATCAGTTAACCTAATATACATGTCCTTGGACTGTGGGAGGACGGTGGAGTCCCAGGAGAGAAACCACAACATTGCTGAACCAGAAATATTGTCTCCTGTGTCTGTGGTCCCCCAGAGGTCTACGATAGCTCACATTAGTCCAGAGACCAGACCAGACCAGACTATGTGGTGAAACCAGAGACTGTCTATGGTCCAAACAACAAGGTCACTGTTGTATTTATGTCTAGATAATCTTATTTGGAGTGACTCCATTCATCACCATCAGTATGGAATGATTTCAGCATCCTTTTAATCCGTGAATTGAAATTAAATCACAGATAAATTATTTTGGGTTCATTCAGCTTGGTGAACTTCACAGAGCACCTCTTGATGATGTCATGAACTCAGATACTGTTCAGGACTTCACAACATGTACAAAGTAGCAATAGTTAACAATATTTAGTGACTTTTTTTATCAGCCGGGATGAGAAGGATAAGCAAGACCTGTTGTAAGTGTGTCATGTGTCATTGTTGCTACAGCGAGAGAGAGCGTGTGATGCTTTTTCATGAAAGTGTATGTCATTTTTTTGGCCACTAGATGGAATCCTTAACTCACTTAAACCTAATTGCTGTCAGAAATGTACTGCCAGTACTGCTGTCTGTCCACTTACTATGTTATACAGCCCGTCTTCTGTAAGTACAACTGAACTATCTGCCTTCAGTTCTGCTATTTACAAGACTACTACATTACTACTACTAAACCTGCTGTCAGCTTGCTCCATCTTCACGATGACATTTTAATACTGAAGATTCAAGAGGATCTTAAAGTATGTAGTACCAGGGTTATGTTCCCTAATGATGGACCCCCTGGTGAGTACATCATAGGTGGGTACATTTGCGTTTAAGAGGTTTTCAGTGATTGGTGAAATATAAAATTTCACAGCCCAGCAAAACTCAAATATGTGAGTCCACACAGTATACCTCCTTGAATATTGGCTGAAGCCGTTATTCACCTACACTGCGTTGTAGAGAACCAGGAATAATTTGTAACAGGCTAATGGAGGCAGGCTGCAATCCTGAATTCCTCCCAATAATTTGATCATACTTTTATAAGAACCCTCCCTGTTGTCTGGTCTGTTTCCATTTAACTCAACACTTCCTCTCTCTGCTTCACATTAAACATCTTGTAGTTGTTTGGAGGGCAAACCTATTATCATTGTTATAACGGTATAATCCGTTTTATTTCTATCATCCTTTATGTGGGACCTTACAGTCCACAGGATTTCCCCCAGGGCAGAAGGAGGTGAAGGTGAGCTCTCTTCCTATGTGTCTGTCTGCAAGTCCTATGCTGGCCAGAAACATCAATGGCCTCCTTTTTTTAAGAAAACCTCATTCACACCTAATTAAAAGTTAAGCAGATGGAGCAGGTCAGACCAGTGTAGTTACTCAGTAGAGGCATGCCATGGTGGATTTGAGAGAACCAGTGAGTGTCTGGGCCTAACTTTCAGGCTGGTAGCCGTGACTGCTGAGTGAGGTTGACAAGTGTTGGGCTAATTGGATTGGAGGGTAATATTACATCAAAAGACGTCACCCGCTCCTTTAAAATGGCTGTAATTAGGACATTCTTTAACTCGGACACAGAGGAGATTATGGAGGAGCAGGAATCAGAGCGCATTACAACCACCCAGGTGACACATTCATTTCATACTACACAAGATAAATAATCCTAATACTATACAGTGCAGACAGGGTTGTACCCTTTTATGTGCAGAGTAGAATTCACTTCCTGTTCATTTGGGTATAAATTGGGTCATTGTATTAAATATGTACAGTATATGACCCATTGATGCAAGTTTCACGGGAAGTTTAAACAAACGGTTTGAAACTAGAATCTATGCTTCTATGACACTTTTTTGTTGTTGTTGCAGGTTTAGCCATCATTCTGGTTTTTACTTTGTAGAGATGTGGCAACCCAGTCTACTCTGAATCACATGCATATGACACTGTTAGCTGCAGTGAAGACTAGAAGTTTTCTCAGCCCCGATTCCAGTATAAAGTAAGCATGTGGTGGAGGTTGTGGATGGGTGTTTGCCATCAACACTTTCATTCCTCTCTCTTTCTTTCTTTTGTTTGTTTTAATCATAAGCCAGAATTTGGAAATGGTCATTGTATAAAGAATTTGGAAATGTTGGGCCCCAAATTGTCGTCCTCCACCCCAACAACTTCTCCAAACTAAACCACATGTTTCTTCTCATCTCGAAAGTGCGATATAATACATTGAATATATCTAGATATAAGTTGGTATTTTCTGATCTGACAGCCTTCTTGTTTGTGAGTGCCTTTCACAGATAACTCTTGTGTGTTTCCTGTTGGTAAGATTTGTTAGGTTTAGGTAAAGGAAACTTTGCGCTCAATAAAAGAAAAGACTGTGGTTGCAGTTAAAAGAAACCAACGTTGACTGTTGGAAAGAGACATGATGCAAACGACAGTCTCCTGTGTCGAAGTCACATATGCCACCCACCTCGACCTCCTCCTTGCAAGCTTTCCCTATAAAGGCACACTACCACCATGTTTGCCCCAGAGGTGGAAGCGGGTGTTCAACTGTCTGTGGCTGTATTGGTTTTTAATTAGTCCTGGATTGAGGCATTGATATGTGCATCAGTCGTTATGTAATGTGGGGTCAGGCAGGGTGGGATACTATCTCCATTCTAGTTTAACATGTGTATGGATGACTTCTCCGTGAAGTTTATTACATATTATTCAACCATGTTTTTTATTAAAGGTCATATTGATAACATTTTTATTTAAATAAATGATTTAAAAAAAAATAAAACATCCAGAGAGCTTTTAGAAAGGTGCACAATCAAAGTATCACTTCTTGTGAAAAACATTTTTTGATTGTGAATTAATAATTTTAAAAAAAATTGACGGGTCCAAAATTAATGTTTTGTTTACCTCTGTGTAGATGTGTGACGTGTGGCTTCTTGTGAGCCAATAGTATGACGACATTGGTATCACGTGGTATCTCTGCATAGTAAGGGGTTAAGATTCTTTGGGGTTGTCAGCTAATGTGGAAAAAATTGACAAATGGCTGAGTTTGATGGTAAGCGGGGCGGCATTTTGGTACATTTTGGTAAATGTATATGTTGTAAAATTAATTCATACCACGAAGATTCATCACTTGACATGACTGAGTCTGTCCGAGTGTCACTCCACTTGACCATGAAAATGCAGGTTGTGCATCGAAACTGGCAACCCATTGAGGGCGCAGGCCTACGAGCAACAGCTGTGTTGTGACATGAATGCAATGGAAGGGGGGAGTGGGAGTGCGACATCTAGTGGCTGGATGTTATCAATGTTGTCAATAGCACCTTTAATGTAAAAACAAATTATTCTATATCATACATAAGATTTCTTCCCCATCAGCCTGAATGGGCATTATAATCTGTAGTAGGCATCTGTGCGAGTGTTTGGAGCCGTTTTCCTGTTTTTGTTTGTAGTCTGAGTAGTACTGACCAATCACGGCCGAGCAGTCTTTGTTTGAATTCAGGTTAACGCGTGGAGAGCAAATGAGGGAGAATGCATCGGTCGCAATGCAATCTGGGAAACCCACCGGCTATCGTCTGACAGTGATTAAGCTTTTCATTGGTTTAAAATGAGCTTGTAAACTGGCTACTTGTGAAACAATCCCGTCGTACACGTCGTTTCTCAGCCCGGTCTTAATTCACTAATTAGACAGTAAATAATGAGCAGCACACGAGAAAGGAAGTCTTGGCATGGGTATCTGTCGGCTACACTGGGACCCCAGAAACCCCTTTCCCCCAGAGGCTCATCCGTCATCAGACCGATAGCCGATGGCCTTCAACATTGGGTTTGTATACACACCAGTCTGACGACACAGTAAGATTGAAGTCTTCCAAATTAAACAACGATTGTTCATGTTCTCTCACAGACTTACTTCGGATGCCCCTCAAGACCTCCTTTGTCTGAGCCCTTCAACATGGTAACAAATTGCTGGTGAAAAATAAATCTGCTATGGTTATGTTTTGTTTTAAGCAAACATCATGATCTGGGTTTAACGGACCACCTATTTAAGGTTAGGAGATCAAGGTTGTCACAGGTACAATAACAAGCCTGGTTAAGGTCAGGTAACGATCGCGGTCATGCTTTAATTTTTTTTAAATCAACATAAGTATTTGTATCTAAAACCACAAATCACACATTCCAGCTCAGAAACAACAGCTGACATGTAGTGTAGCATCACCAAAGAGCAGTGGAGGAGCAGGAATCATTTCCTACTTAAACAAACAAGAATATCAAGCAACAACAGCATTATTAACAGACCTCATAACTGACCTTTGACCTCAAAATAATTCATCCCGGTTTTCTTTAAATTCTGTGACATGTAACACAGTCATGTCAGTCGAGTTGTTCTGCGTTTTGAAGAGAGTAGATAGAACCAAAGCATTCCTGACTAATACCCAAACCTGGCCCGTGTGTGTGTGTGTGTGTGTGTGTGTGTGTGTGTGTGTGTGTGTGTGTGTGTGTGTGTTGTTTCAGAGCAGGTAAGAATCTGCATACATAACTGTGTAGTTGGAACACAGACTGGTTGGAAAGAACAGACATTTTCCATTGGATGGAGAACTTGGACATTGGTTTTATAGTTGTTGTTCTCTCTCATTACTTGATTAATATTGAAATCTCGCAGGACAAAAAAGACCCAGAAGAAGAAAAAGAGAGAAAAAAAGAGCGGTGTTACAGCTGACCTCGGCAGATTTACTTTTCTTTGCCCAATGGATAAATATGTTATGGAGTTGGCCAAACGGGTATTAAGCATCCTTGACTGCCAAAGCATGAATTTTACTGCATTTTCAAACAAATGTTTGATTAAGAGTAACTCAATAGGTATGCCGCCTTCTATAAACCAGTGCTGTATTTCAATGCCCCCCTCCCTCCATACGCAAAATTGAAAATATATGATCTCACCAAAAAAAAGTGGTTATCTTTAAGGCCTTTGTCTGTGTCTCTGCTCCCTTTCAGGTCATTCTTCCAAACATTATAAAAACACATTACTCTTTGTCTTTGTTTCTCACCATTCGCAGGAAGTGTTTTTGTCAAAAGAACACAAAATGAATATCTTTTGAGATTTGAAAATGATTTGAAATTACCTGCAAAGCAGAATAATGTAACAACCACAACACATGTTTCAGCTCTTGAGATCAGAGTGTCCTGGCGCGCAACTCAACAGGTTGAAACAATAAGTTGTCAGAGGCCATAGAGAAGAATGCAGGACGAGCTGGAAGACAACGCTGACCACATGTCGTACATGTGTGTGTGTGTGTGTGTGTGCGTGTGTGTGTGTGTGTGCATGCATCTACAGTCTTAGTCCATGTGCAGCTACTATTTGGAAGGCATTGCAAACACACTAAATTAAACATATCATAGCTATTTCAATTCTTTAACAGCTCAGGTTCAAAAACAGGTTCCATTGCCACAATAACACATACCTCTGCTGCTCTAGCCCTGGGGCCTAAGGAGGGTGATAGCAGTTTGTCTTTCTAACACAGCGGTCCAGAGCAAGAAAACTCGACAGCTACCAGACTGCAACTGAAATTTGGTGTAGATGTTCATTTGGCACTAAATGATAATTCGAAATGGCAAATATTTAACTCTAAATCTCTAGTCTTGTGCCACTCCTCAAACAATATTTACAATTGCACACTAGAAATATCAAAATCTAAGGCACAGATCACCTCTTAAATTATTAAACACATGTATGCATCCCACAACATCCTCTTTCCTCACTCAAAACATAACACAAGCAACAGGAACGGGGACTTACAACTGTATGTGATGCATCAGGCTTTCAATTAAGCCCCCTGTGGCATAAGTGGTGTTGGATAGAAAACGAAAAGTAAATGTTGACATTTTGCCAGCCAAGTCTTGTGACTTGTAAGTGTCGTTAGTCACATGATTAGCTAATCTCATGAGTCGTTTGTCACTTGCTAGTGAAATCACTTGGCAAGTTAATTTGTATCAAACAGCAAAACAACAGAAGAGGCCCCAGAATGGAGCCTTGGGGTACCCCGCATATCATATTTGACTGTTCAGGTGTGCAATTCCTGATAGACACAAAGTAGTCCCTATCCTTTAAGTCCTCTGTCACATTACTAAAACCAGTTTAGTACTGTGCCAGAATGCAATTTGAATTGATTTCAGGTGGACACAGGGGCGACAGATATACTGCAGAAAAGAAAGCATGAGGTACTTCTGCTTTCATAGTGATGTGAGTGGCTAATGTCAAGTTAACTTCAACCACAGGAAGGAACAAATGGTATCAGAACTTTTAAGCTTTCTATCATAGATTATTTTCATACAAAATAATTTGTTCTTTTTATTGTCTTATGCTGTGAATGTCAAAGGTTATATGTAATTTCCCACTGCCTGGATTAGGCTATACAGTAAAAAATCGAGAAATGGGTTAAAAATCTTTGTTGTTTACCCACCCAAAGATCCACTATGGGATGTATGACAGACATGTACCTGGATGTACCTACTTTTACTTGGAGTCTTGACTCTTGTGTTACGTGGTATTATTATTTGACATACTGCTCTCACGCAGTTTAACGGGTGATACTACAAACATAACTCCGACACTCTCACCACCACTCTCTGATCCTGCACCACAGCACGGTTATAGAAAGATGGCAAACACATCACAGAGAACTCATCGCGAGATTATGCTGCATTAAAACTGATTATTTGAAGGATGTTTTATGACATCTTACTCCCATGGCTTCCAAAGAAACAATTCATGCACCATTGCCAGAAGCGGTTAAGAAGAGAGAGCCCATTAATTCAACCGGAAGAAGCTGATCAAAGGCAATCAGTGCAATAATTTGGCTGCTAATACTTACACAGCACAATCAAATACCTACACAGTGATACAATGGGCTTTGATCGTGTGGTCACCGGAAATGTAAATTCTAACCCATGTCCTTTAACTTCAACATCCCATTACCCCACGACTGATACAGTATGCTGAATGTCCCTATACACCCTTCTCATTTTGAACCCAAAGTATAACTGTGAGCCTCCCAACCAGCTTCAACCATCCTTGTAAACCTATTATAGTGCTAGCTCACAAAAAAAGTCATAGCCATAAAAATGTTAATGCGATTGCTTTGAAAACCTGTGTGCCAGCTGCCTCACACTTTTTATCGTATGCATATTAATTTTGTTTTTTCTTCAGGGTTTCAGCAGTACACAAGGCCCTGGGAGACATGGGGCGCAGTCGCTTTCTTTTAACAACCCCAGGTGGCCAATCAATGGAGGTAGATTTTTAGATATATAGCTCATCTATTGGGCAGGATATCACTTGTATTTTTGGGAGACAGAGGTGTGAAGGTGATATTAGGGCTTATAACTTGTTTATGTGGTAATGTATGCATGTGTCTTTGATTGTGTGTACGTACGTGTGTTGGGTTGGGGGGTGAAAGTAGCAGAGCAAAACCAGATGGAAGCACCCAATTGTACAATTCTCTCATCTGCCAATTGAAAGTATGCTCAGTCAGGTTGGGAACTACAAAGACAGGATATCATTAGTGAGAGCTGAAGTCACAGCTATGGTATCAACATTGCATGAAATGAGGTCAGACCTGTAAACAGATGGTGGGAGGGAGTTAACAATAAATACAAACACAAACCAGAAAATAAATATCCATCAAAGAATGGTTCTTGCAATCTGTCCAACCCACTCACAAGAGTGACTCTTGATACAGGACCATTCTGCAAAGCCCACGTTATATCCAATGACGACATTTTAATATCGATAGGATAAGCGGTAGACAATGGATGGATGGTACATTTCTATTTTGGTCAAATAGACGCAAGGTATGCTTTAGTGTGGGCTACCTTGTGATTGGCAGGTCGCTACCACAGTGATGTCCGGTCTGGCAATTGTGTTTTCCACTCAGACTGTTAAAGGGATAGTTCGGAATTTTGGACATAACACCTATTTTCCAAGTGAGCCGGTGTGTTCGAGACGTCTGGAGACGTTTTCAAGAAATTTCATTCAGTTCTTCTAGTTGCTGACTTCGCTTATGCTATGGCTAGCGCAAGTCAATGGTTCTAGCTAGACAGGCATTAAAAACAGTCTTGCCCACTCCACAGTGCACCCGAGGCAAATCAATTAAAACACTAGACTGTCGATACATATGTGTGTTGAAAGAATAATATTTGAAACAAAACTAACCTCGCATCGCATGAATCCTCCATTTTTTGAGGAACTAGTTTCTCAGCAGCAGCGGAATTTTACTTTGCTCCGTCGGACTCAAAACTCTAAGATGCGCCGCCCAAAATACTGCCCGTAAATAGGCAATCGAACCGGGCCAAACTGTCGGCACTAATACCCCCAAGGCTGTCTGAAAAGCCCTCGGAGCTCACTCAAACACAGGGCAGCCCACGGGCACGCAAAGCCACAATTGCGCAACGCGAACCCGGACCACTGCTCTGTTCAGAGAACTGTAAACCCTCGGACGAGTTGCGGGGATTCCCTCCGGTAAATAGACACATGAACACCGCCGAATATTCGGGCCTCGTGCCTTCAGAGCTGGGTGAAAAGCCCTTGGACCGCAGACCAACACCGGGCAGCGGGCAGCTCCGCGAATCCACACATGCGGACTCTCCGTCGGACTCAAAACTCTAAGGCGCGCCGCCCGAAATACTGCCCGTAAATAGGCAATCGAACCGGGACGAATTGTCGGGACTCATGCCCTCAGACCTGGGTGAAAAGCGATTGGCCCTCACGCAAACACTGGGCAGCCCACGGTCATGCGAAGCCACAATTACGCACCGCAAACCCCAACCTCTGCTCCAAAAGCTTATGTCCAAAATTCTGAACTATCCCTTTAACTCTTTCACAGTGTTTTCAGTTCATGAAAATTAATTGTGACCCTTTTGGCTGCCTAAAAATGTGTTATTCAGTATTCTGTTGCATTTAGCTGCACCCTTCTGGTGCAAAATAACAACATTGTGCAGTCAAAAACTACAGGATTATGCAGACTAGAATTAGTTGAAAGCCCGATGCCAGGTGCTGACGTGCTGCTTGTGCATCGGTATGAAGCTGCTGAGGTGCAAATGCCCAAATGTCACTGTTTTCCAAATTTTGGACCCAAATGGTTGGAGCAATTGAGGATTAGTTGGATCAGCTCCAACCAAGCATTGATTGTACTTTAATAATCCCCAAGGGGAAATTAATTTGCTACCAAGCCATCACTCACAACAACATACATCGACAGGACAGTTGATACTGAAGACAGGGCACAGTACAATACACACTACAACAACCAGTAAATAAATAAATTGCACCAGACATGGCACTGACAGTACACAATAATCACAGCAATACCACCAGCATAAATCACAGATCAAAAATCAAGCATGTTTCTCCTTCTGAGAGACAAATCTCTTCTACTAACTGGAGGTCTTGCTGACTTCCTTAATGCAGGCTGGATTCCTGAAATAATTCAAGCACACCTTGTTACATGGACCAGAACACACTCATGATGGTTACAGCCTCAATTTCAGAGCATTGTCAGCTATCGAAAGTGTATTCAAATGAATGTGTATTGGAATGAACTCGACTTTACTGTAGCTCAGGACTGTTTGAATGATTTGTCAAAATCTCAATTAAACTTGTATTTTCAGTAATGATCTACTCGTTGCAGAAAGTATAATCAAAGTGGAGAGGGGCACTTCTGCATGTGTCAGCAGAATAATAAATCTTAAAGCACACACACACACGCACACAGATAGATAGAGCTAACAGTGAAGCTTTTCATACTTCGGCCTTCAGTAGGAATGGGGAGCTTCCCTTTATACTCCTATCTCATGTTTGCTTACTCTGCAGGGACCAACTGGCCTGAACCAGGTTTCAGGGACATAATTTCCAGCGTGTGCATCATTCTGGTCTTCACCTGTCACAGGTCCAGTCTCTAGACACAAATATAATTTTTGGATATGACCCATCATTAACATGCTGCAACAAGTTACTCTTAATATTACTGGCTTGAAGCATGACAACACTTCTAACCCGTTGAGGTAACTCCACCTGCTTCTCTGGGGCCTGATGATTGCCATGGACACCACTCAATGCTATAATAAACAGCAGATAACCAAATACTGTGGATTTTAGAAAGCTCCAAAAATGGTTTGCTTTAGCAGACACTTTTTTTTTTTAAAGCAACAGACTGTTGCTTGCACTGCAGTTGGAGCCAAAGTTCTCAGCTCAACGCAATGTGAATGTCAACAGTGTTCTCGAACAGCCACGTTGGAAGGAGGAGTGAAAAGCCTGGCGTCATACTCTCACTAGCTGTATCCCTCTCCAACAACTCTGTCTTCGTATGCTTGATGGCACGAATCAAACAAATGGAGATGCACTTTCAAACTGTTTCAGTCTGTCCTGGAAGGGATTCATGATGTTGCAATTAGTTGTTCACATGAAAAGCACTACTTGTTGCATGAGGTGTTTGTGATTGTCTGTTTTGGATTTCACCATGAGTAAGGAGATTTATTAGATGGTCTGACAAGCAGTTTGTTCTGGGATACTGTGGTATTAAAGGGCCAGACATACCAAAATTACATCAAAGAATTGGCAGTGACAAAAGCTGTATTTGCATTGCCTCATGTTGCGTGATTGTTGGCCCTCCCAAAAATTGCAGTTGAACACACCACAAAGAGCTAAAGTCAATTGCCGCAGATGTTATGCACCTGCAAGAGAGGAAATAACCCTCCATACCAGCAGGTGGCAGTAGTCTTTATTGGTCATCCAAAAAGGGAAACCAGAAGACCTGGATATACAAGCCGCTGTTATAATACACACATGAAACAAAACAAGCTACCATTGTCTCAGCCCTTTACTCTCCTTTCAGATGTCGTGAAATATCGTTAAATATTGGAACGATCATTTGAGATGAAGACAAAAAATGTTCGTCATCGAGTTCGTTCCAGTGTATATTCAGCTGAATATAAATGTCTGTTACATGATCATGTACCCAGACTGATTAAAGTACCATCGAAGTAACAGAAAGGGACATTTATGAATCCAATGCAGTCTCTCTGCTGTTGGTTTGATGAATCAACATTTTCAGCCCATTTTGCCCAGAAGGCACTTAATAACAGAATAAGCTTACCATCGGTTCTTAAAAATCCCTTTAGACAGGGCCATCAGCAGTTTCCCTTCACTCCCACCCCCACCCGTGGGTGCACTTCAGGAGGCCAGGTTCCCTCTTTGTCCTGGCTCTGCAATGGCCTTTTCACGGGGCAACCCCCTATTGTGGAGTTACTTAGACATTCTGGATACACCCTAAACCCCCCCCCCCCCCCCCCCCCCCCCCCCCACACACACACACACTCTAACCCCAGGAGACGATAACCTTTGTGAGTTGTGCTCTGCATTTCACCGGGCTGGACTGTTACAACCAGACTAACATGGCCGAAGCATGGTTGAACGGTGGAAGCTGCGGCGGGGCCTCAGATCAAGAAGAATTCAACAATGCACTCTTCTTCTGTGGCCCCGTGAAAGGCCTCTCCAGCAGAATTGTGACTTCCAATGAAGCAGATTGAGTTATTGAGGCTATAAATACACAGGGTGTATAAGGGAGGGTCTGTTTACTGCTGTGTGTGCATGTGTGTGTGCGTGTGTGTCTCAATTGGTACTTTGTTATAGGATGTGCGGATATGGAGAGTAAATCAAACTGTTTGTGCAAATTAATTTGGTGCAGTTCTCAAGGGGATATCTACAGGAGCCTTGTGGTGTTGACAGTATGCTAAGCAGTCACTGCTGTAATATTGACTGATTTTTCCATGCCCTGCAATCAATTATTCAATACATTGGCATTTCTGCAGCCAAGCTATGATGGTGTGTGTTCTACATTTGAGATATTTTCTAGTTAGTGACGTCCTTTGAATCCGTGCCCAACCACATCTCACGATCTTCAGCATAGATATCATGATGATGGCACATTTGTCAACATGTGACCCACAGTATGGACCTTCAGTCACATGTTCGGGGAGATGGTAACGGTGTCTGTTCAAAGATCGACTCTGGTCCCGCTTGACCTTTGACCACTTACAGTTGATGCTCTGACCGGGTTTTGTCCTTGACCTCATGTTTTCCATCAAGGTCAAGGAAAAGTGGTAATGACATAGGACACAATTTGATTTGACCATTTGACCCTGGAGGCAACCTGATGCCGGTTGTGAAAAGTAAAGTGTCTTAAACTTGCATTCTCTCTGCTGGGCATCAGGGGGCGACCCCACTGGTATGAGGTCTGATGATGCTTCAGTTCCACACTTATGTCTTGTGATGACACCTGAACTAACTGATCTCCATTAAAAAGATAAAGGCCACCATATGAGCAACTACTCCAAAAGACAAGAATTATTTTTTGTAAATTATTTGACATTGATATGAATTTGGCCATAACATAAGCATAATGAAACCACTATACCAGTCTATTAGTGAAGATGATGGTCAGTCAATCCACCACCTTAGTCGAGAAATATCCCTATATCTGAATATCTGGGTTAGCACAACATGTACAGACATTCATGGTTGCCAGATGATGAATCATATTGACTTTGATGATCCCATAAACATAACATGCTTTAGTTCCTGGGAGCTGATATTGTGGGAAAACTAATGAAATTAGTTTGAGTGAACACAGTGTTACAGCTCGCCCTGTGAATGATGTTAAAAATTGCACAGGCAATTCTTTGTGTCAATTTGCACCATTCAAGATGAACTGGTGTCGAATTTATATGCAATTCTGTTGCCTCTTAAGTTCATTTTGTATTTAGCCTGAACACACATCCACACTAAATTATCAAATTTGTATGCACTTCAATTATTCCAAACAAACCAGAGACATCAGTGATAAAGTTAAATGAACGTTATTCATGTGAAAACTGTGAGGTCACACTTAGACATCTGAGTGGAGCATACTGTTTGTTTTTTTTGCACAAATGTTCCATTCTCTGCAGCAATGATTAGAAGAATGAGGCAAATAAATTGGGATTTACAGGTTTGGCAGTCACATCCCAAAACTCCCAATACACGTGTAATGCGGCTGAAACTGCATCAATAAATGAAGCAAGAACTTCATGGGGACTAGTTAAAGGAATTTGTTTCACACCATTAATGTTACTATTTTTAAGTGAATGTAATTGCCCCCAATTTAGCTCCTTGTTAAATGGCAGCATATGTGTTGAGGTGTTAATCCAATCAGAGCAGCAAATACCACTGAGAATGTCACATTGGGACCTAGTTTAGGGCTCAGCACTTATTGTATAAAGTGATTGCTTATTATTGCTGAACTGGTTTGGCAAGGAGCTGGCTTCAATAATCTGATATTATCCCCTCTCTTTGTTAGCACTGATCTAACAGGATTGGTAAATGTGCTGTAAACCAGATTGGGAGCACTTCTATTACCTCTGAACGCCTCTCAACATGGCGATGGCTGAGCCGGCGGCTTGCAGTTAACGGTCCAAATAATGAATCCATCAGTCAGGATGGCGTTATCGGATGTAACCACTGTGTTAGAGCAGTGAGGAGTGGCGGACATTAGCAAGCTAGTGGGGCATGCGCTAACAAAGCAAACTGGGCTTCCCGCAGATGTATCCATGAATGTAAACATAGTCATATGATGCTCTCATGTTTTCTAACTGTACCTGTAGTGATGCTGGTTCGACTTGGTTTGGTGGAGCTTTGGATACTGGCTTTGTCTGTCTCCAACAGAATTTCGTGTTTCTCTTTGTTCATTCCAGTAGTGTGAAGTGGGCAAGGCTCAGTGGGATAAAGGTGATCAGACTAATGTGATGACAGTTTTGAGTTTGTGTGACCCAAGCAGGTAATGCCTCTAACCAGGGACTGCTAGCTCCTTTTCATTTCGCTAGTGCCGGGAGGTTGGAGTATTTCTTGAAAGTGCTAGCCCTTTTCCAAACTGTTTCCAATGATGTCTACTCAGATGGTTCTGTGAAACAAAACCGTCTGGATTGTCAGGTCACTGATCAACCCATTCTCACACCCAACTCGTTGAATAACGGGGGTTGGCCAGTGCATCTGATGGTGATGCCCTGAGGCACCCTTTAATGTCTGTATGAGATACACCGAGCTTTCAACTAATTCCAATTTAAATCCAGCAACTGATGTAGTTATAAGAAAGTCTGTATTGTGCCTGCAGGAGTAGAGGCATTTGTATATTTCATTTTTCATCTGTAGATCGCATTTGTGAAAATTTTACACCATGAAATATGAAACAACTTTCTTTTTTCAATTTCTTGATATAATCTCTTATCTGAAAGAACTTTCTGAATAATATATCTTTCTGCATTATCTGTTTAAAGGTCATAAGGATCTTAATCTGATAGAGGTTCCAGAAGGAACCCTTTGAGGCATGTTTGAAACCCAGATTTAAGACACCTGGTATTTTTAAAAAAAGTCACGGTTACTAACCAGACAGGAGGTGTTTTACCCTCCAATGCGGCATAAAACTGAAGCGGTCATCGCAGCCACTCCCTCTACTCAGCGCAACATTAGTAATCAGCTCGAAATCGGGGCATCATTATTGTTAATTAGCTAACTTTTACTGAGCATGTTGCATCTGTTACTATTTTGGTTTTCACCATATGACATAAAAAAAAACCAGGTCAAGCTGACTTGAGTATGCTGATCTCTGGAAACAGATTCTTCATTCATAAGCAGAATCTGCAGGCAACTGGAAAATATTTCGGTATTGGAAGCGTTCTGGTTTGAAGGATGAGAAGAAGTGACCAATTAAGTTAAGAACTGGCTATCGCCTCACAATGTTTTTGCTCTTTATTGGTTTAAAATTAGCTTGTAAACTGGCTACTTGGGAAACAATCCTGTCTTCATCTCTCCAGTCTCGCGTCTCATGTTTCTAATCGGACTATAAACAATGAGAAGCACTCAGAAAAGGAAGTCTTCTTCCAGATACAACAGATACTCCACTGGAACACAAGAAATATAACCCCTTGGCCCCAGAGGCTTATCAGTCATCAGATTGATAGCCAAAGGTTTCCCGGATTGTGCGTGTGCTGCTTACGTCCTTGTACTGTTCATCTCTCGCCTTGACTACTGTAATGGCCCTCTGGCGCAGTAATCCTTCAGTAGCCTATGTTGTACATGTTCAGTTCTAAGAGCCTTCCTCAGTTTGTTACTCTTCAACCCAGGCTTTAACTAAGCAGCTCCTTCACAGTAACCAGAGCAAACCGTCAGGAATGTTAATGTCCCGATGTTCAGTATAACCTCCCTCATGGCGTCTCCTCAGCCACATGCGACACAGCCTGCGGTCATACAGAAGAACCGCCAGGAAGAGGAAAAAAAGAGAGAATGTGTAAAAAAGGAAGTAGGAGCATCTGAGAACGAGGTGTAATTGCATGTTAGCTTGGCAGCGGCAGAGCTACATGCTTGTTAAGTGGTGGGAGGGTTTAAATGTGTGTGTGAGTGTGTGTCTGCATATTGTGCATGCATGTGTGTGGGCAGGGAGGCAGTCGGTTTGTTTTATATCAAACCAGCGGATATGCACAATGACCCTGTAACATGCATTCACTTATCAAATGGTAAACGCTGGCAAAGGGAAGGTTGTTTGTCCTCGGTAGTGTGGGAAACGGTGCAGTGCAGAGTGCTCCAATGCTTTCTGTATATTTACGTGGCCTTTAAATACTAAACAGCTCAACACTCCATCCCACATCTCACAGCTTGGCTGCGCACATTGTCACCAGCTGCGAGGTGCTGAACCGCAACACTTAACAGGGTCACTTTCTCTCTCTGCATTTTGCCCGTATGATTTCTCAGGATTAGTGGATATCACTACTTAACTTAAAGGCTTTCGAAATGACACTCGGAGATCCTTTCCCTGGGGACGCCTGCGACGTAAAGAGAGGATTTGTTCCCTCTGTGACAGCATTAGAGTAATGAGTAGCTCCCACAGAAAGCCACTGTGTTGAATAATTGACTGTAAACACTCGGGGAATGTTAATTAAGCCTCTCACACCAACCAAACAGATTCAGTAGGTCATTTAGTGCGCTGGGGATGGGGAAACCTCACGCAGCTCAGTCCAGGCAAAGCTGTAACTTCAACTGAAATGTGCTAAAGTAAACCAGGTCTTTATGCCTCCGTCAGTGTGGACTGCAGGGGTCGTCTGCTGAGCATTCACAGGCTGAATGATGGCAGCAAACAGTCGTACATTGGGGAATGAATCCCTGGGATCAAAGTTAGTAACAAAGAAATTACTTTTACTGAACTGTGTTTATATTCTGAGCGCCTGAAGTTTAAAACCATGATTGTGAGAGGCTGCATCGTATATTACACCCCACAAGAATTGTATTAATTATGGAAAGGAACGAACAATGAAAATACTGACCATTATGCTTTTGGTAAGGTTTGTTTAGGCGGCAACCGGTACTGGCCAACAGGGGGGGCGAGTTGAAAAAAGGAGTCTGATTGCATGGAAGTCAATGAGAAAATGACTAATTCTCACTTCTTTATTATGTTATATTCATTTTTTCTGTACCTGCAAGGCAGTAGAGATAACCACCTCAGAATAATGCCTCAAGTCGGAATATAGTTTCATTGCTCTTCCCATTCTTCCCACGTGGGCTGAATAAAGCACCAATCACTGCATGACACAAACACAACCAGGAAGAGAGCAACTTGTGTGGTGAATGTGCTGGGAGTGACACTCTCTTTCATGGATGTTTACAACTGGTAGTTTGGTGATCATTTTATACACTGGCAAATAAGTTAGTTTGTGTTTTGTGTTTCTTCCCTATGCCTCAAGGTCTGATAGCTTACAATATGCATTTATGACATTCAATGAGGTCTGTTTTTATTATGGATGTTCCACCAGCCACTGTTGATCTGGAATCTTTTAATTGTGTGACAGCAGTGAAGTTATGGAAAGGACTTTTCTTTTTTCATTTTATAGATGAGCACACTATATAGTCCTCTATATCGACCTCTATATAGTGGGAGCAGTGAATGTATGAGTGATGTTGGACACAATCCATTTTAACGATACAGGAAGTATAAGATGGATGTTCTAATAGTGAGGAGTAACTGAATTCACCATGCAAACACACACAACTACTGTATTGTTCTGAGCCATTTGAATACAGCTACTGCCTTTACAGCAACAACGGCAATACATTAAGCGGCTACATGTTGAAGATATCAAATGACCAGCGCCGCTGTGGCCTGTTGCTGCGTTTGCTCCGCCTGGGTTCAGGCTCATTCAGAGGTCTTTTGGAGAAGCTTACACTCTGCTTCTCACTACTCTCCTCGCTCACACTCTGTGCTTGTGTGAATGTGTGTGTTTGTGTGTGTGTGTATATGTGTGTGTGTGGAACCAGGGTTTGACCAAAACAGTGTCCAGCAGAGGGCCTTCTTTTATCATCTTTAACGTAAGGAGTTACAAAGTACAGAGGTCAAGGCAATGCACAAAAAAAGTTCTTCAGTATGCAACACACACAGCCAATCCTACCAACACTGAGCTAATGGACAACTTTCGCTGCTCTGTTTGAGCCGATGGTTTTTAGAAAACGGCCCCATTACAGATCTGATCTCATCAGTGAGACAGCTTTTACAATTGACAGATAACGATACGCAAACAAAATCCCAGGAGTCAGTTATCAATACAAAGTCAAATGCCACATATAGCCACATTCTTATGGAGGCTAAATGCTAAATTCTGTTTTGACCATTATCTCTGCAAGGAGGATCATGCAATAGCATACGCATGCGTCCGTGAGTGAGTGTGCACCTCTGTGTCTGTCCACGACTAATCCCGGATTCTGCTGCAGCTGCAGTAAACTGCATTATATTTTGGGTGGCCAGTTACGGCCATACACTCAAGGACCTCTTGTAGTTGTGGTGAGTCCCACTTTCTCGAAACACCTTTTATTGCTTGTTTTGTACTGCCTTTGATGGCCTGCCCCCGGCTGGAGGGGGCCGTCAGTGATAACACAGCTGAGTGCACATAACTTACACGAAGCAAAACAAACTTTTTTTCTCTGTTTTGCCTTGGCGTCGTTTCAAGAAAACCCGCGTCCAGACGAATCCACTGAAAACGATTCAGCGGGCTGTAGTACATATTCCAGGCCCTTATGCGGCGCTGTTTCTGCTACAAAAATGCAGAAGAAGAGACGGAGCTTGACCGGATGTTTGCCATTGCTATGGCAACACGTGCGAGTTACGGCTAATCTCCGCCCAACAATAAACATCAACAGCCGTCACCCTAAGTACCTTGACGAGGCGTTGTCACACGTTGGGATGGATTAATAAGACAAATAAATGCCGACATTCATGGGAAGTTAGCTAGCGGTTGTTTGTTAGCATCGTAATAAAGTAGCATATCTGCAACTTTTTACACAGAATATCGCCTCCCCCTCTCTCGGCTCTGTTTTTTTTCCATACAGTGGCCCTGATACGCCGTCGTACAGACGAGCAGAATATCTGCTACGAGCACGGAGGTCGCCGTTGTTGTAGTTGTTATGAGACGTCACGGGGAAGAAGTCAGGCTCGAGGGTCGAGGGGCGGGCCGATGACGTTAGCGTTATCACGAAACGGAGGGGTGTCATTTTTTTCTTTTCCACCCTGAGAGCTGGTTTCAAAAAGTGCGTTTTCACACCGCGAAAACGCCGGGTTTGTATGGACGGCAGGGCGAAACGCACAAGACTTCTGCGTTTACGCACTAAAAACGTTTTCATGTGGACAGGCCTTTAGTGTTTTGGATGGTTTGTTTGGCCATCAGCTAACAGCTAAGTGCATCTGCTCAGGTTAAACTAAGTGGCTAAATACAACTGGCTTGATAGGCTGAATTTTTACGGCCAATTCAGTCCAACCAATCTCACCGATAGTTACTAGTTAGCAACCTGTCTGGAATCAGATCTATTATGTTTGCTAACAACCATTAAACTATGACAAAGAGATTTTATGATGTAGTGAAGAGATGTCTATTGAAAGATTTCAGACCAATCTGATATTTAAAAAAAGCATATTTCAGATGGATTGAGCCAGATATTGATAAGGTGAGATGCATCTGTTTCTCTGTTCAGGCACTTACAACACTTGGTTGAATAAGTATCCCAACGGGACGTATTCACTTTCTGGCAGGAAGAAAGCAACAATGTTCAAATTTTGAGAGTTCCAGTGTTGCAGCTGTAATCGTGTAAGTGATGTTTTAAGAAGCACTCAACAGGCCTTGAGGCTGCTGAGACTTTCTTACTTTTTTTACTTTCTTAACACAAGGACATGATCTTTATCTAATTTTAACAACATTGCTTTTCATGCCTAAACCTCACCACATGAAGCACTCAGGATACTAACTCTGGACTGTGTAGATGCCTCAGACTTGGAGACGCTGACTCTCGTGTTCATTTTGTTGGTTCTATTTAAATTTAGTTTTAGTCCTGTGTATGAAGTCCTTGTTAGTAAATAAATAAATAAATCATATTGAGTCATCCGCATCCTATTTTTTTGTGTGTCAAGTTTTAGTTGCCTTGGCATATTTATTTTAGTCAAAAGAAAATATATTTGTCTAGTTTTGTCTCATAGATATTTTTTGTTTTTAACATTAGATTAATTTTGATTATCATTTAAGTCAATCTAGTCCAAACAAAATGTATATTTGTCATATTTGTTTTTACTAATAAAGTACAAGATTACTGTTTTCCTTACCTGATGAAATACACATGTAAATGTTACTGGCTTGTCAACAGCACAATTAGCACTCTAGTAGCTAGTTGATGCATTCTATTTTGCATAGGTGCATATTTGCTTTTATTTAACTGACTATTTGTTCAAGACTGAAGAGGAGCAGAACAACAAATCATTTCAGAATTACTTTTGCTAACATATATGCACACCTTACATTTTCAAATGCAATGTGTTCATTTGACTCAGAACATGCACTGGTAGCAAATCACCCCTCAAACTCTGGATTCCAGACAAAGTCTTTAAACTCTTTGGTGCTCTTCTAAGCAATGCTACCTTTATAACAGTACTTTAATTTCCTGGAGCATGAAGGAGCAGTTACCAGACAACTTCAATAAAAAAACAACAAATCCCCTGTAGATTTGACTTGAAGCATTTTACCCCCTCAGAAGAAACAGACACAAACACGCAGACACCTACACACACGCACACACATAGCAACAAAAACCTCAGAATATCCATTGCTTGCAAAACAATAAGCCGTCAAAATGTGAAGCAGATATGAAATAAAGTTATAAGTCTATGAAAAAAAGAAGCAGCAGAAAACACACCATGTTCTTTCTATTCTTTCACTTTATCTGGTCTTTGCTCACAGGCCACAAAGGCTCAGATTAGCTGTATATCAATATTTGATTCTTTGTTTTTATCCATAAAGCTGCAAACCTTCTTGAGGTTTGCAACAAGAAGCAAGGTCACAAAGAATGAGGGAAGGAAGGTTAGGAAGAAACAGATGGACACACACTGTGTGCACACAGTACATAACAGTATACAGGTACACATGCACAATAATACACAACCAAACATAAAGACCCATCACTGTGGTCCTGTCAGACCTGGCATTAACATGGTCTTGACTGATCCAATCACAAGTGGACAGCAAGTACAGATGCATTGACACCTGACCTCTCAGGCCACATTCAGAGGTGGTCTGGAACGCATATGGCCACATTCTTTTAGCGGTATGTACACAAAAACAAATGTGTTCTGGGATGGACGATCACAGTACGGTACCCAGGGACCACTGTCAATAACCTTGTATTTTTAGGCTCATAAAATGCACCCAAATTCAGGAATAGGATGTTACTGCTGCTGCCTCACGCCCAGGGCCGGCCCGTGGCATAGGCCGTATACGCCAGTGCCACAAATGGTCAAACCTGGTAAGTTTCACTTTTAAAATGTTTCACTTCGTTGCAAACCAACGACACATTTCTGTTTAATTTACCAAGCTAGTGATTACGTTTGTAACAGCAGCAACTAGTGGCTTATGCTTCCTTGTAATGTAAGCTGACCGGCTAGCTAGCCAGCTAGCGTGATATTGCTAACAACAACGTTAACATGCCACTTTCTGACTGCCGTTGGCTCACTAAACATTACCAACTACCAACGTAACATAACATCTGTCTTCACAGCGTCGTGGACAAGTTTGTGATTAAACCGCTGTTCTCTGGTTTGTGTTTGTAGAGCTGTCGAACATTGACGATATTGAATGAGGTCTAACCTGCAGATGACTAAACATCCAACACTCTGACCATTGATATTGATCACACACTGCTCTACACTTTAAAAAATGTTTTAGTTTTAGTATTTTGTGTATTTTATTGTTATTGTATTATTTGCCAAAATAAACACTTTTTCTGAAGAGACTTGGCTGCTATGCTTGAAATGAGCGGGGAAACCTCAGACGTATACAGTGACGTGGCTCTCTGGGCTTTCTAGCCAGTGGAAATATAAACAGGTTCTCAGAAGGTTCGCAAGTTGAACCAACTGCGAACCTGCACGGGCACCGGCCCGGTTATTGAACTAGGTTCGTGTTGGTGGGAAAGGGGTATGGATGGGTTCTAGATGAAACACTTGGAGTATAAAAGGGTTGTCGGTATAATCCCCTGGGTGGGTTCTTGTATACCATAGAAAAGTTCTCTGTAGCATAAGAGGGTAAGGGTGGGACTTTGATTCTAAGTCGAACCCTCTGAAAGGGTTTCCAGTGGAACCTGTAAAAAAGGAGCTGAAACGGGTTTTATTATGAGGACAAGAGAAAGAACCATATATGATTCTTGATATGCAATTCTAAGAGTGTAGACTGCCCCTTTAGTTAGAGCTTCCAAAGAGAGATACTGA
Source organism: Eutrigla gurnardus (assembly GCF_963514095.1). NCBI lineage: Eukaryota > Metazoa > Chordata > Actinopteri > Perciformes > Triglidae > Eutrigla > Eutrigla gurnardus. The sequence goes on from NC_139927.1 coordinate 15,775,319, forward strand.
CCATAGAGCAGGCAGCTTGGATGCCGAAAGCAGTTTTTACTCAGAATGAGAACCAGTCGAATCGCTTGCTCTCATACTGCTTAATACTTGCTTTAGCATCAAATGATCTGGGAAGCATTTCACGATGACCAGAAACATCCTGATGGAGAGCAATGAGAAAGTTAAATGTTTTGTTTACACTGACGCTGAAGTGAGGACATCGCGGGTTCAGGAGCATAACACTGAATAGTGGAGTAGGATGAGATGTTGTCCTTGGTAAATCAATTATTAGAGACCCATTCTTCCTGACTGCTCCTGCAGGAGATATTCATCTCTGTTAAAGGGCTTTTCATTCTTCTTAATAGCTGGTGTTATGTAACACCCCCTGGTATCCCCAGATGCTGCCTCGCATCCCTGCATGTTTTATACATGAAAGGCCAATCATTAAGAGTATGGATAATGTGTGTGTATTCCTTGTGTATCTTGTGTCTGTGCTGTGTGAGTTTGGCCAACGGGAGAGAGACAAAGCTGTTGCTAAGCTGGATCTTTCGCTGCTGAAGAAATGCAGTGTTTGTGCTAGATTGTTTGGGTGCCACCTCCCTGGTGATGGCCTGGGCACTGGCACCCTGACCAGGACTCTCTTGGCTGGGTCTTGCTTGGATCAGTGGGTGTTCTCGTTGGTTGAGATTAAAATTATGAATTAGACTAACATCTGGTCTTGGATTTGAGTTCACACTAGAATTCATACATTGGTAGTGTGAGTGTGTGTGTGTGTGTGCGTGCATGTATGTGTGTTTGTTCAGAGAATAATGGCAGTCAGGCTCATAATGAGGCTTGGAGGCCCACTGACCAGGCTTTTGAAACACTGGGCAGCCACTTGGCACCCACATGATACTACATCATTTGGACAAAGGGGTATTCATGGGCACATATATGCACAGAAATAGACTTGCGTCACACACACACACATACACACACACACACACATATGAAGAATTCCCATTTTCTCTGCATATGTTTGTGGGGATGGAAAGACAGATGACAGAAGGCATATTTTCACCAGAATTTGAAGCCTTATCAATGCACCGGTAATTTTTTTCCAGAGTACAAAAACTTAAATTACTTGCCAATGAGGATACTGATGAGTACTTAATGATACCATTACAATTCTCACAATAACTTTGAAAACATTCAATTTTGTGTTTCCCTGATACTGACTCTTTTTGTAATGTAACACAGTTTGTCATTTCCTATATCCTGTGAGCCAAATCACAGGATACACAAATCTCCACCCAATAAAGATATATTCTATTCAAACAGAGCAGCGTTTGCAGTGGGGATATTCAGAATCAAAATCTGAATCAGAATCAACTTTATTGGCCAGGTTTGCATGACAAACAAGGAATTTGACTCCGGTTAACCTTTGCTCTCAAGTACAACACACACAAAAAACAGTAAAAATAGAAATAGAATAAGGGCAGTAAGCTATGTACAAGAATAAATGAATAAATACAGTATATACATTTACAGATAAGTAGATGCTATGGGTGGGATAATACAATTGTCCGGAGGGGGAGTGCGGCCTTGTTGTCCCTGTCAAGGTTGCCATGGTCGTGGACACCCCAACAGGCACAGACAAGACGCAGGATGCAATATACAATTGAAAAGAGGGTGGGAATAGTGCAGTATCAGTATAGACCGAGTTTTAAGATTAAATATAAATATAGTGCAAGGCAGTTCAGTGCAACGATGATGTATTAATAACAATATTGTAACTGTAAGATTGAAGTGCACATGACATGAGGTAGATGAGCAGAACAGGTTGATTCACTTTGTTCAGTGTAAGGGTGTTGCTATCAACAGAGTGACAGCTTGGGGGAAGAAGCTGTCTTTGTGTCGGCTGGTTTTGGCAAACAGTGCCCTGTATCGTCTACTAGAGGGAAGGAGGTTGAACAGTTTGTGACCAGGATGTGAGGGGTCTGTAGAGATTTTTGCTGCCCTTAATCCTGACCCTGGACTGGTACAGATCCTGGATGGAAGGGAGGTCAGCTCCAATAATCCTCTCTGCAGCCCTTATTGTCCGTTGCAGTCTGGCCCTGTCTTGTTTGGTGGCTGACCCAAACCAGACAGTGATGGAGGTGCAGATGACAGACTGAATGATCACTGAGTAGAAAGTGGTCAGCAGCTCCTTAGGCAGATTAAACTGCCTTAGCTGTCTCAGGAAGTATAACCTCTGCTGGGCCTTCTTCTGGATAGTGTCAATGTGGGGAGACCATTTTAGGTCCTGTGAGATGGTCGATCCCAGGAACCTGAAGGAATCCACATTGGACACAGTGTCATTCTGAATGGCAAGGGGGAGGAGTGGTGGGGGACTTTTCCTAAAGTCCACTGTCATCTCCACAGTCTTCTTGGGGTTAAGCTCCAGGTGGTTCTGACTGCACCACTGGACCAGCTGCTCCACTTTCTGTCTGTAAGCAGACTCATCACCATCCTGGATCAAACCAATGATGGTGGTGTCATACGCAAACTTCAGGAGTTTTACCTCTTTGAGGTGCAGTCATTAGTGTAGAGGGAGAAGAGCAGCGGGGAAAGTACACACCCCTGTGGGGCACCTGTACTGATGGACTGGGTTTTTGATAAGATACTCCCCAGTCTGACAAGCTGCTGCCTGTCAGACAGAAAGCTGATGATCCACTGACAGGTAGATGCAGGCACTGATAGCTGAGTGAGCTTCTGATGTAGGAGTTCAGGCATGATGGTGTTGAACGCCGAGGAGAAGTCCACAAACAGGATCCTGGCATACGTCCCTGGGGAGTCGAGGTGGTGCAGGATGAATTGCAGTCCCATATGGACGGCATCGTCCGCCGACCTGTTTGCTCTGTAGGCAAACTGCAGGGGGTCTAGCAGGGGTCCTGTTATGTCCTTCAGATGGCACAACACCAGTCTTTCAAAGGATTTCATGACCACAGATGTCAGGGCTACAGGCCTGTAGTCATTTAATCCTGTGATGGAGGATTTTTTGGGGACTGGGATGATGGTGGAGCTTTTAAAGCAGGAGGGCACTTCACGCAGCTCCAGGGACTGGTTGAAGATCTGCGTGAAGATTGGCGCTAGCTGTTCAGCACAGACCAGAGGACACCGCAGACAAGAGGGTGAAACCCCATCAGGTCCTGGAGCCTCCTTGATGTTCTGCTTCTGAAAGAGACGGCACACATCCTTCTCACAGATAGTTAGTGCAGGTGGGGGGGTGGGTTGGGTGTTGAGGGGAAACCTATTGTACGTGATGGGTGTGGTAATGGGTGCTTTTCAAACCTGCAGTAAAAGTCATTCAGGTCATCAGCCAGTTTGGGATTTTCTGCAGGGCGGGGGGATGGTCTCTTGTAATTCGTGACCTGTTGCAGGCCTTTCCAAACTGATGCAGGGTTGTTGGCTGATAGCCTATTATTTAGCTTCTCACTGTAGCTTCTTTTAGCTACCTTGATCTCCTTTGTAAGCTTGTTTCTGGCCTGCTTATACAGGTCCCGGTCCCCACTCCTGTAGGCCTCCTCTTTGGCTTGGCGTAGCTTCTTAAGATTAGAAGTGAACCAAGGTTTGCTGTTATTGTATGTGCAGAAGGTCTTGGATTGCACACATATGTCCTCGCAAAAACTGATGTAGGATGTTCATGATGGTCATTGAGGTCTGTAGCTGCAGCTTCAAAAACGCTCCAGTTGGTGCAGTCAAAGCAAGCCTGCAGCTCCAGCTTGGAGTCCTCAGTCCAGTTCTTAACAGTCTTCGCCACAGGTTTAGAAGTTTTTAGTTTCTGCTTGTAGGTTGGAATGAGGTGAAGCAGACAGTGGTCTGAGAGTCCCAGTGCTGCCCGGGAAATGGCACGATAGGCATCTTTTAAAACGGTATAACAGTGGTCCAAGGTGTTATTGTCCCTGGTGGGAATCTTGATATGCTGTCTGTATTTAGGGAGTTCCTTACTGAGATTGGCGCTGTTAAAATCCCCAACAATAATGGCGAGAGACTCCGGGTGTTTCTTCTCAATGTCTGTTATCCTATCAGCTAATTGTTGTAGCGCGTCTGCTACGCTAGCTTGCGGCGGAATGTAAACACCTACCATAACAAACGATGAGAATTCTTGCGGAGAATAGAAGGGCTTATAGTTTATGAACAGCGTCTCTAAGTGTGGGCTACAAGTCTTTTCTAACACTGTAACATCTGTACACCAACCTTCGTTTATGTAAAAGCAGATTCCTCCACCTTTCGTTTTCCCTGAAAGTTGTATGCTACGGTCCGCTCGGATGAGTTGGAAACCAGGCAGTTGAAGTGCGTTGTCCGGGATTCTTTCGCTGAGCCATGTTTCGGTAAAACACAGGGCGGCAGATCTGTAACAGTCCGAGCTGGTTTGGTTTAGAAGCAGCAGCTCATCCATCTTGTTTGCTAGTGACCGGACGTTTGCCAGGTGAATGGATGGGAGCGAGGTGTGTAGTCCCCGCTTCGTTAATTTCACCAGCGCTCCTGCTCGTTTCCCACGTCTGCGTCTCCGGCAGATTCGATGGAGAACTGCAACACCTCCAACAAGGATTTCAGTAAGAGTTGCTGGATCAGTGGAAATTGGAGAAAAAGTTCCAAAAGAGGTTTGCCTGATGCTTAAGAGTTCTTCCCTTGTAAAAGTTACTGGTGAAATATTGCAGAAAACGTGATAAACGCACAAAAACAAAGACTAGAGAGCGCAGCACTGAGGCAGCCATCTGCGGCGCCATCTTGATATCTATTATTAATAATTATTAAGTTATTAATCTGTTATCTGTTATTAATAATTATCTGCCTAACTGTGCTACCAGTTACACAGTTACACACATATTAAAGATAAATAAATAATAAGCTGCTGCTCTGAGTTTCTTAGCTTAAGGGGGAATAGTGCTGGTTCTCAATAAAGGTCAGCTCACCTTAAAGGTCAGCCCACCTTAAGTGTTCCTGACTCAGATGTGTTGCTAACATCGGGGCTAACTGCTACATTCACAGCTGTAACACCGTCACATGATATCTCCTGTGATAGTGTTGTTGCTTACTTCGGGGCTAACACGACAACAAGACACAAGAACTTAGCTCATGCCATGTCAAATAAGCGGAACACAGACTGACCTGCCTCATTCATGCTGTAACGTTACTGCTGACTTCATACTCATGTCATGCTCTCTCTCTCCACACTCGCTAACGTTACTTCATTTATTGATTCTCCCGTCTTTGTTTTATATATAAACCACCAGAGAGCTAACTGTGTTATTGCGTTCCCAGAAAACGTGTTGATTCCACAAATGAATCAGTTAAAAATTGGTCTAGTAAAGTCCTCTCTCTTCAACCTGTGTCTGCATTTTGCTCCTCAGTCCTGCTGCCTCGTTTACACACATCCAGACTGTGTGGAACTGCTTACATGCAACTACACCTCGCCCTGCAGCTTTCTTTTCCAGCATCCAAGCAGGCCTCGCACCAGTTAGGCTACTAACCGTGAAGTACATACAGCAGGCAACAGGTGCAGCCAAAAACTTTGACAGCTTCCACAAGATGCAGATATTTCTGCTTTCTCTAGCCTGTAATCAAATACAAAACAATGCATGCACATGAATAAATACAATAACATGATTGTTAAGACAAACACATCATCACGCTGTCCTCCTCCAACCACAGCAAGTACACGTGGCCTCTTCTTGTGAAGCAGGCTCTACATAATGGGCCATTCACTAACTTTTTTTTTTTTTTTTTACATGAACCTCTCAGGGGTTCAAATTGACATGAGATCATACAGCTATGGCTTCCAAATAAGAGAGAGGAACCTTCAGGAGGTAACCGCCATTAGGACTGCTATCACTCATTATAGCAAGGTTCACACCATAACAATGTGATTCTAAAGGTTTAATGAAATGAGCGGATTTGTCAGTTTTTGCCTTGCCATTTTTTCCACCTAAAACCGCCACTATAGGCTTGATGTGTATGCAAAGCCCTAGCACCATTAGCTAGGTCTTGTTCAGCTTATTGCTTTGAGTGCACAGTAACAACTGAAGGCACTTAAGAAAACACTTGTATTGCATCACAGATAATATGCCACTTTCCTTTTTCGTGGAATAATCTTGAAGATGATCATAGATCATAAATGCATGAATAAAGGATGAATAGATAAAAACTATTCTTGTATATTCCATTTTTAAAATCCAGAAAAAATCCAGACAGCTTTTCAATGATATTTACGATTATCCCGATAATGGAAATTCACCACGATCAAATTATTGTGAGTTTTTGTCGTGATCCACAATAAAATCCTCTATTGTCCGTATGTCTGACCATGGCTGTGATGCTGCAACAGATACAGACCTTGGTATAGAGTCACACATGTGTACCTTTTATGCATAGCACAGTGAAGCATATGGGATATAAGATCAGTAAAATCAAAAGACTGCTTTGATCTCATGTTTCGTGGGATAAGAGGCACTGAGATAGAGAGAGAGAGAGGGAGGGAGACAGATCGGGTGGTTCTTGGTGGGCTGACGTGTCAGGACTGGTACAAAGCATAGCACCAGGGAGTACCAGGTCCCGTCCAACCCTTGTTCCCAGCTGTTAAAAGAGAAACAGCACCGCCTTCCCACAACCAGTGCCCTCCATGGCCTCACTGGAAATTCATGTAATGTTTCCCAGGACTTCAGCTCCATTCTGGAACTGGGGCACAAGGAGATCTACACAATGGGGTCAAAGTCATGGGACATACGGCAAATCTACAGTGTCCATGTTGTGTGACCAACTGCAATGGGTCGACCATCCCGAAACGCTTTCAAATCACAAGTACGTTAGACCCTAACTTCTTTAGTTAGATCTTGCTAATATTTGTGTTTCCTCATAGAGGATGCAGGTCTTACCTCCATGTAGACACAAAAAAAAGTCTGCAGTCATGCTTTGTTAGGTCTGCCTGCAAGACGACAACCTAACAACTTTTAAAATGCTTGTTTTCTGAATGGAGTCTGGATTGATGGGTGCTAGGCTATGCTAACGTTGTAGCTGCTCCATCAACATTCAATAAGGTAATCTAGACCTACCTTCTAGAAATATGGCAGACAGTCTCCGGTTTCTCAACATAGCCTGATCTGGTCTCTGGACTAATATGAGCTACTATGGCAGACTGCAGATAAGAACCAACCATGTTCATTCACAGATCAATGCAGACTGATTTAACGCTTTAACCACACTCAATTTCATTTTCGGTGCTGACTTTGTGCTGAGTAGCATGCCGAACACGGGTTCATAGCATCTGTTGCCATGTTCTCGAAAAGCAGCACACGCTATGAACCCGGGTGGTAGTTTAACTACTTCCTCGAGGAGATCAAACAGATCCATAAATGCAGTCAAGATGCTGCTGACAATGGCTATAGAGCTGTATTAAATTATGATGATATGAAGAGAAATGATGATCTGCTCAATGTGTTGATCCACGTGCGTGATTAAGAATGCACTGTGGTGAAGTGACGTTACCCAAACACACACACTCACAAACACACAGCACTGCAGTGGAGATGAGTAATAGTGATAACATGGGATGCATTCAATTATCATCGGCAAGATCAAACGGTGTCTGTAATGCAGCTGGCCAGCGCCACAGTTTTCACATGATGTAGAAGAGCAAGGCAAGGTGAACACACACACACACACACGCACGTACACACACATGCAACATTTCTATAATTTCTCTATGAAATCTTCTCAGTTTAATTCCAATGATGCTATAGGACCTATAAATGGAGAAACAGAGAATAAGGGATATCTGATATAGTTATAATTAATAGCTCAGATTGAATGTTTTACGGCATGCAGGTTCACCATAAAATCTGTTAGCTCTGACTCCAGCGGCGCCTCCAACCTTGACTAACGTTTTCATTGCATTCAGAGCTTTGGCGGGAGGTGGACAGCGCTGACCCTGCAGTGGTAAAATGGAGGTTTCCTAAAGGTAGACTTGTAGCTGCAGATCTTTCCGACAAGAGACAACGAGTGCTCATGGAAATGTTTCATGACTGCATTGCTTTTGTCCGCAGGAGACACAATTTTGACTTAATACGTTAATATAAAAAGGAATTTATTTTTGAATATTCACCCCAATTGGGAGAAACTACAATGTCAAGACATAGTATAATTTGAAGGAAAAGCTTCCGAGTGAACATAAGTCCCAACATGGGTCACACACATAGATTGTATGAGAACTGGTCACCTTTGCGTCACCCGTTGATTTGTGAACTACGGTTTTGAAGCTGAGATGATATGGCATTTGATGTCTTATCATTTCAAAGTAGTAAACTCACTGGAATACAGTCACCTAATGAAATGGTCACTGCAATTCAACTTCAGAAGTTAATTCCATTTATTGGGTCGGATTAGGGTAACATTCTTGAGGTCAAGAGTTGCATTCTTCCTTTTAAATGTTTTCAATTAGTATTTTGAAGAAGTTAGTTCATTTCAAGATAACAGAAAAAGAAAGACATAGATGATGAGTCATCTGATCCCACACACAGAGGAGAATGATTATCTGCGTCAATCCTCTTACAGCTCCCAGAAAGAGAATTCTCCTAATGCCTCAATGTCAACATGATTTGTGGCGGAGGAGAAGATTTGTTTCAGAACTGCTACCCATAAAACCTGCATGTCCAAAAGACAGGTTGCAGTTTGGAGATTCTACAGACTGGCTACCTGTCTTCCTGTCAGCCCTGTGCTAGACTGGAGACCTGTCCAACCTGTACCAGCACCTTGTCCAACACAATGTGAGTGGTGGCTCCTTCTGCCCTAGCGGCAGTTTAAAGGTCTAGCTAATTAGTGGACTGTCTACTTTGGTGGTCTCAGGGTGGTATATCTTCTTTTTGCAGGGGAATAAAGGTTGGGATTAGGTCTAAAGCTGGCCAGCTTGATCTCACAGAAATACGTGAAGTGACCACGAACACTTAACACATTCTTTCCAACAACGCCAATGGATTGTCAATTAGGATCCTTTGTTGTGGTGGACACACAATTTAAAACCATCCACACTGGTGTGCAACACTTAGAGCTAATGATGTAGTAGAAACAATGTGCAAGACCTCTAATGGTGGATGGGTCAAACAAAAAACAGGACTTTCAACCAGGAGACTGGTGTTTGAGACCAGTGTTCGTGTCCCAAAGCATTGTGTCATTGTGAAAGTATCGTTAATGATGTTTGTGAAGTTTTTACATAGTTAACTGAGTTTACTTACTTATTAAAAAGGCCAAAAATGATGTTTTTCCTAAACCTAGTTGTGGTTTTGTTGCCCAAACATAATCGTTTCCATGGTGACTGCACGTCATTTAAACCACCACTATGTAATGCGCTGTTAAGAGGTTCTGGTCATTTGACATATTTTTGCGATGTCACATTGAGCTGGCAGTATTTAGGGGTTGTTGTTGGGCTCTGAAAGAAGACGGTGGGGAAGAGGTTTTTAGTTTCAAGCTGTGTCTTGATATTGAAAATATCACATTGTTGAAACACAATTAATTAATTACACTTTTGGTATCAGATGAACCTAGAAAAGATAGGGAATCAATTGATACCAAATATGTCATGCTAGCTTGTCAGGAAGAGGGTTGAACAATGCTCCAAAATTATGTTAAATTGGTCCAAACGAGTGCATCTTTTACAGATATGCCCCACTTTATGCCGATCTCATGCAGTTTTGGACATGTCTGTAAAGGGTTGTCGCCTCAGTACTCAAAATATGTGAATGAAAATGGGTTCTTTGGAGAAACACAAGTCTTTCAGATAAATGTGAAGGGTAAACTCTTGGGTACAAACATAACCCATTGTCACGCACTTTTGGGTTATGTAGTTTTTTGTATGCAATATAAATGTATTCTTTTCCACTTTTCCAAAATGGTGCATACACTCTTGGAATTGTATAAAATGGGTCTGGCTGGAAAGCAGAGACTGTTGTAGATCCATGAGTCCAGTTTCATTGATGTGTGATGATGTTAGTCCACATAGTAGCCGTTTCACATAGTGAGAACCTATTTGGAAACTTGCTGTCACTGCTGTCAAATGAGCTGTGACCTCTATTATAATCACAGCCTCATGAAACTTTACAAGCCCAAACTAGAGACTGCGGACATCCAGAGGATGGATGGCATGCATTGCTATATTGAAAGTAATGCGGTTTGTGCAGTTTCCAAGTTCTTGCTGAAATCTCCAAATGTGAAATGTTTTAGACACCAAATCACAGCCTCTTCTTCTATGATGTCTTATTTCGGTATTTTGGAGGGATTTTTGATATATTTTTTTAAATCAATACTCAAATGTATAATAAATGATATAAACCCAAAAATGGCTGCAGCAGCTTATGAGACATACATGAGCAAGACGATGGTCATCATATATGTCTATCATACTGTTTTTAACCCTTTTACACTTTAAATTAATTCTAATTTATGATTTGAACGATTTGACACAGCTGCATTTCAAATGAAACTTCAGGTTCCCAGCTTTCAGATGATGTACCCCACTTTCATGTGGCATCTACTGTTGACCTGATATGTCCCCATAAACATCCTCTGTCCTCCCCCCAAAAAGACAAAACCGGGTCTATGTGGGTCGAAGAGGGTTAACAAAATGGTAAAACTGCAATGAATGGTCCAATAAAAAGTACCAGGTATTCTCAGCTCAATCTCAGTACTGCTTTGTCATTAATCCCTGGATCAATTTTATTACACCCAACAGTTTTATGATGCAGTTCACCGGCATTTGCAAGGCAACTCTTGTCTTATTTGGTGTTTGAAAATAGCTGGAGATTTAGTTGCAGGACAATTCACACCACCAGTGCCAGATACAAATGTTCTCAGAAATTTGGTGAAAAAAATAATAAAACCCTTCTGGACGGCAGATGTGTGTAGCTTCAACCAATGAGTCAACATCGACTGTAATGAAATAAGCAAGCCTGTCCAGTTTAGACAATTTATTTCAACAACTGGAGCAGAAAAACACCCATTAATCCTCCATATAACTTTCAGCTAGAGTTCTGTTTAATAAAACACTTTAACCCTCTGAGGTCAGTCAACCTCAGAGGGTTAAAGAAGCATGAAACAAGGATGTACCGGTTTATGACTTGCCTGCCCATTGTTGCCAAGGACCACATTCTCCTTGCAACAAACTGAAGCACATGGCTAATTCTTATGGAGAATGACATCATAGGACCTTTCCCGATTTTTATTAGTACTGGCAAAGGCATGACCCACCACACTCCTAATTACTTTTTGCCATCTTTGGTTGGGTTGGTTAGTTTAGGCATGAGGAATGAGCTTAGTTATGTTTAGGATAAGAATATTGGGGTAAGCCAACCAGAGGCAGAGTAGGGTTGGTTGTGCCTTTGCCATCATTCTGCCCAATAATAAGGCCCGTGCTTCTGTTTGTTGCATGGAGGCTGTGTAGTTTTGGAGCAAAGGGCTGGTGGAAAAATAGTTGTTCGTTTTGGGGTTTAACAGGCTGTTGGAAAGATAGGTTTTGGAACAATGGGACATTATTATTGGTTAAGTAAAGTCCTCTTTCTTCAACATCACTGTCAGCATTTGGGATCCATCGTCTCATAGAAACATTCACAGCAGTGTATTGCAGCACAGGGGATCTGTGTTCTTTAATCTGATCATGGTCTTGGACAGCAGACGCAAGTCATTTCCCACCATTTGAAGGAACTAAACTTGTTGTCAGGGTTAGCATTATTACGACTGCTAGCTGCCATTTTTCACTGCATCACATGAGCTAGCTAGAACTTTCGGCTTTCAAGATTGTGTGGTTTGGAGTAAAAAAGGAGTGTCCCATGCAAATTTACTTAAAAAGTAAAAAAGTACTTTAAAACCGCGGCAGCGCATCCATCCTTGATTGTTTGAGAATCAGAACGAGAATTTTATTTTTATTGTGAGAATAACATGGTAACAACCAGTGTAATGGAGGACAACAATCTAGATATTTTACATTTACATTTAGGGCATTTAGCAGACGCTTTTGTCCAAAGAGACTTACAATAAGTACATTTGTCGAAAGAAAGAAACCACAGCATATCATTGCAGATAAAGTAAGGTCACGGAGGAGGTGGGTCACATGGGAGAATTTGGGTAGATTGAAGACAAGGCGTGCTGCAGCGTTCTGAATACGTTGCAATGGTTTAGTCGCGAGCCCGGGAGTCCAGCCAGGAGAGAGTTTCAGTAGTCAAGGCGGGAGATGACCAGTGCAGCAGGAGTTGCGTTGCATCCTTTGTGAGGAAAGTCCGAATCCTGCGGATATTGTAGAGGGAAAATCTGCAGCATCGGGCCACAGCAGTGATGTTAGGGGTGCAGGATAGTTGGTCATCAAGGATTACACCCAGGTTACCCGCAGTTGAGGAAGGCAATACTGTGATGTCCTCAACAGTGACCGACAGGTCCATGCGAGGGCAGTCTTTCCCCGGGATGAAGAGGAGTTCGGTTTTATGCAGGTTAAGCTTGAGGAGGGACATTCTGAGATGCGAGTTGCAATGTGGGTGTCGGAGGTTGGGGGAAAAGAGAGGAACAGCTGGGTGTCATCTGCGTAACAGAATATCTGTAAGTGCAAAAGGACACGGGTGATTCATTTTTAAAAGACAGTTCTTGCTAACTCAATATAATCTTACTCATAAACACACTAACCTGATCGCCAATGATGAAAGGATGACAAAATATGCAAAAGGGTGCAAAAATCCTGTTTTCTTTGGCAAAAATATACATTAATGCAAAGCGAGAAGCCTTGAAGTATGATTCAGCTCCACAATGTCAGTAAAGGGGGGAAAGTGAAGGATAGAGAAAGAATGGACCATGGAGCGTTGGGTCTGGAGGCAGCTGTCGAAACACTCCACAGTGTGGAGCAGGGAGGTTACTTAGCAAAAGCCCAACAGTTTCCAGAGGAGAAGTCTTACAAGCCTAAAACATTTGTAGGAGTCTTGTTGAAACAGAAACCTGTTATGGAGAAATAGAAAATTACATTCACTGTCAAAACAGATTTATCTTCTTTTTCAGTGGCACACGGGAGTGATGATGACTGTGTCAAGTGGGTACAGCAGCAGTTGGATTGAGGAAGGGCATGACCCCTGCTTGGAGACTGGGGCTGTGTTCCAAATCACTCCCCATTTACAATATAGTCCACCATATTTACTGTCAACCATTTTATTTGAGTGTCTGAATTCTCAGTGTGTGCATTTATTCCAAGGAGCAACCTCGGTTCTGAAAAATAAAGCCAATGTTGAAGTGACTTAAACTTGGATTCTCTCTGCTGGCCATCGGTTGGTGACTCGTTTTTTGAATGTATAGAAATCTAATAGAAAATCACTCTACTTCCCTCTTGATTTATTATCTCAGTAAACATCAGAAGCATGAGTTTATGGTCTCAATCTCTTTCAATTTCAATTTTCAAGTCTTCTTCAATACATCATGATGTTCATTTAGTAAATTATGGTCCATTTAGAGTCAAATAGACCATAAAGCAGGGTATGCTTTAGGGCGGGGCTACCTCGTTATTGACAGGTCGCTTCACGCTCCCATTTCCACCACATTAGCTACTAAGATTATTTAAACACTTAGCTGTAAATTTGACCTTAAATTCTGAAGTCAACTTTTTTAACAGCTTCACACCAGAATCCAGATGGATCCAGATCCAGTAAGGTTGCTGCACACGGTGCTGCTCTCAAATATGGTCACTCCCTTCACTGGTTGCAAAATATGCAAGTGAGAAAGAGGGAGGAGAAGAAGGCGTGAGTGGGAGACGAGGAGGAGACGAGGCATGGACTGGGATTGGCTGCGTTTCGGATCGCATGCATTTGCGCCTATGCATGCATGAGACTTGAGAGGATCCGCCGGAACTCGTCATAAACACGTCAAGTTCCCACCACGTCAAGTCGGACACAGGTGCACTTCACGGACTTTTTATTTTATTTAAACTTTATTAATAATTATATACATAACAAAAACTGTCGAGCCAGGGGAAACTTGACGGACTTTGCACAAAGAATATGGCCTGCCCAGTGGCGCTGGCTTTCTTCGTCGCTGATGAACTCGAGCCGAGGCATTTGAAGTCCCGTTGTTGACGGAGGCTGAGGAATTTTCTCACGTGGGAATATGTCCGCACTTATTTGAGACCATCTGCACAGAAAAGCATGCGGAGGGAGGTACCCCGGAGGTACCGCGAGTTTTTAAAGTCATGTGACATGTCGCAAAAGGAAGTTATCACCAGCTTTTGTGACGTTTTTTTCCCAGAATGCCTGGTTTTGCAAGGCAAATGCATGCGCATGCTTGATTCGAAACGCGCCTATTAATACAGCCGATTCAGATCTTCACCAATCAAATGAGCTCCTCTCCTCACCTTTAATGCGTTATGGGGAGGTGCAGTGCAAGATCCGTCACTTGACAACCCGATGACAGAAGCAGCGCCGCCGCTCCCACCACGCGCATCACGCGCTGTGCGTGCGTATCATAATAATAACAATGCCGATATTATAAAAAACAGGAGAGAGAGAGGGAGATGTTTTGGTCCGAAAGGCTGAGTTTCCGTTACGCGTGCCATCCGCCTTTGATCTGACGTCAGATGTGACGGGACAATCTATATAGATATAAATTCACGTGTTGATTCAGTTAGTTGCATTAAATAGTGTTTGTTGAGATTATTTATTGCATTTAAATGTGCCTTGAACTGTGGAAACCTGCCTGTGAGGTCTCGGTGACGTGTGCGCACTGCGCGCCGTCAGCCAAACTTCCACTCCGCCAGCTGTGATTCGCCTTGAATGAATGGACTTTATTTGCGCCTTGCGCCTTGCGCTGAGAGTAGACCAGGTTGGAGCTGGCGAGCTTTCAGCGCAGTCTCGACGAGGCTTTTTGCCACGAAACTTCCGCTACGCCAAGCTGAATCTGTGACGCCTCCCCCTGCTGCGCCGCCACACCCATCTTGGCGCAGGCGATCCACCAAACTGCCAAACTGACCGTGCGCAAGGCTCCGCGGGTCGAAACTTGCATTACGCCGGCTCCGCCCCCCTGCGCTGCACCGCCCTGCGCTGCGCCGCCCTGCGGCGCCGCCCTGCGCTGCGCCGCCCTGCGCTGCGCCGCCCTGCGCTGCGCCGCCCTGCGCTGCGCCGCCCTGCGCTGCCCTGCGCCACGAAACTAGTGCCCTATATTTCATTCCCCCCACATCTTACACACTGGATATTCATAACAGCTCATGAATATTTCTAAACACGTTGTAATCAAGGTTTAGAAGAGCTCAGGGAGAAAAATATAAATTCATAGAATGACCTTTCCCCTCAACCTTGCTAAACGGTGTAATACTACCCCCCCCCAAAATGACCAGTTGCAAGTGTTAGCAATGCATACCTTTTCTTAATTCTCATTGCTTGAAATGCTCATTCCTAATTGTTACTTGGGCAATACTATTATTATTCCATAATTCTTACTATATCTTGTATAATTTTAAGCTGCAAAGTTCCAATTAGGGAGGAAATAGGAAATTCGCTGCCATCCACAGCAGTCCTGAAATGTTAATGAAATTGGCCAATTTTTCTTGTGACAGCGTCACATGGCTTCTCTATCTAGTGTGTGTGTGTGTGTGTGTGTGTGTGTGTGTGGGTGGGTGGTTGGGGGCCAGTGGGGTAAGCAGGATCACATGGTTTGTTGAAAAAAAATCAAGGCTAACTGGAGTTTTTTTTAAGAGGCGAAAGCTAGTGAAACTAACCTTCCTCTCTGTGTTTGTGCAAGGCCATTATATGTCACCTACCTTGTGTGTATGTGTGTGTGTGTGTGTGTGTGTGTGTGGGAACACTTCTACAGCTATCTTTCTGAGAACCATTTTTTAAACCTCCCGACTGAGGAACTTATATGAAAAAGGGAGGATATTTTGGGACTGTTTGAGGATTCAAACTGGTTTTTAAGGTTGAACTTAGAATTAGCTATAGGGTTTAGGTTAAGATTGGGTTTGGGGTCAGGCATTTAGTTATTTTTTGAGGACCTCTTTCTCAATGTCTTTCCAAGGACACTGTTGTAATTATGCAAGTATGACGTCCAACTGAAATAAAAACTTCATGGGAACATACTACATCTGACACTTTGATGTGTACCATCATGAAGCTGAAAGACATCAGGAAAATCAATGTTAATCACAACAAAGAGGCAGGAGGAAAGCCTGTTTATCTTTGATACAAATGTGGGTTAGGGTTAACACAACACAATAGAGCTGAGTATTGAGTTTCATCAGTAAAGGCCCAACAAAGCCTCCTTCATGGTAGCAGAGCTAATAATTCTCAACACTCAACAATGTTGTTATATCCTTTTGGTAATTGCCTCTTTAACTGTTTTTTCTTTGTCTCTTTTTAATACTATACAAGAAATCTAAAACACTTTATGATATCGTTTTGAACAGTTTATGAATGATTGATCTTGTCTCTATCTTAGCTTTAGAGAGTAGAGTGGAGTCGAAATGAATGTGCCTTTTGCCCAAAGAATACTAGACTCTGCCTTCTGCCTGTATTGTCTCCTTTCTTAATATTTTTCTGTGTTTGTGACCCTTCTGGGTATCAATAAAGAGCATCAGGACTCCCAGCCAATGCAGTCCGCTCTCTCATTCCCAGGTCAAACACAGCCGCTTTGTCAAAACACTCAACGTACCAAGGCTCACAGAGAGAGCAGGCAGGCCGCAGCAGGATGAAGCATGCAGGTTTGTGAAGAGGTGGGAATGTGTTGAGATGAGCTTTAAATGTAACCATGGTGAAACAGAAACGCTTTATTCTTCAGATTCACTACTTTGTTCTCAGTAATGCAGGTCCCTCTCTTCAGTCTCTCTCTCTCTCTCTCTCTCTTTCGGTCTAATTCTAGAGAGAAGTGGCTGTGACTAAAAATTATACCTTTAAGAAAAGCAAGCAGGACTTGCCTACTTTCTTTGATCCACAATTCGTCCTCTAACTCCAGCCAAGCACATTGTTACCTATTATACTCAAAGCAGGTCTGATTTACGCATAACTGAGCAAAACAATAAATGGGAAAATGTCTTGGCATGTGTTTTTTTTTCTTGCTTCTTCCTGAAAGTCGTGCCAGACACAGAGCTTGCCAATAGACCAACACATATAAACCTGAGGGAAAAGACAGGACAATAAGAAGAAACTATAGGAAGAAGAGAGATAGGTAACAAGCTTGGATGCTCATCAGCTTGTGGGCCAACAATCAAAAAAAGAAAAAGAGGGACAGAGAGACGCAGTAAACAGACACATGCAACGATAAACTCCAAGAACAGGCTTCATTCAAGTGGAATAAATGCTGAATGAGAGATTGCACTGGATTACAGAACCAAGTCTAACCCGGACACGATGTCAGTGCTTCATCTTAATTTACTCTTGTGATCTCCAGATGGAAATTACAAATGACTTTTTGTTTGTGAAGCTCTACAATTATCCATTAAAAATACTTAGAGCTAAGAGAATAAAGCTAGCCAAACATGCGCAGGTATAGGCCATCACGCTTTTGTCTCATCTGTCTACGATATTGTTATTGGCCTTGACAGCCATTTCTGAGAAGATTCTTCAGTCTCGCATACAAACCCCTATAAGTTGTCCCATCTTTCACCTTCACGACAGCACCTACTTCTGCAGTTGTTAATAGTCTACACAAACATTTAGCGACAAAACTGATTATTTTGACAAAAACCAAAGTCAAGAAAACTTTATTTATCATAGAGATGTGCCAATATGCCTTCCGATTCAATCGGTCCTTGCATGTCAGTGCCATTGCTGCACTAATGAACATTGTATGTATGTAATAATCCCAACAGGAGTGTGGTTTGACTGCACCGATTTGTCGTTCTTCCTGGTAGCAGTAGCAGTAGTGAGTGGTTCATTCAGTCTCGTTCATTTAGTGTGTCTCGACTCAAGACACGCATTGGTGCCCTCATTAAAGACAATGATTCCCACTCATTCGTCATTCGTTGCTTGTCCGCTTTCTATGTTTTGAGTGACTGCAACATTGTAGCAGGTGGCGTCATCAGTGTCCCATGATTATAGCGAGTGGGAAAAGTCTTGATCCATGAGCATTTGGTAAATTACACCTCAAAATTAAGCTGAGAACCTGCAGTTTTAAGCTGTACGTGTTGATTTACTCCATTGAGAAAATTTGGCGGAGATATGGATGAAAAATACGTTTTAGAATGTGTAATGACTGACCAGTGACTTGCCCACTCCAATAGCAGCAAGCACAAAGAAAAATTCTCTGTAACTCCTCACAGATAATGATTGCTCAATGACTAACCCTATGGAAAACTTCCTTGGAATAGAGCTCTTTACAGGTAATGATTGTACAATGACTAACCCGCTGGAAAGATAAAAGTAATCAATAAATAAACATATAAAGTTGGGATTTAAAGGCCTCAATTATCTGGTGTTGAGGCCCTGCAGCCTGCGGACTTCCTTTTAAGGACAGACAGGACTCCTATATTCTGAGAGAAGAGCACAGGGGGTAATATAAGGTTGAAGAAGATCAGACATATATGAAGGGGCACGGCCCAAAATTTTGGTCATGGTCTCTTTGGCTGTCTTTTCTCTTTCTATATAAATCACTGTCATCTTGCTGCCAAATTAGAGTCCATATTTATGCTGAAACTGCTGAAATGGCACCCATGTGGAGCCAGACGTGGGAGGGGAGCACTGGTACATATATCGGACTGGTTCACTCTAGAGACATGATTTGAAATCTAAAGATTGTCCAGCAGCACCATTTTGCCATGTTGAGCTTGAAATGACGAAATAGACACAATAAATACATGACTGGCCAAGTTGCCTTTGGTGTTTAATTTGGCAGGAATTTATGGGCGTAGTGTGATAAAATTGATCTCAAAAGGTTATAAAAGGTATTCATTTTGATAAGGTAATTTTCTTCGGAATATGAGTTGTTACATCCCTTACCTCTATATAAAGGCAGTTGACTTGTGGTAAGTACAACAGGATTCAGACGATTAGCTGACTTCTTACTGCCACTCTATCATTGACTGTTGCTCAGCAGACACGTAAGTGTAATCTTTAATATTCACTGATAATTCTGTAAATCGTGCGATATCCATGCACATTTAACGTTATTTTTAGGGGTGTCAAAATTAATGCATTAAGGCACGTCGATTAATTTCTTTGGGTTAATGTCAATAAATGACATAATGTTAGCGAGTGTTCGGTGGAGAGAGAGAGAGAGAGAGAGAGAGAGAGAGAGAGAGAGAGAGAGAGAGACAGAGAGAGCGAGAGAGAGAGAGAGAGAGAGAGAGAGAGAGAGAGAGAGAGAGAGAGAGAGAGAGAGAGAGCGTGATGATGAGTATGAAGTCAGCAGCTCCAGCACTTACAGAGAGCATCTGTGAATGTAGCAGTCAGCCCCGACATTAGCAACTGGCTCAGGGATAAAGTTAAAAAAAATAACAAATAAAAAAAAACTCTGGCTCAGCAACACAGCAGTATTCTCCTTTCAGTGACAAGCTGTTAGAACTGTAATGGTATTATTTAGTATCAGTACGCTGTATCGACAAGTACTGAAATTTATTTGTACTCAGGCTGATAAAAAGTGGTATCAGTGCATCTCTATTAGTAGAGGCTTTACATTCTGGTATGCCTTCTGTCATTCATTTTCCCGTTCCCACAACAATATACAGAGAAAATGGGAATATTTTATATATATTTACGAATGGTGATTAATCGACAGCTACCATGTAATTAATCTGATTAAATGTTTTAATTGATTGACAGCCCTAATTATTTAACATGTCATTATGGTGATCCATATTGGACAACTGATTTTGAAAATTTGAATTTGTCATGATTATAATCGAGTTGATCTTGAAAAAGCACAGTTGTGCTACTCACTTGTCACATAATAATTAATTTCTTTATTGCAGTTACCCACAATGTCCAAGTACATCTCTCACCTTGAAGTAGGCCAGCATGAAGCTGATGAGCAAAAGCTCCAATCACAAGGCTTCATGAAAAGCAATGTCAATCTGAACAAAGAGGGAGGAGGAAAATCCATCCATCTTTGGTACAAACTTGGGTGTGCCCCAATCACCAGGATTCAGTTCACATTCAACGCTCAGATGGGTGTTGGATTGATCAATGCAGGGTACACAAAGATCCCTTTTCCGATCATTTCTGCAGAAGGAGCTGTACCCATGTACATTTGGTACCTCCAAGGGTCCGGAGAATATGATACTCCCATTGTGGATATCGACTATACTATAAATGCAGAAGGTGAAGCTCAGAAGTTGTTGCAAGGCTGGGAGAGACTGGCCTGTGATCTGAACCGTAAGGCTGGAGGCGACTGGCTCCACATCTGGGTAAAGAGAGAGAAACCAACCTACATCTGTGATGTCGCTGCCACTGATTCCTTTGAATCAGACGAAGAGTACTTTCGGAAAGGCTACATTCGTGTGGATGAAGATGTTCATAGGGGTTCTGAAAGAGCCTACGTCTTCTTCTGGTATCGTCAGACCACCGACTCCAAGCGTGCACTCAGCGATCTGAAAGTCTCCATTACTGAAGACGAGTTTCAGGTCCTTCAGTGGCTGGGTTACCAGCCGGTGAGTCTTAACCTCAACAAGTGGACCGGAAGTGACCCGATGTACCTGTGGTACAAGAAAGACAAGTGCAACAATCCCATCAAGGCCATCACCCTGCTTGTCAACATTGCTGCTGTTCCAGCATATGAGAAGGCTGGTGTCACTGTCGTCAAGACAAATCTCAACACCGGCAACAAAGGCAGAGTTGAGTTCCTGAGCTTCTATCAGTAAAGGCCTCAGAAAGCCTTCTTCATGGTAGCAGAGCTGAGAGTGTTCAACACTCACAAAGTGGAAAGCAAAGTCCAAAAAAATGTATTAATCATTTTGGTGATGGCTTCTTTAACTATCTATTACGACAATGTGATTAATGATATTATGGCGGTACTACTGGTGACATCATAAAGTATCAATGGTATATGAGTTCTACTGATTTACTCAAAAAAATAAGCAATTTATTCAAAGTTGAGATGAAAAGAAGAGTCAGGATTTAAAGCCTTCAAATGTCTGATGTCAATGAAATCGATCAAACTAATTCAAACATGCTGTTAATGAATGATTGAATATTAAAGCTCTGTATCTCTTTATACTGCACAATTCCTGATTTTCAATAAACACAACTTTGCATCTGAAGTGTATTTGCTTAAGAGTCGCTAAAACCTCAGGGCCCATATTTATCATACTGCTGTAGGGGAAATCTCTTTGGATTTGATGAAAAACTAATAGTAAAAATCTGTTTTATTTCACCAAATAAAATGCCCACATACATAAATATCAAGTGAAAAAAAACAAACAAAACAACCTTAATAAAGAAAAGTGTTCGTTTTGGGAATCCAGATTAACAAACAATCACATTGATGACATACATGTCAAGCAAATTATGCTAAGTACAGACAGACATGCATATACCATAAAAACATAGAGTGCATGTACCTGGCTCATGGGGGGGGGGGGTTATGTGAGAGAAAACGACGTCGTCAAGACTGGAGGCTAGGTTTAATTAAACCCCTGGCAGAACATGATAGCTTTAGACTAGTTAATCATAATAACAACAACACTAGCTCCAATGGTTCTGGCAGCGGACCTTTCAGATAAACAAAGGTATGTAATTAAAAGGTAATTAAAAAAGGTTTGAACATTTATGAAAAAGTATCCTCTGACAGAGCCAGGTATTTTGGTACAGCATTTGGTACATTAAATCTAAATCTGTGCCACGTCTATTGTAACATTTGTGTACAAACTAATGGCAAATTATCCAATGAGCTTGATTTTTAGAATAGGAAAAAGTTCCAGACCACTGGCCGAGTCCAATCACGATTGGGAGGCTGAAAATCCTTTTCCCAACGTTGATACTGAGTTTGGGATTTTGAGTTTTGAGTCTAAGGAAATTTTGTTATAAAAAAAAGCAACCGGTTTCATCTTAATGGTTTTAGTGCTACTAGAGGGTGTTGAGATGTACAATATACACTTTAAAAGCTAGCTCTAGCATTTGGTAAAAAAGGAAAAGTAATCCTTTAAATCTTGGAAAGACCTTGAAAACATTGTCTAACACCAATCCACCAAATCCAATCCAGGAAAAAGTTTCAATCAAGACAAAAGAGTATTATTATGCCAAATGGGTGCTGATTTATGGTATTTTGTAGTTTTTGTCCTCAGTGCCAAATTAATAGTATGTTTGAAATGATCTGACGTTTATGTTTGATGGCCAAGAAAGGCAGATCCTGAATCCTGGTAGGGATGGATAGAGCGTGTTCTAGAGAGCACCAAGATGTAACAGAAGAGGGGTCCAACCAGGTATTCATAGCGTTTAGTTGGAATGACTAATAAAATTATAAAAAATAATTAATTAATTATTGGAAATTCAGGATATATTTTTTTTTAATAAAAAGAACCACGTCTATGGAGACCAATATTGAAACAATTCTTACTGTTAAAATCGTTTTTGGCTTGATAATGGAATCATGGATTTGAGTTATCTTTAAGTAAGTGAGAAACTGTAGGCCTAATTTGGATAACTAAGTATGTAGAGCCATAGTTATAGAGAAGTGAGTTAGATGTAGTTTTCTACTTGTCTTCTTATGTAGTGGCATAAGTACCAAGTTTATTTTATAACCTACAGTTAGTCTGTATAAAAAGATCTTTACAGACTTTAGACTTTATTGGCCCAGACGGGAAATTTCTCTCCACAGCATTCATCCAATAGCACAACTGTACCAACATACAATGGGGATTTAACTGCAATGTAAACCTACAATGGAGATGCTCAGTAACAAATGTGCTACAAGTTCGAATTTACTGGTCCGGTAACCATGCTAGCCAACAAAGTTTATGTCTACAGCCCTACCTGTGCTATTTCCTGTCCCTTTCTGGCCACACCACAAGAATTAAGAAAAATATTTTCACGACTTGTATATTTGTAAGATTGATTGGGAGGTGTGAACATATTTCCTGCTATACCTTCTCAGATGGTTTGTCACGTTTCCATCCTGGTCAGTTTTCTTAAATGCATAGACTGTTTGATGATTGACTGATTGATGGAGAGGGAACTCTCTGTTTGGTAAAAGTCAGGCATGCAAGATCAGATGTGCTGGAATTTCTGAACCCAACTCCAGTATTAATGCTACCACTTTGTCTAAAACTAGCCTAGCACCACTCACCTCCTTCATACAGCTCCATACGAAACAATGACATATCTGACATTAGTGTAGGATGACTGGAACTTGGCCTGAAGATAATCATTAGCGACTCTGAACATTGAGGCATGTCTGAATAGTTGTGCTTGGCCTGCTAATGACGGCCTGAAGCATTGGCCCTGACAGGCAGGCAGGCTGGCGTCAAGGTTGGCAGAGAGATATTGTGAGAGAGGGAAAGGCCGAGTAAGTGAGAGAGAAGTTGGCACGAGAAGAGGGGATCTGAACCGCTGCCAGGCTTTGCTGCTCAAATGGAGAACCAACAGCAGAGAGGGGCTCAGTTGTCCGGACCATTAAAACAGCACAACACTGTTTTCTTTTATTTCCCTTTTACATGGAGTTCAGTAAAAGCCCCGTTTGTTAGCCTGCACAGAGAGAATCAGGGCAACGTTGCAGCAGCTCCTTCCTGCTGGAACTTTGAGGCTCTGAATACAGATCGGCTCTGACTTTCCAACATAGAACTTCTTCCGTCAGGACTTTTACAAAATCAGATCTGGTGCACATTTGCATTGCATCGTCAAATAAAACCAGGAAGGGATTAAAGATTAAATCTAGCAACATTAAATATGTTTTCATTTTAACAAAACAAATCCCATTTTTCCATAACCAAACCAACAATGACCAACACATATTGTGCATGTGTCTGTATCAAATCCTGATATCTTATTCCTCTCCAGAGCTCCATTATTGTCCATTTTAAAAACTAATTTTGTCACACTGTTTCCCAGTGAGGAAAATTGACTGTGGAATTGACCCTTCGCTGCTCAGGCTGTTAGAACTGCCATGGAGCCTGCACTGTCACTAACTGCACTCGCTGAAGAAATATGATCTATTATGTCTTTTTGGAAAAACAAAGAAGCATTGCAGACAGAATGGTCTACATAGTGTTTGAAGGATATAACCAGGAAACTGATTAAGCAGTGAAAATACGTCAAAAAGATAAAGGGCCCTAGTTTCGTAGACCACGCACCTGCGCCACGCCGACGGGGTGTGTCCGCCTGGACTTTGCAAGTTTCGTGCAAGTGGGAAAGAGGGAGGAGAAGAAGGCATGAGTGGGAGACGAGGAGGAGACAAGGTGTGGACTGGGATTAACACAGCCGATTCAGATCTTTATCAGATGAGCTCCTCTCCTCACCTTTAATGCGCCAGGCGAGGTGCAGTACACGTTTCGTCACTTGACAACCCAATGACAGAAGCAGCGCCGCCGCTCCCACCACACGTATAATGGGTATAGTCATTATAATTATAATGCTGATATTATATCACTATAGAAATTGTAGGCACATTAGGCATGTCTATCACAAAACAGGGTCAGGGCACACAGCAGTAGACATAATAGTGGAGAACCCGGTGCCTGCACGAGCCGGCCGGGCCATTCATCATCATCATCACCGTCTTTATCATCTGCGCTCCACAGCTGCACCGGATTCCCTGTCCAACACCAGAACGGCGGGACACCGGGATCTCGCGTACTGCTCAGACCAGCTGCAGCCGCGGTTCCAGCTCACGGCAAAGTTGCGCGTTTCTGGTCCAAGTTTCAGCTGTGTTAATTCAGTCAGGCTGAGTTTCCGTTACACGTGCCATCCGCCTCTGATCTGCCGTCAGATGTGACGGGACAATCTATATAGATATAAATTCACGTGTTGATTCAATATTATTATCGATATTAAATGTACTTGGAACTGTGGAAACCTGCCTGTGAGGTCTTGGTGACGTGTGCGCACTGCGCGCTGGTGAGCCAAACTGCCACTCCGCCAGCTGTAATTCGCCTTGCGAAACTTCCGCTGCGCCAAGCTGAATCTGTGACGCCTCCCCCTGCTGCGCCGCCACACCCATCTTGGTGCAGGCGATCCACCAAACTGCCAAACTGACCGTGCGCAAGGCTGCGCTGATCTTGCATTGCGCTGATCTTGCATTGCGCCACCCTGCGCTGTGCGCTGCGCCACCCTGCGCTGCGCCACCCGCTGCGCCATGAAACTAGGGCCCAAAGATGGATGTAGAAGCTATAAAAGCTGGCTAGGCTTTGACACACTGGAGACATTTTACACAAACAAAAACTATAGAACTTACTGAAAGGAAAGGGGGAAAGCTTAATAGGTCCTCTTTAATGTTGCCGAAGATATGTCATGTTTCTAACAGCTTATGGCACATTGGTTTTGACCTTCTACACACACATGCACCACTTTGGCAAAGTCAAAAACAAGAGCACTCAAACATATCCTCGCTACAGCCACACTGAGAAACAAAGTTCCGTGAAACCTAACCACTCTCTGTGCTTCTCCGGTCGTTTCCGTCAGTCAGATATGTAAATGTTTGTGTGCACGAGTCTGGTGTTAACAACCCTCAGACGATGGAAGGAGGTCATTTTTTACTACACAAACACCACGTTTCGATGACTAACCCCTGATGTTGATCCTAAAGTGTCCAGCACTGGTGCGTCAGCTGGAAAATGTCAACATTTAGCATTCTGCCAGGTTAAAGAGGCATAGCTGCAGACCTCGGTCGCGGTGCTGACAGGAAGTTGTGGAGAAGGAGATGGTGAGGAAGACGAGGAGGAATGCATGGGGATAATAATGAAAATTATTTGGCGTCATTCTGAATTTGCTGTGTGTGTATTTGTGTGTGTGTGTGTGTGTGGGCCTTCTAGTTCCTCTGTCATGTTTTCAGCCCAGCTCTGAGGCCAGATGGTCAGGATGAATGGACCCGTCCACATCCTCACATCTCTCATCAGATCAGATCAGATGTTCCAATCTACCTCACTCACACTCTCCTTCCCCCCTCAGACATCTCCAGCACATTGCAGGATCCAGAATTGCTCTGAATGAAGCATGTGGTCATTAAATAATAAAGCAATCTGCAGAGGATATAAGTAATACTAAATATAACTTTGGCACTGTATCTCTCAGTGTTGGGACAAATGCTACTTTATCCGTCAGTGCTATATAACGATAGTGCTCATGTCGGCAGCATCTAACCCAAATCAAACATTCCCGACATTAACCCTTTCAGTCCCAGTTCAAAAATGTTTTTTGTTGTTTATCTTCCTCATTACATGCATGCATAGACGATGTAGGTTTGCCTAGACATAGAGTTGCAATACAAATCTGTGTCAAATATGATGGCTCACTGTAAAACTTTAGACAGTCAGTCATTTGTGGACAATGGTTTTGAAGCCTTGAATTTGTTCTTTTTTGCAGACGGCATCTTGGAATTTATGCAACCAGTGAACGACGAACAGAGCGGCAACACGAGAGGCAACCTTTCTGCATCTGGCTTCTGGTGCTGCTAACAAAGTTAGCTTCAATAATTTAAGGTCAACTTTACAGCGAAGTGTTGGTCAACTGCATAACAAAAAAACATTCTGTACCCAAACAATAAGTTGAACCAGAAACTTGTATGGTCCAAGGCCAATGTCAGTTGTACGTAGCAGGATGTTGTTATAATGTGTATCAACAATGTGGAGATAAATTAGGTACGAATACAAACTGTGACACTACTGCGAGCGATCAGAAGTTCTGAGCTGTGAAGAACTCAATTGAGCCCTGTAAATCGACACACTAAGGTCACTCAATTGGAGACTTGTCTAATACACACGTAATTACTAGCTAGATCTAACCCACCTGGGTTTCTGAGCTTGCTGTTTGAAATAGTGCAGTTCCCTGGCCAACCAGAGGGTGGCGCGTCCGCTATGAGTAAAAGTCTCAGCCGGTATTCACTCTCTTTTCGGCAGAGGATATTGCCTGAGAGCACCCAGCTCACCAACTGGAACTCCCGGGTGAAACATTGTGTGAAGATTCAGGTGGAACGGAACGCCTCTGTTAGTGGGCTTTAGCTCCGATTGTTTTTTTACCCAGACCGAGTCGATCGGGACCTGAACTTGGTGTTCAGTGGCGAGCCAGTTAAAGTGAAGGTTTGACTGTTGAGGAACTAGCAACGCGGTGTGGCCAGCCGCAGGATTCCTCTGCAGAACACAGCATCATCGATTCCCTCTTCATTCACAGACAGATAAGATAAACCATAAAAAAAATCTACCCGGGTAGTTCGAACACAGATATTACAAGAACACACACTCATACACAAGAGACCTTTGCTTCTTTCTGTAAAGGAGCAGTGCACATTGAACTTTACTCCTTATTTTCTTTGAGGAAACCTCCAAAGAGAACACTTTATTTAAAGTTTATTTATTTTATTTCATTTATTTTGGGCCCATTTATTGTACATATGTGCACTAGGAAGCCGGCTTAGGTAGGCAGGGTCTGTAATTTCATGTTTATTATTTTGTGTACAATACATTTGAATTCAAACCATCCAGTTGCGTGTGTGTGTGGTATCTCTGCTGACACAGGCTTTCAGGCTCTGCAGTCGTTCCTGGATCTTACTGATACTGGTTTAATAGTAAAATATCATCAATAAAATGGACTCATATTTAAGTCTGATTTCTATGCATCGCAATTTTGATTTCATTGTATTGTTATGTCCTTCGAGGGCCACACTATTTAACAACTGTTTAGACTTTAGACAGGAGGAGGTGAGGGTGCTTCAACCAACTCTAGAGGTGAGGGTGCTGCTGCCAGCTCTGGAGGCAGCAGCACTGTGACTAAGGGGTTTCCCAGTTCGGCATAGTCAAGCCGCCTAGGTGGCTGACGATTCCTCTCCGGCCTCCTCATCACGTCGTCAGTGTCTGCTTGTTCCTTCGTCTCCTTAATCTCCTCTTCTTCTTCATTTTCAGGGACATTTGTCTCGTCACATTCTGGTATGTCGGAGAGGACTGGAAGTTGTTCAGGGTAGTCCTCATCCGACAAGTCTTTCACAAAGTCGTCGTTGTCAGGTAAGTTTGTCTCTCTTTCCACAGGTTCGTTTTCAGGTAGGTCTTTCTCTTCCACAGGTTTGGTTCACCTTCAGGTAGGTCTTTTGTTCCCACAGGTTCATTCTCAGGTAGGTTCAGGTTCAGTGTCACTTGGTTGACTGGAGCAACATCAGGTAGGCTATTTGCGCTAGCTGGAACATCATCAGTCACCTTGTTGAGGTTTGTAGTCAGATTCTCTTTAGAATGGCTTGGACTAAGGTGTCTTGGAACATCTCGCAAGACAATACATCTGGTTACCTCTGGAACTGATTCTTTTTGGGACCAGGTAACAGGAAAGGTATCCTCCTCATCTGAGGACGGATCAACTTCTTTTGTGCCACTGCACATGGCGCTGCTCTGCTGGCGACATGGAGAAGGGCTCCTGTTGCATGTCCTTTGTTCGTTTGTCATGTTCCCGTTTAATGTCTGGTTTCGGTGGATTAAATGCGCAGATTTATTGGAGATGACCGCTCATGCTTTGAGCTGTATGATGCGTGTATGTGGAGTGAATTGGCGAGGAATTAAGGCACTGGCGTTGGCGTGGATGATCCTGGCCGGACCCATCACCCAATGCATGGCGGAGGATCCTATCAATAACAGCGGCCTGAGGACATACAGCTGTTCAGAGCTGCTGGGACTGTGGGAGAGCGGCGCACTACCATCGCCTGGTCTTCTGCAGGATGTCCCTGGCGGACTGTGCCGACACCATGGGGGAAAGTATCGGCGAAGCAGGGCTAGGAAGCGTGGTAGGAGAGGCGGCATCAGACGGCGCATACGATCAGCCACTAAGCTACCGCTACCGCCGATGCTCCTTTGCAATCCCCGCTCCCTTAAAAATAAGATGGATGATCTGCGTCAACAGGTGGGAGCCTGCTATGAGTATCGGGAGTCGGGCATTATGGCTTTTACGGAGACTTGGTTCGGTAAGGATGTTCCGGACAATTTTATTCAGATTGAGGGGTTTTCCCACGTACGTTTGGACAGAGACGCAAACTCAGGTAAACTCCGCGGAGGGGGCGTGTGTATCTACATCAATGACAGCTGGTGCCGAAACCTTGCAGTGAGGGACAGAATATGCACCCCTGATTTAGAGCTTTTGTGTGTCACCTTGCGGCCACACTATCTCCCCCGGGAATTTACCAATTTGTTTGTGTGCGTTGTCTATGTCCCACCCAGTGGTAATGCGGGCAGGGCAGCAAATCTAATTGCAGATTGTGTTCACCGTCATCTAGAAAGCAAGCCTGATGCCCCAATGATGATACTTGGGGATTTCAATCATTGCAGCTTAAATAAAACGCTGCCAGGATTTGACCAATATGTGAAGTGCAGCACCAGGAATAATAATATACTGGACAAATGTTATGGGAATATTAAAGATGCATATACTGCTAGAGCCAGACCTCCACTTAAAAACTCAGACCATAACGTAATTCAGCTGCTTCCCACATATCGGTCTGTTTTTAAATCTACCAAACCGGTCACTCAGACGGTGAAGGTATGGACTAATGATAAATTGGAGGAGCTGAAGGGATGCTTCCTTTGTACGGATTGGGATATCTTTCTCAAGGATACGGGCATAGACAGTGCTACAGAAGCAACTACTGACTACATCAATTTTTGCATTGAGTCTGTCATACCCACAAGGACAATTAAACGGTATCCCAACAATAAATCTTATTTTACCCCTGACATTATGGACTGTATTAAAAGGAAAAAAGGCGCTTTCAAGTTGGGGGATAAAGCGGCGGTCCGAGCGGCCCAAAAGGACCTAAATCTGAAGATAACATCAGCGCGCCATCAACATAAAGAACGGGCAGAGCAAAACTTGGCGGAATGCAATACTAAGAAACTTTGGGACTCAATTAGACATATGACGAACATGGACGCGAAAAAGAAACCTCCGTTTGCTCATAATGAAATTACCAGGGCAAATGAACTGAACAATTTTTATATGCGTTTTAATGTTGATAACAGTGCAGATTGTGCTGATGTTTTAGAATCTGTGATTTGTGATTTAAACGTGGATAGACTTGAAATTGATCTGGAAACAGTCATTAAAACTTTTAAAACTATTCAGACTAAAAAAGGCAACAGGTCCAGACGGCCTGTCAGCTTTTATTTTGAAATCTTTTGCTGAGGAACTGTCCCCGGTCTGGGTGAAACTATTCCAGTTTTCCATGGACACTTATACAGTGCCAAGATTATGGAAAAAAATCTATCATACTACCCATACCTAAAAAGGTCAGTCCCCAGGAGGACAATGATTACCGGCCGGTGGCCATCACCTCAAATGTTTTTAAATCATTAGAGAAGATCATGATAGAGAAGCTTCGAACAGCTGTGGAACCAGCGCTTGATAAATATCAATTTGCCTACACCAAAAACCGCAGCACAAGCGATGCCATAGCGACTGTAATGCATCTTGTTCTGAAGCACCTAGAAAATCCAGCTGGATATGCTAGACTTCTTTTTGTTGATTTTAGTTCCGCTTTTAATCTCATTCAACCACACATTCTTTTGAAGAAATGAGTTCAGCTAAATGTCAATCCTTTCTTAATTCGGTGGTACTATTCTTTTTTATCGAATAGGCCACAGCAGGTTAAGTTTAACTCAGCTCTGTCTGATCTGGCTGTATGCAGCACTGGTGCCCCCCAGGGGTGTGTTAGCTCACCTTTTCTGTTCACGTTGTATACCAACGACTGTGTCAGTTCTGAGCCAAATCAATTCACAGTAAAATTTTCTGATGACACTGTCATACTTAGCCTGCTTACCAAACATACTAATTTGAGTGTTCATCAACTTGCGGTTGACAAGTTTGTCAACTGGTGTGATGCCCACTCGCTGCTTATTAATACAACTAAAACTGTTGAGATGTTGTTGGATCCTAGATCAATGGGAGACCAGAGCCCTGTGGCCGTCCATGGCCAGGACGTTGTGCAGGTCAAAACATTTAGGTACCTTGGTGTCTATGTTGACAGCGATTTGAGCTGGGGCACACAGGTGGCCAATGTTTGTGCCAAAATTCACCAACGTCTCCATTTCCTACGTAGGCTCAGAGTATTTGGAGTTTGCAAAAATATTATGCTAATTTTTTATAGAGCAGCAATTGAGTCAATACTCCGCTATGGTATCACCAGCTGGTTTGGTAACTTAACTGTTAAATCTAGAGCTGAAATCTCAAGCCTTGTCAAAACTGCTGGCAAGATTATGGGAATAACACCCCCCCTAAATCCACAGGATCTTTTTGAGCAGGCGACGATCAGACAGGCAAATGCCATTTTAACAGATAGTTCTCATGTGCTGAATAGTGAATATACTCTCCTGAACTCTGGAAGGAGATATAGGCTTCCCTTGTGCAGGCACAATCGATACAAACATTCCTTTGTGCCTGTATCAACCAAGCTTCTCAACAGCAGGAAATGATTGCGATGTTTCTGTATATGTATACGAACATAGGCTATGTGTATATGGAAATGAATGTAATATGAGTCAAACTATGGATAGATGTGAGTGAATGGATTAATGTATGCTTGAGGTTATGTGATGCTGATATGAATGTATATTTATGATTACAGTTAGAGTAGCGGTGTGGATGCATGTGGATGCATGTGGATGCATGTGAATGACGTTCACGTCGGCTTGCTGCATGTGTAGGATTGTCCAGTGTGGTCTGTTTACTCCACCAGTCTTTTAACTTGATGTTCTTTTTGTACTGTATGTGTTTTTTTTTTTTTTTATGTATGCAACATGTTCCCTGTCTCCGCAACAAATTTCTCCCTGGTGGAGACCAATAAACTAACCTAACCTAACCTAACCTAACCAAGTGTTCTGGCGTTCTCTGGCGGCGCTCGAGTGGTTTGGGTTGTGCAGACTCTTCTGTTGTTACACAGGGAGGAACCCACATGGGGGCATGTGGTCTCAGAGCAGGTAGTGGAGATAAAAGATTGCAGGCCAGTTCCTCAGCATCTAAAAGAGTTGAAAGCCTTCCTCGGATTCTGTGGATATTACAGGAAATTCATTAAAGGCTATTCAAGTATAATGAAGCCCCTGAACGACTTAAAATCGGCTCTGTATACTACCTACTGCTGTAACATGTTATGTCAAAATGCCATAAGTAAAAGAAAATGTTATGTCAAAATTTAAAATGCAAAAGATAAGAAAAGATAATGATGAAGATTTTATCCTGTGGGTAATGGGGGCGGGACTAGATAAGCTTTGGCTTCTCCCGCTTTCCCTTTTGGCCATGTGTATTGTATTATTTGAACAAAGATGAAGTGTGATGACGATTTAATAGACATGCCCGAAATAAACATATAAATAAATAAATAAATAAATAAACTTAGTAGCTAACTGCATTGGTAGCCTGGTAGCGACTGTCGCGGCACCGTGGTTGAGCAGGCTTTCGCTACAATGTCGTGGTCTTCAAGCTCAAGCTGAGCTAACCCCAACGACATCACTGCATCTGCAGGGTTATTTTCAGAGCCATAACACATTATGTTGTGATGATACCTCGGTACAGCTCTTTTCTTAACATCCATGGTATTACCTTACTGTTCGAGCACCGTGGGCGAGACTTTACTCTTGATACTAGTCGAATGTTTCACAAGCAACCTCTGACACTTCTGGGTAACTGTGCCACAAAGACCAATCTTATGTTATGTTGTGATCCAATGAGAATTTAACATTGGATGATTTTGGTGTTCATGTCCTCAACACATGCAAACCAAAAAAGAAGAAAAAAAGGAAAACGTACATACCAATATATTACACTTCAATTACAATTCATATGGCATGGTTTTTTTTTTGGTATCTCTCTATGAAGACCGTCTTGTAGTGTCACTTTCAATCAGCAGAGGGTGTTTGCATTTTCACAAGCTCAGGAAAGACTTCACATGCGGCTTCTGCTTCCTCGCCTACGACGGTCAGAGCACGTGCTGAGGGCTCCAGCACGCAGCCGAACTTCCTGCTGCGAAGGAAACAACGTGAACTGTGAAGGACGACATCGGACACACCTACAGTCCATCTCTCTTGCTGTGTTTGTGTGTGTGTGTGTGTGTCACTGTGGGATGACAGGAACTTCTCACCATGGGAATTGTGTAAGGGGAACAGAGTGAGCTGAATGTGCGCGCACACACAGACACAGACACACACACACACACACACACTTCTGTTTGTATATAAACATGCCTCATATCCTCTGTTCTGTGGTGGAAACATGTAAAGCATCCACAATTATACTTGAGGGAGAATGGGAGCTGTTCTGTTCTCTGTGGACATTAACGGTGAACTCCAGTCAAACGCTCTGTTGTTGTGTTGAAATAAACGAAAGACTGTTATTATCTCTTTGGCAAAATCAATGCAAACTTTTGTGTGGAGATTTTACAATCTAGGTCTTATTTCATGGTTTGGACTCCCATCTGACATGATATGACAGCATTGTATTCAATGCTGCTACTTTCAGTACTATACTGCTAATGTTAATTAATTACTAGCTACTGGTTTCAGATTCTTAATACAAAATATGAATCAACTAATAAACGTTGATCCCTCCGCCTCTCCCTCTCCCCCTCCGAATGCAAGACTTTATTTATAACAGAGTACTTTTACACTATGGTATTCATTTTATTGAAGTAAAATATCTGAATACTTCTTTCCCCACCATGCTCTACTAAACAATTTAATCCCAATCATATTTTAGGGGTCGGGTGGGTTGCCGACATCACCGTCGACCCCGATGCACTGAGGACAGTCAGTGATTCTGGCACAACTATCAACGAAGTTCACGACCTCACAAGCAACGTCACAGACAATGTTGCCTGTGTGATGGAAGGAAGCAGCATCCCTTTGCTGGAGTCAATGTGTGGGTACCTGTAGGCTGTAAGGGACTGCCGGCCCCACGGCCATGCTGTTCATCTTAGTGATACTGTTGGTACGCGTCGTATCTTGTTGAGCTCCCAGTGTGCTAATGCTGATTAGAACGGGAGGAGTGGATCTGGTATGAGCTGCCTTTCTCAGGATTGAAAGGAGTAATACAATGTTCCCATCTTGGTTTGGACAATAGAGACTTCTTGTTTTATAATCCTCATAATTATAGACACAACTTATAACCCTCAGCTACAAACAGAACAAATGATTGAACCATCCGTAACAAACATACACCGCCTGGCTCAAGTTCCACTGAACACCATTGAAATTAGCGGAAAAACTCTTCCCACAAACTAAATTGCAGCACAGAAAACATAATACAAATGTTGTTATCATCACGTCTGTGTGTGTGTGTGTGTGTGTGCGTGTGTGTGTGTGTGTGTGTGTGTGTGTTCATAATGGCATTGAGTCTGCCACATTGAAGATGAAAAACCTTTGTTCGTTGTCATTGGAAATGTTTAATGTCACAACTGATTCAAATACAAATCGATGAGAACAGAACAGGATGACAAATAAAACCCCACAGACTTTGTTTCAAAATCTGGTATCACTTTGACATATTAAGTTGACAAAGTGATTTTGTTGCTGTACATGGGAGCCCCGACCGTCAACAGTTTCATTGAAAAATGGAGCGAGACACCACATTATCATTGGGCCCATAAAGTCGATTGAGCGACTGATGGAAACATTTCTATTTGGTTACCCAGGGGATTTCACACAGCAGCATCCTGTGGGAAGTCAGAGATGTGGTTTAGTGGGGAGCAGGCAGAACAGGCTGTATGAATTATATGAGCAGGCATCACTGTATCTCTCTCTGGATGAACAATAAGGTTCATATCTGTCAAGTGGAAACTCAACACTACATGCAGACTCATCACAATGTGGAGACATGACAGCTCAGCCCATAACCAAATGGTCATTAGTAAGTAGGCCTCCTCATTGACCAGCTATTTGTCTCCCTCCAGTTAACAGGATTAACAACGCCCAAGCCCTCATTTTTTTGTCTAGTAAATATTATGTTGTCATGTGAAGACTGGCTGATAAACTTTCTGATTTACCATTGTACAAGTGACTATGATAGATTTTGTAATACTTAACGGTTGATTATGTCATCTGCATTCAGGCTGAAAGGCAATCACAAGTTCAAACACAGGTCAAGCACCATTGCATTGTCATGCCACTCGACGTACCCAGGCTAAAAGACCGCAAAGGCTATCAACCCAAGGTTCAGGACTTTCCTGGGCGTCAGCAAACAAACTTTTGGATGTGCCGTTGGGGTGCAATCCTCAGCCAATAAGCAGGGTATGTAGCCCGTTCTCATTCCCAGTTCAAACACCACTGCATTGTCATGCCACTTGACGTGCCCAGGCCCACAGACCCCAAAGGCTTGACACAGACGCAGAGAGCAGACAGACCAAGGCAGGATGAAGTGTGATTTGGGCTACATTCATCCCAAATCCGGCACCTTCCCACAGGTTTGAGAGGTGTGGCTGTGTTTATTTGTATTATTCTTCTGGTTCAGGGCTTTGTTCTCATTGACTCATTCTCTCTCTCTCTATGTGTGATCAAGTGTGAGTTCAGTTGAAAAGGAAACAGAATAATGTCCAGTGGCAGTCTGTAGGCCGACATGGTCATACCATACGGATATGCTAACAGCTCTCAGACATGGGAATATGATGTGGTTTAGTGGGGAGCAGGAAGAATCAGGCTTTATGATCTCTTTCTGGATGTTCCATCTCTTCGTTGTGAGCTTATTCTCTCCGTTGGAATTCTTAGTGAACAATAAGGTTCATATCTGTCAAGTGGAAACTCAACACTACATGCAGACTCATCACAATGTGGAGACATGACAGCTCAGCCCATAACCAAATGGTCATTAGTAAGTAGGCCTCCTCATTGACCAGCTATTTGACTCCCTCCAGTTAACTCGGAACGCCCAAGCCCTCATTTTTTGTCTCGTAAATGATTATGTTGTCATGTGATGACTGTAGACTGATAAACTTCCTGATTTACCATCATACAAGTGACTATGTGAGAGATAGATTTTGTAATACTTAACGGTTAATTATGTCATCTGCATTCAGGCTGAAAGGCAATCACAAGGTCAAACACAGGTCAAACACCACTGCATTGTCATGTCACTTGACATACCCAGGCTAACAGACCCCAATGGCTTGACACAGACACAGAGAGCAGACAGGCCAGAGCAGGATGAAGTGTAATTTGGGCTACATTCATTCCAAATCCGGCACTTTCCCACAGGTTTGAGATGCTGTGTGTTTGTTTTTTTCTTCTGGTTCTTTGTTCTCATTGACGCCGGCCCCTCTCTTCATACCCAAGTGTGAGTTCAGTTGCAAAGGAAACAGAATAATGTCCAGTGTCAGTCTGTAGGCCGACATGGTCATTCCATATGGATATGGGTGCAATAGGTATCAGACATGGAAATATGTGGATGCTGAATAGACCGAGCGTGCAGTCAGTTAGCTGTAATGCACTTTAGAAGACGTCTGTAGGCAATTAGGAGATGTTCTTTTTAGATAGTATTTGGAATCCACGTCAAAGCAGATTAGCTCAGTTAGCTCTCAGAGTTGCTGCAGGCCCGACCACTGCTCGAAAGCAGACCATGTTAAAATATTTGGTCCTTCCTACAAATATTCAAAGAAAAAAAACTGACAAAAGTATACTTTAAGCACACAACACTCAGCTGGTTTGAGAAGGTGCAATCATTAAGATTCTTAATGTCCCACATCACAAAACAACCAGATTATACCTGCAATTGACATGACATTAACTATGTGGTGCCGGCCTGGACAGCAGTAAATCACTCTCAATTTTCCAGCAAGTTAATGAATGCCACTGTCTTTGCAGCACATGTTCTGTGGCACGCTCAGGAGTTCATGCAGGACCAATCCAAACCTAACACAGCAGAGGTTTGAATGCCTGCAAGGAGCAAATTGAGTAGCAGGAAATGAACCATTGAGTGCCCACGCGGGGCCAATGCAAAAGGTCAGACTGCATGCAGCTCTCACTGCAGAGCCAACTGAAACAAAAAGCTTCATGCAGCCACTGTAGTCTCTGCTTAAGGGCAGCAGAAAAACCCACAACATCTGGGATTACCTGAGAAATGTACGATGTTGTTAAGTCAGCAAATTCTTGTCTATTTATACACTATTGTTCCTTTGGAGTGGGGTTTTGTGTCTACCTGAAGAATGCAAGTCTATTTACTCGCCTTTAAGCTCTGTTTTTGTCTCCACCAACGAAATGATCCGCTATGCTTTTTGGCCATAACTCAAGAATGAATTAGTTTATTATGACAATATTTCACACAAATGTCTAATAGGATAAAGTGATGGCATTTTATATCCAAGGAGAAAGCTTAACTTACCTGTGACATCATAATGTTCTATTATATATAAGGAGAGGCTGTGACCATATTTAACATTTGGTTGGATACCATATTGGCGACACTAATCCTGGGTGCCCACCATGAAACTGTGGTGGTGCTACAGTTCTAGATCTTTGTTGCAATAATTTAACATCCATTTAACAGCATCGTCTACTGTCATGGATACAACTTTTAGCACATGCAAATCATTTAAATCAGATTTTTGTTTCTTTATGGTCTAGTTGACTCTAAATTGACCATAATCTACTCGATGAACATCCTGCTGTATTGAGACAGACTTGAAACTAGAGATTGAGACCATAAACTCATGTTTACAATGTTTACTGAGATAATTAATCAAGAGAGAAGTAGGGTGATTTTCCCACAGATTCTTGACTGGCCACGATAGCCATACATGCAACTGTCAGAGAAAACGTTTGGATTTTCAAATCAACATTATCCCGAAAGCAAGTGGACATATCCGAGACATGGACCAGGTGAACTAGAAACACATGGGTTTAACCGATTTGAGAGGCTTACAGCAACTGGAGAGAATGCAAGTTCAAGCAATTAGAGTGTCTACTGTAATCTGTCATTATATGTTGGTACATAACTATTATTGTCTAATGTGTACAGGAGCTTTGGAGAGGACTTTCCCCTTGCTGACAATAAAGTGTAAATTATAACTCAATCATGACAAAATTACAGATAGATTTTAAATCTATGAAGAAGAATGGCTCCAGAAGCAATACAGGTGTCACCAAACATGCTTATCCTGCTGTGTGAACTGTATGTTTGATGGAGGGGCTTTTAGTTCTAAGTATAAACTCTGAGCGATGCTGTTTTTCTGCAGGGTCTGTTCCCAGAGGAGCAATTTGAAAGAGCCACTATTTCCTCTGTGAACACTTGTTTCCTGTCAGCATACATCCGACTTTTGAGACGCAGAAAAGCTTTTGCATTCTATGCGTTTCTAAATCGTGTTGATAAATGAGTCAAGGTGTTGCTGTTACTGTTTCATGAGGTGCTTTTGAAGGCAAATCCTGCACGTCACCGCCATAATATGAAGGGCCAGGTTTTTGTGACGTGAAGAGAAGTCAGCCAAAACCATGAGGGAGGTTTTAACCAGCAGAAGCCTCAGCGGACTATTGGTAGCTAATGTGCCATGTTGTCAAGCCTTTGACGTCAGCTGAAAGGAATACATTAAGTCGAGACTCCATTGATCTGGTATTATTTCCCTGTGGCAGGATGGAATTTTCCAAACGAAATCATGGGTGAATGAAGCCAACAGCTTTTAGTCACGATGGCCGGAGGCTGTTTTACTGAAAGTGAGCATTACTGTTCAACCATGACTTAGGGTTGCAGCAAAACTTTTTATTAAAGCAAAGTGCAGCCAGGTATTTTTCCCCCCGCGTGGAGGAGAATCTGATGGTGGACTAATCTGTTTTTTAAAAAGTCAGACTTTTGACGCTTCATTTAGAACATAGTAAAAATAATTTCCTGTGTGCTGCAGCTGACACATCATGGCACCATCAGTTCTACTTATCCTCTATGTCTAGAGTTAT
Organism: Eutrigla gurnardus; assembly: GCF_963514095.1. Taxonomy (NCBI): domain Eukaryota; kingdom Metazoa; phylum Chordata; class Actinopteri; order Perciformes; family Triglidae; genus Eutrigla; species Eutrigla gurnardus. The sequence continues at coordinate 15,814,284 of NC_139927.1, forward strand.
CTGATGGGATTTGGAAAAACACATTTAAAAAATAAAACAAAAAAAACTATGCAGCCAAAGGTTACAACAGGAAATATTATTTTGCTTATTTAGGATTAATTCTAAATCTTTTTCCTTGTCTTTTTTCCACGTCTGCTGACTGCAGATTGTGGCAGTGAGTCAGAGGAATGTTGGAGCAGCTGTGTAACATTTCCTGGTCACCAGAACCACTGACGGGCTGCTGTGTCATTTAACATGCGGCTGCCCGCAGCAGAGCTACTAATAGAAAGAGTCAAACAAAGATTTTATAGACTCTTTAAACCAGGACATGTCTGTAGATAATCCAAAAAAGGTGAAGATGTACTCATGATCCCTTGACTTGTTTTAATAACGGCAATGGGTGGTATTTGTTTGTGGTACAGCGTTCAATGTAACTTGATGCACCGTGAGTTTTTCCAAAGTATTTAGCTTCTTTAAGGAATGCTAACAACACTGAGATAAAAAAAATTTGAATTCACATAAATATCACAATTCTTTTCAGATACTGGCTAATACGAAAATACTCACCTCACAGAAATTATATTTATTTTTACAGTATTGTTCATATATAAACAAAATAGACAATTCATTTATACATGGGTGGTTTACTAAATGATGCACCACATGAGTGTTGCAGTTCAGAGTTCAAATATGTCACAAAACAGCCAAATATGCATGGGACCAGAATATAGACACACAGGGCCCTAGTTTCGTAGACTAGGCGTAGTCAGCGTGCAGCGCACCTGCGCCACGCCGACGGGGTGTGTCCGCCTGGACTTTGCAAGTTTCGTGCACCGCACAGGCAAGCGCAGGCACACCTCCCATCTCGCCCACCCGCGCAAGTGGGAAAGAGGGAGGAGAAGAAGGCGTGAGTGGGAGACGAGGAGGAGACGAGGCGTGGACTGGGATTAATACAGCCGATTCAGATCTTCACCAATCAAATGAGCTCCTCTCCTCTCCTTTAATGCGTTAGGGGAGGTTCAGTGCAAGTTCCGTCACTTGACAACCCGATGACAGAAGCAGCGCCGGCGCTCCCACCACGCGCATCACGCGCTGTGCGTGCGTATCATAATAATAACAATGCCGATATTATAAAAAACAGGAGAGAGAGAGGGAGATGTTTTGGTCCGAGAGGCTGAGTTTCCGTTACGCGTGCCATCCGCCTTTGATCTGACGTCAGATGTGACGGGACAATCTATATAGATATAAATTCACGTATTGATTCAATTAGTTGCATTAAATAGTGTTTGTTGAGATTATTTATTGCATTTAAATGTGCCTGGAACTGTGGAAACCTGCCTATGAGGTCTCGGTGACGTGTGCGCACTGCGCGCCGTCAGCCAAACTTCCACTCCACCAGCTGTGATTCGCCTTGAATGAATGGACTTTATTTACGCCTTGCGCCTTACGCCAAGAGTAGACCAGGTTGGAGCTGGCGGGCTTTCAGCGCAGTCTCGGCGAGACTTCCGCTACGCCAAGCTGAATCTGTGACGCCTCCCCCTGCTGCGCCGCCACACCCATCTTGGCGCAGGCGATCCACCAAACTGCCAAACTGACCGTGCGCAAGGCTGCGCGGGTCGAAACTTGCATTATGCCGGCTCCGCCACCCTGCGCAGCCCTGCGCTGCGCCACGAAACTAGGGCCCACAGTGTGTCAATCACAAGGTAGCCCCGCCCTAAAGCATCCTCTGTTTTATGGTCTATTTGACTCTAAATGGGCCATCATTGAACAAATGAACATCATGCTCTAATGAAGAAAACTTGAAACTAGAGATTGAGACAATAAACTCATGTTTACAATGTTTACTGATAAATCAAGAGAGAGGTAGGGTCTTTTCTCATTGACTTCCATGCAATCATACTTCCTTTAACAACTAGATTCGTCGCCCCCTGATGGCCAGAAGAGAGAATGTACGTTTAAGGCACTTCAGTGTTGACTTCACTTTTCAGAAACGGAGGTTTCCGCCTGGTTCATACTAATAACAGGACATCATTTGCATCCATGCAGCTGTCAGACAGTACGTTTGGATTTTCCAATCAACATTATCCAAGCAGACCTACCTTGAGGGCTTGGACCAGGTGAACTAGAAATACACGGGTTTTACCGATTTGAGAGACTTCCTGCAGCAAATTCTCCCACATGCTGGCGCTCCGTCTGCAGCGATGTTGACTACATATTCCATCCAAAACTAACAGTCCATGATGAAAAAAACATCACCTGTCCTCAGATACATATTCTGTGAGTCATATCTCATCACTGAATGTAAAATGAACCTGTTATATTTCTTTAGCTTATGTGCTTCTTAAAATACACACAAACAGAGTTTTAACAAATACACCCCAGGCAGATAGAATCACACATAAAAAGAAGCACTGACATAAACATCAATGTAAAAAAAATCAAGTCACAAGTAAAAAAATCGGCCACATGACGAAGAATCAAGCATACAAGTGTGAAGGTGAGTTTGAGCCTGGATCCTGGGGCTGATCTGACAGGGAGGGGGATGCTGGTCCATGTGGCATGTGTCACCCCTGAGCATGAGTTTAGATCGTACCCATGATGTCGGATGTCCTCTGGGACCTGGAGGAAGAATATGGGGTTCAGAGGTCTAAGATAAAGAGGTCAGAACCATACTGGCAGCCAGTGGAGAGAGGAAAGAATAGGGGTAATATGGTCCCTCTTCTGGGTTCTTGTCAGGAGCCTGGCTGTGGCGTTTTGGACCAGCTGCAGCCCGGAAAGGGAAGATTGATTATTTTCAGTATACAGGGAGTTGCCGTGGTCCAAGAGGGAGGTGTAGCGTAGTCATTTTAAACAAAATCATGATGTTGCCTAAATCTAACCGCCACCGTTTTACAACGCTAACCACGTGTTACATTAACCACGACCATTTCAAGACGTGAACCACCTGTGAACCTTCAGTGTCAGAACACATGGCAGAAGGCGCCGGCGGCGAAGTATGACGACTGGGAATGAGATCACCTTGCCTGTGCATGCATATACTGTTAAGTCAGTTGGCTGTCCAAAAAGGTGATTCACAGTTCCGAGGTGTAAAGTAAGAACATAAAACCGTAAAAGGAACTATAAAACAGCAGACCTGAAAAAAAAAAAACAGAAAATTTGAAAAACTAGACAGCTGAAGGTGACACAAATGCCAGTGGGACTTCAGCTGATTTTTAAAAAGTCAGAACTTTTTGGAAAGAAAAAGTATACGGGTGAATTAAAAGATGGTCAGCTCTACAGTATGAAAACAAGAACCGAAACATTCATCCCGAACTTGACTGGAAACCAATGTAAAGAAGGTGAGACAGGTGTGATGTGAAACCCTGAAATATATCTGACTATAATACAGAATGAGGTTGAAAGGTTAAAAATCAGTGTTTCTGAATCTGTCAGGCCTGCTGTGGAGGTTGCTATGGTACTGACAACCAAAAAAAGGCAGAAACACAAAAACACCACTTTCTTGTGTCCAATGCTTTTACACTTGCTGTAAACAGTCCTTCTGTGGGGAGAAGATAATGGCCGTTTGTAGTTATGAAACAAATCCAACTTGGTCTTGTGAATAAAGTGTATTTGTTTTGGCTATATTTTGATTAAATGTGCTTATACCCATCATGTGGCTGACTGGAACTGACTTAGGTTTTTTTCACTTTACTTTCCCACTAAACACGTAATCACATAGATTCTTGTCGGTATATGAGCGCTGCAGTGTCCAGCAATACACTGGCAGTTTAAACCTGGATTCAGAGCTCAACAAGATATTTAGCACCTATGAACAGCAAAGTTAGTGCGATATAATTTTCTTCAAAACTGCAAATTTCACATCAATCCAGCGCAGCTTTGCTTTAATAACAAATGTCTGTGTAATCCGTGTTCTAATTGTCACACAATTGTCTTTATTATTTCATTCTGATGGGAATATGACTTTATCCATTTCTCTCTCTTTATGTATCTTCAACAATTTCTCAAAGGAAATTCCTTCACACAGATTTTTACAGACGTCGTCGGCACCCACCCTCCTGTATTTACTTTTTGCCAGGCAGCAACCTCCGGTTGTGAAAAGGGAAGCCAAATCTGGAGTGCCTTAAACCTGAATTCTCTCCGCTGGCCATCAGGAGGCGACTCTGGTTCTATAGAAGTCTATGAGAAAATGACCTACTTCTCTCTTGATTGATCTCTCAGTACACAATGTAAACATGAGTTTATGGTCTCAATCTCTAGTTACATGTCTTCTTCAATCCAGATATGTAGTTTCCCCATCCGTGATTGGATGCCAAAGGCCTAGGGGGCGCCGTTTTAGTTGTTGACTCAAGTGAGTGATATTTTGGTTTATTTTAGATAAACTAGCTCTTATTCTGAAAATCTTGTTGATTTATTTGTTTCAAAGAGCATCCAGTGGCTTTCTCTAACACAGACTTAACACTTAATTAGTATGACACCGTCACCACAGTTGATGCGTGTGTGTCTCACACATAGGCTACTCCTTCACAGCAGTGAAGAACAAAAACACCCGAGAGAAAGTTCAGAAGTGGTTTGCCACCTTATCTTGTTCTGGATGGGCAGGCATGTCTGGAACGTTGGCTGTCCACTTCCTGTTATTCAGTATTGACATATAAAAGCAGTGTTTCGGTCCCGTCTCCATGCCAGGATTTTACAGGCACGAGGTGGGGCAGACTACATATAGTCTCTAGATTTTCAGTTGCTAAATTGGGTATCAAGAACAGGTTTATTGTGCAGCTATCAAATGCTATGAAGGTTTGATTGTGTGTGAGTGTGTGTGTGTGTGTGTGTGTGTGTGTGTGTGTTAGTGATGAGGCAGTTGAAAAGGCAGGAAGCAGGGGAACAGTGCTGTTTTCAATTAGCATGCCAGTCTGAAAGTCATGTTTGGGTAGGAGGACTTTACAAGCAGCCACACTGCAACATACTGAATGAGAGGAGAGGGCGAGCTGCATACACTACATCTGTAGAGAGAGAGAGAGAGAGAGAGAGAGAGAGAGAGAGAGAGAGAGAGAGAGAGAGAGAGAAGCACTTAAACATTTGTACACGACCCTCTACTGCTACTATGCAATGTATTATAAAAGTTCTTCCTGTGTGTGTGTGTGTGTGTGTGTGTGTGCGCACTTGTGCTAAAGTTCGTCCTGCACAAAACCTTTTCACTCCTTCCAAAGAGCCGGGTAATCTGAGGACACGCGCCACCGAGCCGTCAGCAGCTCTAAACCCACACTTGATGTACAAAATCGCTGTGTTTATGAGCGATTCCGTGTTATTTCGCTCACTCCCTCCTGTAATGATGTTGCCCTCTAAACACATGGTTACTAACCGACCCGTCAGCCTGTCTTTAGGGGTAATAGCTGCTCGGTCAACGATTTATTAAAAATGTTAGCATCACGGAGGCTTGCTTAAAATGTGGGATCTGACACACATGGCCCGTAGGCATGGATGCATTCCTCCTTGTGCTTTATTGGCCTCCTATGTGCAAAAATTAAAGCTCATCAGCTCATTTGAACCCCTGTTCTGGGTGATTGGATTCAATGGAGTAGAAGACATATAAAATCCAGGTGTTGATACAGATGCTGCGACCACCCAAACTGACAAAGCAGCCGAGATATCAGAGCAGTCACCACATAAATTACAGGACAGGATAAAGGCCCGTTACTGAAAATATAACCTTCATTAGATGAGTTTATGTAGTTGTTGACGTTCGTTAAACTGTGTAGATCAGTCGGCCTCATCACCACTCTCATTTCACCAGGAGACCATCTGCAAAAGCCCAGACTACATTCAATTTCTACAATATTAGGCACATTGCATTGTATTATTCACATGCAAGATCATTCAAGCTGGTCGCCCTGAAGTGGTCCCAGATACCATCCTGTCTGGGTTCATTACATCATCCAGAGGTGCTATGTGAAAGCTGTATTCACTGAATCTAGCAGGATACACGTCAGCTGGTTTACCACAGCTGGATGAACCCAAAATAAACTATTTAGCTGTGATTTAATAGCAATAAACAGATGAAATAACTCCATAATGATGGTGATTAGTAAAAAGTCTAAAGTCATGCTTTGATAGGTTTGTCTGCATTGACTTTGTATGGAATAGGGAATATGCTTTGTGTTTAGTGTGAAAACAGCATAAGGCCATCTAAGGCTTCTGCCGCATCACAACCACTGGATGTGTAGGTGTGTGCATGTTTTGAACTGTACTGGTGTACAAAGCATTGCTCTCAGCAGTCTAAATAATAATAGCATTATATCCTAAGCCAAACAGGTCCACACACTCTTCAAAGCATATTGCCTTTTCATAAAACAGAGCACTGGGATTGAGAGGAGACCTTGGAGGGGTTTCTGGGTACTTTGCTGTGCAGAGGAAGAGGCAAAATGAGCTTTTCATTCCAACTTTGGCACCGTCTCTATCAAAGTGGGGCTTAAAAAGAGGCAGTATGGAGGTTGGGCTCCTCAGTGTGCTATTCACGTTTTCCCAGGCACATCCAAAATAAAAGTCCCACGGTGCTTTTGTTGCTGATGGTTGCACAACTTCACCAGGTTTTCTTTTTCCTCCTTCGTGGTCCTGCACAGCTGAAGGACTTGTGTTAGCTGCTTGATGGCAGAGATTCATTAGAGAAGGTTTCAGCAGTACATTAACAGTATTCTGTTATGGCTGTGGACAAAAGAACTGCATGAAGCTAAACGCTCGTCCAGTGCTCTGCCCAATGAAACACTGGTGACACTGGCTGACGTGTATCCAGAGTGCATGTTCCATTCCTGTTCACTCCAAAGACATACAGCACATCGGAAGAATAACATATATAGATCCATCATCCATAACAATCTAAATGTGTAACACACACTTAAGGCTTATTCTACAGGTTCAGCTAAAACATTACAACTTTTTAGATTAAGATTAAGCCAATTTTGCAGTGGAGGCAACACACTTGCCTCACAGGTAGGATCAGAGGGGTCGTCCTCCAAATCACAAGATCGGTGGTGGATACCCAGCTATCTATGAGATTAGATCCTGCTGGGTAGCACCTTGCATGGCAGCCTCTGCCATCAGTGTGTGACTGTAGACATGTCCTGAAAAGTGCTATTTAAATGCTGGTCCATTTCCCACTTCATAATGACAAGTTATGTTGTGCTACCTGATGCTAGTTAGGGCTTCCAATGGCTAACAAGGATCTGCCAATATGTTCTCATTGTAACTCATCACATACTTTGTCTGACCATTTTCTAACCTCTACTCTCCCACACAGTCTCTGGAAACGTGGTTAACTTTGGAAACTTGACCAAAAACACGGGCTTAGTGTTGTGTTCACTTACGATGTAGATCCTATATTATACCACTAGGTGGTGCTATGAGTAATTCCATAGTAGTTGTTAAGGGGAACTTGTTCTGAGACCTGCATGTGAATGGAGAATGTGCCATGCTGCTATGATTAAACATCCATTACCATCCTTCTTGATACTCCGTTCTTGGACATCCAAACCTTACAAATTGGCGATGAGACAACCCAGCGAGCAATACTAACTGAAGATGGCTTTGAATACACCGTTCCGGATTTTTTTCTGCCATGCCCGGGAGAACCGGCAATTCCCTTCAAGGCATGGGTGAGGATGTTTGAGAATTACCTCCTTGTGATTAATGCAACTGGAAATGCATGGCCAGAGCCAAGGAAAATAGCATTATTACTACATTGCTTGGGCTCAGAAGGGCAAAGAATTTTCCATACCATACCTGAATCGGGAAATGACTTGGCAACTGCTATTGCTGCACTAGAGAAGCATTTCAACCCTGCAATAAATGTGGTTGCAGAGCGCCATGCTTTCAGAAAACGAATCCAAGGAGCCCAGGAAACAATACTGCACTATATTGCTGCATTAAGAGAACTGGCTGCAACATGCGAATTCGGAGCAAATGGAGACGATATGATTCGAGATCAGCTTGTTGAGCATGTGGCTAATTCTCGTATTAGAGAGAGGCTGTTATTGAAAGAAAAGCTTACATTACCTGAAGCCATTACTATAGCCACTCAAGTCGAATCAGCAACCGAGCAAGCTAAAGCTATGGCAGGTGACAAGCACTTACCTATACAAGTGGTCCAGACAAAAAGTGCAGAGCGTAGAAGACGATCACCACACCAGGGCACCAGTACAACATCACGCCAAGGTTACATGGCAAATCCATCTCCAAAACCTACCTCATTCTCCTCTGGACGTACCTGCTTTCGCTGTGGTTCAGACAAGCACCTTGCCAATGCACGTGAATGCCAAGCGACAAAAGTAAACTGCAAAAATTGTGGAAAAAAAGGACATTTTGCACGTGTCTGCCAGTCTACGCAGACTCATTCACTGAAAGAGGTTGAAGTGCCTGAATACACACTTTTGCTAGTGGAAGGAACAGACACTCCTGATAAGATAGAGTGCACAGTGGACATTCAAGCTGCCCAGACCGTGAAGACAATGAAATTAACTGTGGACACTGGAGCTTCAGTTTCTGTCTTACCCAAATGCATTTATGAGGAACATTTCAAGAAAACTCCTCTTCAACAGTCTCCTGTTCGTCTAGTGACATATTCACGAACACCTATCAATGTGCTGGGCTGCATGCAAGCAACTGTTCATAAGGATGGCATTAAAGGTCCAGCCAACTTGTATGTCGTGGACTCAGGGACTGCACTGATGGGCAGGGATCTCATATCTGCTCTCCACCTGCGCATTGAGGGTAATACTGTTTACCCACCATATACATCAACCTTTCCTTTGCCACCTACAGCTTCAGTGGAGCATCTAAGCACATGTCCAGCTGCACCAACTGTTGGATGTGCTATAGGCTTCATGCATCAAGTGAAGATTTCACCAACTGCTGTTCCTGTGCGTCAAAAGCTGAGACGCCTACCTTACTCAGTGAGATCTGCTGTGTCAGAAGAGCTGAACCTGTCACCTCTCAGCTGGAGTGATAGAGCGCATTGACTCTTCCCCTTGGGTCTCGCCGATAGTGGTCACACAGAAGAAGACAGGAGGAATTTGAATGTGTGTAGACCTTCGCGAGCCAAACAAGGCAGTAATCATAGACAGCCACCCTCTTCCTCACATGGAGGAACTGCCCTCCACACTGACAGGAGCTACGGTATTTTCAACCATAGACTTGGAAAGCGCATATCACCAACTAACCCTTCATCCTGAGAGTCAGGATTTAACAGCGTTCATCACGCATGAAGGGCTGTTCCGGTTTTGCAGAGTTCCCTACGGCCTTGCATCAGCACCAGCTGCATTTCAAAAGCTGATGGCCACAGTGCTGAGAGGAGTGCCAAATGTATAGACCTACCTTGATGACATTATTTGCTATGGGCACACAGCACAACTGCATGACACTGCTCTTGAAACTGTACTGCAACGTCTTAAAAAGGCAGGCTTACAGATTAATGAAAAGAAATGCCACTTTCGCCAATCCAGCCTGAAGTTCTTGGGACACCTGGTGACCGCTGATGGCATCAAACCTGACACAGAGCATTTACAAGCGATTACACAGGCCCCTCCTCCCAAAGATGCTGCAAGAGTCTTCAAAGCCTGTGTCCAAAGTGCAATCCTCCAGAATAAACAGTGGAAACCTGCAACAACTGATTTTCTTCAGGCATATCGTGCAACACCTCATGCCATGACTAACGCATCACCATTTGAACTCATGCATGGACGCAACATGAGGACAGCGCTGAATGTTCTTGCTCCTCCGGCTGTGACAGCTCATGATGATGAGGTGCGTTACAGAGTTTCCCTTCGCCAGTCACACATGAAGCAGTACTGTGATGCCAGACGGGGAGCTCGCCCTCCTTCATTCAAAGAAGGGGATAGGGTGCGAGTACGGAAACCTGTGCATGTTCCAAAGGGACATCAGAAATTCTCTACACCAATTAAGATCAAGAAACAAGTGGGTCCTAGCACCTACATCTTGGATGATGGAAAAACCTGGCATGCTTCCCATCTCGCTTCAGTATCTGTCAAGCATCCAGAACCTCCAGCTCAGCCAAAGACCGCTCCGGAAGAACCAGCTGAGCCGAGGAAGGACCAAGGAGCAGGAGATCGTCCTGCCAGAGAACATAAGCCACCAGACTGGCTGAAGGACTATGAGACATAAAGAACCAAGACTGGTTATGAAAGTAGTTAACCTGTTGTTACATATTTTGTTAATTCTTATGTGCATTGTTATTTTTAGAACATGTAAGCAGTCTAGTCTGGAAATATTTGACTTAGGTTACTAGACCGATTTCATATTTTATTTACGTTACAATTCTGCCGTGTTTGAGACCTGTTTTATTGCTGTTCTGTCAGAAGAAGAATCAATCTTTAAAGGAGAAATCCGGTCATTTTTGACCCCATTTCCGTTGTCCTCAGGGTCATCCCGACTTATTAGAAGCAAAAAACCAGACAAAAATTGACGTTGCCTAGCCCGAGATCTGTGCCTGCCTGGCAGCCTTCCAGACTCTCTCCAATGCTAACCCATTGGGGCACGTTTTATCTGCTTTCCTGGGCCCCAGAAAACAATTCCAAGACCTATGCAACACAGGTTGGGTCCGTACCAGACACCACGGCGCTCGTTTAGCTCAAATAGTGTTGCAAAACGACATAAATGTGTGTTTTAGCATGAAGTTACTCACCTCAAATCACCCCGTAGACATTAGCAGTAGATAGCCGAGCGCCTGTCGTCCCTCCCAGTCACCTCGTAGTTTTGATTTTGTATCCATAAAGAAACGACCGAGCAGTGCAGTCGTCCTGTCCGTAATAAATCCAGGAAGCTGTTATGTCCATATGTATGACTATGTTACAACATAGCAACGATAGCTTCAGCTAGTAACGTGCCGGGCACTCGTCCGTCCCTGTCACCGCAGAAACAAAAACGTTTTCCTCGTAGTTTTGATTTTGTATCCATAAAGAAACGACCGAGCAGTGCAGTCGTCATGTCCGTAATAAATCCATGAAGCTGTTATGTCCATATGTATGACTATGTTACAACATAGCAACGACTTACAGCTAAACAGTAGCCTGGAGCCAAAACAATGCAAGTCTCGCGCAAGTTCCCGTCTGCCGTCCTCACTCTGGAGCTGTTTTCAAGCCAGTACAGTGACAAATCTTGGACAGTCGCGTGAGGGTCACTTTGATCTCACTCTGTTGATGAGAGACTGCAGTCTGCACACGCGACACGCGACTCCCACTCGTGCTGTCAACACAACTAGCCTACTGAGACTGCTTGAAATTTGTTGTGGCTGTAGCTGCTTCAACTGTCACACAGGCTAAGCAATCTTACTATGTAGGCTAGCGCTAGTTACACTGTCATATGGACATGACGGCACTGCTCGGTGGAAGTTTCTGGGGCCCAGGAAAGCAGATAAAACGTGCCCCAGTGGGTTAGCATTGGAGCGAGTCTGGAAGGCTGCCAGGCAGGTACAGATCTCGGGCTAGGCAACGTCAATTTTTGTCTGTTTTTTTGCTTCTAATAAGTCGGGATGACCCTGAGGACAATGGAAATGGGGTCAAAAATGACCGGATTTCTCCTTTAAGTAAAGGGGGGATGTTGTGTTCACTTACGATGTAGATCCTATATTATACCACTAGGTGGTGCTATGAGTAATTCCATAGTAGTTGTTGGGAACTTGTTCTGAGACCTGCATGTGAATGGAGAATGTGCCATGCTGCTATGATTAAACATCCATTACCATCCTTCTTGATACTCCGTTCTTGGACATCCAAACCTTACACTTAGGTTTCGACAGGGAGGGTCATATTAGATGCATGAGAAAGAAATATGGGTACAAGTGGCTGGCTCCTGTCAGATCTCATCTTTGAAAATATTAAAAAGCTAAAAGTACATCCATGATTCAATGTGATTTCCATGCTTGCATGCAATTACAATTTAAGTAAAATGAATTTCTGTCCATTCAGTTAATTGGGGAGGACAACTGTAGTCAGAGTACATTATCCAATAAACTACATTTCCCTGTCGTGGATTATTTCTGACATATTATATTCTTTCTGATTAATAATAAGTCCTAACAACTTGAGCTGAGCTTCTATTTGAGCTCATTTTCTCAAGCAACAGAAATCGACATCATGGTAATTAACTGCGATACATGTTGAGGACCGGTCAGCTTTTATCGATTAGAATGGGGAACCTCGTTACAAGGGACTCAGCTGTTACGCCGAAATGAGCTGAAACCGAAACTGAAAATAGTGCCGAGAGGACAGACAGATGCTGTAATGATTTTATAAAGTGAGTGCACCTTGTCCCACCCTCATACAATGGGTCCCAAGCCCATCCCTCTGGGTTATTTCCAGGTGGAAGCACAGGCAAGTGGCTTTAGCAGCTGGTTTATGTGAAGGCTTACAAGATGAGCTTGACATCTTCCAAGCCTCCAAATACATAATACAGAAAGATGTTATTGGAGAAAAAAAATAAAAAAAGGGCCTAAAGACCCAGAGCTGGATGCTAAAATGAAAAAGCCTCTCTTAAGGCCTAGATAAAGGGTGGGGTAACATCCTGATTGGCAGAGAGGGGAACTGCACCAAGCTGCTCTCTGTTCCTAATTACAAATCAATCTCCAAACCTGCTCAACAGGTGATCTGAATAAGCCTCCGAACAACTCAGGGGGATTGTGACGTTCAGCTAAAATGAACTGGGAAAAAGGAAATGAAGGAGGGAGGCTGCAAAACAACAGCAGTGAATCACAGAAAAAGATACCTCGCTGGCTGCATGATACGAAAAATAAAGGGAATATACTTTGAGTCTTCAGGTTTCCTTGCTGCTTCACAAGAAAGAAGCCCAACAAGACTTGTAAATAACTTTGAGCTAAGACTTCAAAATAATAGCAGTAATACTTAAAATGTATACTAGAAATTAAATAACAAACAAAAAACATGTGCAACTTAAATAAATTCTCAATTATGACATTGTTCTGAGAAAAAGTAAGCAAATTACTTAAACAATACAATGGGAACAATTACACAAAGCATGAAGTCCATCATGTTTTATTGGACTAATTTAGATTTCTTTTGTGTGAGACTTGGCCACATGAAAATGCTCCGTCAGCAGTATTAAAAGTGGCTGATTATATGGGCTCAAAGGGAGGCGGAGTCACCATTTATTTGATTCCACAGTAATAAAATTCAGTGGTCTGAATATCATCCTCTCACCACAAATGGCTTTTGTTCTTATTGGAATTTCTAAAAATAACTTTCTCTCAATAGTTCAACTCAAATTTCTGCTTCTAACCTGAAACTACAGAGAGAAGATAATAAAGACGCGATTAAAGATTTCTCCAGCTGATAAGTGGGCCCACGAGTGTAGCTAAGGCCTTGTTTGGCGGCCACCTCTAAGTTGTCAGTTGTCCATACACACATAACAGTGTGTCTTAAAGATGCAGTCTGAACGTTCTCCAATTCCCCTGGTACACAAGCTGATCCAGTACCGGATAGAATTTTAAATTAATTGAATAAGTTAAGTGCTCTTTCTGACCATAATGTGATTGTGGTGGCCAGAAGACTAACCAATAAGCTATTTAGGCTTTTTGTTGGGGAATATGAGTCATTTAAAATCCCCAGATAAACAAACAAACAGGAGACTTGAAAAGTGCTGTCCAGCACATAAAATTGGATGATTTGCTGTTGCAGAGAACTAATGAGACACACTAACTATAGTCCGATGGTGCTCTCCATGCAGCACTGATATTATAAGTCTATTAATTAAAATTGTTTTGCCTGCTGTCCTTTCTGCATTTAGCAATTTAAAGTGTTCTGATTTAAGTGTGATTATGACTTTACCTTCTTCTTATTGGTGTAATCTCACGATCCACGCATCAGTAGCCGGTGCTTTTGTACCAGTTGATCTCTTATCTCTAACATAACCTGCTCCAGAGCAGTTTAGGTGTGCGGCATAAGTTACCATGGTCAATCTACCCGGTAAGAAGTGAACCACTGAAAACCTGACTTAAAATCTCGCGTCTGGTGTCGGGGCGGACGAAAACGGAAACTATGGAAATACTTGAATACTTGAACAGACTATTAAAAAGTAGACTGAACATGACTTTATTATCGACAAGCCCTCAATCCTTTCATGTTGGACCGAGGACAGACTGGACGTCACAGTGACTCCAGATTCAAATCTGCATCTCTACTGCTACTAACTCGACTCAACCCGGGATTCTCCAGAAGTCTGACTGTGCTTTCTTGTCCGGTAGTGGCCGTGGTCCTGCCTGATGCCGACTGCTACCTGGCTTGATCTGGTCCATGGAGGCACCATATTGGGGCTCCACCTGCCCCACTGTGATGCTGCTCAACGTTGACTGGTCTACTAAAAATTGAATTGACTTTGAAGACTCCTACCCTAACACTAACCCTAAGGTACAAGTAGAATCAGGATGGGCTGGTGCTAGCTTGTTAGCATGCTCATTTCTTTGACATGACGTCAACACTGTAACCTCATCTGTTGAAATGTATTGAAGAGATAATGGAGAATTTAAAGATATCAGAGGTAGACTGATATCATCACAACCTCAGGCTTGTGTCGGGTGCCTGTTGGAGACTATCCCAGTGTGCATTGTAATCAGACAGTGCAGTTCTGTAGATATTGAAAAAATTTAAATTTCCCGCATGGGTTCTGGCCTGGGATTAGCCTGTCCTGTTTCTTTGAACCTTCACCTTGTGCTCTTTCATCACAACATGAAAAGTTTGAGGGAAATACTCCCTGAGCTGTAGTGATCAAATGTGAACTGAGCAGATTTGAACCAACCACCGTCATATATCCTGCATGATAATTTAAGTCTAATTAAAATGTAACTCCATATTTGATTTGTTATTTATTGGGCCAAAGAGCTATTCCCAGAATCAGGTATCAGGTCCGATGCTGTGATCATGTAAAACTATTCATAGAGAACCACCCAATACCACTAAGGCAACGTGACGTTAATCTCTCATCACTTTAGTTTAAACCAAAAGTTGTATCAGTTTGATGATGTAATAAATAAATTAATACATTTGCATGCTGTCGGGATCTAGAAAGTAAGCTATAAAAATGTAACTAAAAAGTCAGTTTTTTTTAGGATGACTCAGCTCTAAAGCTCTTATTTCTTCTCCTTTGAGAAAAAATTGTCAGCTGAATTAATGAAGCAATATTGCCTAAATGATAGAAGACAAAAACAGTACAGTAAGTAAATTAAAAATCTTTCTCAGTAAGGAAAAAACATATTTTACTCAATTAATCTCAAATAGTCAGTCATTTAGAAGTCAAACCTCCTCAAGTGTAAAAGCGACTGACAATAAGTACATTTGTCGAAATAAAGACACCACAACATATAGTAGTCAAGGCAGGAGATGACCAGTGCTTGGACCCAACTCCTGGTCCACTATATGTTGTGTCCTTTGTGAGGAAAGTCCCAATCCTGCAGATATCGTAGAGGGCAAATCTGCAGGATCGGGCCACAGCAGTGATGTTGGGGGTGCAGGATAGTTGTTCATCGAGGATTACACCCAGGTTACTCGCAGTTGACGAAGGCAATACTGATGTCCTCGACAGTGATCGATAGGTCTATGTGAGGGCAGTCTTTCCCCGGGATGAAGAGGAGTTTGGTTTTATGCATTTCAAACTCCAGACGGAGATGTCTGCCAGACATTCCAAGATGTGAGTTGCAATGTGAGTGTCAGAGGTTGGGGGAAAAGAGAGGATTAGCTGGGTGTCATCTGCGTAACAATGGCAGGAGAATCCATGTTATGTGACTACAGAGCGGTCCTAGTACTGAGCCTTGAGGGACACCCGATTCCAGAGAACAGGGTTTGGACATAGAGCCACTCCATGTGACCTGAAAGGTGCAATTTGTCAGGTATGATGTGAGCCAGGGTGGAGAGGAGGATTTGGTAGTTGAAATGGTGCCCGCTTTCTTGACTGCAGACTGGCAGTTCCATAGCCCCCCTAGTACTTCCGTACCGGTGGAGAATGGTGGGTAGCAGAGATTGGATGGGTTACAGTCTCGACCGATGGGTCTCTGGTGAAATCTTCTCCGGTTTGATGTCCTGACTGGGATAGGACACATGGCTGCGATGGGTCGTGGTTGAGATGTTATGCCTTCCTCAATGGACTCCCGCAGATCGACTCCATTGTCTTCGTTCGGCTGTCCTGACGCTGCAGCTGACGCTGTAGTGACAAGCTCTCAAGTGCTTGGTTTACCTCATGCAGTGTTAGCCCCTCCCTCCAATCAAGTCTATTCACTACAGCTGAGATGGCTGAAACTATGTAATTGCCCACTCAGTATGAACAGCTTGACAATAATTTAAATAACAAGCTAGCTAGACAAGACTAAATATTACAACTAGCTCTACTCACAGAATGCCTAAACCCAAATCTACAATTAGTTTCAGACTTACCAACAAGATACAAAGCAGCTTCCTTCCTTTCTTCAGACAAAATGTAGCTTGAGTCTAGTCATCCAATGTAAACTCATCTGCGTGTTTATTAGATGCTCAGAGAAAATCCTCCTGTAGTAGTGACCCGCCAAAAAACCCAAACAGGACTTTCAACCAGGAGGCCGGTGTTCGTGTCCCAAAGTGTGTCTTCCATACTAATGTTACGTTCTTTATGTTCTACTTAGTCTAAGTATTTATTTAAAGCCCAACCATCATGTCCTTCCTGAACCTAACTAAGTGTCTTTTTTTGACATCGCAATGTTAACCACGTGTTTACTGCGACCATATTGGAGCACCATTAGAAAGTGGTGCAAAGGGGTGTGACAAAGTTGGGATCAAAATGTGTCGCTATTATACAGCATTTGTTTTTTCGGCAACCCCGAACACAAGCGGACGTATACTTTGCCAAAGAAGTGGAACGTTGATAAACTATTGTAACTTCTCAGCCATTGTCTCGCTCATATGGAACATATTTCTCATGCTTTTTCTGCAGGCCTGCCGATGGGTAGTGCGATGCCCAATCTTACATTCTTGGGGGCTTTTAGAGCGTTTGATGAAACAGTAGGGGAGAGAAGCTGGCGGTCTGGGCTGGGATGTTAGGGAAGGTAATTAGTGCAGAAATCCCACAGAAATATCTCTCATTAAACTCCAGTCAGGCCGCTGTCCCAGCATCCATCTGGAGGCCTTTCCCTTAATTTCTTTTATTGACAATTGTTGGAGCTTTTATGACACTTTCTTTATAGTCTCCTTCAGAAACCTATATAGCTATATTAATCCAGAGATACATTTAAAGAGTCTGCTCATATTCACAGTGTGGGCCCCCAGGGCCTACATGGTACTTAAACATTAGTTCATAAAAATAGCACACATACATGGAATGCATTTTTCAGTTAGTTCTGATTTTTCCCCCTTATATACTTCTAACACTGTCCATGTGTAGTTTATGTTCAATAAACCAAATGTTTTAGTAATACACAACCATAAAAGCATGTGTAACAATCCATGAAGTAAAACCCGTATAGGGTAAATGTTCAGTGTTGTTTTTGTAATACCTAACTAACTGTTAATATCATGTTGTTATCTGATGCAGCACATTTTAATCTCGGTGTGAAATTCAATGAGGAATTATAGCTTCAATCAGATTATGGCTTATATACAGTTATGGCTGGCTCACAAGTTAATTACTCCTCACATCAGTGTGGCCTTCCCTCTTCTATCAGCTGTTCCATGTGTCCGTAGCATAGACTGTATATAAGGAGTGGGTTTAGTCATGGTGATGTTGGTTTGAGGACTGCAGGTTTTTTTGTTGTTGTTGCAATTAGGCCGTCGCCATCTTGGAGTTTTTGCAACCAGTGAAGGAAGTGACCATATTCCGACTGCGGAGGAGCAACGCATGGATCTGATGTACACAAGCGGCAGAGCGGCACGCCAAGCAGCAACCTTACTGCACCTGGCTTCTAAGGTGGAAAGTTAGCATCCATAATTTGAGATGGTGACATATGGGCCATTTTAGCTAAATGCTCAGGAATAAGTGGAGCGAATAGCTTTAATAGAAAAGGGTCATGATTGTCCTCCCCAGTGGAGCTCTTGGGGTCCAAGCCATTCAGAGCCCTTAGGACTTCACTAACTGTGAAGGGGGTTAAAGAAACACCAGGAAGTCAGCACCTGCCTGGGCACCAATGAGGGGATGGTTGCAGGGGTGATCTCAACTTTTCTTCAAAAATGTGGCCAGCTGTAGCAAAATGTTTATTAAAAGCTGAACAGATCTCAGTGGGGTCTTGTAGTATGTGATTCTCAAGCATTATAGAGGAAGGAATAGAAGCAGTTGCGTTGGAGGTGATGGATTTCCTCTTTCCAGAAAAGAGGATTTGAATAGGAGTTGGAAAGCAAGTTGAGATGATGTTTGACTTAGCTTGTCTGACCTAAGAAGTACATTTATTTCAGATTTTCCTGAAGTTGGCCCAATCGAGGTCAGATTTTTTACGTCTGGCCAAAGACCAAGCTTTGTTTCTGGAAAGAAGTAAAGTGGACAATTCAGATATTAGCAATAGAAAGAAAGGAATCACAAAAAAAGTCCAGGGCTAGCGTAACATCAGTGATTTCAGAGGTGTTGTGGATGTTGCTGCAATACAAATCAGTTAGGAATGCCTGCTCATTAAATTGCTTCATATTTCTTTTTCAAACAACTTTCTTTAAGTGAGTGTCTCTGATACAAGCTATGGGGCAGTGGTCGCTGACCCCTAGGTCAAAGACTCCACTAGCTAAGATTTTTTTGTCAGGTTTGTTTGAAAAGATTAAATCTATAGTGGATGACTTAGATGGGTTCAGGAGGTTAGGTCTAGATGATTCAGTGATTAATTTAGTTAAATTGAGACAGGAAGAGACCTCCTTTATGTAGTCAGAGGCAGCAGAGGACCAGTCGGTATTAAAATCACCAAGAATAATTACTTCGGATTTGGACTAAGTGGAAATTAGGTCAGCCAGCTGATCTAAGGATCTGGCAGTGGCTGAGGGAGGTCTATAGACTCCAATAACTATTAAAGTGTTATCAGGTTTAGACACATATTGAACCTTCAGAGCAAGAAATTCAAAGCACTTAGGGACTGAGACAGAATGAAGGGTATGTGAGCCCCATTCCTCGGGCTCCTATCCGTTCTAAAAATATTAAAATAATTTAAAGCAACCTGAGCGTCGTTCACATTACTCTTGAGCCATGTCTCAGAGAGGACCACAATATCTGGGTTAGCTTGGTCAATTAGGAGTTTTATATTATCTAGTTTCTGGACCAAAGAAAAGTCAGATAATACACTGCATGTTACACATCACCCAATGAAACAGAAAAAAGGCTGTATTGTCAAAGAGTTTAGGATTTCATACTAATCATTATCCTTAAATTAAATTAAATGTTATTAATGTGGTTTCCTTGGCCATCTGTCTGGAATGTTGCAGGTGTGTCGCATAGCCCAAAGAGGATTTGGACTATGTGGAACTGAAGCAGACAGCCATGTGCTTTGAAGGCTGCTTTTGGTCCGGACTTTTCTGCAGCTGCCACCTGCCCGTATCCTCGAGACAAATCCAATGATGTGATGAAACGTGCTCTGAGAAGGAAGCCATGAACACAAGGCAAAGAGAACCTGGTCCTCTACAATTGGCTCAACAGTGTTGTGCAAGAGCAGTAGTGAAAGAGCAGCGAAATGAAACCAAAATTAACTTCCCATATAGAAACATCAGGGTTAACCCTCCTGTTTAACATCAGTTATCCTTCGGGTTAATTTGAACCCAGCAATTTAAACCTTCAGAACATGATTTTAACAAAATGCTTCAGGTACTTCATGTTTTTTGTTGACAACCTAAATAACCCATTAAATAAAACATAACCCCGTCTCCCACCCTTTATTCATCCAGAATGTAATAACCAAATCACAAAAAAATCTCTTAACATTAGCAGCACTAAGTCTACCCAGTCATTCAACTGGCGAGCTGGACCATGATGACATTCCACTTTTGGAGGTAACACATGCAAATGCATCCAAAGTGTGTACAGGACATTGCAAACATATCATCATGTAAATCAAATATTTCATTTTTTGCCCCTATTCAATTAGGAAAAGTCACTGAATATCAAGCAAAATGTTAACCCTCTTTTTAGGGATGTTAAACATTAAATGGGGTCAAATTGACCCTAAGATAACACACACACACACACACACACACACACACACATCCATACCATGAAAGCCTCACACACACTAATCCCTGCTGCCGGTGGCCTCTTTGTTTTCAGCGTCATCTAACTTCTTTACAGGTGACTGAGTGACCCCTGCCTGGAGATTAACTAATTTCTTTAACAACGTAGAGCAGCGTGTCACATTTACTACTGTCTCTGCCTTCAGACATGACTGGAAAGCTCAGGGAACTGAGCTCATATGTAGTGAGTGTGTGTGTGGAAACCTCTGTTGTCATGTGGGTCTGAGGATGATGATGCCACTATCAGCTGAAATCTTTTGAGAACAGATTATTTTCAAAGAGCAGAGGGATCGTCTGTGATAAGCCGCTTGATGAGTCGAGTAGGATCGAGTAGAGAGCAGCGCAGGCTTCTGACTTCCTCACTACTTTCCGTCGGCAGCCAATTAATGTCAATTGTCAACTCTATTCCAAAGAAAGTCTCCGAATCTATCAAGAAAGTTGTCATCACTGACAGTCCGTCCCTCCAAAGCCCCCAAATGATCATGATCAATGTACACAACCAACATGGCTACCGTTGGTACTCACAGCTGTCAAGCTAGTGTGGAAGACTTCATTGACACACAATGAGTGCATGTCGGTAGGCAGACAGGCAGGAAGGTCTAGGAAGGTCTGGATGAAATGATTGGACGGAGTCATGCAGTCCTGCGACAGCATTAAGTCCAATGTTTTGGTGACCCATCCATCCAACAACACCTCCTGCCTTCATCAACTTTGTCGTTCCAACTTCCTCCTTTGCTCCCATCATAATTACTGTGGCTGCTAGAGGGCGCTGTCACATGACCATAAACAGATGTTTCAAAGTGCTGATGACTGATGTTGTCCTTCGTGACAGAACGGTCTCCATAAATGATATAATGAGTGTTCCTGCTAGACTTCCTGCAAGAAATGTTTAAACTAATTGTGCATGCACTCTTTTCCATAATTTTTCATTGAATATTTCCCATGGCCCCTGAACCTATGATCCTGTGCTGTACATATCACACCACAGGCCTGTGTGGGTTTGAGTGCTCGAAAGTCAAGCCCTCAACAACAAAAAACAACCACATGCCCGTTTACTGACACGTTATACAATCAGAACATTGTCTGATCTGCCAAAAAGCCAACCGGCTCTCGGTCAGGGTTAGAACGATGGTGGTTATGGTGAAAACATTGTGAAACATCTCCGGTTTCAAAGACACTACCATCCACAGCCACTTCCTTTGCAGTGTTTGAAACAATGTCACACCACATCCACCTTTTGCTTCTGACAGCATCATTCGCACCATCGCAGATGGGTGCTTAAAGAAAGATAAAGGAAAACGTATTCGCAGGTCATTTAAAGCAGCGGACATACAGGGCAGGGTTGTTTAGATAATGACTGATTGTGATCGTGAGCTGGCAAAGGAACGCAACGGTTTCCGAGCCTTGTAGCTGCGTTTCATGGACCGGCCGAATCGATGTAGTCAGCCTGTCTGCACTGTAATTGCACAAGAAAGAAAGCAAGCAACAAATGATTCATAACACGTGTGACTCATCGCTGTAAACTGGCAATCATGGCAGTTTGCGACTGCTGTTTAAATACGTGAAGAGTGTCTGAAAATGTACAGCTCGAAGATATTTTAAGTATTTGAAATGTCGGCACTATTTCATAAAAATGGTGTTCCAAATATAACAGAATTACTTACATTTCGAAGGAAACCTATTTTTTCCTGCATGTTTGTTTCTGAAGTTTCATAAATATGTATTCAGTGACAGTAACCAAAGGTCGGGGTGATGGATGGGTCAAACAAACACAGGACTTTCACCCAGAAGGCCCAAGTTCGTGTTCCTCATAACACCAAAAGTTAACTTTTTCACTTAGTCCAGCGTACATCTGTAGCTTTCATAACATAACAGATTGCTTTTAAGCCAAATCCTTTTTTTGTTTTGTTTTAATTTGCAATAATAACTACATGTTTAAAACTGGAACTGGAATTTAGGAAATAAATAGGTTTCCTTTGAAACATAATTGAGAATGTGTGTGAGTGTGGGAATGTAATTCTGGACAGAATTGGAAATAAAAGTATGTTCTGCTGTTTGTTTGGAAAAGCTTACTGACCCAAAGAAATAAAATGCAGGCAGCAGGTACATTTTATATTATCAGCTGGATGTAACCGGCATTGTGGAGAAGACGGTAAGGTTGTGCACCGCTGCTTCCTCTGGTTCATAAGAAAGGCATTAAAGTAAAGCTCCTGGGCACTGGGGTTGGAGGTGGGTCTGTAAACCTTCATACATGAGGAGGTTTGACGGAATATGTGAGAGATTATTAGAAAGCTCAGATAGATATTAATGTGAAACTCCAGCAGTTTACTCCACTACTCCTCTGAAGACTGTGGCCGTATGTGTCGTGGTCCTTCCCTGTACAACGAACACCGTCAACAGTTTCCAGTGACACGTGTTTCGTATGGGGGAGGATGTGCGGGACCCGGGTCAACACAGGACTTAACCTGCTGTTTGTGTTGTGCTGATGAAATAAACCTTAAAGTTTGTTTTCAACAGACACTATGCCAAACAGAGACTTCAGAAAGTCCACATACGGTGGCTGGGATTGGGTCCAACAAACACAGGACTTTAACTCGGGAGACCCTTGTTTGTGTCCCGTGTGAAAAAAAGTCAATATTGACTTATTTCAACATACTTTATTATAATTTGATTAGTTTGATTAATTTGAGTAGTTGTCTCTATATAATAAACAGGCTTATTTTATGTAAGAAACACATTTGTTTTAACCCAATGAACACTAGAGGGGTTCCTAGAGCGACAGAAGTGTAGGGCCAGAGAGCCAGCATCAGTATTTCACCAGTTGGGGCTGAGAAAGTCTTGGTGTGCCAGATGCTGTCTTCCTCTCTCTAGAAACACTTCTGAATCCCCTTTTTGCTGAATGGAAATACATGTCTTTTACCTCGGAAGCTCATGTGTTAATGTTTGAGGAAAAATATGTATCTGCAAAAGTACATTTCAACCAAGACTGTGCCATTTTTGTCGTTATAAATTCTTTCTACAGCTGCGATGTTTAGTGGAAATGTCAGCTCCACAGATCATATTCAAACATATGTTCTTGTCAGGAGGGGAAACTGTGCACAATTAGAGACATGGCAGTCTCAGCATGATGCTTATTACGCCCAAACAACTTCTTTACTGTGGCTTGAGAATAAATCTGGGACAAATTAAACCATCAAATGACACGTACCAATTAGAAAGTTACAAAGTAGAGATCTGTTCACATAGTAATAATCCATTGCCAATGGGCTGGCTTTTATAATTGATGCCAGTTCGACTCACTTTTAAAACAATCACTGATTGTTTTAATTGGTAGCATGTTTGTGCTGTGTGTGCTGTGTGTGTGTGTGTGTGTGTGTGTGTGTGTGTGTATGTATGTGTGTGTGTCATTCTGATCTTTATAAAAACAGAGGTCATGCTGACAGAGATACTTCCATGTCAGATGGATGTGGGAGTTAATTGGAGGGTAAGTGGGTGGAGGATAGAGCCTGAAACAAAAAACAAAAAATAGATTTTGCGAAGGAACATTTGCAGTGTTGGAAACTGTAACAATGACTTTTTCAAAATGTCCCTATTTGAAACGCCCTTGCCGTGCTCACGGTGTGGTGACTAGGAGACCGTCCACACAAGAGAAAAATGCTTAAACCACTTGCTGTGCATTCAGATTGTAAAGAGCACAGCGCTGAACAAGAAAATAATAGAAATTGCAACGAGCTGTGTCGATCCCGTCAGGATTACTTTGAAGGTTTATCAGACGCCAAAGCGACGCAGTTTATAATGAGACAAGATTTTACCTCTCTGGAAAGTGACTTTCATTCATATTATCCCTCAGACTAATCTCAGCAGGAATGTGCGCTTGCTCGTTGTTTGGCCGACGCAGTGGTCTGCTGGGTGTGGAAGAGTTCAAATTTGCCTTTAATGATGGATGAATGAGCCAAATATGAAACCTGGTGCCACTATCTTGTTGTTATTACAGGCTGTCTCTGTTGTAAATAGTCAGCTAAAATTAACTACTGCAATGTGATTCTATTTGCTGCTAAAAAAAAAAGAAGCCCTAGTCTGGTGCCTGCAAATACCAGACATCCACTTAAACTCGCCACGAAGTAATGTGAGTGTTTAACGTAGCCTAGGTGATGTCGAACACCTTGGAGACATAACGTTTGAAATGTCAGTAGAGAACTTACTACAGCAGTTTCACTTTGGCTGCTTGTGCTCAAGCTAGAATAATCTACATACAGTATGTCACTTTCCCTACTTTTAAATGCCAGCTGGAGAGATACAGGGTCCATACACTTGGAATAATTTGCAAATGTCTTGTCTTTTAAAGCGGCAAACAAATGTTATGCATTCATTTGTTTTCACCTGGATAATTGTGACACATAATGTGATCATTGCACCTGCAAATGTGATTCATTTTAAATGCATTTAAATAGGAATAAACAAAGGGTTGTGTGTGAAAACAAAATACTCCAACTTCATGGGCAACAGGAAATGCAAAAAATGGATTCTTTCAATGCAAAAATGTGTTCTTGCAGGGAGGCCAGAATCCACCCAGGCTCGTTTACCACGGCCCCCCCACAGCGTGCAAGACTTTGGTACATTAAAACAGTGTATATAAGCAGGTTAAAGAGGCATTTTAAATTTCAGCTCGACATTAAGATTGACTGGACTCCACTGTATACTTTTTCTATAAATAAATATACTTTATATATCATCATCAGCTGTAAAATTGACCTTGGGGTAGAGGGATGATTTAATTTTGTTGAATTTACACATAACAAGTCGTGATAGCGTGACGATGAGGTTTCTTTAGCGGGTCAAGGTCACATTTCTAGTATTCTTAGTGGCAGCAGAGTACTGAAGTGGTCCTGGTCGTTCTGTACTGTAAATGCCAGGCCGTGAGTGTTTGTGCCCAGCTCGGCTCTGAGCTGGTAGCTTGGGTATGCCAGTGGGCCTGACAGGCCTCCTCCAGGCTCTCTCTAATACGTGCTAATTGCATTCCATCCTCGCTGGTCAGTAGCCAGAGGGAATGTGGCTGTTATTATGGTGGAGTCCTGGAGCCACGGGCCATCAGCACATTCTTCTGGACTCAGTCAAAACACGCCTCCTGCAACCACAAAGGTGTGAAGCGGGCGGCTGAGAGAGCTGCCCCAAGGCGAGGCGATGTGTTCGGGGCTATGTCGTTTGACATAGGGAGCGACACGCCTGCCGCATGATCGCACCTTGCGAACTGTGCCAGGAATGCATGTTAAACAAGCGCCCAGCCACTTTCAAACTGAGGCTGCTGCTTCAATGAATCAACCGGTGACACATTCAGTCCTTTAACAACCCAAAGTCCAAGGCTGATCTTTACCACTCAGTAAAGATGTCCATTCACAGTAAAACTACACTTTCAGCAACCTGCAGGACTTTATCACAGAAGTTATCAGAGTTATCAGCCACAGGATTTTATGATAGAAGATATGTGATTATAGCTGGATTTCAAAAGCTAAACTCCAAATCCATCTAGTGATGTTGAAATCTGTTCAACAAGTGATGTTATACTAGATCTGTATTTAAGGCCATATGCATATCAATACCTTATTATCCTTGATTTACAGTTTCAAGTTCATAAAGCCCTTTCGAAACAAGGTTACTTTCTTCACTGGTTGCAAAAATTCCAAGATAGCGAAATTTCTTGAGGCTTCAAAACCGCAGTCCACAAACCGATGGGTGACATCACCATGACTACATCCACTTCCTTAGTGTATGAGGAGAAGATTCCCATCTTGACACCAGAGAGCATATTTGATCGTACAGAGACTGAGGTTGCTGTCTCCTCCCATCTAAAACATAAACCGCCCGTTACAAGAACTAACAACTAGTCATGATTTTAGTAATCAGATTGTGTTCATCGTGTAAAGTCTGGTTCCAGTGAATCACAGGGCCGAGTCAACAGTGTGACAAAAGAGGGCGGAGAGGCATGGAAGGGGAGGATTTTGCTGGAAAAACAGAGTCTTGTTGGTCCGTCTCGGGTTGGCTGGTCGCTGTGTGAGAGCACGCTGAGGACTGGAGCGCTGCCAGCCGACAGACAGCGGAGGACACACTATATTAAAGTTCCCGCTCCCACACAGTATGGGCACTCCGATGTTAGCACAGTGTTAATGCTGAGCTGCCCTCCCACCTGAGGAGTCATTTCATAACTGCTCTCTGATCAGTGGGATACTGGGAGGCCCTCTCTCTCTCTCTCTCTCTCTCTCTCTCTCTCTCTCTCTCTCTCTCTATCTCTCTATCTGTGTGTGTGTGTGTGTGTGATGAAGTTATATTAGAGTTGAGTTGTGGGATGACCCTGGATCCGGAGTCACCCTGTGAAAACACTGAAGGGAAGTGGGCTGTGTTGATGCCTCTCTCTCTCTCTCTCTCTCTCTCTCTCTCTCTCTGTCTCGCTCTGTCTGTCTGTCTCTCTCTGTCTCTCTCTCTCTCTCTCTCTCTCTCTCTCTCTCTCGCTGTCTTCCCACCAGTTCATTGTGAGCAAATGACTGGAGAGGAAGAAAATGAACTCTCTTATCCTTCCTGCTTCTCCTCAGCTGATTTGTCTGCTTCCCTGTATTGTTTGCTGCCACACAGCAGATGAGTAACACACACACACACACAGAATGTGAATGTAGCCGTTCTGCTGTGGAGCAGCAGCGACGGTTTATTTAAAGGTTATAAGGAAGAGCGCTTAATGCCGAGTGACTCATGTTGGGACTGGTGTCACTTCCTGTTTGTGAATGCCAAGTCTTCACTTTTAGTTTTATTTCATCAGTTGTGATATGTTTCCAAAGAAACCCGATGTGTAGAACAATATGAAGCAATGTAATCTTTTTTTTATAGGGAGGATATTGAGTTAAGTGGGAACCCTATTCACCGGATGTCATGCTAGCTGCTCCCACACACCCATGGGAGGTAGAGTAGACAATGAAATAGCCATGCCAGGTGCTCTGAGAGCACCACTGGTGGTGCGTGACATCAACATTAATGACATGGGACAGCCTTGGGGAACACTAGGCCTACGTCAGTGAAACAGCAAGGACTCTGGACACGAGAGCAACATGAGAGTTCTATAAACCTGTGCCATTTGAAAGTGGATGCAGTCTTCCCCTGCTTTATGGTCTGTTTGAATCTCAATGGACCATAATTTACTAAATGAACATTATGCTGGAAGACTTGAAACTAGAGATTGAGACCATAAACTCATGTTTACAGTGTTAACTGAGATAATAAATACAAAAATAAAAAAGTATGTTCATTTTCTCAGAGACTTCCACTCAATCTGACATCTGTGTGCTACCAGGCGAGTTGCCCCCTGATGGTCAGTAGAGAGAATGCAAGTGGAAGGCACTTCAGCTTTGGCATCAGTTTTCAGAACCGGAGGTTGCCGCCTGGAAAATATGCTTATTACACCCACATTAAAGGCCATGCTGCTCCTTTCATTCTTACCTTTCACAATAAAAGCCAAGGACATATACCGGGCATCACTGTTTACCAGTGGAGCTTAAATTCACTCACAGCATTGTTATAAGAGGCAACTCAAGCAAATAACTTACTTATAGACGTAATGGCGGTGTAACACTTTGACTGTGAAAAGTAAAAACAGAAGCAGTGGATCTGGTCCGTGCTTCCTTTGTCAAGGTTGAATGGAGTAATAAAGTTTGCCATGGTTTGGACTACGTAGCCCCCACGTTGTTGTTTCAGAAATATTAGCGCAAAAGTGATTGGTTGATGCCTTTATTCATGGTGCCAAAGCTCTGAAAAAGATAGTTTCTTGCCACCGAATTCTTGCATTCTGTGTGAAAGTATTCATGACAAAACATCCATCCATCCATCCATCCATTTTCTTCCGCTTATCCAGTACCGGGTCGCGGGGGCAGCTGCCTGAGCAGGGACGCCCAGACTTCCCTCTCCCCGGACACTTCCCCTAGCTCCTCCGGGAGGACCCCAAGGCGTTCCCAGGCCAGCCGGGTGACATAGTCACTCCAGCGTGTCCTGGGTCTTCCTCGGGGTCTCCTCCCGGTGGGGCATGCCTGGAACACCTCCCGAGGGAGGCGTCCAGGGGGCATCCGATGCAGATGCCCGAGCCACCTCAACTGGCTCCTCTCGATGTGGAGGAGCAGCGGCTCTACTCCGAGCTCCCCCCGTGTGACGGAGCTCCTCACCCTATCTCTAAGGGAGCGCCCCGCCACCCTGCGGAGGAAGCTCATTTCGGCCGCTTGTATCCGGGATCTTATTCTTTTGGTCATGACCCAAAGTTCATGACCATAGGTGAGGGTAGGAACGTAGATTGACCGGTAAACCGAGAGCTTCGCCTTTCGGCTTAGCTCTCTCTTTACCACGACGGACCGATACAGCGATCGCATTACTGCAGCCGCTGCACCGATCCGCCTGTCAATCTCGCGTTCCATCCTTCCCTCACTCGTGAACAAGACCCCAAGATACTTAAACTCCTCCACTTGAGGCAGGAACTCCCCCCCGACCTGGAGGGAGCAAGCCACCTTTTTCCGGTCGAGAACCATGGCCTCAGATTTGGAGGTGCTAATCCTCATCCCGGCTGCTTCACACTCGGCTGCAAACCGCCCCAGGACATGCTGGAGGTCCTGGCTCGAAGGAGCCAACAAGACCACATCGTCCGCAAAAAGCAGGGATGAAATCCAGTGGCTCCCGAACCAGATCCCCTCCGGCCCACGGCTGCGCCTAGAAATCCTGTCCATAAAAATAATGAACAGGACCGGTGACAAAGGGCAGCCCTGCCGGAGTCCAACATGCACCTGGAACAGGTCTGACTTACTGCCGGCAATGCGAACCAAGCTCCTGCTCCGGTCATACAGGGACCGAACAGCCCTTAGCAGAGGGCCCCCGACCCCGTACTCCCGAAGTACCTCCCACAGAATGCCACGAGGGACACGGTCGAATGCCTTCTCCAAGTCCACAAAACACATGTGGACTGGTTGGGCAAACTCCCATGAACCCTCAAGCACCCTGCGGAGGGTATAGAGCTGGTCCAGTGTTCCACGGCCAGGACGAAAACCGCATTGTTCCTCCTGAATCCGAGGTTCGACTATCGGCCTAATTCTCCTCTCCAGCACCCTGGAATAGACTTTCCCGGGGAGGCTGAGAAGTGTGATCCCCCGATAGTTGGAACACACCCTCCGGTCCCCCTTTTTGAATAGAGGGACCACCACCCCGGTCTGCCAGTCCAGAGGCACTGTCCCCAACTGCCACGTGATGTTGCAGAGACGTGTCAACCAAGACAGCCCCACAACATCCAGAGACTTGAGGTACTCAGGGTGGATCTCATCCACCCCCGGTGCCTTGCCACCGGGGAGCTTCTTAACTACCTCGGTGACTTCAGCCCGTGTAATGGGTGGATGAACCTCTGAGTCTCCAGCCTCTGCTTCCCCAATGGGAGACGTGTCAGTGGGGTTGAGGAGATCCTCGAAGTATTCCTTCCACCGCCCGACGATATCCCCAGTCGAAGTCAGCAGCTCCCCACCTCCACCGTAAACAGTGTTGGTGGAGGGCTGCTTCCCCTTCCTAAGGCGCCGGATGGTTTGCCAGAATTTCCTCGAGGCCGACCGATAGTCCTCCTCCATGGCCTCCCCGAACTCTTCCCAGACCCGAACTTTTGCTTTAGCGACCGCCCGTGCTGCAGCACGCTTGGCCTGCCGGTACCCATCAGCTGCCTCGGGAGTCCCCCGAGCCAACCAGGTTCGGTAGGACTCCTTCTTCAGCTTGACAGCATCCCTTACTTCCGGTGTCCACCACCGGGTTCGGGGATTGCCACCACGACAGGCACCGGAGACCTTACGGCCACAGCTTCGAACAGCCGCGTCAACAATGGAGGCAGAGAACAAGGTCCATTCGGACTCAATGTCCCCAGCCTCCCTCGGGATCTGGTCAAAGCTCTCCCGGAGGTGGGAGTTGAAGACCTCCCTGACAGAGGGTTCCACCAGACGTTCCCAGCAGACCCTCACAACGCGTTTAGGTCTGCCAAGTCTGTCCAGCTTCCTCCCCTGCCAGCGGATCCAACTCACCACCAGGTGGTGATCAGTTGACAGCTCAGCCCCTCTCTTCACCCGAGTGTCCAAAACATACGACCGGAGGTCAGATGACACAACCACGAAGTCGATCATTGACCTCCGGCCTAGGGTGTCCTGGTGCCATGTGCACTGATGGACACCCTTATGTTTGAACATGGTGTTCGTTATGGACAAACCGTGACCAGCACAGAAGTCCAATAACAGAACCCCACTCGGGTTCTGATCGGGGAGGCCGTCCCTCCCAATCACGCCCCTCCAGGTAACACTGTCGTTGCCCACGTGAGCGTTGAAGTCCCCCAGTAAAACAATGGAGTCCCCGGTTGGAGCACTCTCAAGTACCCCTCCCAAGGACTCCAAGAAGGCCGGGTACTCTGCACTGCCGTTTGGCCCATAGGCCGAAACAACAGTGAGAGACCTATCCCCGACCCGAAGGCGCAGGGAAACGACCCTCTCGTTCACCGGGGAAAACTCCAACACATGGCGGCCGAGCTGGGGGGCTATGAGCAAGCCCACACCAGCTCGGCGCCTTTCACCGCGGGCAACTCCAGAGTAGAAGAGAGTCCAGCCTCTCTCAAGGAGTTGGGTTCCAGAGCCCAGACTGTGCGTGGAGGTGAGCCCGACTACCTGTAGCCGGTAGCGCTCTACCTCCCGCACTAGCTCAGGCTCTTTACCCCCCAGTGAGGTGACATTCCATGTCCCCATGGCTAGAGTCACCGTCCGGGGATTGGGTCGCCGGGGCACCCGCCCAGGACAGCCACCCAAATCCCACCGCACCGGCCCCTTCTGAACCCTCCTGCGGGTGGTGGGCCTACAGGAGGGCAGGCCCACGTCGCTCTTTCGGGCTGTGCCCGGCCGGGTCCCGTGGGCACAGACCCGGCCACCAGGCGCTCGCCTGCGAGCCCCAACCCCGGGCCTGGCTCCAGGGTGGGGCCCCGGTGACGCCAATCCGGGCGACGTGAACGTCCTCGATTTTAGCTTCTTCATTAAGGGCTTTGGAATCAGACAAAACAGTGAAATATAAATGTCAATCTGCAAATGAATTGCACAAAGTAAAGGCCTAAAGGAAACTGGAGACACAAGGTAGATATGGCAGATGTTCAAACTATGGTGGAGACATGATGACACCACTGTGTTGCAGTCATGATGCCGCCAAACCTTGTTTGCTGGGAAGTGGAACGTGGTCCCACCCATGGGCACTGAGTGAGGTCCAGGAAATGACGGGCCATTATGTCTAATATTATGTCTAACCTCTGCAAACTAACTGTACAAGGTGAACGTTCAAATCGGCCCTTCTTTGCTGGCTCTCTGTTAAAGATTTATCTTCGCAATTTAACATATTAGAGCCACTTAGGGGGTAAAAATGGAGCCGAGAGAGGTGGTGCAATAGCAGTGGTAGTTGTAGTTTAAAACTAGCAAATTTTCTAGTTTTAAAGTCACAAATTTGATAGTTTATAACGATGCTAACAACTGGCATTTATGCTAGCTAACTTCCCATGAATTTCACTTTTATCTTTCTAATTAATCCACCCCAACGTGTGACAACACATTGCTAAGGTCCTTACGGTGATGGCTGTTGATCGTTATTGTTGGTTAATTTTATATGGGCCAAATTGTCATCTTATGGGTGTTTATTGATCGGGATCAGGTTTGGCTAAGCTAGCGGTAGCTTTCACTTGTTGTCATAGCAACGGCAAACATCCGGGTCAAGCTACGTGTTTACTTCCACTATGGCCTACTGCTAGCTTAGCCAAACCACCCAAATACGCTGTCGTATGTAAAGTATGAACACATTAAGGAGGTACTAGTTTCTGCTTGTTGAATTAGATTCAGACTGTTCTTCCTTTTCCAGCTGGGTAGCGTGTCAAGTTGTAAATAAAGGTAGTCCAGTTTGTTTCCCACAGATCAGCCATTACATTGGACAATAGAATTGAACTGAAAGACGGCCTGTTGGGGTTGACCTTTAACCTTTGTGGGTTCCAGCCCTAGTATACTACGTGCCGCCTCCTGTGTTTCCTTCCTTTGGCGGCTGCAGCAGGTAACAGGGAGGGCGCGTCTACTTGGGCTCAGCTGTGAATCGCCTCTGCTGTTGTTCCCCTCCACGTCTCAGCACCTGCTGGTCCAGTGGGGTGCAGCAGCATGGAGCCGGAGCTCCATGGTGACTGCGCTGTTATCCGAGTCGCAGGGAAAGGATTCACCTTACTGTTATCGTGGTCGTGTCAGAGGCCCCTCGGAACGCTGCTGGGAAGGAGATAACAACGCTCTCAGGCGGGGCAGATGGCTCTCTCCGTCAACAAACAATCTCTGATCTCTGTCCAACACGGACTGTTTGAGCAGATGTGTCAAGTCAAATAAATAGAAGGGATAGTCCATTAAATCCAGATCTTCTCTGTGAGTGAGAGGGCAGCAACAGATGCCAAAGCTGCAAAACATAAAATGTTTTTTTTTTGTAATCTGTAAATGGTGTTAACCACAAAATGTTCTCAATTAAACACAGGTATAAAGCAAGTAAAGTACATTATTGAAGTGGTGTTCCCATTTTCCAACTGTATATTTTACAACGTTTCAAAGTATTATTCAGTTTTATTATCTTAGTTTTGTTATAATAACAATGTACCTTCAATCTGGGAGCACAGCGAAGATTAACAATTTGTCCAGATTATGTAAAAGGAATGTGAGCCCACCTGGCACGTAGCTAATAATCCCCCATGGAACAGAAACAGTGCACACACCTATAATAACTATGTACATATACAGTAGATCAAAGTAGTTGTGAGTCTGTAAACTGTGATGGATGTTTGATGATATTTTCACAGTTTTTTTCTATCAACTATACATTTTGGTTAAAACGTTCTGAACGTCTGACTTCTGGTGTTTCTTGAGGCGTCAGACTTCATTTAATCACAGTTTCCAGATATTGGCATTTCATATTATTAAACAATTGAGAAAACTACCATGAAATAGATTTAAAAAAAAGCCTCAAGATGGAGCAAACCTCTTAACTTAAACTTAGTAAAACATGCTTGACCCTAGAAATAAACCTTTGACCTGAGGAAAAAACCTAATAAAGGTCCACATACTTGGATGTCCTGAGGCTTTCAGCTACATCTCAAGGCCTTCATCAGTGGATGAAGTTTGCTCAGTTGTTGTCCTCATGTGACCTCAGTATGGAACTTCGGTCACATGAACAAGTGGTTGTATACGGGTTGCCATCTTTGTTGAAAGATGATCTCTAGTCTGATACCTGACGCATCAAAGGACACATCGTGGCTGTGAGGGATCTAACCATCAGAACCATCAAAACATGACGCAGCGCTACATTGAGTGACCCCCTGCAATGTTGATACCATGACTGCAATGAATACTAATGCATGCTGGGTTTCTGCTGGCTCGCATGAATGAGCAAGCAAAGACGGATAAGTGGAAGTCACACTGTTACATCCGTTAAAATCTCAGCATCATCGTCCAGTGGGGAGTAAGTGGTGGACAAACCGACAGACGAGCAGACAGACGGACGGGCAGACAGACATCACCATCCCTAAGGCCGCGCCGCCAGCTAGAAAGAACAGTCCTTTTAGCCACGATGGCATACCGTTTTGAATCCGACATAAATCAAAGGCTAATCTCCCTCTGCAGTGATGAGAAGGCCGAGAGCTGGACTGTTTCATGTCGAGATAAAAATCTGTGTTGTGCTTATGACAAACGGAAGCAGATGGCGGTGCTGTGAGCTCGCAGTGAACTGTGGTGTGCAGACATCCCTAATCAAGTTCCGAAAATGCTCCGAGATCTTACAGGAGGAGCCGTGCGGTCGCACATGCATGCACGCAAACGCATGCGAACGCAAACCACGTCTCTCGGGACGGGTCTACTTTTAATTCGGTGTCCTGATAGACACAATCCTCAGAAAGTGTGTGTGTGTGTGTGTGTGTGTGTGTGTGTGTGTGTGTGTGTGTGTGTGTGTGGTTTGTGTAGCTTGTTTAATGATCTGCAGCATGAAGGAAAAAGTGACCGCACAAGTTGTCATTTATATATCCAGTGGAGGTATTTTGAATCTTAATAAATCCAGATATAAAGATCTACCCAGACTAGAATGTATACTGTCTGGGTGGATTCATCATGAACTCTCAGACTTTAGGAGAAAAGAATGTTGAGACCACAATTATACATCAGATATGCTGAGATGAATGTGATGTCAAGTCGATGAAGATGAAGAAAATACGAGCCAGTGTCCTGATGGTGTGATTAAATCAGGGCAGGTCACCAGCTGTGTTGGGAGTCTCACTGAATCCGATGCGGGTCTCTTTGAAAACCGAGTCGGCTGTCGCCGTGAGTCCGCCGTTAGCACAGTGTCATGTCCATCCTGGTATTTTTGTCGGCGCTGAGCGCCGGGATGGAGGGGAGCTTGGGAACCGCTGACTAGCTTTGTTCTCTGCCATTGTTTGTCTTCAGGATGTCCTTCAGGAATGTTACACAGGAGGTCAGAGGAGCAGCTCAGCATTCGGGTCTGGAGGGGAGCCAGCAGGGCCCGAGGCCCTCTGATGTCCCTGGAAAACTAACAACAACAGGCGACTTTTGTTCCACTGGGATACAAATTGTTCCTGCACTGTCTGTACGATAAGTCGTTGGTGACTGTGATTTTTATGATTGATCGATATGATAATGATTTTTTTGAGTATTTAATTTCAGACAAGCGTTAGATGATTAGTCGAACTGCAGTTCACCTTGACACACCACGGTAAAGGGTCCGCATTCCTGCTGAGACCACATTAATCCACCTGCTGATCTCGTGTCCCAACATACCGAGACCTGAGAGAACTCAGTGTGCGAGACCTCCTGTAACATTCAGTGGGGGGAAAAAATAGGAAGTTGTAAATTTAGGAGAAACAATTTGGGTATTGTCTGAGATTATAAAATCATTCATTCCGAGATAAAGCCTCTGTCTGAATTTCTTGCTCCTAGTGTTATTATGGTAAGGATGGCGCAGGTCCTGAAAGATACATATGAATACTTGAATAATATACCTAGTATGGTGTGACGGGGCTTTTATAATCTCATGAGCATCCAAGTTTATTTCTTCTCATAAATACTAAATGTTTTCTTGGTATGGCCCCATCATTTTTATTGACTTAAAAACTTTTATCAGTTATTACATTGTACACAACAAGATCTGTAAACACTGTGATCATTAAAAGAAGTCATGATCAGACATATATGTGTTTCATATACAACACAGTGTGCTAGAGGTCATAACCCGGGTCCGAGGTTCGTCTGTCACTCATAGACCCTGCAGATGTGGAAGAGTTTTATTAGCCAAGGATTGTTGACTTGGGATTGTTTTATGGATTTCCTGAGCGGATTGCCTTCTCAGACAATAGGCTCCCCCATGTAGCTTCACGCTCAAATTACAGGCAGTCATTGTTGGAAACATCTGTCCCCAGTGTGGTTTCCTCTGCTCTATGTTCCCTGGTAATGAAGCCTGTCTACACTGTTGTTTGTACTCGTCAACAGTGAGGTGAACTGATGGAGCAAGGAGGGCACCGGTTGGATTTCTTGTAGTTGGGGAAGGCAATTACACGAAGAAGCAACCCGTGACGGCATTTACCGTTCTCTTAAGCAAGGCATGGAGGAGTGCTGAGTGTGACCGAGCAGCCCCGAGAACACACACACACACACATTCCCATCACTTGATGTGCGTGTGTGTCTTCTTTCTCGTCTATCTCTGTTCTTTCGGCCTGCAGTGTGATCAGCACGGAGCTGTATCATCATCCAGCCTGGGAGCAGTAATTAGATCAGTACGTGGATGTCAGCGCAAACATCAAACCCTCATTTAGAGCGCTGGCTGCCTGCTGAGATCACACTGTACCATAATGATATTTCTGATCTGATATCCTCGCTCGCCTGCGCTGTGGCTGAACTTCTATTCTCCGGGTCCCAAGCGGCACTTAAAACACTGAGATAATTACTATCATCGTCTGCAGGCTTCATGCTGCATTTAAGAGCTGGGACTACAACAGCAATCATAGTGACGAAGCTGAGGTTCTGTTGTATACAGCGAGCAGATTCAGAGCAGTCGAGGGGAGCTGGGAAAGACCCGCATACTGAAGTTTAAGTCCAGATTACGGTAATATAACAAACAGTAGTTCACAATAATAGTCAGTCGTCTTCCTCCATTATTTAGAGCAAAGACAGATTTGACATCCAGACTTTGCACAATTTCCCGTTTGTCTTTGCTAACCTACCATGACTATGCCGCGCCTGCAATCACAATATGTGATTGTAATTGCTTTAGTTTTAAGATAACATGGAGCTGCTGCTTTCACTTGATAAGGCCGTGAATTCTGATACTTGTTCCAAATGTGCAGTCATTTTAATTCCAAGACCAAACATCCAGCAGCTGCAAAGCTTCTATTTCAAGAAAAAATGAAATAGAGGTCTGTGCTCTCTTTTTATACCCTTTGTCAGATAAGGTAATGATAATAATAATAATAATAATAATAATAATACAACTAACTTACTAAGTATTATCACCTCGGCCATTAATCATGTTTATCCATAGAAATTGTGTCTAATCTCAACTAAGAACGAGACATAAATACACAAAGCTAAAGGCTAAGAGGCTCTTTCCTCGTAGTTTCTGTTCCAAGGTCATTTTTGCCCACTCAGGGAAACAAATGAGAAGTCTGCATAAAAACTCGTCTTATGCAGCTGCACGGTCAAAGATATTATTAGTCCCATAATATCCAGTCTGAGCCTTTCAACCACCTCTTTGTCGGATGGGAAGAGCTGAAACTCAAGGAAGGGAAGCGAGAAGCCGTCATGGCCAGTTGACTAAATCTCGGTGTCGCTGGGCGGAACTTTTCTGAAAGGAGAAGTCCACTTTATTACAACTCGGATCTTATTTTTGTAGGTTCCAAACGTCCACCAGACGCAGGTTAAAGCTATGGTCTACGATTTGGATAAAAACAAAATCCATTTAGTCTATCAGCCGTAGGCCTGCATAGAAATTGACCAATGGGAGCCATTGCTCCGGAAGGCTCCCATTGGCTCGTACCCTCCATCCAATCCCCTCGTCTCCCCTGCTCTTCGTCATACCGCCTCGTCGAATCGTGGAACACTTAGGGGTGGGGTTTGGTTGGGGGGGGGATGCTTTTTTCAAATCTGTCTCAGCGACTCGACTGATTTTCAGAATGTAGACCATAGCTTTAAATAAGGTAAAAACAAAACCTGAAATTAACTTTTCTTTGACCACGCAAGCTCCAAAGGTTATGACCCCGAGGTCGGCAGAGGCAACCACTGTTTTAAAATGTTTGCTCCTGGATTCACTTAATATGAAAGAGTGCTCACATACCATTCAACGTATTTGTAGGAAACCCGGCCCCAGCTCTGTTCCCACCATCAATACCCAAAAAGAACATGATGCAAGTGCATTCATAATAGAGCTTGACTCCCAAAAATACTGAAGAAACAGACATTAATAACACGGCTGAACCCTCTCCACCCGCATCCACGGCGGCTACCACCACACCTAGAGGTCAGGACTCCTCTCCAAAGCCGGAGGACGGGCTCCACACAGACCTGACCCCCCCTGAACCCCCTTAATACAACAATAATAGGAGGTGTTCACTCCAAACACATGGAACAATGATCTGCCACCGGCAGATATTTTCGTTTTCCTCTGAGCTGCTCTCACGCTCCGCGGTCACCTGGCCTGGAATAACACAGAGGAGGCTGCACCGACGCCACCACGTTATGCACACAAACACCATTCAGCACGTTGAAATATATATATATTTTTGTAAACGTGGGGCGTTAACCTGTGCCAGAGTGCAGGCACCAACTGAAGAAACAGAGGGGCCGTCACACAACACACATTTACTCATGTGTGGACATCATCATGACCCGTGGTGCACATGAAAGCCATCTTCTTGTTTTTGATCCTCTACCACTCTCCCAAAAAAGTCAGAATACACATCTCCAGCAAAAATAACACATTTACATCCCTCCACACACACACACACACACACACACACACACACACACACACACACATTGATGCTTAAAGTAAGGCATAATTTAGGGCGTCGAAGGTCAGAAACAGATAATACTGATAAATTCTTACGACACTTTTGTAACATTGCAACATCTTTTAGTCCGTTCAGTCCTGTGAAACGACACCGTTATCACAGAGCAAACATAATTACATAATAGATGACACAGTGTTATTGTCATATTAAGACAATATTTAATTATTGTCTGAACATCAGGTCACGTTTCAAGCTGCCAAAAAGAGATTTTATCAGAACTGACTTCATATGTTTGGTTCGTATGTCTCTGCAACGGGTAATTGATTTATGTGGGGTTTTTTTATTTAAAAGTGATAAATGTCAACAAAGGCAGCTGAATACACAAATTAATCAGGAAAAGAAGGATTAGATGATTATGAGATGCTCATTTGACTGTGCCTTGGTCAAGATGATGATAAGGGTCACGAGTGAATATGTGCTCCGGTCGTGTTGCTGTGAGATCCGTCATTCTTCACAAACCTGCTCTCATTACGGGACTCACATGTTGGAAAGCTTCAATTTAATTAGCTTCCAAATCTTTACAACCTCCCGAGACCAATAACCTCCCAGACCTCATCAACTCGGTGTAACGTTGTTTTCAATACATCAAATACCATATTTGACTTAATTCATTGTTGGCTTTTTCCAGCATTAGACATTTAATTTATTTGCAGTTGTTACTGACTGTCTTCTTCTTTATTGTTATATTGTTAAGCCTTAATAGAATTTAAATGGGTGAGTTATATAAAATCCATCATGCAGTTGTCACGAATGGGGATTTTAGCAATGAAGACCAAACCTTATTTTGTACCAGACTGTAAAAAAGGTTGATTTCTGCTGTAAAGTTAGACATTTTTAAATGAAAGTCGATGAGGTTTGACTCGCTTTTGAAGCCTCAAGTGGCCATTTGATGAACTGCAGCCTTTAGAACGTCCACATTAGATTATTTTTTTTGCCTCATCACTGTCATTTCCTGTAATGTGCCTGTTGTATAAATGACAGTTCAGGAAATCAAACAGGTGATGGAGGTTTACACAATCAGGGATACGTAATTGATCCCCAGAGGTGATTGGGTTTACTTTAACATTAGATACAGTTCTGTTTGTCATTTGTTTATTGTTGACAATATGTCAGTATTTGAGCGGCATAACTGTTACAGAATTACGGCTAGTGAGAAACTGTTTGTTTTTATAATTTTCAAACAAATGTTATTTTTTGCATTTTCCTTGTTTTCCCTATCGTACTGAACCAAAACCCCAAAACGTTCCCAGATCTCCGATACTCACCACAGTATAGTTATGACAGATGTGAGTGACGGGCACAACTAGACCTAACACCAACGCGTTGAAGCATGACTTCCAGGTTAAGGAGGTAAAGGTTCCAGTTAAGTGTAAAGGTTAAGACGTGAATGTCATCGAGGTCCAACGTTAACAAGTGCGTGTGAGTAAATCACCGCCGCAGACTCTGATCCGTCTCGAGGGTTCTGAGTGCCGTTAGCACATGAGAGTGTTTACTTTAATCTAATAATACATGGTAAAAGGCCTCACCAAGTATGCCGTCGAAGGGCTTATTCTGTCTGTTTTTCGTGTGATACTCATACTGAAGTACTTGCAGTCACAGAAGTCTATTATTTCACTGTAAGCAAGACGAGTTTTGCAACACTTTCTACCCACGGACGAGCCAGAGCTGTGTAAACACAGAACCAGCTCCCAGTGAGCATGCTCAGAGCGAGCTGCTTGTCCACCCATCATTTTCTTTCCTTCTTGGCAGCACCAAAGAGCCGAATTCTTACTTTTTAGGAAAAATGCCATATTACGTCCAAGAATTGTAGGGTCAAAATAACTATTATCTTAACTTTATCACCAAAGTCCAATAAATTAAGTGGTTAAAATGAGGGATTAAAAATAAACCGCAACTGGACACTCAAGCAGAGCCATACAACTAAAGTCGTTGCTGCACGTGCACTTTTTTTTTTGGAAACTCATGAAACTCAGCCATGCATTGTTGTAACAGCTACTTTATAATGGCGGCGTGCGGCAGGACAGGATGGGAGACTGTAGCTTTTTACAGCAGTGGAAACAGACAGCAGACATAGAAAGGCGCTCATTTGTCCACTTCCTGCCTCCCTGCTTAAGGCTGATAGCGGACACAGATGACCTGTGTGTGTCTTCTGGGGATACACTCTGCACACTGTGTGTGTGTGTGTGTGTGTGTGTGTGTGTGTGTGTGTGTGTGTGTGTGTGTGTGTGTGTGTGTGTGTGTGTGTGTGTGTGTGTGTGTGTAGGCCACTGAACTGCAAGCATGCACTGGGGACCAGAGAACTAAATACACCACAATGTAAAGAAAACAAGCACAAACATGATGACTACACGACTGTTTTAAACTAAATCTATCTTCACCGAAAGAATTTCAACATTTCCGTAAATAGATATATCCATAAAAAAGTTCCTCTGTGTTGTGTATAAATAGCACAATGTTTCCTGACATTTCCACGTGTCATTATTATGCTTTTTTTTTTGCGTATTAGTTTACGTCATAACCGTGAAACGGACACCAAAAGCACTTAGCTAGGTTTAGGAAAAACGTTGTGGTTGGGCTTAAATTAAGTGTGAAAATAAAGAAAAAGTAACAGTTATGACACTAACTTCCAAGAAAAAAAAGTTTTATATTACGTCATTTGTTCAGAGCATGTTTACATCGCAGACATGATAGACTACATGGTGTACTCATGACACGCAAAATGAGTCATTCATACGCCAATTGGTGAATAATCATATGGACATGGACACGTTGAGCTCGAGCTCTGCCCAACGGTCTCAAGACAGCTCACGCTTGTTTTGCATGAAGAATCTGCGTTTGTGTACTTGTTTTTGTGGTCTGCCTTGTCCAGTCACAGGGTCGTAGCTATCACCGGGAACAATGGAGTCACAGCTTTGGTATCCATTCTGGGTTTTAACAACATTCTGCTGTTAAAAACTGTTTTTGCATTTTCAAATGACCAGAATTTATAACACTCAACGTATTTAAGTTTGACCACTTTGAGACCAACAAAGGATTTTTCTTTCCCTTTTTGCCAGAATTCAGCATTTCTCCACCAGATGTCATTCCTAGTGTGGATGCAGCTTTGAAATAGGGAGGGAATGTTTGTGTTTGTGAGCTGCTTGCTTTGGTGCCTCACAGTGAAATGAAAGTGACCAATGTTTTTTTACGACAGCTTTTTCTCATCATAAAGTTTTCGAGTCACGACTAATTGCTTGTTTAGTGCTCCGGGGGAACAAAAATAGAGCGCCTGCCACTGTGTGTGTGTGTGTGTGTCTGTGTGTGTGCGTGTGTGTGTGTGTGTGTGAGGGTTAAGGGTGTGATTTCTACAATCTGTTCCCATTCACACAGTTTCTGTACCCAGTAAACTGATTTTGCTGGATGTTTCCACAGCTAGAAGATTCAAGCCAATGATCTTTATCATCAATTGCACTTCTTATGTTAGTTCCATTCAACCTCATTAAAAAGCATTTATTTTAACACTGAAACCAGCAGAGCTGTGTACATTCATCTAGCAGGCCATCCCGACCTTGTAGATTTGCCTTCTAAACATCCTCTGACCTTTGGAACTATGAGATGAAGACGTGTTGGATAGAACGGGAGGAAGCTTGTTTCAGTCTGGACAGGATGATGTAGTCCTGGTTAAATCACATGGTTAGAATGGGACAACTGGCCTGGGACCAGGGGTTAAAATCAAGGTTAACCTGCCACAAAATACAGGCCTGTACCACGAGGCCCAATTAGGGGTCATGCCATCTTTGGTTTTCTGGTATCACAAAGAAGATCACCATGGTAACCTACAGCTAACGGAGCAGCATCAAAAACCTGTCAATAGCCTACTGAACAACAATATCAGTGGAAAGGTTTTCATCAACATACGACCATGTGACAAGTAACCATGACCACGCAGCTAAATGTTAATAGATCATCTATAATATTATAGATCATGTTTTTGATGGATTTCTGTTATTCCTTCCAGGATTCCTGAAAGTGATTACATATATGTTGATGAGATGAACCCGGTCTCACCCCCAACTAGTCAAATACTGAAGGTCAAACAAACAGCAGCATTTGCATCACATGTGAAATTATTTATCACATGTCAGCCACACTCTTTTCCTAAATCTGACTAAGTGGCTTTTAAGTTTATTTTGAAAAGACACGCCCAGAACTGACACCTAAGGGGCGCCTAGAGCATCATAGTTTGAAGTGCATGGACAAAGCATCGGTATTTGAAGAATTCCTTCTAGTTGCTTTATTTTCTTCATGGATTTTGTTGTTGATATTGTTGTTGTTGTTGTTACTCGCTATGGACTCCCAGTGTTACTACGGTTACCCCCGGTTCTGCTACCACACTGCTAGCTGACTGATGTGGACTGTTCATCCCAATGACCCATCACCTCTCCGTGGCCCGTTGGTTCCTGTAATTGGGGCGGTTCATGTCTACATGTTAGTGTGACATGGCTATGATATCCTCTTACACTCTGATGACTAAATGCCTGCAGTGATTATTGGGTCATTCCAGTTACTCTCCTCTGGCCCAGACCTCACTTACAGATCGCCTGATGCTCACTGCTGACAACGCAAATCTTCAAGCATCTTTAACCCTATGACCCTTGTGCAGATACACTACATCATAAGTTAAAGCACTAAACAGCTCTAGTGCCTCGCATATCCTGTCTGTCCTGTCTTAACTTAAATAGAACCTATTAAGTTTTTCTGCTTTTTCTTTTTCCTTTTGTGTGTTCTATTTCTTGCTCATGTAAAACGTCTCCAGAGTGCCAAAGCCTAACGTTGATGCCCCCCCCCCCCCCCCCCAAAAGTGGAGCTGAGCGCGGAGTCTCCATGTTAAGAAGTCAAACACAAAATGAGCTCCAGGGTCCATTGATCACATTCAAAATGAATGGTCTTGGTAGTGGAATGTAAACCTAATAATACATGATCCTGGAAATGTAAAGTATCATCATATGGTTTGAGTAGCCTTGTACTATCATCATATTTCAATGTTCAGGTTGTTCCCATCTTCATTTTGAATGTTACAGACCGAACAACTGTGCTTTCAACTTGGTACAGGGTCTTTGCCAAAATAACAAATTTCTAAGTTGGAAATAAATGTCGGTAATAGCTAAATTCCTCTCCTAAAATACGTTTTTTTCCCCTTCCTAAATGGAGTTCGCAAACATGCTTCTGTAATAGCAAAAACCCTCAATGTCATCCTGAGATAAGACAGGTTTTCAGACTCAGGAAGTTTCTTTAATGTTCCATAATGTTCTCCAGCTCACTAATGATATTTGGAAATGATTGAGGTTGAAGATATCAGCAGTGAGCTGGGAGGGAATGTGGCTACTTGCTTAGATTAGCACAAAAAACACAACCAGAAAATGTATCTTTGAAGTTTTTTTTTAAAGCAGCACATGGTTATCGGGTAATAAAAATGTCCTCAGCAAAATGAGCAAACC
The DNA here is from genome assembly GCF_963514095.1 of Eutrigla gurnardus. Taxonomy (NCBI): domain Eukaryota; kingdom Metazoa; phylum Chordata; class Actinopteri; order Perciformes; family Triglidae; genus Eutrigla; species Eutrigla gurnardus. Next base: position 15,858,122 of record NC_139927.1, read on the forward strand.
CGTTTATACTATTACCATAGCAACCTCGCCTCATTCCGGCTAAGTGTGAGAAATCACAAATCTGTTGAAGATGTTTCTGTGCATACCCGTAACCGAAGGCAAGAAAAAAGGTTTTATTCTCATAGTGTGCGATAATTAATGTGCAGCGTTGTTCGCAGGCAAAGTGATCACTCCTCACCTCCTCTCAGGTCACTTAGTCAACGGGATGATGACAAGTCATCGCAGTGAGACAGAATGTGAATGTGGGTGGGGAATGTGGATGTAATCATGTAACAGAGGAAACATACAGATGCACTCAAAGACCTCAGCCCTCCTTGGCTGGAGCGTGTCCAGTGAACCGCAGGAAGGACTCCCTCTGTGGTGTGGTGGTGCAGCGTGAGCTCGCCTCTTTATGACTAATCCGGCTCCTTGGAAACTAGATGCACAATTCCTGCCATGAGATTGTTTACTGTTTGGTTCTTGATACTTGATGAATCTAAAGTGGAGCATATGTGTGCACTGACGCCAGTGAATGCATACTACATGGAAACGCAGTATAAGGAATAGAGGGGGCAAAATAGGCTCTTTGGAGAGGAGGCATGGCCTGCGTAGACTCGATCACCGCCGGTGATCGCCGCACTTATGCACGCTGGTTGGATTTGTGTCCGACTTGATCCTGACTTGTTCTCTGATGGCATGCACACGTGGGCAGCGATAACCTCCCTAGATCGCAGAGACCGCAGTTTTTAGAGCCAGGTGGCGCAGTTGCTCTCCACCGACTGCAATGGTGGGGCATGATGGGAAACACCCACCTGATCAACGAGCTGACAAACACCACATTTCGTAGAAATGTTATTTTTGGTGTAATTCTAATTGTTAAATCTTCTCTTAATTAACATATCTTGTGTGATATTCTAATAATAATACAAATAATAATAATAACAACAAAGATAATTGATATAGCACTTATCAAAATGTGCAATTACAACATGCTTTACGAGGTGGACATGAGGTTAGAATACACACACATTTCCACACATATTTATCAACAAAGATGCATAAATCCAAACTACAGATAACCTTCAGATCACATCTAACAGGATGTGGCTACTTTGGTGACGTCCTGTAAATTCTTTGAAGGCTACTAACTAGGGGTGGGGAAAAAAAATCGATATTGCAATATATTGTTGTGCTCTCTGTCGTAATAAATAAATCGATACACTGACGCAAATATCGATATTTTGGGTCTACGGGTTTTTTTAGACTCCCGTCGGTGCGTCTAAGAGTTTACGGTTCTCCGGAGCAGATCCCCGGGGGCCGCCCACTGCCCGGGGGTCGGTCTGAGCTCCAAGCGGGTTTCACACAGCCTTGAGGGCATGAGTGCCGACTTTTCGGCCGGGTTTGATTGCCTATTTACGGGCAGGTTTCCGAGCGGCGCGCTAGAGTTTACGGTTCTCCGGACGGAGCAGAACTGCGGGTTTGCGGTGCGTAATTGTAAGCGTGGCCGTGTGCTGGCCGGTGCTGTTGTGAGCTTCAAGCGCTTTTCACACAGCATTGAGGGCATGCGGACCCACTTTTCGGCCGGGCTCGATTGCCTATTTACGGGCAGGATTCATTCCAAGCGGTTTGAGGCCCGACTTCCCAGGTACTGGATGGGTGAACATAACTCTGAACATAATTGGTTGCATACTGAAATGTGCCCAATATTTCATTTAATTCTGATGTTATTCTTATCTTGTTTAGCTATTGTTAAACTAAAACGGGCCCAAGTTTACATAAAACAAGTTGCTACTGACTTTTCAGTATCAGAAAGCACTGTCCTGGTTTACATAAGACATGTTATTAATGTTCATGCACTTTAATGTGTCCAGCTGGACAGTGTTTATTCATTTGTACATTGTACGAAGTTTTGGAATTTATTTTTTATGCATATTTTTTCTTTTTCAGTCACATATCGTGATATATCGTTGATGAAATTTCTTGCAATATATCGAATATCGCAGATATCGTGTATTGTGATATTATCGTTATCGTGGGCCAAATATCGTCACAGTATCGAATCGTGAGTTACCCGTATCGTCCCACCCCTACTACTAACTGTCCAATAGGACTGCAAGCTTTTGGTCTCTTCCTGATCTCATCTACTGTCCAAGTCAATGTTGACGTTTCTTTTAACTTACTTTTTTTATGTAACTTATGTAGCCTACTCACACCAGCTATGTAACAAACATACTTATTTTTAACCAAATCCATAGGCTTTTCCTAAAACTAACCAAGTAGCTTTGCTGCATAAGTAAATAGTATCTCTATGTAACAAGGGGAAACCTTCCATTTCCTGTGAGCACAGTTTATTTTGAAAAAACACTTTATGGAAAATGACACGTCCAAATCTGATACTGGAGGGCGCTGACCAAGCGATATCTGACGAGTTGGAAGTGAGAATGTGTTGGACTTGATACCAATCAAGTAAAACATACGTTTGACATTTAAACCTGCATCACATCTAATCAGAGAGTTGGACATTTTTCCAGCAGGAGAAATGAAAGACAAGAAAAGTGTTGGACGATCTTTGCAGGATTGGACAAACCTTAAGAAACGTTCCTATACAGGTGCATGCTCTGATGTCAGTTCTGGGAGAATAAGGCCTTAGTCTCGCAGTCAGCACCTCACAGTATCATTACATAAGCCATGTTAATGCGGCCGGAGCACTGGGGGATTAGAAAGGACTGTTGTGTTTGTTCCAAACGTCCTGCAGCCTGAGCAGCCGGCCTGAGCACACATTACTGTCTCCCAGCAATTACCCCCCTGTCTCACACACAACAAAGCAAGCATCATAACCGTGTTTACACACACGGCATCCTGCTTTCATTAGACGCCGTGTGATACAGTGTAATATGGGCGTATGACATCGCGCACACTCAGCAGAATCCATTGCTTTTCACAAAGAAACAGTTGTTTGTTGTTTTTCAGGTAAAATGTTATCTTTTTTGTTTCAACCTTTCAAAGTGCTTTGGTGGGATGTGCTGTCGCTCGAAAACTACGTCTCGGTAAACCTTGGTTTTGATACGTTTTTTAGGAATGTGGAAACCATGGCAAAGATCAGTGTGACTGACACGCGATGAAGGGTTTGTTTACAATGTCAACATGTATCTCATGGCCTCCTCTGCTCCGGTTGTGTATTCAGCTGAGTGTTGCCGAAACGAGGAATTCCACTGGAGCTCCACTTTGGCCTTTCGCTCTGTTGCAAACTTTCCAGAGGTGAGTGGAGGTTGGAGCTCCAACACGGCAGGTGTAGATTTCATTTCATGTATAACTGTACATATTTTATACCACAGTTTGAGGGCTATGCTAACACGGAGCCCCACACTGTCACTAACTGGACTTCCTCCAAAAGTATTATCATATTTTTGGAAAAGGCAATCTGAAAAGCTGAAATCAAGGAACAACACTGTTCCTGTAAACTGCTCCAACCATTAAAAAGCCAAAGCAACATGTGCAGACATTCAATATACCTTCAGTAGCTAGCGTAGCATAGCGGCGCTGCTACTATCAACCTTACGTAGAAACATAACATTCTAACAATGTATATCTTCTTCCAACAATCTGGCAAACGAGTATCACCACTACACAATGAAAAATGAAGAAAATCTGAAACAATTGCATGAGAGTCTACGGTGTTTCTAGACCCTGGTCAGAGCTGGCTGATGCTACGCTATCATTGCGTTTGAGGTGCAGGACTAAGTGAAGGGTCAATCGGCTAAAATGTTTTACTATCTACCTTCTCTTCCACACCCCAGCCTCCCTTCTTCGTTATTCAGCCCCACCAGACTCTGCACGTGGGTTGGTGACTTGTGTATCTGTCTGGGTCTGGAAGTCTCACAGGATCTGTCATTGGCTGGATTTGGGAGGATCCAGACCAAACTTACCACAGTACACATTCCTCACAGCTTTTTCCTGTGGTGGGATTGACGTAGTAAACCTCCTCTGCACCTAGTTTTTACAGTTCTTGCTCTTGAGCTTTTATGATTTATCCTTCAGTTCAACCTTTTCCAGCATCCTGCTAGTATTTTCTAACACTGCAAGCTGTGGAGGCATGAGATGCAGTGAGCCTGCATGATGTAATAACCACATATCATGTAGTGTAAAGTGTATGTGTGTGTGTGTGTATGTGTGTGTGTGTGTAATACTGCCAGTGAGTCCCCAGCCACAGTGATCCTGTGAAGACATGGATATATACAGATAACTGGATGACGCATTCCTATGAAAGTTGCTCAGAGGCCAGGTTGACCTTGTTGGCCTTGTTGACCCTAGCAACAGTTTTGAGTTGATCTGAACACTTTGAACAAAAGCTTACATGGAAAACATGGGCTTCTGTTGCAGACAAACGGCAACTGCTCCCATTTGAAAAAAATGGAAAAGTGTGACACATCACTGATCTTAAACCAGAAAGAAGCCCGATTGCATGGAAGTCTAGGAGTAAATTACCCTATTCTCACTCGATTTATATCTTTATGTAGTTACATTTTTAGTAAATGTTTGTCCCATTTAGCATCAAATAGACCATAATGCAGGTTATGCTTTAGGGCGAGGCTACCTGGTGATTTACAGGTCACTGCCACGCTACCACTTTAACACACAGCTGTAAAGTTGACCTTGAATTACGACACTTAGTTTGTTAACAGCTTCACACCCGAATCCAGAGGGATCCAGATCCAGTAAGGTTGCTGCTCGGGGTGCCTCTCTGCTGCTTGTGTTCGTCACTCTTCCAGAGTGCAAATATGGTCACTTCTCTGGTTGCAAAAAATCCAAGATGGCAGAAAACTCAAGGCTTCAAAACCGTAGTCCACAAACCAATGGGTGATGACTACATCCACTTCTTATTTACTGTCTATGGGTAATAACTATGTAAGTACCCACCCTTCCACTCTGAGCTCCTCCTCCATACTACATCACTGGTCTCACGATTACTTGGTTTGTATACAAATTATAGTGCATTGCTTCTCCATGTGTATGAGAATTCATATTGTTGTACTGGTTTCCTACTGTAACTTCCAACTGATTCTTGAAACAGAATAAACAGCCTATATCTCTTCCAGACAGGACACCTCTAGTGGCTTACTTACCCCACAAAAAAGAACGTTGGTGATTTGTGGGTGTTATTTGTTTCAATAAAAAAACACATACTGCTACTTACTGCCTCATTCTGTCTTATTTCAGGATACTTAAATGTCCAGAAAATGTGTGAACATTAATGGCTATTGTCAGAGTTCAACTAAAATGTATTTCAAGAGTGACAGGGAGTGCAACAGGGAAGTGAAAAGAGAGACGACCCAGAGAGAGAGAGAGAGAGAGAGAGAGAGAGAGAGAGAGAGAGAGAGAGAGAGAGAGAGAGAGAGAGAGAGAGACTGATGTATGCATGACTGAGCCATTTGATTCAGAAGAACCATAAGGTGTAAAATGTACTACAAAAACTGCACCTCTGGAATGGCCACCTCAAAACGCTGTGATACAATAACACAGGATTAACTTGGCTCAGCACAGGGACACCACAGCTAGATTCATTGACTGATGATTGAGTGATGATTCTAAGGGGTACTCCAGTCATTTAGTGTTGCTTCCCCATAAAGTCGGGGAACTTGAAAGAGAGACAAAATAAGCGATAAAATTTGAAGCAGCAGGATCATCATCGAGACTGAGGACGCATTACAGACAAGCAGAGTAGTAATTATGACTCGTAGACGAGCCTTAATGTGTGACATTAAAGGCAGAGTAGGTCATTTGGAAAAAAGCACTTTGAGCTGAACTGAAAAAGTCCCGTTCAGACATCTGTTCAAAGCTGCTCCCCCAGAACACCAAACGAATGCTCCAGATCAGCAGAGTGCAGCTATCAGGAAGTAAGCATTGACAGACAGGCAGGCCGTCCAATTAATTTCTCCGGCAACTTTTTTGATTGGACAGGGTTTTTACAGTCCTGCCATGGCACAGATGACATTCTTAAAAAAATGTTTTATGTCAGAGCATTTAATTTATTAATTGCTATCGATATATTACAAGGATTTCAAGTAATATAACAGAAAGTATATCTGAATAGAATCACCTGCTCAACCTTTAAGATATTAAGATTTCTTAATAGTTCACATCACAGCTTTACATGATAATTTTGTTTCAGAAGTAGAAAGAAGTGGTTTGTGTTGCATATGTTGTGTTTTTACATTCAGTCAAAGCAAGTAACATCCAGCGACAGTTATTGAAAGTTATATGATAAGGAGTATAATAAGCGGTAAAGTCCGCTAAGAGAGGGAGGGGTGGTGGTGTTGGTGGTGTTTGAGACACAAGACTTTCTCCCAGGAGACCACTGTTTGTTTCCTGTGTGAGCCCAAATGTAAAAGTGGACTTTTTGCTTGTTACATAAGAGTTCACTAAGGATGCTTGTTATTCACTTACAGTACTTATGTTGTTACAGTTGTAACTTTGTTACATAATGCTGGTCTTACGTTGGTTAAGGTACGTTGTAATGTTTTGGTTTGTTTTACGTTATTCTTTTTACACAAACCCTAATTGTAACCTTTACCAAGTAGTCTTGATGCCTAAGCTTAACCAATCTGTTACAACATCAACATCATGTAGAATTGTGTTTTAGGCTAGCGTGATGCCAGTCTGATATGTGACCAGGCAGCAACCTCCAGTGTGAGGCCAAAGCTGTTTGTTCCTCAAACTGTCATTCTCTCTGCTGGCCATCAGGGGGTGACTTTCTCTGATTGTAAGTCTATGAGAAAATATGCCTACTTCTCTCTTGATTTATTATCTCAGTAAACATTGTAAACATGAGTTAATGGTCTCAATCTCTAGTTTCAAGTCTTCTTCAGTACAGCATGATGTTCATTTAGTAAATTATGGTCCATTTAGAGTCAAATAGACCATAAAGCAGGGTATGCTTTAGGGCGGGGCTACCTTGTGATTGACAGGTCGCTACCAATGCAGTTAGCTATTAAGATGACATTAACACTTAGCTGTAAAGTTGACCTTGAATTATGAAGCAAACTTTGTTAACAGCTTCACACCAGAATCCAGATGGATCCAGATCCAGTAAGGTTGCTGCTTGCTGCCCAAATATGGTCGCTTCCTTCACTTGTTGCAAAAATCCAAAAATATGCCAAACTGAAGGGTGATGTCACAACCACTACGTCCACTTCAATGAAACATTTTACGATATTTTCGTTTCAGAAACATCCACATTTAACGTGTCCGTGGTTTGCAGAAATGAACAATGCCAACATTTTTTTCTGATGACTCGGCTGTTCCTAGCTTAAAGAGGCATTCCACAATTTGACTTATTAAAATGCCTTTTCTCAGCGTGGTCTGCACTTATGTAATGTTAGCGATGCTATCAAGTTGCACTTTGTTTTGGAGCATCTCAACCTTTTCTGATCAAAGAGGGATCAGGCAGAGAATCCTGGCTGTGGTTTAGAGGACCAACGAGAACAAATGCCAGTCTATTCTGTATTTTCAAAGACACCTGACTTTAACAACACACACTGGGAGAGGGAGGCTCCTCCCCGAATGACCACACACTCTCCAAGGAGGAATGAAAGGGGGGAAGACTTTAGATGTTTCACAGGCTCAGCTGCCCATTGCACCAACGGGAAGACGGTTTCAGGATTGTGGGCTTCACTCTACATTTATATGCAGGCCGGCTTATCACCTGTACTTTAGGGTGACGTTTAAATAGAACCAGCTTGAGTTAGGGGTGAAGTGGTCAGTATTACACCCAGGCACAGCATCCATCCAGTCCAGTCAGTCAGTTTACTGCTATAGCGACTCGCTGACTCAGTCTTGTTAGGGAGAGTCAAGCCAGGCCGCAAACAGAAAGAGCTGCAACTTTCTCATGTAAAACCACTGGATACTGTACATGCTGTGTATGTGTGTGTGTGTGTGTGTGCGTGCGTAAGAGGTTGTACACATGGCATAGCTTTTTTCTGCCGAGTCAGTTCTGTTCTCGAGCATGCAATTGATTGTGCTGCGGCTTTGCCAGCCAAAAGCAGTTAAAAATACCCAGCCCAACCAAATGAGGTGCAATTTGTTTGTTTCTCTTCAAGCCTGTAAAGTGGAACCATGTGAAGAAAAGACTTATATCTCCTGAAGGCTGTTTTCTTTCTTGTCTTCTCTGAAAATAATTGGAAATCTCGATATTCTAGTTACCACATTTCAAACATAATTACAAGCTGTGGGCATTGTTTTCTTGTCTGATGTGGTCCCATGTCTTTTTTTTCTCCTCTCTGGTATAAAAAGGCCAAACAAGCCTAAATAGGTTCTCTTTTTTTCTGTCTTTGTCCTAATTTGTTTCAAAACTGCCCTTTTATTAAAGAACTGTAGGCTAGGAATCCTTGAAGCAAATTCAACTGTTTTAGAAAGCGGATGGTTGACTGACTAATACCAAAAAGAGATCTTCCTTTGGGTTCTATGATCCTGCAGGGTCGATGGAAAGCCAAACCACTTGCTCTTGTTCTCTGGGAACAACGGAGAAGATAAGTCTGTCCTTGCCGGACTCCGGGTGCAGAACGGATCATGGCGGCTGTTTGGACAACGCCCCTGCAGTCGCAGTGTGGTGAGGTGGCTGAGATGAAGCCCTGCAGTAGCTCTATTGAAATCTATAATCACCAAAAACTGTAATCACAGGCTGAGACTTGGAGCGATGGCAACTTCTCTCCTCCGCCAGCCTCACGGCGATTTCACCATGTGGAGACGCTGGCTGGTGTTCAGGGTGTGGTTCCATTCTCTGCTGAAGTGCAGTGTCTGGTCATCATGAAGATCTTTTCTTGTCATTGGTCACAGAGCTGAATATCTCAGTGGCTATTCATTCACTTGCGTGGAATGAAAACAGGTAATTGTCCTTGAAGTTTTCAGCAGTTTGATTAATATGCAGTAACTCCACAAAGCAGCTCTAAAAGTTAGAGTTAGGTTGTTATATATGAAGGGGAGAAGGTAATCCCTGTCGAAGTACAAAGATGGATCCTCGGATGTCCTCCCTCACCAACACTCCACCTTGTCCACTGGCTCCGTGGCCCTAAGCTTATCCAGGTTCCCCTCCAGTATCAGGTTCAGATGTGTCAGGGAGCGCATGTCAGTTTCCACTTGTTACATGCATAGTACCTTTTCAAAATAAAACTCCAACGTAGGTTTACCTAGACAACAAAATGACTTGGTTAGGTTTAGGTGACAAAAGTTAGAGATGTTGATTTGGATTACAATAGCTACATTTGTTGAGTAGGGACGTTGCATATGAAAACCAAGGGAACATGAACAATTGTCTTCTGGGTGAAGGTCCTGTGTTTGTTTGACCCATTCAACCCACTGACCTAACCTGCTTATCTTCAGACTGCAAGAATTAACTGTTGATGTACAAACACCATTGATTGATACATGTTTAAAACAACACAACTGCGTATGTGACTGGGACTAGGTTATAATGTGTTGTCAAGTATTCATGAAATGGTTATGCCCCAGAGTAGGGTGTCATTATTTAGAATCAATGCAGAAAACATATCCTAACTATATTATGTGTGGTAACTGTTTATATAGCACACATCAACAAAGGTATATTATCATTATGTGATTTTATTACTCATGTTTATTGTGTATACAGTCATGTGGGAATGTGGGACAAAAACCGAACAACAAATACACCAAAACCGTTTCACAAGTCTTTGGGTTCAGCATGTTCATATACCTTTTATAAATATGCATAATGCTTCAGATATGAAAAATAAAAACACAATCATCTGTTTCTTAATCTCTTCCACTCCCCCTAGTCTACTCCTACCATGGGCCCTTATATTTTTAGGTTTCTTATAGTCTTTTTTTTAGGGGCCACATAGAAGTGGTATACATCACCTGAACACTGAAAACCAGGGCCCAGTTTTTCAAAGAGTTTAATCTTTAGATCAGAATTATCCTGATTTGGAAATCCCATTTTTTGCTATCCAGGATCAGGTTATCTGTATTACTTTTGTGCTGGTTTTTCAAAGCAACATTGGATCGGATCACGCTGATCCAACTTCAAACATTTCAAGATAACCAAATCCGGAAAACAGGTGCTCTGAATTGGACTACATATCACAGTGTCACCTACTAGCTATGTAAAACAACAACAACAACAAGGTACAACAGGTAGCGTGGGGTCACCTGGAATGTTTTTATTTAAAGAGTCAGCTCAACTCAAACTAATACAAAAAAATCTTCCCCTCATTTTACCTAAATTGTTAGAGTCTGACTCCTTATCTGGATATATAAAACATATCAGACATATAAAAACAAATCATGTTGTGGATACTTTCAATATGTTTTATATCAGAAAAATATAAACTAAAAAGAATATCAGAACATGACTGTGATAACCCTAACCCTGTGATAACAATATTAGCCTTTATTTTTTGTTTTATCATGACTTCTGTCTGAGGAAATATCCTTTTTTGTTTACCTCATTATATTGAAATGTGGCCTAATAATGTATGTACTTAATATCACTGCACCAGGTTAAACAAATCTTGTACAGAATTTAAATAAATGTTCATATACCACATCATACAAAAGTATTTTTTTTCTTATCAATTTTAAAGTTTTATTATGTTCTGTTCCTGAAATCCACTCTGAATCCACCATTCTACTTGGGTCAGGTTAATCCTGATTTTTTGGATCAAAGTTATCGCAATTCCACCAAAATGTTTCGAAAAACACAGACTGAAGGTTTGATCCAGATCAAAACCAAGATTGGATTATGTGATCTAATCCAATTTCAGAATCCGTTTTTCCTTTTGAAAAAGATTTAATCCAATCCCCAATCTGAAATCCAATCGGATTACTTTTGAAAAACTGTCCCTTGATGATGCAAAGTTGTTCTTACATCTCTAATAAACTTGTGTTCTTGTTTTGATCAAGCTAAATGCTTTATCAAATGTTTTATTGCACATATCACATGCTAAATTTAAAATTTTTTGACCATTTGAGAATTGACAAATATAATCAAAAATCCCTTCTTTCGAGCGACTGGATGGGCCCTTTGAGCCCTTCTGTTCAGGAAACTGCCCAGAAGCCCCCTATTCTATCTATGAAAGTCATCCATCCCAAAGGGGAGGCTTGTGGGAATCTAAAGAATCCATTTTTCATTCACATATCTTGAGATGGAAGGTCAACTTTTAATACGACCATGCCAGTTTTTCCCTCACCAAAATTGAGCATAACTTTGTAGCGTCATTGCACCTCCTTCCCAAAGAGCCAGCATGACGTCTCCGCTTTAAAACTGAGTGTGCTACAGCCTCTGAAAGGCATGAGGCACAAACATGGTCTAAATACAGGTTGCTGTATGCTCCAAGCAACTCATTTGATTATTGCTTGGTGAACAAATATTTTGGGTCATCTCCGTAATGCCTGACTCGGTTTTGGCCTCGTAATCAGTGGTTTCGATAAGATGCTTAAACTGCTGAGACTGGATGTTTGAAACTTGTCCGAAGGCTCTTTCTGCAGCGGGTGAGTCCTTTGAACCAGAGAGGAAAAGAGAGGAGAAGGGGGAGGCATAGAAAACCAGTGTTTCAGGGGGGAGGGACGCAGTCAACAGCCAAAAACACTTAGCTATAAAAGGGATAATTTCTTTGTTTCTGCTTCATGCTGACTGCACTGCCTGGAAACCCCAAATCATTTCACAAGGCATTTAAGACCCAGGAACATGATAACTAAAAAACCAAATAAATTGCCTCAGCTCCAAACAATCGCTTTTCAAGACCTCCAGACTCTCTCTAATGACTTCACCTCTCAACCTTTTCCGAGTACACACATTTTCTCCAGCGAATTTCATCTTTATTATTATCCTGTGCACATTTTTTTGGCCTCTGACTACCACAACTGACACCACCGCTGCTGTTTTCGTGCTATTGTTAACGTGGAGAGAGCTTTTGAGATTTACATATCGTCATTGCGAAAGGATTTTAGCCGTCATGAAAACTGGGATGGAGCGTGTTTAACTAAAAGCGAGGACGTTGGAACACATCTGAACAAGGGATGGCAGCCTTTCAAGGCACATGGACATGGTGGGGAGCACATGCATTGAAACAGACAAGGGCCTATATTACTGATGTATGAGCAGAACAACAATTTAGTCCGACACCCTGGCCAGGACTGAAGAGGCTGTTTTTTCCCCTATTGTGGCTCTAAAAGGCCGTCGTACAAAATAGTTAAAATCAGTGGAGTAAAATTGGTTTAAAAAAATATATTCCCCCCCCCCCCCCCCCCTTTGCTCCCAAAATAAGATCGGGTACTACCAATTAGCATACGAGTCCACCTGTATGCAATCGAAGTGTCACATGATCTAACGGAGCTCCATTAAATCCGTTATTAGAAAATGGAAAGAGTATGGCACCACACCAGACCTGTCAAGAGACTTTACATGGATTATTTTTTAAGTCATTTTAGAAATACATTTAGCTTGAAAGCCCCCAACAAGATTGCGTCTGTGGTCCTTCCTAACACCATACAATGTAGACTTCAGCACAGGAGGAAGGTAGGATTTTATTTTTACTTTCTTCAGTCATGCTGCTGAAGTGAGAGAGAAAGATTAAACACGCATTAGCTTTGGTAGGTTTCCATCATCTTTCATTCTCTTAGTTCAGGACCCATTTAGTCAAAGGATAACATTTAACACTTATGGACGTCTAGAAAAGTGTTTCTCCGTAAGTGCTTTTGTGCCCCTCTCACATAAAGTGTTCATTTGGCAGCCTGATCATTTCCTCTGCGGACAGAACTCACGTCACAATTACTGCAACCCACAGTGGGACGCTCAGTGGGGGCTGAGGGTTCGCTGAGCTTCCCCAGCTGTGTCCATGAAGGTTGAGTGTCCTCTCTGTCTCTCAGTATGCAAAGACGATTTGATTTTATGTCCTGACCACACATCTTGTCAGAAATTGTGCAGGCGATGACCAAATAATTGGTGCCAACAGTCTTTCCTGCCCAGAGAAATAACTCTGTACAACACCTCACCTTTGCCAGCTGTCTAACACTAACAGCTGGTTAGTTATTGTTCAGATTTTTCTATAATTATTGCGTATTAGTTTTTTTTTAATGACTCATTTTTATTTAATTAAAAAAAGGCACACAATATACACACTATGTCTAATATATATTGTATATTATATGTTCTCTTATTTTGTTCTGTAGCCGTTGTAGTCTGGCATAGTTTGGGATTTATAAAATTCATCCCTCCATCCATCCATCCATCCATCCATGCATCTATATGTCCCAGTGTGTGATGCCAGAGGTCTGAAACTTTACCTGCCGCATCAGACCTAAAACCTCACCTTGCTGGAGGCGGGGCCACAATTCCACGTCACTGTGGTTAGTTTCATATGTTTCACATTATTCTTGAGGTTGTTAGCACTGCTGCCTCACAGCAAAAAGGCTCTGGGTTCCAAACTTCCAGCCAGAGTTTATATGTTCTCCCCATGCCTGCGTGGGTTTTATCACGGTCTTTCAGTTTCCTCCCGCATTCGAATATTTTTGCGAAACAAATGTTTTAATGTTCCAAATTCTGAACAACTTATTTATAAAACTGGACCTCAGCATTAGACATTATTTTCTGATAAACATACTGCTCATCATGAATTATTCTTTGAGAAACAGCAAAAAGCTCTGTTAAATGAAAACATGTCTTGTTTCTTCCTCTGCCAGTGCTGCTGCATTAATTGTTTCCAGGGCTGTCGGTTCCATTGAAAACTCTGAGGTCACATTCTCTGTAGGGGTTTCTTTCTGCCCATTTGGAAGTTTTAACAGCCCGAGGGGCGGAGTTACTGATGGCACAGTTACGCTACATACAAAGTGTAAATTTCCAGTTCTATTTATGTGTTGACAAAATGTCATTATGGGCTGGTAGCTGTTAAATGGGTATATTTTATTTTGATCGAACTTCGATATCTGCATAAACAGACAGTAGTCTATCTCGCTCTCAATAGAAATTTGTTTATATCTATGTGTAATTTTGACCAAGATGTGTCTGGTACAGGGAATTACGAAGGAGGATTGCAGAAGGTGATGAAGTGCTTGTATCATGCATGTACAGCCATTAAAGGGTAACCTTCAGCTTAAAAACTCCAACATGGGGGGGGTTATGTGATTGTGTAACGATAAGTGTTTTGCCACCAAAACTGAAACCACAGAAATGTGGTTGTGCTTGTGTGATGTGTTGGCCTGAGCAGAATGTCTTACTAAAATTGCATTGTGCTGGCTGATCTGCATGAACCTCTGCACCACCACTCCTCCCAGCTCAACACGAATGGGTGTTTATTTGTAGCCAAACCAGTCGCCTGGAAAAACTTGTTGCATGTAACCTTGTTGTATGTAACTTTATTGTATTAAACTTTGTTGTAGGTAACCTTGTTGTAGGTAACCTTGTTGCACTTAACCTTGTTGGAGGTAACCTTGTTGCACGTAACCTTGTTGTAGGTAACCTTGTTGTAGGTAACCTTGTTGTAGGTAACCTTGTTGTACGTAACCTTGTTGTACGTAACCTTGTTGTAGGTAACCTTGTTGTACGTGACCTTATTGCACGTGACCTTGTTGTACGTTACCTTGTTGTACGCTACCTTGTTGTACGTTACCTTGTTGTACGTTACCTTGTTGTACGTTACCTTGTTGCAGGTAACCTTGTTGTAGGTAAACTTGTTGTACGTTACCTTGTTGCACGTAACCTTGTTGCAGGTAACCTTGTTGTAGGTAACCTTGTTGCACGTAACCTTGTTGCACGTAACCTTGTTGCACGTAACCTTGTTGCAGGTAACCTTGTTGTAGGTAACCTTGTTGCACGTAACATTGTTGCACGTAACCTTGTTGTAGGTAATCTTGTTGTAGGTAACCTTGTTGCAGGTAACCTTGTTGTAGGTAACCTTGTTGTACGTAACCTTGTTGTAGGTAACCTTGTTGTAGGTAACCTTGTTGCACGTAACCTTGTTGTACGTAACCTTGTTGTAGGTAACCTTGTTGCAGGTAACCTTGTTGCACGTAACCTTGTTGCACGTAACCTTGTTGCAGGTAACCTTGTTGTAGGTAACCTTGTTGCACGTAACATTGTTGCACGTAACCTTGTTGTAGGTAATCTTGTTGTAGGTAACCTTGTTGTAGGTAACCTTGTTGTAGGTAACCTTGTTGTACGTAACCTTGTTGTAGGTAACCTTGTTGCACGTAACCTTGTTGCACGTAACCTTGTTGCACGTAACCTTGTTGCAGGTAACCTTGTTGTAGGTAACCTTGTTGCATGTAACATTGTTGCACGTAACCTTGTTGTAGGTAATCTTGTTGTAGGTAACCTTGTTGTAGGTAACCTTGTTGTAGGTAACCTTGTTGTACGTAACCTTGTTGTAGGTAACCTTGTTGTAGGTAACCTTGTTGTAGGTAACCTTGTTGCACGTAACCTTGTTGTACGTAACCTTGTTGTACGTAACCTTGTTGCACGTAACCTTGTTGTAGGTAACCTTGTTGCAGGTAACCTTGTTGCACGTAACCTTGTTGCACGTAACCTTGTTGCAGGTAACCTTGTTGCAGGTAACCTTGTTGTAGGTAACCTTGTTGCACGTAACATTGTTGCACGTAACCTTGTTGTAGGTAATCTTGTTGTAGGTAACCTTGTTGTAGGTAACCTTGTTGTAGGTAACCTTGTTGTACGTAACCTTGTTGTAGGTAACCTTGTTGCACGTAACCTTGTTGCACGTAACCTTGTTGCAGGTAACCTTGTTGTAGGTAACCTTGTTGCACGTAACATTGTTGCACGTAACCTTGTTGTAGGTAATCTTGTTGTAGGTAACCTTGTTGTAGGTAACCTTGTTGTAGGTAACCTTGTTGTACGTAACCTTGTTGTAGGTAACCTTGTTGTAGGTAACCTTGTTGCACGTAACCTTGTTGTACGTAACCTTGTTGCACGTAACCTTGTTGCACGTAACCTTGTTGTACGTAACCTTGTTGCACGTAACCGTGTTGTACGTAACCTTGTTGCAGGTAACCTTGTTGCAGGTAACCTTGTTGTAGGTAACCTTGTTGTAGGTTATTTGAGAGAACAGCTCTCTCAAAATCAAAGTCAACCTCAAAGCCTGTCAATAACACCATCAGGATGGGTCTGCTAAATGTTAGGTCTCTTAATAACAAATCATTTTTAGTCAATGATTTTATTATCACTTCTAAACTTGATTTTATGTTTTTAACTGAAACATGGCTAGAACAAAATAACAGTGCAAGCATTCTGATCGAGACAGCACCCCCCAACTATAATTGTATTGATGTTTGTAGATCTGGGAAAAGAGGTGGAGGGGTTGCTGCTATATTTAAAAGTACATATCAGGGGAAACAGATGTCACTTGGTGTTTTTCCATCATTCGAATATCTTTGTGCTGTGCTGAAATGCTCTCCCAGAGTTCTCCTGTTAATTATTTACAGGCCACCTAAATATTCATCACATTTTTTCGATGATTTTACTGAATTATTGTCTAGCATCTCCACTGATTTTGACTGCCTAGTTATAACCGGTGACTTTAATTTTCATATTGATGATTTGAATGACAAGGGTGCAAAATAACTTTTTAATATTCTAGACACATTTGACCTTTCTCAGCATGTGAAAGAGGCTACTCATTGTAAGGGACACACCCTGGACCTGATTATCACAAAAGGTCTCCATTTTTCTGATGTTTTTGTGACTGATCCTTCATTATCTGATCACTTCTGTGTTTTCTTTAATATTTCTTTCATTCCTGACACACAAACAGAATCAAATAAGGTCAAAAAGCGGTACATCAATGAACATGCCAATGTACTCTTTTAAAATGCCATCTCCTCGTTACCACCTCTAAACCCATGTCATGCTGATGATCTTGTAAACATCTTTAATTCCAAAATTCTGAATGTCATAGATGTCATTGCACCTGCTACGGTTAAAACAATTTCTGGTAAGCAAAAGGCACCCTGGAGAAAAGCTGCTGTTGTGACAGCCCAGAGAAGAGGGTGCAGGAAGGCTGAACGAATCTGGCGGAGTACTAAACTTCATATTCACCATGACATCTATAAAGAGAGCCTCCGGGCCTACAATTTAGTCTTAAAAAGTGCGAGAGAAACATACTTCTCCAATATCATAAACAACAACACTAATAAGGTGAAAACCTTATTTGCAACTGTTGACAGACTGACCAACCCCCCAACACAAATACCAGCTAAACTCCATTCCACGCAGAAATGCAATGAGTTTGCATTCTTTAATACTAATAAAATTAAAGGCATCAGATGCGCCATCAATATCTCAAACAAAAAAGTTGGATCACCACCCTGTTCAGGCAAAAGTAACACAGCAATGATGGCAAGCTTTAATGCCATAGACTCTAAAACTCTAGTGGAAACGGTGACAAATCTAAAATCATCCACCTGCTGCCTTGATGCTTTACCTACCAACTTTTTTAAGAATGTTTTTGACTGCCTATCAATAGACGTATTGCAAATAGTTAATAACTCCATTCAATCAGGCAATTTCCCAAAGGCCTTCAAAACTGCAGTCATTAAACCTCTTCTAAAAAAGCGGAGCCTAGATGCCTCTATTATCAACAACTACAGACCAATTTCAAATCTACCCTTCATAAGTAAAATAATTGAGAAAGTTGTCCTCCAACAACTAAATCACTTCCTGGCTTCAACTGGCTGCCACAACAACTTCCAGTCAGGATTTCAACCTTTTCATAGCACCGAGACGGCCCTTATTAAAGTTGTAAATGACATCCGTCTTAACACAGACTGGCAAAACTTAAATATTAATGCTATTAGACCTCAGTGCTGCATTTGACACTGTCGACCATTCAATACTCCTGGACAGGTTGGAAAACTGGGTGGGGCTCTCAGGCACAGTCTTAAGCTGGTTCAAGTCATATCTACAAGATAGGAACTATTTTGTTTCCATTGGCGACTTTGTATCAGAACCTACCAATGTAACGTGTGGAGTCCCCCAAGGTTCAATCTTGGGGCCGACTTTATTCAACATCTACATGCTCCCACTAGGACAAATCATGCAAAATAATAACATTGACCACCATTGCTATGCCGATGACACCCAAATCCTAATAACCTTGTTGTAGGTAACCTTGTTGTAGGTAACCTTGTTGCACGTAACCTTGTTGCACGTAACCTTGCTGTAGGTGACCTTGTTGTAGGTAACCTTGTTGCACGTAACCTTGTTGTAGGTAACCTTGTTGTAGGTAACCTTGTTGTAGGTAACATTGTTGCACGTAACCTTGTTGTAGGTAACCTTGTTGTAGGTAACCTTGTTGCACGTAACCTTGTTGTAGGTAACCTTGTTGTAGGTAACCTTGTTGTAGGAAACCTTGTTGCACGTAACCTTGTTATAGGTAACCTTCTTATAGGTAACCTTGTTACAGGTAACCTTGTTGTAGGTAACCTTGTTGCACGTAACCTTGCTGTAGGTAACCTTGTTGTAGGTAACCTTGTTGCACGTAACCTTGTTGTAGGTAACCTTGTTGTAGGTAACCTTGTTGCACGTAACCTTGTTGTAGGTAACCTTGTTGTACGTAACCTTATTGCACGTGACCTTGTAGGTAACCTTGCTGTAGGTAACCTTGTTGTAGGTAACCTTGTTGCACGTAACCTTGTTGTAGGTAACCTTGTTGTAGGTAACCTTGTTGCACATAACCTTGTTGTAGGTAACCTTGTTGTAGGTAACCTTGTTGCACATAACCTTGTTGCACGTAACCTTGTTATAGGTAACCTTGTTATAGGTAACCTTGTTACAGGTAACCTTGTTGTAGGTAACCTTGTTGCACGTAACCTTGCTGTAGGTAACCTTGTTGTAGGTAACCTTGTTGCACGTAACCTTGTTGTAGGTAACCTTGTTGTAGGTAACCTTGTTGCACGTAACCTTGTTGTAGGTAACCTTGTTGTAGGTAACCTTGTTGCACGTAACCTTGTTGTAGGTAACCTTGTTACAGGTAACCTTGTTATAGGTAACCTTGTTGCACGTAACCTTGTTGTAGGTAACCTTGTTGCACGTAACCTTGTTGTAGGTAACCTTGTTGTAGGTAACCTTGTTGCACGTAACCTTGTTGTAGGTAACCTTGTTGTAGGAAACCTTGTTGCACGTAACCTTGTTATAGGTAATCTTGTTATAGGTAACCTTGTTACAGGTAACCTTGTTGTAGGTAACCTTGTTGCACGTAACCTTGCTGTAGGTAACCTTGTTGCACGTAACCTTGTTTTAGGTAACCTTGTTGTAGGTAACCTTGTTGCACGTAACCTTGTTGTAGGTAACCTTGTTGCACGTAACCTTGTTGTAGGTAACCTTGTTGTAGGTAACCTTGTTGTAGGTAACCTTGTTGCACGTAACCTTGTTGTAGGTAACCTTGTTGTAGGAAACCTTGTTGCACGTAACCTTGTTATAGGTAACCTTGTTGCACGTAACCTTGTTGTAGGTAACCTTGTTGTAGGTAACCTTGTTGCACGTAACCTTGTTGTAGGTAACCTTGTTGTAGGAAACCTTGTTGCACGTAACCTTGTTATAGGTAACCTTGTTATAGGTAACCTTGTTACAGGTAACCTTGTTGTAGGTAACCTTGTTGCACGTAACCTTGCTGTAGGTAACCTTGTTGTAGGTAACCTTGTTGCACGTAACCTTGTTGTAGGTAACCTTGTTGTAGGTAACCTTGTTGCACGTAACCTTGTTGTAGGTAACCTTGTTATAGGTAACCTTGTTGCACGTAACCTTGTTGTAGGTAACCTTGTTACAGGTAACCTTGTTATAGGTAACCTTGTTGCACGTAACCTTGTTGTAGGTAACCTTGTTGCACGTAACCTTGTTGTAGGTAACCTTGTTGTAGGTAACCTTGTTGCACATAACCTTGTTGTAGGTAACCTTGTTGTAGGAAACCTTGTTGCACGTAACCTTGTTATAGGTAACCTTGTTATAGGTAACCTTGTTATAGGTAACCTTGTTACAGGTAACCTTGTTGTAGGTAACGTTGTTGCACGTAACCTTGTTGCACATAATGCCCTTTTGTGTTCGGTAACATGTTTTTTTCCATTTTTACATAATACATTACGGTTGTTACGTAATGTTACAAAGGAAAGTCCACAAAGGGCAGTTGTTCTATGTTGGTGAGTTATTATTTTAACAAAAACTGCCATTACATTGCCATTTGTTTTCACAATGTTAACGTCGTAATGTGCATTTCTACAGCTGTGATGCAAGGCCGATATGAAACTTATTTATGAAGGTTTTTCAGAGACGTACACTGTCATGGTTTCTTCTGGCGACTGGGTTGTGCTGAAAGCTCTGTCAGTGTCTGGAAGGCAGAATAGCAGCGTTGGTGATATCACTAGATGTTTGGAGATGGTAACTGAGGAGGCAGTATGCTATGCAGAAGCCTCCTGCTGCCCACCATCTTATAGATGTCTTGAGTCGCTTGCTGAGTGCAGCCCTGTATTTCATGAGGAACGGGGAAGCTAGCTTTATTGAAACAGCAGCACTCACTAATTTAAAGCCACATAAATATTTCACCAGAGACTTAATAAAGCTCGACTTCAAAACACAAGACAAAGTTGGAGGTCTCTGACTTTTACATGTCGCCTCTCCCCCCCTCTCCCCCTCCCCACATTCTACACACCCGTAGAGTGATTTAGGCTTCCCAGCTTATTGTCTAGCAGTGATGTTGGACATCCTCAGCTATTAGAACATCAGCTACAGTCAGATTTTCTTATGAATGGGGGGAGCTGTCGCCTATTAAACAAAAAAGACATGAATGCCATTCAATGTCGGTTAAAAAGAAAGAAAGCAACTATCATCAGAAATGTGTGTTTGTGTGTGTGTGTGTGTGTGTGTGTGTGTGTGTGTGTGTGTGTGTGTGTGTGTGTGTGTGTGTGTGTGTGTTTGGGTCAGCGGGTTTCTTTCTAACAAGTGAAAGGAAAAGCAGGACGTGTTGCGTTAATTTAAAAAACATTCAGAGTTACTGGTGTGTGAGAGAAATGCAAGTCAAGTCCAGGTCTCATGATTTGGTGTCAAGCAGCCATTTCTTTGCTGCCTTTAGAGTTGATCTCCACCAGCGGTGGTAAGCAATCATGTCTCTTGGTTTTGTGAGCTAAAGCTGAAATCTTTACAAAGTGCCACAGAGCTGACCATAATCATCACTGAGTTTAATGTCAGGCCCGCCTGCTGTAAACCAAAATGGACGTCTTGTCTCAGGATGCATCTTGCGTGTCTCTATGTCCTGACCTCAGAATTTTCAGTGAGGAGCTTCCTCGTTCAAGATAGAAACGAGTTGATTTAAAGGACAAAATGTGAATTCAAACACATAGATGTATCTCAGTAATTCAGTCAAACTAATGAGAAACTACTTTTGTTAGTCATTGAAATTCCCTGAATGACCGTTTGTCAATGCCTTTTCAAAAATGTCAGCATTACAAAAATTTAATTTTCTGATTTCCTCTGTGGTAGAGCTTTGCTCAGGTTACCTATAAAAGCCATGTAGCCGAGGTTAGGGAAGGAAGACCAAGTGAGGTTCACAGTTTTTCCAATCGTGTTAACGTTGTGCACCTTGTTGAGCTGTCCATCCACCACGAGGTCTCGCTATGCTAGAGAGATGGTAAGTGTTGGTTGTTTTTATGCATTCATGCAAATGAGAAGGCCAGGCTTTTTGTGTCACTGGAACATGTTGTTGGGACTTCTTTCATAGATCTTAATGCAAAATATTTCTGAGGAACATACTTTCACGCAATAAGGGCTCGTCTAGGGAAGGCATTTGGAATAATTTAATGGTGTAATCCAATTTGGTAATGTGAATACTTGTGCTGTCATAGCTCAACATTTTTTATCAATTTTGTTATTTCTTTTTGAAACTGATTTGCAACGAAACTTTGAACAGGAAAGGGACTTTTCTGAGTGAAGCACCCAACCCTGGAATTTAGAAAAAGCAAAGTTGAAAGTTTTGATGATGACTCACTTTTATTAGTCGGATTGGCGAAATGACATCGATTTAGCAGAGGATTTTGGAATGTGCTTTAAACCTTCAATCAAATCTGTTTCAAGAAACAATCTATTTAATTTTAAGGTACTCTACTTGAGTTTCCATTTACTGTACTTATTATTCCACTACATCCATCTGTTATTTTTTTAGGTTTATAAATTGTGATTCTCTACGGTGTCAGATCCACCGTGACAAAGTATGTTCACAGTAATTGATAACACAGTAGTATAATATGCACATTTTTTTAAAGGAGCCATACCTGTTCCAAGTGTACTTTTATTTTGTTATTTTGTGTACTTACATATTTTGCCAATAATACTTCAAAGGAGGTCATTACTGCTAATGGAGTATGTTCACAGTGTGTAAAGCATCTTTAAGGATAAAAGGTCCTGGTTACTTCAGAAAAGAACACACGAACAGTTGGAAGCACGGAAATCATGGAACCATGAGGAGCTCATGAATTATATCACCCTTGTTAACAGTGTGAGCTCATTGGCTTCTTGTGTGCACACCATGTGCACTCGAACGGGGCGGCTTCATAATGAGAAACATTAATAATGAACTGTAATTGCTGCATTAATAGGAAACAACAAAGCAAACGGAATACGTACTTCTGGGCTGGGAGGGTGTTTGTTTTAGAACCGCCATAAAAGCATTCAGTGTTTGGCGTGCAGTTTAAGTATGTGTCAAAGTCTTTGTTGCTTCAAACACAGAGGCCAGCGGGCCAAAGCCAGGGTGGAGGAGGAAGACAGGATGTGAGGAGGAAGAAAATCAGTGGTGTTGTGCGAGCGACGTGGAAACGTATCTTAGCCCTGGATATGGAAACAAACTCTATCTTGAAATTGCATTTTTTCCACAGCTTGTAGAACATCCAAATGACTGCAAGCCGGCCCTGGTGTGGCTAAATGAAAGCAATAAAGGAAAGCCACAACGCACTGCATGTTGGTAAATGAGCAACTGCATACAATGCAATGCAGCGAACCTGAGGCTAGGAAGAAACGAGTGGAATGATATTCAAATATCAGTTTATTAGTTTGCATTGAGGCTGACGATTAATCAAATTAAAATTAAAATTAAATTTTTCGTAAAACTGCCAATATCTGAAATTTACTTGCCTCAAAAATTCTGAGAGGTTAATTTAATGATGAAGTAAAAAAAATTGAAAGGTGTTGTTTTATGACACTTTTGTGTGACCGTAGATCATGTGCCGTTTCGGCACTTTGCATTTTGGGATACAGTCGGCGAGGTAGACTGGTCCGATGAGTTTTTTTATGCTGTAGTTTTGGATATCTAGCTGCTATAACAAAATAAGTTCCCCGTTTGGGATTAATTAAGTACATCTATCTCTCTATCTAGAACCCTGAACACAAAAATAAGTCGGGCTCAGTCTGACCCGGCGCAGTTGTTGTCTATGAGCTGGTTCGGTGACCCCGAAACCTCAGATTGACCCCCTTCGAACTAAACTCGTGCCCGTTTCCATCCGCCTGTTTCCATTCTCTCCTCCTATACAAACGGTCTTGTGTTTGGACTTAAATGTCATAATCGTTTGGTTTAGCCTCTTAATGCACTTAAAGCCATTTTCCGACACAGTACGTTGACACGCACACACACTCACTGTGTACAAACAGCTTGTGTTTCATTAAGGCTGTATGACCACTAACCGTCTGTTGGATCGCCTGGAGGCGCAGGATTGACTGAACTCCTGATTCGGCTTCTGAAGAGCAGACGGAAACTCACCTGAAGATAGTAACTGCAAATGGAAAGAACACGAATGAAAACCACGGAAACATTCCCAGCATTCGAATGGCGTTTTAAAATATTCCAAGTAATCGAGTGTGGATTTAAAATGCGTATGCAAATGAGGGCACAATTTGCCCCATGTATTTATGGGAGAATCACACAAGGAGGATTAAGGTTCATTATGTATTCCTGCATTTAGTTTGGCAGCTATTCCATGGAAAATTCTCGACGGACAGATGGACAGATGGACAGATTTGTTTCCTATCAACACGTTCAATGCTTCCTAATTCATAATTACGCTACATATCATTATATTGTGCTTTTATGAGTCATATTTAGATTCTTCTCTGGTGGAGTGGGCCAATATACATATTTTGGAATCAAGATCACTACGTTATCCGTCCTTCATGAACTTCGTGATCTCATAGAAAGCCCACCACCGAACTGAGCCTGCTAAGCTCTCCCTCACTCGCAGCATGCGTCCTGGAGGGCAGCGCCAGGATCAGTCCAGGAGCTGAAAGCCTAATGGGCTGCTCTCTTACCAAATCAGGTGCTAAATGCACACAGATTGCGACCGCAAACTCAATGAAAGCAGCAGCATACATTTGAGCAACATCATTTTCTCACCGGCTACGGATTCATAATCAAAAGAGCACGGAACTGATCTCACATGGACTTTAAACGGTCTATTAGATGGATTCCGCTCGTGGTGCGATCAGCAGAGGCTTGTAAACAGCATTGTTTTGATGTTGTCTGAGGCTGGGAGGAAGCAGGGAGGGATGTATGGGGAGAGATGGAGAGAACTTAAACTTAAAAACTTAAAGGCTGGAAGGTAATTAAAGGAGAGAAGACGAAGGCCGAAACAGAGAACATACAAACGTAAGCTCTGGCTGCAAATGAAAGCTTCAGAAGCATTTACTTCGAAACACTAGCTTGTTTATTTGAGAGCATTTACGAGTTTATTGATCATGAGTCACACTTTCCAACATTTCCACTACAAACATACTGTTGGTGGGACATTCAAATTTAAGTCCCAAAGTATTGCTCAGACGCTCAGGTTCATGCTTCTTTTATATCTTTATTTTTACAGTTTCTGCTGTATTGGGCTTTGATTTCTGCATTTTGTGTATTTTGTATTTTCATTACCAGTCATCCAGGTCCTGGTAATCTTTGAAAGGCGTAATGTCTCCAAAAACCTAAAGCAGGTCCAGTTGCCTACAATAAAGCTCCCAAAGTTTAACATTTATGGAGGCTTATTTCAGAAAAAAAATGAGAGATGAGTCACATACTTGTAAATTTGTAATACTTTCACAAGCAGCCTCCAGCAACATGAAATAATTAGCGCAGGAAGTGAGATTACACCTTAACATGTGTTGCCTTAGTCACCTTACTTATGTGTAATGAGATTTATTTCTTTTTACTTGCCAGGATTTAAATCTGCAGTGTAGCATTAATAGCTGGGTCCTGTGAATGTGCACTTTCTCTCTCTATAAACCGAGAAAGGATTACTTTGTTTCAAGACCTCACTGCAATCATGTTTTACAGCACATTAGGTTCACTTCTGATGTTGGAGTTGCCAAATATCCTTCAAGGTGCAAACATTATCAACAGAATGTGAAGAAGTAGCGGTTTACAAGTATTCCAAGACTCAATCTCGAGTCTTGTAATACCACCTGGCCCTCTAGAGGCGACGGTGAGTCACTGTTGCGTCGACTCTGCCCTCTGTCATGACATGAGAGGACGGAGAAGCAGAGCTGCTCAGGGAGTTCGCCAATAAAAAATCCATGGTCCGTATGCGTTTTTTATAGTTGCGAAAGTAGGCTTAATATAAGAAAAGGACGTTGTCATGGTGACGTCACCCATGGCTTCATGGACTATGGTAGCCTTAAGTTCAGCATTTTGGCCATCACCGTCTTGGAATGTTTGAAACCAGTGAAGGAAGTGACCATATTTGGACTGTGGAGGAGCGACAGGTGGATCTGATGAACACAAGCAGCAGAGCAGCAACCTTACTGGATCTGGATCCATCTGGATTCTGGTGTGAAGCTGTTAACAAAGTTAGCTTCATAATTCAAGGTAAACATTACAGCTAAGTGTTAACGTCATCTTAGTAGCTAACTGCATTGGTAGCGACCTGTCAATCACCAGGTAACTTCCTCCCGGTGAAGTAGTTTCCAGGCGGTGGGAAGGACCAAATGAAAACAAGACATTTTCTTGTTTCTACCACTTTTGATTTAATCCTAAAGGTAAACTATCACACACTGTCCAGTCTCGCAGTAAACACAAAGATGGCTAATGTAAAGTATAGGCAACACACATGAAAATGAAAGTTTAGTTGAATTTTGTGTAACTGATGACTTCAAAATGTACATATAGCTTCAGTAATTGAGGTGAAATGCTGTTCTCTGGAGCATGTGGGTTATTATACATTGTTGGTAATAATTACTCTCAGTTACATAATAGGATGGAGGCAGACCTGCCGATCCACTCTGGGGTTCTTTTAACTGAGGCCAGAGCTGCAGGACGATACGATCATGATGCTGGTTTGTTTTATATCAATATTAAACCATACAGTCCTGGCAAGTTGTGTTCAGTTCCATCGTCCTTTGCCTCAGATTGCTTCCTCATATTGCTCCTCTCCTATTAATCTGGCATGTTTTTAAAGGTCTCTAGAATTATTGATGACTGTGTTTAGGTTGCTAGTTTTTAACTTAAACAAATGATTGTTTATCAAAACTGACCTGCCATCTTGAAATCCAGCGACTAGGACAGAGCAGACTTTCAGGAGGAAACCGAAGGTGACAATGAGCAGAAGTCCTCAGCGATCAGACTGTTTTGGAGGGATATTCAAGTACGTCCCGAGACAAAGCAACACCTGCTGGGCCTCCAAGGCCACAAGTACAGCGTGTTATCTTAGAGATAGGAAACCTGCACTTTCAGAGCAAATACAAGACAATAAGAGCTGTGTGTTTTGGCTCTTGACGGCACTCGGTTCAGTTTTCTTTTAACAACCACAAGTATTTAAATCTCACAAGTTTTTGCAGGGTTGCAGGTTTTTTTCCAATTCTAAAATGAAACACAAATATAAACCTCCGCTCATGTCTCCAAATCTCTAAACACATTTTCTGCTTTTCACCCAATTCATAATTTAATGTGGCACTTTGACACGGGAACCAACCATTTTAAAAGAAAAATAAACTTTAATGCATGCTTTGTTTTTTGTCTCCACAAGAATTTTTGCGTAGAATGGAACCTTTGGAAATACATTGATGTATTGAATTTACAATCAGTGTACAATTAGTACTGCCCTTGTGTTTAGTCAATATATTCATGTACTTCATTTGAACGATATCTCTGAATAATCCAACTCAGACAGCATGTTTCAAGAAGAAGAGATGCTGAAAGAAAGAAACGGGTCCACAAACACAGACAAGAGTCCTACGATAATGCTTAACCCTTTTCTGAGTCACCTAATTGGTTTCAGGTGTTTTCACAGGTGCAAACTGGTGCAGGTGATTGATAAGTGAGTGCAGCATTTCAGTTGTGGCTTTAAGCAGACAGCACATGCAGGCTTTCAGCTTTGAATGGTGTGTCTAATGAAGATAATTGTCTGAAATAATTTGCAAAAAGAGTGTTTTAGTATTGCAAACTTAATGGAATGCAGAAAATGTGCGTGCGATTCAGCAGACCTCTTGAAAGCTTCATCGTAGGCAACCAGACCAGATTTAGGTTGTTCAAAGACGTCTCTTCTCATCGAGGCTTCCAGGGGCCTGTACTACGAAGCGAGTTCAACATACCCAGGTTATCTTTCAGAGATCCAGCTTAAGTAACCCTAACAAAGGCAATCGGAGATAAGCGGTCACAGGAAGCTGGTTATCAACTCGTTAACTCAACCCAGGGTTTACCTGTCCAGCTATGAGCGCGTGCACATGAAAGAGGCGGCGTTTGCAGCATTTGACCAATCACAAACATGGATCAGTCTACGGCAGCGGAGTGGCATATTTCACGTACGAGGAGCGAACCATAATTATACAGAAATAAGAAGAAGTTAAACATATAATACAGGCAAAAGGCAACAGTTTCATCTGCCAAATGCAGGAAGGACAGCTGGCAAAAACTCGCCGACTGTGTGAATGCGGAAGTCGTATTAATAGTATTTGTAGTAGTATAATATGACCCATCATAAGGACACTACTAGATTTGACTGATTAAGTGATAATCTCAACTTTGCTGATAGCTCAGTGGTAGAGTTACCGCCCCATGTTACGAGGCTCCTTGCAGCGGCCCCGGTTCAAAACCGCCCTTCGGCCGTCTTTTAAATCATGTCGTCGCTCTCTCTCGTCCCTTTAACTCTTACGATGTCCTTCCGCAATAAAAGGCTAAACATATAACTTTAAAATAATGAATTTGTTGCTTGGATGTATTCTTATAAAATGGATTATGGCAATATCAGCCTCAATCTTTCAGCTGCAATCCCGGCGGTGTAAAACGGACTTGGGAGCAAATCAAATAAATATAAAAACATAATTCAAAGTGGTAAGTAGGCTGTACGCTGACAAAGAAAAGTCTTTCCCTCTGATGAGAATCTGTATCTCTCATATAAAACATCGTCAGGGACAGAAAAAGGGTTTTGCCGGTCTCTACACTCTGTAGTTCTCCTACAAGACCCTCTCACGATCCACCGAGCTTCTTTTTTTTTTATATCCCTGCACCAAGAGAGCTGATTGGTCAGTCGGCGGTGTGTTTCTCCACGTTGATCTCTTATCAGGAACATAACCTGCTCCAGAGCAGGTTAGCTCCACAGCGTAAGTTACCATGGCGATCTACCCCGGTAAGAAGTGAACCAGCGTCGTAGGACGGAAAACCCAGAGTTAACGCTTAAGTTACCTCGCTAAGCACACATCCTGCTTCGTAGTACAGGCCCCTGGTGATGAAGCCTGTATGAGTGAGAACCTTCACAGACATTCATACCTGGTCAATGGATACATGAGTTGGGGGCCGATGATGGCCGCTTATTGGTCAGGCAGATAGGGCAATATTCACTGTTTCATGTGCTCTTTCACACCATTGTATTAAAACGCTCCATGCAGCAACTATTGTGGTTGTGTGTTTGTCAGACATGCAGAAATGCTACTTTCAGTAGGTCGACGCGATAAACGGCTCAGGAAGGTAAACGGTCCCCCATTCAGCTACAAGCTGACGTGTACAGGAACGAGTCCCACACACACACACACACACACACACACACACACAGACACACACACACACACGCACACACACATTCCCACACAGACGCAGACCTGTTGGACCCAGCAGCACACTGTGTTTGACCCACTGATACCAGACTCCTAGCACTGGTTAATTCCTGGTTCAGGACTCCAGATGTGCAGCTGTCGGTCAATATATGTGTAGAATTATGGAAGAGCTTGCATTGAAACAGGCTGACACACACACACACACACACACACACACACACACACACACAATGGCATTGCCCCTCTGTGGCAACCCAGTGTTTGCAATGGTAAACATAGTGAAGCAGATAGGATCCATGTACCATGTAACAGGATGGTCGGTTCTTCATAAAACTAAGACTGTGCCTGAAATCACCCTCTACTCACTTTGTAGTGAGTTCACTATGTCACGGTCCTCCGAATGTTTTATTCAGAACTATTTTACCCGATATATGGTGGACTCAGGGAGAGGTTAATTGATGACTCTTAATGTCCCGTAGGTGTGAATGTGAGCGTGAATGGTTGTCTGTCTCTACATGTCTCCCTGTGATAGACTGGTTACCTGTCTGTCTACATGTCTCCCTGTAATAGACTGGTTACCTGTCTGTCTCTACATGTCTCCCTGTGATAGACTGGTTACCTGTCTGTCTCTACATGTCAGCCCTGTGATAGACTGGTTACCTGTCTGTCTCTACATGTCTCCCTGTGATAGACTGGTTACCTGTCTGTCTCTACATGTCTCCCTGTGATAGACTGGTTACCTGTCCGTCTCTACATGTCAGCCCTGTGATAGACTGGTTACCTGTCTGTCTCTACATGTCAGCCCTGTGATAGACTGGTTACCTGTCTGTCTCTACATGTCAGCCCTGTGATAGACTGGTTACCTGTCTGTCTCTACATGTCGGCCCTGTGATAGACTGGTTACCTGTCTGTCTCTACATGTCAGCCCTGTGACAGACTGGTTACCTGTCTGTCTCTACATGTCTCCCTGTGATAGACTGGTTACCTGTCTGTCTCTACATGTCTCCCTGTGATAGACTGGTTACCTGTCTGTCTCTACATGTCAGATAGACTGGTTACCTGTCTGTCTCTACATGTCAGCCCTGTGATAGACTGGTTACCTGTCTGTCTCTACATGTCAGCCCTGTGATAGACTGGTTACCTGTCTGTCTCTACATGTAAGCCCTGTGATAGACTGGTTACCTGTCTGTCTCTACATGTCTCCCTGTGATAGACTGGTTACCTGTCTGTCTCTACATGTCAGCCCTGTGATAGACTGGTTACCTGTCTGTCTCTACATGTCTCCCTGTGATAGACTGGTTACCTGTCTGTCTCTACATGTCAGCCCTGTGATAGACTGGTTACCTGTCTGTCTCTACATGTCAGCCCTGTGATAGACTGGTTACCTGTCTGTCTCTACATGTCAGCCCTGTGATAGACTGGTTACCTGTCTGTCTCTACATGTCTCCCTGTGATAGACTGGTTACCTGTCTGTCTCTACATGTTTCCCTGTGATAGACTGGTTACCTGTCTGTCTCTACATGTCAGCCCTGTGATAGACTGGTTACCTGTCTGTCTCTACATGTCTCCCTGTGATAGACTGGTTACCTGTCTGTCTCTACATGTCAGCCCTGTGATAGACTGGTTACCTGTCTGTCTCTACATGTCAGCCCTGTGATAGACTGGTTACCTGTCTGTCTCTACATGTCAGCCCTGTGATAGACTGGTTACCTGTCTGTCTCTACATGTCAGCCCTGTGATAGACTGGTTACCTGTCTGTCTCTACATGTCTCCCTGTGATAGACTGGTTACCTGTCTGTCTCTACATGTCAGCCCTGTGATAGACTGGTTACCTGTCTGTCTCTACATGTCAGCCCTGTGATAGACTGGTTACCTGTCTGTCTCTACATGTCAGCCCTGTGATAGACTGGTTACCTGTCTGTCTCTACATGTCTCCCTGTGATAGACTGGTTACCTCGAAACATCCCACAATGCATCGTGAAAAGCAATGTTCTTACCTTTCCCAATAAAAGCCTCAGACATAATGTGGCATCACTGTTTACCAGGCGAACTGAAATTACAACAAATTAGCTTACAATATGTATTTATAACAGAACAATATGACTTAATAATGGATGATCCACCAGCCGCCATTGGTTGACATTTGTCTCAAAGGGATTGTATCATTTTACAGATATAAAGTCCTCTATGTCAAATGAGAGGTAGTGTAGTGAGTAGTAGGGAGTAGCGAATGAATGAGTAATTTGGGACACAACCTAAATATCTTATAAATGAATAATCCACCTAAAATCTGTCTGTGTGGTATCAAATGGTGCCAGTTGGTTCTGGTTTCAACATGACGTTGAGCTGGTTGAATGGCCATTTTTAGAACACACACTCACGAAAACACAAACTATTTTTTACATTTTTTGCCAAGTAAGCCATAGTTCCACCCAAGCTCTGTGGTCGTCAGTGACGTCTATGGATGTCTGAGAGCAGCAAACCAGCTGCAGGACAACAGCTGCCACCCTCAATGTTAATTTTCACACTAAAAATAAGCCCAGACACCATAACACCCCTGCACACTCTCGCCCAGTAAAAATAATATTACTCCTGGAAACATTTACTGTCTCACTCCTTTTGCCTATTCTCACTTTCTTTTTCCACATACGGCTCTACGACTCTGAGTATACTAAACAGTTATGTTCCCCCTTGGAAGTCCGTCGTCTGTGAACATGATCCAAGCAGCGATCACGTTTTCCAACACAACATAGCCGGGAAAACAGTCCCGTAGGATATACATGTCATTTCTAGGGTTAGTCTATGAGAACCAGACCAAAACCACTCAAAGCATCAATTGGAATAGGGTCAAAGGTCATCAACCAGGAGGGTTTATTTTACTAATATTATATTTTAGAGCAACAGTTAATAACTCCTTAATGGGAATAGTGATGCCGGTTCAGACTCTCAACAACAACACAGACAACTCTAGTTGCAAAAAGGAGTCGATGAGAAACTACTTCTCTTGATTTATTATCTCAGATGTATAAATTAAGGGCAGGGTATGCTTTAGGGCGGGGCTACTGTGTGATTGACAGGTCAGGAGCACTACCACGTTACATGTTATTAGCTACTAAGATGACTTTAACACTTAGCTGTAAAGTTGACGGCTTGCATTCATCGGTTCCACCCTTCACTCCTCCACAGTCCAAATATGGTCACTTCCTCCACTGTTTGCCAAAATCCCGAACTCAAGGCTTCAAAACTGTCATCCACAAACCAACGGGTGACGTCAAGCTGACTGGTCCACTTCTTATAGACAGTCTGTGTTCCATTTCCTAGTTATGGGTATGTTAAGTTTATACGTTTTCTTTGGTTATTGTATTTAATAATACACTTTAACATTCTATTCCTCATATGTTGAATTTTATGAAAGTGTCTGAATATTATCAATAAACAAAACCCGAACTGAAAACATCCACCACTGTGCAATGTAGCGGATTGAGTCAATTAGAGGGAGCTCTTTTTATGCTCTCAAAGAAATAAAGGAATAGTTTGACATATCTAATGCTGGTCTATACACCGTCAGCTTACGGAAATGGTAATAAATAAGTCATGAATGAAAGTTGTCCCGTGCCTCTCGAACTCTGAGCCACATGTGTTGTTCAGGCTGCAGCTCTCACATGTGGTTTGATTCAGCGCTGTGGAAACTTGGAGGAGCAGAAAAGAGCAGCGTCCCTTCATATTTATGAAATCTCTGGGAAGCCTTTATCAAATCTACAGTATACTTAAGGCCCGAATACCTACTGAGCCCCATCACTCTCCTCTATCAGGACCATGACTTAGTTTATGTGGTGTTGGGAAGGCTTTGCCAATATTGTTTTAAGCACATGATGCAATCCTCCAGAAATGTTACATTTGGCACCTCAGAGAAATGATTGTTTAGAATAATAAGACGAGGCAGTAAGTGATGCTGATGTCAGTGAAAACGTCATTCATCCAATTTCAGTCCTCTTTTAAGTTTGATGAAAATGTGTTATGCACACAAACCAGCAAGTTTTAAAATATTTAAAAGAGGTCAGAGTGTTTTTTCCCTTGAAAGAATGTAATCCTTCAGCGGTGTGGCAGGTAACACAGCAGTCAGCCTCGTGGTGACGCCCTGTAGCATTATAGAAAAGGGGAACATCACCTATAGACAGAGAATTCAGTAACAAATGGATCAACCCATAGGAAACATTACACATTTCTATCTATCATTTAATTTATTTGATTATTTTTATATTTCCATCCATCCATTTTCTACCGCTTATCCTGTATTTAGGGTCACGGGGGGGCTGGAGCCGATCCCAGCTGTCATTGGGCGAAGGCAGGGTACACCCTGGACAGGACGCCAGTCTATCACAGGGCCAACATGTAGAGACAAACAACCATTCACACTCACATTCACACCTACGGGCAATTTAGAGTCACCAATTAACCTATCCCCATCCTGCATGTCTTTGGACTGTGGGAGGAAGCCGGAGAACCCGGAGAGAACCCACGCTTACACGGGGAGAACATGCAAACTCCACACAGAAGGAACCCGGGCCGACCCGGGAATCGAACCCAGGACCCTCTTGCTGTGAGGCGAGAGTGCTACCCACTACACCACCGTGCAGCCCTATTTTTATATTTGATTGATAAAATGAATTAAACAACAGAAAACATATTTAATCAAATATAAATAAAAACAGCTCAATTAATTGAGCAGCTCATTGCCAGTTTTCTTATTGTGATATACACTCAACAAAAATATAAACGCAACACTTTTGTTTTTGCTCCCATTTTTCATGAGATGGACTTAAAGATCTAAAATTCATTCCAGATACACAATATTACCATTTCTCTCAAACATTGTTCACAAATCAGTCTAAATGTGTGATAGTGAGCACTTCTGCTTTGCTGAGATAATCCATCCCACCTCACAGGTGTGCCACATCAAGATGCTGATCTGACATCATGATTAGTGCACAGGTGTACCTTATACTGCCCACAATAAAAGGCCACTCTGAAATGTGCAGTTTTGTCTCACAGCAAAATGCCACAGATGCCACAAGCATTGAGGGAGCGTGCAATTGGCATGCTGACAGCAGGAATGTCAACCAGATCTGTTGCTCGTGCATTGAATGTTCATTTCTCCACCATAAGCCGTCTCCAAAGGCGTTTCAGAGAATATGGCAGTACATCCAACCGGCCTCACAACCGCAGACCACGTGTAACCACACCAGCCCAGGACCTCCACATCCAGCAGGTTCACCTCCAAGATCGTCTGAGACCAGCCACTCAGACAGCTGCTGAAACAATTGGTTTGCATAACCAAACAATTTCTGCACAAACTGTCAGAAACCGTCTCAGGGAAGCTCAACTGCATGCTCGTCGTCCTCATCGGGGTCTTGACCTGACTCCAGCTCGTTGCCGTAACAGACTTGAGTGGGCAAATGCTCACATTCGATGGCGTCTGGAACGTTGGAGAGGTGTTCTCTTCACGGATGAATCTCGGTTTACATTGTTCAGGGCAGATGGCAGACAGCGTGTGTGGCGTCGTGTGGGTGAGCGCTTTGCTGATGTCAATGTTGTGGATCGAGTGGCCCATGGTGGTGGTGGGGTTATGGTATGGGCAGGCATCTGTTATGGACGAAGAACACAGGTGCATTTTATTGATGGCATTTTGAATGCACAGAGATACCGTGATGAGATCCTGAGGCCCATTGTTGTGCCATACATCCATGAACATCACCTCATGTTTCAGCAAGATAATGCACGGCCCCATGTTGCAAGGATCTGTACACAATTCTTGGAAGCTGAAAATGTCCCAGTTCTTGCATGGCCAGCATACTCACCGGACATGTCACCCATTGAGCATGTTTGGGATGTGCTTGACCGGCGTATACGACAGCGTGTACCAGTTCCCACTAATATCCAGCAACTTCGCACAGCCATTGAAGAGGAGTGGACCAACATTCCACAGGCCACAATTGACAATCTGATAAACTCTATGCGAAGAAGATGTGTTGCACTGCATGAGGCAAATGGTGGTCACACCAGATACTGACTGGTTCTGAGTCCCCAGACCCCCAATAAAGCAAAAAAATGCACATTTCAGGGTGGCCTTTTATTGTGGACAGTCTAAGGCACACCTGTGCACTAATCATGATGTCAGATCAGCATCTTGATGTGGCACACCTGTGAGGTGGGATGGATTATCTCAGCAAAGCAGAAGTGCTCACTATCACACATTTAGACTGATTTGTGAACAATGTTTGAGAGAAATGGTAATATTGTGTATCTGGAATGAATTTTAGATCTTTAAGTCCATCTCATGAAAAATGGGAGCAAAAACAAAAGTGTTGCGTTTATATTTTTGTTGAGTGTATGAATAATAATTGATTATTATTATGATCAACCACACTAGATATGTTTGCTAACAGATTGAACCTTTATTGCACAACATGATTAACAGCCTAAAATCGAGTGTTAAATATTAGAATAATAAAAACTGTGTGAAACTGTTAAACATCTGTTAACCACAAATAACTTTATTATTTATTTGAAAGATGTCTCTTGTCATGATCTGCTATTCCCCCCAATTAACTTTTATTATGGATATAATTAAAGTCAGAGTGAGTCGATTCTTTCAGTTAGCAAGAAACACTTTCCATCATTTATCTTCATCTCTATTAAGTCACAGAGGACGATCAATCCTGAGCCTCGGCTGAGTTACTTCATTACAACATTCATACAAATAGATCATTTCCACTCTTCACAAGACATTATAATCATAATCTGGGGCATGAAATATTGAATTCACAATCAGAATATCATTAGTCCTGAATAAATAACACAAATAACACGCATTCTGCCAGTAGAAATGCAAAGGCAGGTTGTTCTTCATGTGAAACAGGTAACGGAGTACGGAGAGAAACCCTGCTGCTCTGCCAGTGATAACAACTGTGTGTCTTTATTCGTGTCAGTACAGGGAACATGTGTTCGGACACAAACTCCTTTAAAAGTCCCTCCAGCGGTTGGATCTGATCAGCTGGTCCAGCTGTGAAGGAAAAGACATACGTGAGGGGAAACGTGGATGCTATTTAAGAGACTTGGGAGGCTCCCTCTATGTCTGTGTCTTCTGGGCTCTAATTACAATCATCAGCTCACCAGCTCACCTGGCTGGGATTAAGTCTCCAGCATTCCCATCACTCCGTCGACACAATCTTCTCTGAGCTATTGCGTCGTAACATTTGACCAGGGTTTTAGCTAACATCTGGTTCCTGTGCTGAGGATCTGCTCTGTGCGCCCGGTCTTCATCATTACAAACCATCTGCATTCTGGTTCCACTACAAAACAACACCTTACACTATATAAGCATGTGAGCTGTTTCATACATTTAGGCATCTGAAGAGCTGTTCTACTTTTACCTTTTCCTTATCAGACATTCCTGCTCAATATTAAATGGGAAACTGGAACATATTTTTTTCTTAAATCATGCAATGTCGGCAAAGCTGAAGCCACACATTTTTTACTGGAGTTAAAAAAAAATGTCGATGACCTTTTTACAACAATGAATGTTACTTGACCACAGAATATGAGACAAGAAGCAGCAACACAACAGCTGGAACAAAACCATGAAAAACATGCATCGACATTCACAAACCCAGAATCACCACCTTATGGTTTGTATTCCTCCATCACTGGAGTTTACTTCCATGTCATCACCCCTTCATCATTTTATCCTATTAGACATTTGTGTGAAATTGTCATATTTATTCATGAGTTTGGTCAAAATGTGTGGACCTTTGAACTTTGACCACCAGGCTCAAGTGGCCATGACAACTGCACTTCAGCATCGGAGCCGCTTTGCTGCAACCTACGATCATGCAGACAATTTAGGGACATGATTCCTAGAACCCACAGTGGTTTTGGTTGCTGTGCTTTTAAGGTTTCTGCACGCTCGACTTTAAACCAGATGCAAGATTTTTTTTAAAAAGCATAATTTGAACACTGAATGTACATATCCTGGTAGTGAACCACATTACTCATTCATTGCTTGATGCTATTTGCTCCTATTATCTTCCCCAGAAAGATCATGCCATCGGTCGCATGTATGTGTCTGTGAGTGACTGTGCATCTCTGTGTCTGTCCACAGTTCCCCGGCTCCCTGCGGTCGCTTTTCTGCCAGAAAAGACGAGAACATCTGTGGCAGCTGTGGTTCAGAGCCAGAGCGGGTCGTCCTCTAAACAGAAGATTCGACTCCCCGAGTTCACGTGAACCCTAAATCGCCCCCCCCGAAGGTCATTGTAGGTGGCACCTTGCATGGCAGCCACTATGCTCACACTCAGGGCTGGCTCAGGCTTGTCTTGAACCAGCCCTGAGTTAAGCTGATTAAGACCTAGACGACCAGGGAACTTCCTCTGAT
Organism: Eutrigla gurnardus; assembly: GCF_963514095.1. Taxonomy (NCBI): domain Eukaryota; kingdom Metazoa; phylum Chordata; class Actinopteri; order Perciformes; family Triglidae; genus Eutrigla; species Eutrigla gurnardus. The sequence goes on from NC_139927.1 coordinate 15,895,564, forward strand.
ACCTCCTCTCCATGAATGCCACTAATGTCACTAACTTTGCTTCTTCCCAGGAGACTTTATATTTATATTATATACGATATACTTCTGCTTTAATATTATTACACTATATTATATCTATTGCTGCTGGTATCATTGGTAGTCATCTTTTACTACTATTATTTATAATAGTATTAGTATTACTGCTATTACAACTCACATTACATGTATACTTTGTGTCTTATGGATTGACTATGTTGTAATTGTTGTTGTTTATTCTGTAAACATGATACATTATGTCCATCCTGGTAGAGGGATCCTCCACTGTTGCTTTCCCTGAGGTTTCTTCCCTTTGCCCGTGTTAAAAAGGGAGTTATTCCTTTTTTGATGACCCGTCCCGGGACAGAGGATGTTTAGGGCTATATGAATCAAATGAATGTGTGTTTGAATGGGTGAATGTTGACATGTAGTGTAAAGTGCGTTGAGTGGTCGTAACATGAAACCGGTTCATTCAACCCACCGTGGAAAGAGAAAACGATCAATGAAAGCAATCAATCAGAGATTAAGACAGAAAAATATTTATTGGTTAAAATAGCTTTTCACAGATACAATTAATGAGTTTTTTGTTTTGCTATCATGCACTTACACTGTACAACAGTGGATCCCCATGGATTAGCATAGTCTGATTTATGGCAACAAATGACTAATTGCTCCTGTTCCGCCAATGGAAGACATCTCTCACAGAATGAAACCAGCGGTTGGATGTCTGATATTATGCACTGTAGTGATTTCTGTGTTATAAAATAAATTAGTAACATGTGTATCAGAAAACTTTTACCACTAACTGTGTGCATCATATTACATCTCTATCACCAAGATCTCAGTGCAAATGCCATTGTAGCTGAAAGATCCATGACACATGTAAGTACCGACAAAATGATGCACAAATGACAATTTAAAAAACAAAAATTACAATAAAAAGAGAAAAAAAAGCCCAAATTGAGATTTATCCTAGTTTTTGATAGTTGTGGAGCTACATTGGCATATATTTTAATATAATTGACTAAATATTAGTCCAGATCTATAAGCAGTCTTCTAAAAACTCAAATTTTTTATTGTGACACAGTTAGGTTTACAGTACTAAATATCTATTTCTCAAGCAGCAAAGGTTACATTGAGTCTGAAAAACAAAAACAATACCTACAGAACGAAAATAAACGAAAAAGATCATTCACTCAAATATAACAGATAATCATTCTACTGCCTTCTCTACAGCCCGCATAAAAAAAAGATGGAGAAAAAAAAAGATAACGCACAGTAATAAAGCCTTTCTTTATGGAAGCCACATGGAAGCAGATCAGAGATCAGCCCTGCCACTCTTACACCCCCCCCCAAATAAAAAGACAAATAAAACCACGAAATGAAAACATAACACCACATAAATTCAAAGTTTATCAGGAAACAACAGTCCATGCTGACTGACAAATTTACTGAAGAGGAAAAAAATACGTTTTTACTGTCAATAAATATACAGTTTGTGGGGAGTTAATGTAATGTGATGATGTTTTCTGTGAGTGAGAGATACTGGATAGTAGTCAAATGTTCCTCTTAGTGGTAGGTGTCCTACAGATGCCAAGCAATAAATAATCACTACAACAGATATGAAGCATTCTCCCCCCCATGAACCCACCTTGGCTGTAAGTCCTACGCAAAGGATGAGCCAAGTAGGAAACACTTTTCTATTTGTCTGGACAATAACTCGTCTTTGTTGAGAAAAGAGAAGAACGTTTATTAATAATTATGTTGATTCACGCGATAAATTCTGCTTTAGTATGCAAGCAAACTGCAAGAGCAACTCAATGCAGGTGTCCATCAAACTGTCTTCATGTGTGTGTGTGGTTTTTATTCATACTTCCTCCCGTCCTCACCTGAAACACAGCACCATTGGTCATTTGTTCAAACAATGTTCCTCTCCCAGGATCTTTAACAACAAAGTAGACGAACTAAATGCTTTTAGTGAAGAAAACCTTCATGTGAGTCGAGTTTAGTTTACCCTCAACTTACTCTTTCAACTCTAAACCGGATGCCGTTGATCATTTGAGAAATGTGGAGATTTGTTTAGATGTGGAGACTTTATCTCTTGGACAGGGATCACTGATAAACATTTTTAAAAAAAAGAACTGTAATGAACTGTTGAAAGAAAAGAAAAGACGTAACTAAGAAGGCAAACTGTTATCACCAAACCTTCAGAAATCAGCTATGACTGCTAAGTAAAATGCTGTCATCAATAGGTATGGTAGCAGAAAGGTTATGAAATTGGGAAAATAAAAGACAGTTTTTTTAAAAGTAACCTCTGTGAATAAAAACCGGACCGACGTGGTCCTCTGTTCTGTTGGACTCGCGTCATTTCCTGTGGCTGTTCTGTTCTCTCCAGCTCCACTAACAGGTTATGGTAAGAAAAAAAAATTATTTGTAACTTGTACCTTTGACAGTGTTACGTAACAAGTTTGAATGTCTCTTGGAGTGCCTAAGAGTCTCTATGCTGACGACAGTGATTGAGGTCCGCCCCGCGTCTTCGAGATCGAGTGTTTCCTGATTCTCCGGCTGCGGCCGTGCATCCCGCCGGCCACGTGGAGTTGGGGGGGGGGGGGGGGGGGGGCTCACACGTCCAGGTCGTCTGGCCTGGGTCGGCTGCTCATCCGGCTGCTGGCCCGGCTGCAGGGCCGGGCCTCCATCAGCGCCAGCGGCTGCATCTCGTGTCCCGCCGTCGAGGACAGTTTCTTATGCTCGTGGGTGTCGTCGGGGAAGTCAAAGGCTTGAGCGTGGGAGTTTGAAATAGTGCTTCCTCCGCCGGTCTGGCCGAGCCGGTTCTGCTCCGTGGAGTAGTTGGCCCAGTTCTGCTCGTTGGCCTGCTTATTGTAATTGCGGCACGAGCCGGTTCCCCGCTCCCCCGTGGCCAGTTTGTAGCCTGGGGGGGACATGGGGGAGAGCGGGGCGGTGGGGGAGGAGCAGCCGTTGTAGTAGGCGTACTTGGTGGTGGACATCTCTTTGGGGGTGGGACTCAAGGTGCCACTGTTGGGGTAGAGGATGGGCGGCTGTTTGCCCTTCACACGATCTTTGATCCTCTTAAAAAAGACGTAGAACAGCTCGATGACGTTGAGCACCAGGGACACCAGCGAGACCACCAGCATGAAGATGATGAAGACGGTCTTCTCCGTGGGACGGGACAGGAAACAGTCCACCCTGTGGGGGCACGGGGACCTCTCGCAGGTGTAGATCGCCGCGAGGCTGAAGCCGTATATGTACCACTGGATGACCAGGAAGCCCACCTCAAACGTCGACTTGAAGAAGATGCTGACGATGTAGGTTCTGAGCAGAGCTCCTTTCATCTTCACCTTGCCGTGCTCCTCGATGCCGTACTTGAGCTTTTTCATCTCGATTTTCTTCAACGGGATGTCAACGTCGCCTCCATCGTTCTGCACCGCCTTAAGCTCCTCCTCCTTCCTGTTGAATTTCTGCTCCTTCCTGTTCAGGTAGAAGACGTGAGCCAGGTAGAGAAGGGTGGGCGTGGACACGAAGATGATCTGGAGGACCCAGAAGCGGACATGGGATATGGGGAAGGATTTGTCATAGCAGACGTTCTCGCAACCAGGCTGCTGGGTGTTACATTTGAACGCAGACTGCTCGTCTCCCCAGGCGGACTCCACCGCGGTACCCAGGACCAGGATCCTGAAGATGAAGAGGACCGACAGCCAGACCTTCCCGCCGGCAGTAGAGTAGGCCTGGACCTTGTCCAGCAGGCGACCAAGAGCACTCCAGTCACCCATTCTCAGAGAGTGTTAGCTGGGGAAGCAAAAAGGAACAATGTTAACAACATTTACAGAGAACACCAACGATTATAAGTTATGAGTTCAGATTTACACAAAAAATAACATTTTCTATGTCCATCATAAATAGGTATAGGGCGATATGAAAATGTTTTTTTATCCAAATCTGCAATAAAATCTATATCTAAAATGCACTATGAACATACCCATAATGTGTTATAATCTGTGTACTATATACATTATATATATATATATATATATATATATATATATATATATATATATATATATATACACACACACACACACACGCACTCATACATTATGCTTTATAACAATAATCCCAACACATTATAAAGCATTTCATAATGACTTATAAGGTCATACTACATATAATACAAAGATCATAAAGTATTATAATACCTACTGTTGTAATATATCATAATCTTTTCATAATTCATTACAATCTCTATAATCTGTTGTTATGCATCAGAATGTGATTATTCTAAGTTGCCATTGAGTGCTTTGGGTAACGTAATGATTTAAACGCAGATAAAAACATCACAAGCTGGTTATAATTCGCCATATGAGGTCATTGCTTAAATCTGTGTAGTAAATCTGTAAATCTGTGCAAGAACACAGTCATTCTAGTCCAGTCATGCTTTGTACTGTATTATGATTATTGTTATGAAGCATTAAAATGCGTATAACTATAATTATACAGTGCTACAAGCAGATGATAACACATTATAAGCATGTTTATCATAATGCATAAAGACGTGTCACAGACATCCTCGGGTTTCTTGATATTTGGCAGCGGTACGTGATTAAACGGAGACAAAATTGGAAGTTTCATGATGCAAAACACAAGCTAATCCAATTACTGAGAACAGGGCCGGAAAAAACATTTTGTTCAGTTTACGCAACACTGTGAATCCGGGAATACGTGAAAATGTGACACGTCGCCTAAAGAAAAGCTTAAACATCATATATTCATCCAAAAACCACGGCTTGGATTGAATTGGAAGTTAACACAAGTTTGTGAGGAAGCCGTGAACCCGGTCAGCTCTCCTGGAACAGAACCGACCCAGAGTCCAGCCACATGAGAGCAGCTCTTCCTCAGGTCATGCCAGGTGAGGAACCTGCTGTCTTGGCACAGTTTTAAAAATGTGCCTCTCCACTCCTCACCCTAGTGTGCAGGAACTAAAGTGTCTGCAGTGTCTCAGATAAAAGATGCAAAGCTGGACTGCTTCAGAGGACGGCAGAGACGAGCGAATGTCCCTGAACGAGCCGTGTCATTGTGTCCTAACAGTCTCCAGAGTTACCCCAACATGACATCAGCTCCTCCTCTTCCATTGGGTGTCCCGCTGAAAGCTAAGCTGCACTTTTTATCTGACTGTGATTAAAGCAGAGCCACGGTTAAATGGGATGCAAAACTAGTTTACGCCGTCTCGTTCTCCAGAAAGCTTAGCGCCCTCCTCGGTCAGAGTGAGCCACGGCCGTCTGCTGGAGTCTCCGAGCTGCAGCAGAACAATAGAAAATCACTGGTGACGAGCTAATCAGAGCGAGTCCTCATCAATGGGAATTCACAAAACACGCTTCAAGAAATGAAATGAATTTGTTATAATCAGTACAAATATCAAAGGTGATGTTCTCTGGGACTTCAGATTCAACTAATGTAACAACAAACCTCAGGGAGTTTTAATCTGCTTTCAGCCATTCTATTTAAAATCAGCAGTGTGATCAGGAAGCTGATGGAAAAGTTTCTAGACTTCAAAGCGGATCTTTTGCTCCAACTGTGACATGAAAGTAACGGAAGGGGAGCAGTTAAAAGGTCGGAGCAGATGTCATGAGGTAGAGAAGAAAAGCCTCCCGACAGATAAAGTCCTTGTTACGACAGAGAGAATCTTAATATGGAAAAGTCGCAACCACACATGGTGCCACATTAAGGCATGCGCTCCCACTCATCTTCTAATAAACCTGATAATAAATCTACAGAATGACAGAGCAAATCATGTCTGTGTGAATCTTCAGCCTTCGGGAGAAGCACATGAAGAAAAGTGTTTTTGTAGGTGTTGATATTAGACAGAGAACATCCCGCCACTTTCTACATGAGTGAGTCTGTCTGGTGAAAATGACCAGGACAGAAGAGAACAATAGACTCCAAGACAATGAGTGGACCAACAGAGACCCTCAGAAATCACTGGGAAGGGTCCAAACTGAACATGACTGAGCGCTCTAAATTCAAAGTTTCCTCTGGTCATGGGGCAACTGATGAATGTTTGGCTTGGCTTATGGAGATTCTTTAAATATGAAACAGAGTTTCCTGAAGTTAAAGGTCCTGAGTTGTGCGATCAAACATGCAGAAAGTTACAGCAACAGGATGGACGATAAGACAAGAAAAGAAGACATTCTCAGGGCTTCAGTGCGCCTTTATTTGGTCAATTCAGCTAGAATGTATCCAATAGGCTACATCTCTCTGTTAATTTATTATTATTATTATTATTATTATTATTATTATTATTATTATTATTATTATTATTTAAATAGCCAAACTGAGCGCTTTCTCAAACAGCGGAGGAAAGTTGTCCAACTTCTATAAAGTAGTCCGGAGCGCACCGGAGCGTCTATTTCTAACGGGACTGCATGAGGAATAAAAAAAAAAAAGTTCCTTTAGACACAAACTTTTACATGTCTAACAGAAAGCTGAACTTACCTGAGGAGTCGCGGAGAGGAGGAAGAGAGGAGCAAGAGAGGAGGAAGAGAGGCACAGAGGGAACTTTCTCCGCCGACTTGTAGAAAAGTTGAAATCCAAGTTTGGGACCAGCGGAGGAAAAACTGAGGCGGACTTGTCAAACTTCCCTTATAACGGTCCCGTCAGAGAAGTTACAAGTCACCTGATCTCTACGTCAGGACCGAGAGCCGCGGGAGGAGAGAGAGAGAGAGAGAGAGAGAGAGAGAGAGAGAGAGAGAGAGAGAGAGAGAGAGAGAGAGAGAGAGAGAGAGAGAGAGAGAGAGAGGTGTGGAGTTTGGTTTATTTTTTCATTCACAACACATCATCATCTGGCTTCCTTCAGAATACATAGAAGATACAGGACTGTTGTACTTCACGGATCATGTACTACTGTGATCATGTACTACTGTGATCAGATGTGCACTTTTACTGCATCTAAGTTTAGTTTTTTCTTTTAGAAGATTGAAACGCAGCCTCCATCACATTGACTACTTTTCCTGGTGATACTTAAAGGGACAGTTCACCCCAAAATGAATAAAACCCTTTATTTCCTGTTGCCCTCAGTGCTCTTCATCCATCTATAGTGTAAGTTATCTAGTTTTGGAGATTTCGAGTCGTCTCTCCAATCTAATGGCACTAAATAGATAGAAACGTTTTTTAAGTAACTATATAACATATCAAAATGTACTTTATTAATTTATTTATTTACTGTAATATTGCCACATTGTTTCTTATCATACGTTGAAATCAATAAATACAGCGGTTTAAAATAATAATATTTATAATAACAATATTAATAATGATAATAATAATAATAATAATAATAATAATAATAATAATAATAATAATAATAATAATAATAATAATAATAATAATAATAAAAATGGGACTAAATGGTATTCGGGTGGTGCTCAATACACAAAAACATATAAGAATAAATGTGTTTTTAGAGGTGAACTGTCCCTTTAAGAACATGTGACTGATGATACTTGAAGTTGAATTAGGAGAATTTCAAATATGGGACTTTTGCCTGGAGGATAGTTTTTAATTGTGGTATTGATACTACTTAAAGGAATCATTTTACCAGTATTGCTTGTAATAAATAGGCATACATGTATTAATTTACATTGATTTAATGAAGTCATTCAACCAGTTAATGAGTCTGAAAATCTCTCTCTTTTTAAAGACCAAAGACCAAACAAAGACCATAAGACCAAACATGGTAACATAAAGTAACTTCTACTTCTTTCTTCCTTGTTTCCAGAATAAAGCTCCACCAAAATATCTCTTTATCTTCACTTTCATAAAATAAGACTCAATGGCTGCATGTGGGAGACAGGGATTCTTAAAACAGTCTGAAGTTTTCTTGCAGTGTTGAAGCATTACATCTACCACATGACAGTGTGGAGCTGCTAAATGTTACATATTTATTTATTGTAGGAAAATACTCAAATAATTTCTCCGGCTGCTCACAGTTTCATCTATAACATCTCTTCCAATTCATTGTTCCTCGCATTTTTTTAGATTTGGGAGAGAATTGTTCATGTTTACTAATATTTTTGACCGAAGGAATTTTGAAAATGTTCCCCTTTAACCCTTTGTACTGTTACGTCATACCTGTGATCGTTTGTCGCTCTAGTTTGTTTTCGATTCAAGCTTTCTTAGAATGGCTCCTCCCTAATACAGCTGTGTTATTAATTGTTTTGCATTATTATTCTGTAATATATTAGAAATATTAATGAATAAATATTTTGTAAAGCCTACTGCTCTTTTGCATTGCAATTGTATTATTATTATTAATATTATTATTATTAATTGAAGCGCCTCTCCTAAAGTCAAACACAAACCTGTTGACGGTGAACTGTTCCTCCGTTTGTAACTTTCCATGAAACCTCTTGTCTCCCATACTGCTCTGGGCCGGTGCACAGCACCATCTAGTGGTGGAGGTAATACAATGCAGGAGTGTGTATGGAAACACACTATTGTGTAGAATGTTGTAGTATAACATGGTTTTAAAGAGACTGCACATGATTTAGGGTTTAATGGGTTCAGTGGCTTAACGATGGGAATGAAGGCACACACACACACACACACACACACTGTTTGGAAGCGAGACAGATTGGACAGACTGGACAGTATTGTGCGTAAAGTAAAGTTCCTTGTGTGCTTTTAACGATGCCATGTAAGTCATTTTCAGCTTATATTTAGCTTCTTAACAACACTTCTGGTCCTGTGTTTCTTCTCCCACAGTAAAGTTAATATACCTTTATTCTGCCAGCTCTCGATGCTTAACTTATACTTCTGCATAGTTTGTGATAGGATCCCCATCAACTGTGTCATAAAGCACAGCAAGTCCACCGTTTAAAAACATACACTAAACATTACACCTTCATAAAACGTACGTTAAACATTATAGACCACATCAATCCACACTTTTAAAATGAAAACAATTCAATTAACACACAAATGGCAAATATAAGACACCATTTAAAGAATAACATTAACATGTATGAATAAAGACAATGACAATTTACTCAAGTGTTATGGTACTTTATACTTCTACACCGCTACATTTACCTCATTTTACTTACTATTATTGGTGGATCATGAGTCAAACAGGCCCCTGGGCACAGACTCATAACAGGCCCCACCACCTCTACTACATTGTAGCAAAACACACAGGTTTTATCATTGTTCAGCCTCTTTCTGCTGTTGTTTGTGTCTCTTTATCGTCATATCGTCCACATGGTTTTTAATTTCTTTATTTAACCTTTATTGAACCAGGTTTGTCCCGTAGAGATTAAAAACCTCTTTTTCAAGGGAGACCTGGCCAGAACATTCAGCTGCAAATACACACTTACAAACATACAAATCGAGACGAGAACAAATACCATTTAAAACATTAAGATTTCCATGAAAAGAACAATCAGTGAAGAAGTGAGCCAGTTATGGAGCCTATATTCAGTTAAAACATTGACATATTATGGAATCTGCTTCTAAGTCTTTAACTCTTGATTTGGAAGCTGTTAATGAGACAAGCTCCTTGATTTTCAGAGTATTCTGCAATACATTCCAGGCCGATGGAGCAGAATACCCACATGCTATTTTCTCAATATCTGTCAGAGCATTTGGGAGAGTGAGCATAAAAAAAGTCCTGGGAGCGCAATGCATATTGTCCAGTATTTTTCCGATTGATTAAAACACATAGGTAGTGTGGCAGCAGTCCAAGAATTGCCTTACATATAAAGGTGTACCAGTGTGTGAGCCTACGGCCTGCCAGAGAAGGCATCCTACCCGGGAGTACAACTCACAATGATGAGTCAGAGGGAGATGTGTTTTGTTTTGTGCCCGGATGTCTCTCCACACACAGTTGGATGTGACTTGATGCTGCGTATTTACAGTAACAGCAGGCTACACACAAGCAAGCAACTATAATGGCAGTGATTTACAGCTGTCAATGAAAACTAAGTGACTTGTTTGATCATGAACAAAACTCAATTTAAAGTCTTGTGAAGTTCTGAAGAACTACATCTGAATATCGGGTTAAACACAGACTCACATGAAGAGGGAGTGGTAGAGCCACATGGAGGGGGGTGGCGAGTTTGAGGCGCTTCATTATTAGCTTCACTTTTCAGACCAGGAGGCCGCCTGGTCTCAAAGATATACTTTCAAAATAGCTTGCTATCTCACTATGATTTAAAGCCATTACATCATCATTTTTGATTTATGATACGATAATTGTGTCTATATAATAAAGATGTACTTGCTATAACATCACTCACCTCATAACCATTTCATGGGGTTTTTTTATTTTGTATTTCCTGACAGTAATACATCCCCACAGCTGGGATAACATGATTGCCCTGAGCAATCAGCTGTTGTCCCAGCTGCAGTCCTCCGACGCGGCCGCCAGAGGGCGCGGCTGTACGTCACCAGCATATGCCGCTCCCTCATTCCTCAGCAGGTGCAGGTGATTGTCATCCTGGAACATGAACCGTGACCTCGCGGCCCCAACCAGGAAACTTCACACTTCGGTAGATGCGCGTCGTTGCTGGGTGCGCGCGGGCTGAGGTCAAAGACTAGCGCCGCTCGGTCCTGCTGGGATTATAAAACATGTAGTTTATTGAATGTGGATCATGAGCGAGCAGGAGAAACGGTTTCCGCGTGTCCCCATCTCGGAGTGACCCGCTGTGATTGACGGCCGCGCCATGGAGATCCGTAAGAGGTTTTCCGCGTGCTGGCAGGGGTTCCTGGCGTGTTTTAAAAAGCCGGACCAGTCTGGAGGCGAGTCCGCCGGCCGTGAGGACAAAGTTGACTCGGTCTTCGTAAACCCCGTGGCTGAAACAAAAGGCGGCTTTAACACAAGAAGAACCCTGCCGCGGCTCCCCACGTCCAAAGCCGGGGTTTATTACATCGCTCAGTATAATTACTCCGCGCGGACAGAGGAGGACCTGAGCTTCAACGCCGGGGACACTCTGGAGGCTCTGGATAAAAGTGCTGGTGAATGGTGGTTTGCCAAAGCCCTGACCGGGGTCTCGGCCTCCAAACAGGGGTACATCCCCGCTAATTATGTGGCGCCCGTGGAGAGCATTGATGCAGAACCGTAAGTAGACATTTGATCATCATCATCATCATGATCATCATCATAATGTTCTGTCTTTTTCTGCTGAATAACGTCCACACAGAGTAAAGACTCGGGTTGAACTGGTTAATGATTGTCTGTGAGCAGGAAACAGAGATTTACAGGTTAATAATTCCCATGAAGGTATAGGCACAAAAACATGAGAACGAGAGTGAGACAGACAGACAGACAGACAGACAGGTGTAGAAACCCTACTGGAGGGGATAGTGGTGGAAAATATACACAATATTCTGTATCACACCAAAAATACAATCAATATTTACCAAAGTGTTGTAGAAGATGTGTAGATAAATGCAGCTTATTCACAACTAATGATAGCCAGTCATGGAAATGTTTCCAAATGAAACCAGTTTACCAAAAAAAAAATTAACCAAAAAGTAATAATCTGATAATAATAATAATAACGTTAATCTAGTAGAGCCACTTTAAACTAGACGGGATAGGGAATTACAGCTGTGGAACAGAAACTATACATCTACAGCATTTTAGAAATGTATAAATAGAAGGATAATTTATTTATTTATTTATTTCTGTCTGTCTGACATTGTTAATGGGCAACCTGGAAGTTAGCATTGCTCTGGTTCCCACAGAAAGCCAACTGGATTATGGAGAATTAGCCCTGTGGCCAAAAAACACATTTTGTTCATCGAGACAATCCAAACACGTTAATACCACTCTTATGACTTTGTAAGCGTGACGCAATCGGCAGAAGTCAAAAAGCTAATGTTGGGCTATAAACGATACACCACGGTCGCATGACTTCAGATAAAGTTGGACTAGTGTTTGCGTTAATGATGCTTCGTAGTCTGATTTAGCCAGTTAATAAATCATATTTCCAAAACAAAGTTACAAAGTCCTTTACAATTTGGTCTCCAATAGCAGAAGCAAAAGTTTTGGGTTGTCATTCAGCTTAAGTATTTGTATTTTCCGCCTGCTGGTACTAGACTTACGTGTGTTGCAATGATCAAGTCTATCAAGTCTGTTCATATCCCATCTAATTTTTTATTTCAGTGAGGCACAGCATGATACAGGACACATCAGTGCCAGTCTATAAATAATTATACAGTTAAGTGTCATAGTAGTGGAAATCAATGTGATGTCAAGCGTGATTTGCCCAAGGGGTAGCATGTATAAGGTGGGCGAGGGGGGGGGACCCAAAATAGAGCCTTGAGGGACCCCACATAATAGAGGAGCACAAGATAAGGAAACATTTCCAAGCATCACAGAGGAGTTCCTGGTTGGCATGATTTTCAAACTGCTGATGTCATGGTCCACTGAGGTGAAGGAGAGTCAAAACACAATACAGGCCTGTGTCGTCTACGAGCAGCAGGCCATCAAAGAGTTTAATCGGAGCTGTCTCAGGGCTGTCGGGAGCGGAAACAAACACAATTCTGAAAAGAACGTCAGCTTGAATGGAAACAAAACCGTTGATAAAACGGCAGCCTAGAGATGAATAAATGACTCATACAGAGAGATATAGAGGGTTTCTTTAAAAGCAGGTACATGGCATGCTTAAAGTCGGACGGCAACATAACAATAGAGAGAAAGAGAGCAGTTAATAATGGACAATATCTGGACCAACCCTCGGAGATGCAGCTGGTTAGCTTTGCTCCTCTGCAGGGTTGTCTACAGGATTGTTTGTTGATTATGGTAATGCACTTGATAACCACCACTTTTGTAAGACACAGAGAGTGCTATTTACTGACGTATTTTATGTAGTGCAACAAAATTAAAATCTCTGACTTCTACACTGAGGCAACTCACTTCCTTGTTTGAGGAATCTTTCTTGAAGGTACATTTATGTAACTATGATGTCACCCTGGAAAGTTACAGAAACTGGTTTAGCAAACTTTTTTTTAATTGCTCAGATACTACGCTATGTGGTAACCTACCCACGCTTTGTTTTCATATATAAAATAAAAGGCTACTATTTCCTTTTATAGAAAGAAGTTCAGCCCGTCTTTGTGATTCTCAGTCGACTTGGCTTTCAGTGGAACCGGTTTCTTTTCAGCTGTATTCTGGTTTTCCTGTTTACAGTGACACCCGCTATCAGTCTGGGCATCATAGTTTCACTACATCACATCTGGACTAAACTACTGGTTTAATCTGTAGCTGTTCTCTGTTTAATCAGGACCAGATTAACCTGCGGAGGAGACCGGGGGCGGAATAACTTGACTGCCTCGTTATGTATGTAGAAGTTAGTTTGTAGTCATGAAATTGTTTGGGATAATAAATATATCAACTGAAATAATAACTAGTCTTAAGGGATGAAGCCCATCTTAGTCTAAATTGTAGTTATTGTCAACACATCTCATGAAAAGAATAAAGCAACAAAAATGTGTCAAACTTTGACAGCCCCAAACCCACCGACTGAAGATGTTAATCTTTTAAACTGGTCTTGATTATTTCCTGTAATTTTATCATTTTAAGACGCTTACCTGAACTTAACTTTAAAACAGCTGAGCACTGTAGTTTTAAACAATTGTTGCTTAAACAGTAGGAATTAGTGCATTTGAAGGGCACTATTTTCAGTGGTGGATTGACACACACGGTGCTCTGGTGCCGTGTATGTAAATGGGGTTCAAGCGAAATAAACAGTAAATACAGTGCATAAATACAGTTTTGGACAACAATGGAGTAGGAATGGGCATATATCTGTTATATCGACCTCATGACACGAGACTACGTATTATATTAGATCTTGCATCCCTATTATGGCACGAGTGTTGTCTTTTCCTGACTTTTACACTGTTTCAGTGGGACAGACAGTTCTAATGACCCAAGTCACAATCAATCAAAGTACCAGTGAACCTTTGGGCCCCCTGACGGTTGTTATTTTTAAATTATGATTTATGATTCAGAAGTGACCTGAAATTGTGATTTGCAGATGGTATTTCCCCGAAACAAAGAGGCTGGATGCAGAAAAGATGCTGCTGGCAGAAGGGAACGAGCAAGGCGCTTTCCTCATCCGAAACTGTGAAAGTCAGCAAGGGGACCGCTCCCTCTCCGGTAAGCTCTGATAAAACTGAGTTTTTGTGATGATATTATGTTGTGGAATACGGTATCGATTCTCAAAAGCTGTGTGGCAGACAGTGGCTCAAATTGCAGTAGTGTTAGGATGTTGGATGTTACAGGGACTAGGGCTGAAACGATTCCCTGAGAAATGACTGAAAATCATGGATGCAAATTATTGTAATCTTTTAAAACGTTGTTTTTGACGAGCAATGTAAATTAGAGATTGGGGATTGAATTATGAGCTGTTTAACTTCCTAACAATAACTCCAAGCAATTTATGTATAATTTGAAACTACAAATCATTAAAAGAAGTTGATCAAAGCAAATATTTAATTAAAAATACAATCTCTTTTTAGTAGATTTTCTAAACAGGAAACCAATTAGTAGTTCAGTCAGTATTTTTTTTTTTGTTGTATATTTACTATCGTCCAGGGTGTACCCTGCCTTCGCCCAATGACAGCTGGATGGATTTACTATCGCTCCTTAATAAAGAAAATATTTTTATACTCAAATCCTCATATCAAAATAAAGCATAGCTGATTCATGTAAATCGAGATCCCACTGTTCTCATTGCATAAAATAAGCATTTTTAACCAAACTTTTATACTTACTGTGATATGTTCTTTCTAGAGATTTTTAAATTTTCCTAAACTTGGCTTTTTAAGTTTGCAATATATTCCTTAGCTTACAGTATTGCAATTTATCCCAATATTTTGAATTGTAACTCCTGTATCATGATACTTTTTGGCAGATTGTTGCCAAACCTTTAGCATGTCATTACGAAGAACAAATAACATTTGCTTCTCTTAAATATTCAGTCTTAATTCCTGGTTTAAAATGTATTACTCCTCGTCATGCTAGTTTAGTTAGCATTCTGCGTTCCGTGTACTTCCCAAAACCCCCCGGCATTGTTCAGTGACGCACTCTTATCCTCAATTGACTCAAATGATTAATGGCTTCAAGGTCATCAAGTTAAACAAATAGAGGTCTGTGCTCCCATAAAGTAGCGTGATAACTTTATCTCTCTCTGCTTTATCGGCCTTTTGTTTTCACTCCTGCCTCGTTTTTTCCATTGGACCCAAAAGCTTTCCATGTTCATTCAATAGAGCTGATGAGCCACAAACCGCAGGTCGATTCACTGAGTTAATGTGTCAATCAAGAGAAAACATATTACACTCTGATTCCATTTAATTGAATCAATAAAATGAGCAAAGGAAAAAAGGATGGAAATATTTACTTTTTAGTCTGTGTGCGTTAATAGAGCAGTTATTAATGTTCTAATATTGGCCACTATCCAAAAGCAGCATTTCAATCTTATATATTATTTAATTCACACGCTGATAACCGTCAATAGGAACACAGTTGTAAAAAAACGTTCTGAAATTAGTTTGCATTAAAAAAAAAAAAGAAAGATTGGGCATTACAACAAATGTCTTGCATATTTCCTCCATCTCCTATTCCCACATGTTGTTCAATGAGCAGCAAAATACCCCATGACCTCTCCACTGCCACATATGCACTTCTCTTCAGCTCCAACTTCTTTAGCTCCTTTCAGCTTGTTTTGTTACTGTTTACTTATTTCTATTCCATCTGGGTATCATTAACACTTCTCATCATTTATCACCTCTTTAAACGACAGTAAATGCAGTTAAGAGCATTAATGTAGCATCTGGACCATACTAACTCAAACTCACCTTTTTTACAGTCATACTTTCATTATTTGATACACTTATAAACATGTAATCAATAGCAGCTACAGTCTAGATCATGCATTAGACTTTCTACTTTTGCTCTGCAGGGTTTTCATATGGTGGTTACAGCTGATAATGCTGCCCCATGCGACCGCTTCGCCATGGCAGCGTAGCACCCAACCTCAGGTTTCCCCTCAGGTTAACACCGTTAGCTCTGTTAGCACGTTCACCATAGTTTGTGCTGTTAGCACCGTTAGCTGTGAGCCAGCATTGTTGCGCTGAGAGCTCTTGAGGCAATCGAGATGCTCCCGATCTCGACACACTCCACCATGATGACATGCTGTATATAGCTACTCAAAGGAGTTATAGAAATATATGGTTAGCCATGTATCAATAAAGGATTCTAGCTTTGATCAAAACACTTGAGATAAGCTCCTGCAGTATTTGACTCTCTAGTGGATCTCTGATGTCTGCTCGTCTTGCAGTGCTGCACAGTGGGAGGGTGAAGCATTACAAGCTGAAGAAATTGGACAACGGTCACTACTATGTGTCGAAGACCAGATCCTTTGAGACACTGGAGGAGTTGGTGGAACATTACTCCAAGCAGGCCGATGGCCTCTGTGTGCGTCTGGGAGAACCATGCAAAAAGGTAAGACACACTGTGAACTGAACAATCATTTAATTTTCTTTTTTCTTCCTGAACTTCACTTTTTTTTAATACGTGGCATTGTCGTCTTGGTAAACGGTGAACTGTCCCGTCTGTGTAGATGGAGGCTCCACAGACTCACGGCTTGTCATACAACACTGTGGACCAATGGGAGATCGACCGCAAGTCCATCAAGCTGCTGAGAAAGCTTGGTGCCGGTCAGTTCGGAGAAGTGTTCGAGGGCCTGTGGAACGACACCACAGCAGTCGCCGTGAAGACCCTCAAACCTGGTACACGAATGCCCCCTTTTCCCTAACTGAAGGTGTTAAAACAGAAACATAAATGAAGTGCAAGTCGATTCAATCATGTCAACAGTAGAGGATGTGATCAGTGGAAACAATATGTAACTAACACGGTTAACACAGAAGGCAAGAATTACTACATTGGAATGGCCAAATTTCTCGTTAACTCGTGTAGGTCGTATATGAGGTCATCAGATTTAAATTGAAACTGTTTCGGTACCAATTAAAGTTCACACAGCAACCTTAAAGTGATGGTTCGGAGTAAAATGCACCTTAGGTCATTTCCACCAAGGCATCCAGCCAAATACCCCCTTGGAAGCATTTTTGCAGTAGTACACATAGGGTCTGTACTCACAAAACCAGGCATTTTAAAGTTTGTAAGTACACCAGGAGTTTATTTAAAAGAACACTTGCCTGATAGCTTCTATCCTCGGCTGCTATGCTACCGCAGCGTAGACGCCACCTCCGTGTTTACCCAGCCGATGCCATGACGCAAGTTTCACGCGAGAGTATGAAAAAGTTTTGCTGAATTTTTATACATTTATACATTTTATAAATGTATAAAAATGTGTTGAAAGAGATAATAATAATAATAATAATAAAATATAGTTTTGAATTAATTTCTGAGCTGTATGAAGCAGGATTGTATTTTCCTTGTCCCGTTTGTCCCAAGTAAGCTAACGGAGACCACTGCGTTTTTTCTGTACACAGGTCACTGGTTAAGTGTATGAAGCCAAACAACCGAGGTCATAAATATATAAGAAGCCAAAGATGCCTTCTGGGATTTGTTGGAAATGTTGCTTTTCAGTGGAAAGAAATGTCTGCACACTATGCTCCCAAGAAAGAGCTTTTAAAAGATAATCAGCCCTAAATCAGAGCCCTGAGGGACCCTCCTAAGAAAGTCCTACTGTCACTGAGAGTGAAGTGTGGTTAAGGTGAGACCTAAACTAAGGACATGACACCCACCCAATGTTATGGACAGTAGTTGACAGAAGTTTTCGGTTGCATTCAGCTTTCCATTCCACGTGGGTCTCATTAGTTGTAGTAGAAACTTCCTTTCTCTGGGTTTATTTAAAGTTACACCTGCATACATAAGTAAAAAAAAGACCATCGGCGAGAAGGTTGGCCATTTTTGTGTCACAACTCTAAGAGCTCGTCATCGGTGGCACCGGGTTGGATCTGGCGTAATCAAACAAAATCATGCAGGTTCACCAGAAACTCCTTCAGCTCAGACCTGACGAGGCCCTCAGGCAGCAACCAGCACCAAAACGCTACCGCTTCTGTCCACAAGGGCCACCAAAAATCAACACAAATGTACCTTTCATATGCAATTTTTAGCAGGCTGCGTCTTCTTTGAAAAACAATGTATGACACTTGTCCACCAACAGGAAAAACCCAATGATTTGTGTAAGAGTGTATAAAACATACTGTGTATCACCAAAGATGTGACCAACTCTATCACTGAACGCCTGTCGCAGGTACCATGGACGCGGAGGACTTCCTGAGAGAGGCTCACATCATGAAGAGGCTGCGGCATGCCAAGCTGATCCAGCTGTACGCCGTCTGCACCATGGAGGAGCCCATCTACATCATCACAGAGCTGATGAGCAATGGCAGCCTGCTGGAGTACCTCAACAGTAAGACTCCTCTCTCTCGCCCAGCCGTGTGATTATGAGCTGCTGCTTCATGGCAGGATCAGAGTCCAGGGCTTGTTTGTACGGGTCAGGCTGCACTCGATTCACCTCGCCGCAACCAAACCATTTCAGATCCGACGGTTTCTAAATGAAAACTCTGATGCCAGCTGCACATATTTCACATCGTGGACGTTATTCGGCCTCGGCCGGAGGTTAGTCCAGTGGCCTATAAATCAGTTTCCTTGTGTGCAAAAGGTATTCCAGGTTCATTCCAGTTCATCTTAAACTATTATTTATGCTTTGTTTTTTACATTAAGAAAGTATACTGCGGATTATTAGATGATCGGAGCGACTCATGTGGTGTAAAGTGCGAGGAAAAAGATTCCTGTGTGGCAGGTGGGAGTGGAGTTTCAGGCCACTGTTTGTTCCCTGTGTGTAGCCACTGTTGACTTATGTCAACTTAGTTGAATTAAGTAACTGATGTGTTTAACTAACACCGCTGTTTTCCTCAACCTAACCAAGTAGATTTGTTGCATAAGTAAAGCTAATATCTAAGTAAATCTATGTTTACGTTTATTTTGAGTGATTATTTGTATTTGACTGAGCTGTAGTAGACATAGTGGTCATGATGTGGGTTTGTAATTTGAGAAAAGACCTTTTGATCTGGTTCAGGTTGGACCTCGTCCTTGCCTCCACATGTAAGACAGGCATGCCGGTGTGAGATGTAGAGTCTCTTCCATCATGTTTAGAGTGAGTGTCACTCTAAGGAGCGCTCATGTGAAATTGATGTTTGCAGCCCTGAGACGGTCTTTGTGGTGACCCGCCATAATTCACTACACACACTATACTGCTGGAACATGACGAGGATGTGTTCAAAGTCACAAGTAGAAAGTATAACGCCAGAATCTAGACTGTAACTGCTATTGATTTTGTTCTAAGCATATTGAATATTAAAAGTATGTAAACCTGTAAAAGGGGAGTATTGAGTCAGAGACTATATAACAAGTGGACGTAGTCATCATGACATCACTCGTTGGTTTGTGGACTACAGTTTTTGTGTTGGTCATTTTGGCTGTCGCCATCTTGGATTTTTTGCAACCAGTGAAGGAAGTGACCATATTTGGACTGTGGAGAAGCGATTGATGGCTCTGATGAACAAAAGCAGAATCTTACTGGATCTGGATCCATCTGGATTCTGGTGTGAAGCTGTTAACAAAGTTAGCTTCATTAGTTAGTTAGCTTCAAGTGTTAATGCAATCTTAGTAGCTATCGCTAATGCCCATCACAACTTGAATAGCATTAAGAAAAGATTATGTTATGGTGGACCAAAAGTAGTCAATACATAAAAGATTGCAATAGAACCATCAATAAACCCCGAGTCATAATGAGTCATACAGAAAGATGTTTGTTATTCAGCTGACCCTCGTTGATATAAATCAGTAAAATAATTTAGACCGTTTAATCAGCATCATTAAAAATCGTCTCGATGTAAACTGAACATTCTAACCTTGTTCCAATGCATCTTTTCAAACCTCCAAAAACGAAGCGACGCCATCCTCTGTAGCTGAGTGAACAGAGCCGACACCAGCAGCAACGTCTCTATTGTTGCCAGAGAAACGAATGATGGAGAATCTTCCACGGCCGAGTACATTCAGTTGTCAGTTTATTTGACAAAGCTTATGGTCGCAGAAGAAAACTTCACCTCCTTAAATTTTCGCTTGCTCAGTCATGAATGTGAGTGATTGCCTATTGTGCAATCTAAAAGAGTGCAGTTCATGATTAATCGTTGAGTCATGGGCAGATTATGAGACAATGGGTCCCTTGGCACAGACATGCAAAAGGCCTCATCATCGATTCTACATGGGAGCTAAACACACTTCATAATCTCTGTAGACCTGATGCATCTCTGTGGTTTGGTCTCTTTGCCCCTTTTCATTGGTTGTTAGTTTCTTTGTGCCTCTTTGCAGCTGCATCTCTTTGTAATTATGTGTCTGTTTGCAGTCACGACGGCTCTCCTTAATGTCATTCTGGGTCTCATTGTTGTTACATTTTGTCCTTGTAGTTGATCTGAGCCACTTTGTGGTTCTTCTGAGTCCATATTCATAGTCTTTGTGTCCGTCACTGTTTTGTATCTCTTTATAGTTATGGTCTTTTTGTAGCTGTTTTAAAGTTTCTTTCTTGTCAATTTTTTTAGCCACCTTTTATAATGCAAATTGTCCAATACATTCTTAAAATCAATATACAGTTCTTTTATCATAATTCATTCTCTGCCACCTGCGATCCCTTTTAAACACGGCTGTGACTGATTAACTGCGTGTCTCCTTGATCACAGAGGACAAGGGCACCACGCTGCGGATCTCGGACCAGATTGAGATGGCTGCCCAGGTGGCTGCAGGCATGGCCTTCCTGGAGCTGCAGAACTACATCCACAGGGACCTGGCAGCCAGGAACGTCCTGGTGGGTGACAACAACATCTGCAAGGTGGCCGACTTTGGCCTCGCCAGGGTCTTCATGGTGGGTCCGACAGTTAAAGTGGTGTTGAAGACTGTTTAACGAGTGTCAGTTCTTTTAGGTAATCACACCAAATGAAACTGGACGCTAAAGAAATACTTTAGTGAAGGAACCTTTTGATCAACTTATTGTGCAATGGAGCTTGGTAGGTTTACTGTATTTTAATACCTTGAAGTGAAAGCCAGTCAGCATTCCCCACTAATTAGAATGAACTGCCCTCAGTTACTGGCATACATTACACAACCTAATAAATACTCAGCAAACCAAGCCACACAGGTTGTTTCACATACAAGTCATGTATTAGTCACCACTATAGAATTTTCTTTCTCCTACTGTATGGAAGTTCCCCGACCAAAACAACAGTTTGAAAAAGTCTATCGACGTTCAAATTAATCTCATGACAAAAAGCCTCCAGAGTCCCTTAAAGGCCTTAAAGCAGTTCTGCAATGACTGCACTTTTCACACCCGGAGGTGGCTTTTCCAATCAAACAGACAGTAAAAATCTACTTTGTGTGCCTTGTTTTGTTTCTAGAAAGAGAATGAAAATGTGTACGAAGCCAAAGAAGGAACTAAATTCCCCGTGAAGTGGACCGCTCCGGAGGCCATCCACGACAACAAGTTCAGCATCAAATCTGACATTTGGTCCTTTGGGATTTTGCTGTGTGAGATCATGACGTTTGGCCAGATGCCTTATCCAAGTGAGACTCTTTTCATCCTTCACTCAACATTGAGATTCACACAACACGGGACGTATTTTTTTTATTCTGTGAATTTGAAGTACCAACACGGTCTCAACACTGTCCTTCTGTTATCCCTCCAGCCATGACAAACTACCAGGTGGTCCAGAAGGTTCCCCAGGGCTACAGGATGCCCTGCCCCCCCAACTGTCCTAAAATCATGTACGACATTATGCTGGACTGCTGGAAGCATGACGAACAGGATCGGCCCACCTTCGAGACCCTGCATTGGAAGCTGGAGGACTTCTTTGACCTGGACGTGACCTCCTACGACGACGCCGCCCGTTACTAGACGGAGACCCGTGGAAAGAAAGAGGCACACACAAAACATTAGTTCTGCACTGAAATCAAAATCGCCTGAATCCAAACATTGATGTTTTTATGAAGTATCAGATTTAAATGTGATTTAAAATCCTCGTCGTTTGATCTGCATGCGGCGGGTTTGTATCTGTGAGGAAGCTTTTACCGCAGCAACACTTTAACCTGATTGGAAGAAACCTCTTTCAGTAGAGACTGAAAGCTGCTCGGCGAGGTCTGCCCATCTCGACGGACTGGTTCTACTTGCAGTCGACATTCTTTCCACTGGCTTCCTGCCGAGCTGTTGACAGGAAGCTACCTGAGAGGAGTGAGTCATGTTAATTTACGCTCAGCCTGTGCGGCTCTGTGTCTTGTGAGAGAGCGGCAGGTGCCGGTCATTCCTGACTGCATGTGTAGTTTCCATTATTCCATTATTCAAAGGTAGGAGACCGTCTTTGGTCCCGGCAGCCAGAAGGCCCACTTAATGAAGGAACAATAAGATTATCTCCCTATTAACAAAGGCTTGCATAAAAACTATTTCACTCTTGAGTTGAGTCCACGCCCTCCTTTACATAATCAAATTGTTTCACTCCAGGCTCTTTGGGCCACAGTAATAACTCCTACAAGAACAAAAACCCAGCAACAAAAAAAGATGATCAGGGTTGTACAGAGCCCTGCAGGTGTCCTGGAGGGAAAATGTATTCATGCACACGCATTTAGATATATTGTAATTCCCAAATTACTTAATTTGAGCTTGAAAATTAGCAATTAGTGCACAAAAATGAGTGGAACGTAACATATTTACATTTTAACTAATATTTAAAGCTGCATGTGGACACTTTGATCATCTTGAAGTTGATATGAAGAATGTTTAAGCTGATATTTACACATCCAGTACTTGCTGGCCCAATAATTATTTTCTCCCAGTGCCCAAAACTCTAATTTTGCCCCTAGTGGCTACTTGTGTCACTACACCGACATCTGCAGTTCACTCGCCCTTATCTGCTCTCATTATGGGGTACATTAGTTGAAAGCATGTTTTTTTTTCATGCAAGACGGTATAATAGCTCAATGACTGAACAACACTGGTCTTAATGTCCCTTTTCTTTCTTTTTTTTTTTAATGATTTTTGATAAACGCTGAAACACTGCTCTCAGATCTGTGGCCACGTTCTTTCTGAACGCGAGTTGCTACAACTTGCAAGAGATGCCACATCCAATCAGATGCTTGACACATAATTAAGCATTTGATGGATGGAACTTGGTGGATTATCTCAGGCTCTGATGATTTTATAGGATGTTTTTAGTGTCAAGAACAAAAATCCCATTAATTGTACATTATAACCACGGCAGTGTTTATATAATCCTACTGTATTTAAAGTATCCTTTATCTTTAACTATCCCTTATACATTAAATGACTTATATTTACTATCATCTGGGTTTGGTGATTTGTTTTGGTTAGGAGCATAGCTGCTAATGTAAAGCTTGTTTTGAATTTAGTTCATAACATCATATGGAAACAAGATACTGCTACATACTGAGAGGGAACAGAGCCAAAGAAATCTAGAGAGACATTTTCTAAGTATGATTTTAATTATTTGTTATTGTCTGTTGATGACTTCACAAAAAATATATGTATTCTTTCATCTGTGAAAACAAGCTTTGTGGGGTGGAAATGTGTTTATTGTTGTCATACTCATTTCGGCCTGAGGTGAGTTTTATTTTCTCCATGCACTCCCAAAACAGCTACTTGTTATTGGTTAGCTATGTAAATTTAAAAATCATTTGTATGTAACATGAATGCTTTAAGTCATATTTAGAACATAAGGTAGTGGAGCACTGGAGCCCCTTGTGGCTGAAAACTACAACTGTACACTGGCAACAACTTGTTTCATAGATGGATGTTGTTTTTTTTACTCGTTAACGATTAAGGTCAGAAAATGTACCTGTACCTGTTGCCGTCATCGTCTCACTATCAGTGTTTGCAGGAAGTTAAATGCCTTAATGATCAAAGTCCATGTTTCTCCCCTCGGTTTCTGAAAAGTGAAGCCAACACGGAAGTGCCTTAATCTTGCTTTCCACCCCCCCCCCCCCCCCCTTTTTTTTTTAAAGTGCACAGTCCTTTAGGACAGGAAGGTCCAGGACTCTGTTGGTTCGGTCCTATCACTACTTTAAGTTTGTTCATTTCTGTTCTTGTATCACGTTACCTCCTGTCTCTTTTTCCACTCTATACATTTAGTTTTAGTTGTGCCCCTTTTCTCTGTTTTTTTTTGTCATATTGTTGTACAGATTGTAAAGCGATAAATACAGGGTGCAGTGGTAGTCCAAATCTAGAGCCCATTAATGCAACATGCCATATCCCATGTGAAACTTTGTAAATAAAACGAGTTCAAGTGATCAACAGTGTTCTTTCTCAGTCAGGCTATAGAAGGAAAATTGATTTGACTTATCAAGTTAGGAATTTGCATTGTGTTTAACATAAACCATAAGAGAAAATTAAATAAAACATAAAAGCAAGCATTGTAAAAACCAAGAAACCTAAATATAGAAGTAGCTTGCAATAAAATATGAGAGGATGTGCGATATGAATCTGAATTAAAATCTTGAAAATAATGTACATTACACAATACAAATGAAAAGCCTCAAAATATTTTTATTGTGAAAATTTGTATTTTATGTAAATTATTTAAAAAATGTAGCAGTACAACAAAATGAGTTATTTGGGGGGAATTTCTACAAAATTAATTTAAGTTGGTTTTAATGGAAAAATGCATGTAATTTCTCAGTTTGGCCACACAGTGGTGCTGACGCTCTCCTGCTTCCACTCATGCCCTCCTGATATCTCACTGTGGCCACGCAGAGTTGGTTAAAAGAGTTGGACAAAAACCAGTCTCTGACAGTTTAACTTAAAACTTTTTGTGCTGATGAGACTTTTATATTTTATTGGTTTGTATTTCTTCCACCTTCTGTGTCAGGGAGCAGTGTTTGAGCAGCATGAAATCAGAGTTGGTGGCAGGAAGCTGTGACCCCGGGGACCTCAGGGATATTCCCCATGTTTAGAGTTGAGGCATGTTTGTGTCATTGACATACAATCCATGTGGGAATGTTTATAACCCTGAAAATCACACAGATGAAAGCTTTTAAGACTGAAGTGCTGATGTTTACATCCTGTTTTTATTCAGACTTTACCCAGAATAATTTAGTAATTTCTTACTTAATGATTCTGGGTAGAACCTCAGCTGTCTCTTCTAATACTGTCAGACATTATTAGTGTCTGGGCCTTTCCTTCTCCCTTGACAGCTGCTCTCAATGAATTAGTTGCGTGCTCTAAGGAATTATGTACATAGATGAGGTTTGTCAAAAGGAAACGTTGAACTTTCCATAACCATGTATATAAGTAATTTGATTTAATAACAGACAATCGTGGGAAAAGAGGCAAACACACCTTCTTTTACTGGCAACACAGATAAAATTATATATTTTTGTATGTATTTATGACAAAATGATGAACTCTAAAATCATGGCCCATTTCCTAGACATTGAACGAGCTTAGGGTCACCATCTAGACCGTACCGGGATGTTTTGGCTTCACTCTACAGTTGAAGGAAGTGGAGACGCGTCATAAGTACAGTCTGTGGTTCATACTGGTCTTTAATGGTCGCACTTGAAGTTTCCATAGAGAGGGCTGAGGCATGATGAAACAGGGCAACATTCACAAGTAGCATGAACGATATCTGCAGTAGAAGTGCTCCAAATGAATGAGTGTGTTTAACTACTACTATTAAAGAGCTGCATAGTACCGGTAGCCTGTTTGGCCCTGTTCGTTGTGAGGAACTTCAGCAGCATGTCCTTATAAAGCCAGTCAGCGATCACATCTTTACATCGTTTAACCTCTCTGCATGCGTTCATGCTGGCTGGTTTCCAGCTGCTGCTCCTCCCTCCACCACACCCACCTGTTCTTTAATGTTCCTGTACGTGTTTGTTGAGATGGGAAATAGATCACTTCTCAGGTGATCAGGTGTCCCTGACGGACACGGCCATCTGGGAACCACCTGTGAGAAAGAGAAAGAAAGCTGTGAGAAAATGTTCCTCCCAAATTAAAAGTGAGTTACACTTGCAAGTGCTCCATGATAATTCAGGTGGTACTCACTCAAACATGTTGAAAGTGGTCGTTGCTATAGGCCTTATTATGTCACAGGGCTAACTCCATGCAGCACTGTGAGCTCACTAACTCCATAATCAAGTTGCTCAGAGAGGCTCAGTGCAGAAACGAAGCCTGATGCGTCTCAATTCAGTGGAGGGGCCGGGCTGGGACATTGGAAAGCCTTTTAAAGAACATTTCGCAGCGATAAAATATTTGCATAATTTGGATAACGAATAAGTAGCAGTGCAAAAGATAATCCATCTTCCTTTTAGTGTCTCGGAAAAACACACGAGGCTGAGGTTCCACCTCGAAAAGCACCTGTCTTTTTCCATTAAAAAGTGTATTTCTCCCCATTAACCATAAAGCCTCGCAATAGCAAGAGTGTGTTTTAATGCAACCCTGTAAAACCACAGCAGATTTGCCCGTGGTCATAAATTACAAGCAGACAACGGGTGATTGCCTCTCAAAGGGAAAACAAGTGGATGAGACGGGTTTAGTGAGAATTATTCAAATGAATTGCTCTTGTTTGCATAGAGAAAAGGGGGATTTTGACAAGATGGGCTGCCTAGAATGGGATTGGTAATTCCTTCTTTTTTTTTTGCAGCCAACATATTTATGAGCACAGAGTTAATTCCGTTATTCACAGCGACACGTCAAAACTCTGGATGTGCTTCTCCTCCCGTGATTGACCGTAAATCCCAGTGTGTATAGAAAATGTGTTGAATACTCTGCTTCATTCAACCTGTGTAATTTACAGGTTGTGCACCGGCTCTTTAAATCATAAAAGCTATATGAAAATCAGTAAAACTGTATTGGAGTTAAGATCTCTTTTGGGGTAAACATGACAAGTGCTTGTTTTGTGTTTGCCTAGTACCCTGTTTATCCAACCACTTAATAAACGACACTAAAATGTGAAATACTCTGCGTTGTTATGTTATATGTCTAGAGCTTTTATTGTGAAAGGTATGGAGCATGGATTCATCAGTACCCGGCTCAGTTAAGTTTTGGTTATATTGCACATTTGGATGGCTGCATGGACACAGCTGTTGTGGAACCCTGAAGACGGGTCTTTGCATTTTACTTAGGCAGACGTTCTCACTGTTCTCCATGTTCTCTTTTGTCTGTGTAGTTAATATTGGAAGCAGGCAGCAGCCAATTCTGAAACGTGAAACCAAAGCTGAAAAACTTGCATTCTCTTGACTGGCCATCAGGGGGCGACTCCTCTGGTTGCAAAAAGAAGTCTGATTGTATGGAAGTCAATGAGAAAATGACCCTATCTCTCTTGATTTATTATCTCAGTAAACACTGTAAACATGAGTTTATGTTCTCAATCTCTAGTTTCAAGTCTTCATGATGTTCATTTAGTAAATTATTGTCCATTTAGATTCAAATAGACCATAAAGCAGCGTATGATTTAGGGTGGGGCTACCTTGTGATTGACAGGTTGCCAGTGCAGTTAGCTACAAAGATGACTTTAACACTTAGCTGTAAAGTTGACCTTGAATTATGAAGCTAACTTTGTTAACAGCTTCACACCAGAACCAGATGGATCCAGATCCAGTAAGGTTGCTGCTCTGCCTTTTGTGCACGTCAGATATGGTCACTTTCCTTCAGTGCAGAAATTCCAAGATGGCGGCTGTCAAAATGCCAAACTGGAGTCTTCAAAACCATAGTCCACAAATCGATGGGTGACGTCACCATGACGACGTCCACTTCTTGCATACAGTGACACTGACACTGGAGGTGCAACCGAGAGCTATATATTCAGTTTTCCAAAATTAGACCCAGTACCGGAATGTGAATTAATTCATGTATTATGTACATGTGTAGATGTATTATCAATTTCCTCAAAAGTAACCTTTAGCTCCTCGCCTAAAATATCATTTTAAACTCTGCTTCTGACTGAAACTAATCTAACTAAACTAGTCATAATTAACTTCAATGCTTTACATTTCATGTAGACAGGCTTTTGCTTTTGACTAATCAAAGAGATGAACTGATGAACCAGTTTCATCGGCGTTTGCGTCCAAAAGTCTTCAGCTCCCCTTCATTTGTCCTTGCAGAGACAACCTGTAGACTTTCTCCAACCCTGCTGGCTGTGAGATGAGGATGTCCTGAGGGTCGGTTTAGTGTAAGGAGGCTGGAGCGGAGTGTAATTGTATTTGTGGTGATGGGTTAGGTGAGGTTCAGGAAGCTGGCTCCACCGGGGTCGGAGCACGCTGCTGTGTGGATGACATGATGGATGGACTCCTCCCCGGCTACTCACATTGATCCCTCAAACTCTAATGGCCCAGAGAGAAGGGCCAGCATGGGACTATCTTCTCATAGATGAATGACCCGGGTACCTGGAGCCCAGGAGCCCCCGTCTTCCCAGGCCTGGACCATCACATCTTCATCACGCATCGATTAGCAGCGGCGATAAATGGCCAGCTGCGGTTGCTGCTAGATGAGCATGAAACACTGTGCGGGCTCCTTTCTAGCAGAAACCTGGGCTTCATTAGCAAAGCCACAGTAGCCCTGACCTGACATTTATACCTCTATATTTAATTATCTCCACTCTGTAGGGGTGCAGAATTGGCTTACGCATGTGCTGCGTTTTGTTAAGTTAAAACCAGGAACACATAACAGGGAAGGGCCTGCTATCATCAAAAGGTAAACAAAAAAAAAGAAAAAAAGACTGCTAGGGATCTGTGTTCTGCCCTGCCCTGGGGTTTGTCTTGAAAATCACAGTAAACCTGCTTCTTGTAAAGGCCCAGTCAGTGGTTAGAACTAAGTCAATGCAGTACCTAGAAGTTCAAGTCCTACATTTCAAATGTAGCTTAAACCTGAACTAATGGAGATTTAGTTTGACTAATGGTTTTATATTTGTAGCTGTTGGAAATAAGGTCTCATGGTTTCCAGCAGCAGCTGTGTTCAGTGAAACACATCTGATAAGACAGTGTACACTAGCTGCTCAGCAGCAAACAGCAGACGGACACAGTTAGAGACAAGCTGGTGAACATAGTGGAGCATTTAGCAGCCGAAGAGAAGAGACAGACATTTCCTTCAGGAGTTGGTGGAGACTAAAACAGAGCTAAAAGGAGAGTGAATCATGTGGAGAGAAATAACTAAACTGAATGCTAATGCTGAATTTGCTCCAACAACGTGCTGTACAAATTTATAAAGTGATAATATGTTAATGCAGTGTTTACAGTCATTAATTGGCCAAAAGAAAATCAAATTAAAGGTGCTATGTACAATATTGGGAGCATTTCTTTTGGCTCACAACATGGCGATTGCTGAGCCGAAGCCTTCAAGCTAGCAGTGCTAACACCGACTATGTTATGTTAATGAAACTCAGATAACAACACACACAGAGGGAGAGCAACACCATTCTCTGCTCAGGTAGACGTTACTGCTCAGGTAGACGTATAGCACCTTTTAACACTGATACCAGCATCTGATATTGTAGCTAGGATGTTTTATATTATTTTAAGTAACCATTTTTAATCAAGAATATTTTTCTGATTCTCTTTTTTTTGTCGACCTCTGTCTACTTGCCTGCTGCTAACCTCAGCCTAGGATCATGTTCAAGTAAGCCTCACTTTAATCCTTCCTGCTCGGTTTTTGAGTCCAAACACTGTTGGGAACTTTATTTTATAAAAATACATAACCTGTAAAGTAATCATTAACCATAGATAGAAAAATCTCGTGCACTAGAAAGCATACATTTCCCTCTAAAATATATTAGGGCAAAGTATTAAACATTTTTTAAATGAAATGTACTCACTTCCGAACACTGAGGCTCACACTCCCTCTGCACGTTTCTTGTTGCACAGCCATGCTTTGTAATTTAAGCACAGCTTTAAAGATTCATGCTCCGATTGATGGATGTAGATACAGAAGTAATAAGCCTTTTTTCACAATTCCTCCCGCTCACACCATCCCGCTGTATTTAAACATTTAGAGCATCCTCTCCTTTCACTCACGTCCTCAATTAAAGATCAAAATCTTTTGCATTTTAATTGGAATTATATTAGCCCATTTAATGCCTTGTGTCATTAAAGTTTTATCCATAATTTGAAAATAGGATTCATCTTGTTGAAATTGTCTCCGGATGAAATGGGGTCGATGACATTGGGGCCGAGCAGTGAAGTGTAATTTGTCCAGACCATGGTGACACTTGTGCGGCTCCTTACAAGTCAGTCAAGCTGTTTCCTCAGCGTTTGACCCAGACATCTGCTCCATCCATCGGCCACTGAACGTCCCCCGGCCGGCCGTTAGGAGTATCACCTCTCCCAGGCGGTCATCATTCCTGTTGTCTTGTTGTCTTTTTGATTTTCTGAGCCCATCATGTGAATACCACTTTCTGTTAGCGCATTTTATTCAAAGTTCAAACTACTATTTGAATGTGTGAAAACATTTTTTGTTAGAAATGATCTGTATGAATTCAAAATTCCGAAACACTATGCCTTGTTTTCATTTGCTGTTTGTACCAGGCAGCGACCTCCAGTTCTGCAGAGTGAAGCCAACGCTGAAGTGCCTTTAACTGTCATTCTCTCTGCTGGCCATCAGTGGGCGAATCCTCTGATTGTAAAAACATATCTGATTGCATGGAAGTCTATGAGAAATTGACCCTACTTCTGTCTTGATTTTTTCATCTCAGTAAATATTGTAAACATAAGTTTATGGTCTCAATATCTATTTTTCAATTCTTCAATCCAGCATGATGTTCATCTTTAGAGCCTTGTGATTGACAGGTCGCTATGCAGTTAGATACTAAGATGACTTTAACACTTAGCTGTAAAGTTGACCCTGAATTATGAAGCTAACTTTGTTAGCAGCTTCACACCAGAAACCAGATGGATCCAGATCCAGTAATGTTGATCAGATCCACCCGTCGCTCCTCCACAGTCCAAATATAGTCACTTCCTTCACTGGTTGCAGAAATTCCAACATGATAAATCATGACATTATTTAAGGCTTAAGGTGTAGCTATTGGCTTTATTACTGTTACATGCTGTGTATGCTGTAAATAATAGTTCAATCATTGGTTACAATTTCTAAAGCTTTATTTAAAAAACAAATCTGGTACCCACATGGGAACATATTGATCTTTTTGAGCGTAGGGCAATGAGATCAATGAGGGCAACGCTTGGCGTGTTTACAGATGTCCACAGTGTTGTACTTGGCTGCTTTGTCGGAAGCCACAGCGTTAATGACGGCCCTGTTTGAGTAACACGCCTCAGTTCAGCCCGCTTTCTTCACCTCCTCTGTCGAGGCTTCATTCTAATGCGGAGCTATCGTCATGAATCCCACTGTGTTACCATATGCTTCACCCATTTTGTCAGAGGCTCACGTTGAGGAGCAGTCTGCTGCTTACTGTCTGAGATCAAAGGCAAATGTCCTGCAGATAAAAGTCGATTAATGCAGAGAAAGAGACAGACCATAGCTGAGCTTTGTTTCTGTCAGAGGCCCAGATTGGGCATAAAGGGGAGGGGAAATGGCGTGAACAAATTCTATTTCTTCCCCACTTTTTACTTCAAAGTCAGATTTTTCTCTCTCCTCTCCTGATTTGCATCAAAGTAATCGCGAACATTATTGAAACAAACCTTGGCTGAAATCTCAAAGCCTGACTGTGGAGCGAACAAACTCTCTATAAAGTGCTAATCAGCTTCGACCAATCTGAAAAATGAACTTGACAACAGATGCTTTTGTTTCTCCGCGAAATTAAATGCCTGAACAACAGCCAGAAATGTTCCTTTTCACCTCTGGACAATAAAGTATTGTCGGTGCCAAGTACTCTTTGACATTGGTCCAGATGCACAAGTCTATCAAATGGTGTTCAAGGACTGCCATGGCCATTGGGAGAGCTGGCCAAGAAAGCACTCGGATTTTCTAATCTAACCAGGGGTCTTTGTGACTTTGAATGAAAAAAAATAAAAGAGCTCGCCCTTCAACTTGCATGTCCTCGACTGAATGAGCGGAACACAACATTGTCGGGTGGATAACTGCTTTTTACAGACCTGCTACTATTTTATATCATGTGTTGATGCTTTCATGGAGAAGTCATAGCTTTGTTACTAGACATCCATGTCTCTGTCTATGAACAGATTGAACAAGTCAGTTGAAGTACCCCTCCTTCTAGGTATGATTAAAAGAAGAAACATTCAACAATCTGTATTCAGAGTTTGCCAGAACCTCCGCTCCGCCCTGGAAGCCCAGAGAAAAATGATCGATTATGTTATGCAGCGGACCTTTGTCTTTCTGGCTCCTAGAAATGAAGATAGGCAATCATCCATCAGACCAGCGCCAGCGACCACTTCCCAGGGTGCGAATGTATGATTACATTGCTTTGACTCCATTTATGCATACCTCCTATTCAGCAGCGTGTGCTACTCCACCCCCTTCCCCAAAAAACACAGCCCAGAAAACTCCTCACAAGCCGTCCCAAATCCTCTTAATACTATCAATCCTGCTACCGCTCATTCCACTTCATTGTCTCTTTATTTCGCCACTTTCCTGCATGGGGAAACTTGATTGATTTGGCTTTCAGAGATGGGAGACAGGAAAGTTGGGGGGCTAGGCAAAGTGTTTGGGAGCATCGCCTAAACTCTGACACAGACAAATGGCCTGGGCCCCGCGTCGGATGAATTATTTGACTTTCGGAATATAGCAGAGGCTTCCTTTTTTTCCAGCGGTATCGTCTTTTCTCCTGCTTGATAATATGGTGACAAGCACATCTGTTTTCCCCTGGCCCGTATCACTTAGCTGGAGCAGGATGAGTAAATCCACGTGCTGATTTCTCAAATTACCATGAGTGAAACTTTCCCCTCTGATTTTTAATAAAATACGCCTTGAAAGAAATTAATAGATTCATTGTTAACATTTTGGGAAAAGTTAATGTTCATCGAAAGAGACATAAGCACGCCATTCTCACTCCCATCTCATCAATATCTTTTTTTAATTCAGTTTAATTTACATAGCCGAAAAATCGCAAAGTGGCCTCAGAGGGCTTTGCAGTTTGTACAGGGACCCTCCATTAAATAAGGAAAAACTCCCTAAAGGAAACAAACATTTAAGTGTGAACAGAATAAACAACAAAAATTACAATAGAGTAAATTGACACAAATGATGACCATAACCTTTCTTTACAACAAGCATAACAAACAAAACAAATAAACCATCGCTTGTAGCCTATGATAATGCTAGCTATAGTAAACTATAGCAACTTTAAGGCAATGCATTCAATATATATTTCCATGTCGCATTGACCTCCAAAATGTAACTTAAGTCCAGCAGCAGACTGGCAGGGCAGGAGCACACGTTTCTAGCCTCGACTAAACAAATCCTGCTTAGTTGAACTGGATACACAGGGATGAAATTAATATAAAATTATAATATAATAATAAATCTCCTCCTCTGACGCTGATTAAGACACAAAAACCTTAAACAATATATAAATAGAACTATAAAAGGTATTATCAGAAATCCTTATGTTGATTTGGACCTTTTGTTACCCTAAAATGAGAGTATATTTTTTGCTAACTTTTGTCCCAAAACAACACTGGATTGACTTTATTTTGCTTCCTTCCTGACAACATCAAACAGCCGCTCCTCCAAAGCTGGAGCACATCGGCAGCCTCAGCCTGCGAATGGAGGAATTGATAGAATATAAAGTCCTCTTTGCAAACACAGTTACAGAGTTTGCTTCTTTATGTAAATGGCAGTGGCATTGATTAACACCATGCGCAGATTAGTCAGCTGGAGCTGAGAGGCAGCTGAGAGCCACTCCGTGGGACGGGGACTTGGGGGCAATTAACAGCATTGACACCATTTTGTGTGTTGATCCTGAGCAGCAGGGTTTTCATGGAGAAATCCCACCAGCGCCAAGCAGCTCTCCCTCACTAATCCTCTGTAAGATTTCCATTTTTAATGAACTTCATTTATTTTTGTTACAACCGCTTAAACATTTCAACAGGGTTTTTTTGGTGTTGTTGTTGTTGCCTATTGGAGGAGGCTTAGCTTGATGTATTTCAAAATAATTGATGGAACGGGGGCTTAGCTAGAATAAATATGAAATCATTTCTGACCCCATCCAGTAAATGAGGCAAAGAGGGGATTCAGAGGCGGACAATCCTAATGACTACACCCAGCACACAACTACACAACCATGTGTGTGTCTCTGTGGATATACTGTATTACACCTGCCTTTTCAATGTCATCTGACCCTGCTGGCCATAATAACTGACAGGTTCAACTTCTCCCTGATGGCATTTTGAATTTAATGAGCCGGGCTACGTCATAACATGATCACACAGCTAGAGGAAGAGTAGAAAGAGAGATACAACCTGCTTCTTGCTCTGAAAAACAACTCATTTTCTCATAGACTTCCATGCAATCAGAGAGAAGTCGCCTCCTGATGGCCAGCAGAGAGAATGCAGGTTTAAGGCACACCAGCATTTGCTTCACTTTTCAGAACCGGTGGTCCTATTACATATATAATATCAAGTGGTGGTATGTGTGAAGTGTTGCAGGTGGTGGATCTGTGGGTCACATCGTTAATGTATTAGAAATATGCAGAAAGTGTAGTGGGAGGAACACTGATTACCGAGGGGTGATGCTAATGACTCTGGAAGCAACAATTGTCTAACCTCTGCATCTTGATTCATTTGGTACTCCTGCACTTTCAGACCTCGCTGACACTCTGAATGAATAATGGGCCTGTAGTTAAATGGAAGTTTCTTTTAAGGTAAGGCAGAACTTTTTACATAATTCAAGTTTTATGAGTTTACTGAATGCTTGAGTGGTTCTATATGCAGCAGCATGTGCTTGTTTTTAAGACTGTATGGTGATTTTTCAGGAAGGTGTTAAACATTTTGTGAAGGTAGCTACAGAGTAAGTTGAGAGGATCAATACAAAGCTCATGGCCGTGTGGTAAATGTGTAGCTGGTGCCAGCCGCTGGTTAGCGTAGCATAGCACAAAGACTGGAAACAGCAAGCCTGGCTCTGTCCAAAGGAAACAAAATCCTCCAATTGGCATCCCCAAAGCTCACTAATTAACACGTTACATCTCGTTTGGTTCCAGCCTCGACCGCATGTGGCTTGTTTCATTTTGGGAATTTTTTTGTTATTGTGGCAAAATGGGGTCCTGGATACACTTCCTGTAGCAGGAACTACCACAGAAGTGTTTGTTAATACTTAAAAATTGAAATATAAATAATAATAATAAAAATAATAATAAACCGATGCTTGGCATTTAATACCGACACCGTTTAGTGTCTGCATGAGACACAACAGGCTTTCAACTAACTTCAATATAAACCCATATGTGTCAATATTGGATGCTCAGAGAGTCTGACACAAACCTAACTTAGGCCTGTATACTCTACTGACGTCAGTTACGTAATAGTTATATAATGAAACAAACATACTTTTTTGTATGGGGGGAAAAAGTGCTGCATAAAGATCATATCTGCTGTGCACCATCCTCAAAAATAGTTTGTAAAGTGATGTATTTGGACAAAAACAGCATTTAATTGAGAATAAAGCGGCAAGATCATTACTGCGGCTAGAAGACAGCAATGCACATTAAAGGAGGAGATACCAGTTCTGATAAACTACGCGTCACATTTCTAGGTTAGTGCAAAACTACAACAATTCCTTGCACTGGAGACATCCTCCGTAAGAACATCATCATTACTACTTTTAAATGTGCTTAAATCATAAACACACGCATCATAACACAAATGAATCAAACAAGAGTCTTTTTTGTTCCCAGCGTGTGAAGTACAGGTTTTGAGCTGTACCAACATCTGTTGACTGCCACTAGTGCTTACAACTCAATCTATATGTCTGTTTCAAGGTAGGCCTGCAGTGCAATGCAATATTTATTGAACCTTCTGCTCCTCTTGTCTCGCCTTCCTCGAGGACAGAGGCGGAGATGTTTTGATGTGTGCGGGCAGGAAGGCCGGAGCCTCTCACTAATGATCTGGCCAGCTGATCGGAGCCTCTGGGCTCTCTGCCTGCAGGCTGTAGCATATTAGGAGGGTCACCAATCAACTAATGAGGCAATATTGTACTGGGTCAACGAGGGATGAACAGTTAGAATAGGCATGAAGAGGTGAAAGCACACCAATAAACATATTTGTGGGAGTGTAAGAGGAATAGATAATCAAGGTAAACAATTAATCACATTGGCAATAATGTTAAAGCAGGAAAATTGTTTTGTTTCTATAACGAGTTGTCACAGGAATCGAATGTCGCGGAATCAGGAGGAATCAAGTGAGAAGTTGGGTCATTTCCTCATTGACTTTCATACAATCAGACTTCTTTTTGCAGCCAGAGGAGTCGCCCCCTGATGGCCAGCAGAGAGAATGCAATCCTTGGAGTGTATGCACCGGTCCAACATCGCGACCCTGAAGGCTGCCCGGTCCTAAACCTGCTCCAGCCGGGGCAGCGCTGCATCACTGTCACTCTCAAATGAGAGCAAAAGTAATTGAGCTTGATTAACCTGGCCCTTTGCCACATCATTAGATTGATAGATGGAAGTGGCAGATCGGACAGGAGAAGGCGGGAAGCACTTAAAGTCATAAAGCAAGGTCATCCTTACCCATGTGACTCGCTCATTTGCAGTGTTTGTTTCCACCTGCTTTCGCAATGTCAACGGCACGAGCGAGAGCCAGATATTTCACTTGGCTGGGCGGCCATCTACTTGATAGGCTGCATTGTGAATGCAAATTGAAAACAGGAGACCATGTCTTACTATGCATATACTATATTCACGCTGTGTGGATGGCTGCAGTCACTGTCTGTGTCAGTGCCAAGAAAGCTGCTATGCCAATCCTTTAATCACATTTATTCAGTGCTATCTGAGCAGGCGACCATTGAAAGCAAGTCAAATGTATCCAGGAGTGTTTGGAGGGAAAAAAGAGCAAATAAGACAACACCTAAGTGGGAGGATTACTTAGTCACAGTGAAGCCAGTATTGTCTTTATCTAACCAAAACCACTGCTTCTATATGGAGGTTCTATGGGTTTCTTTACCATTTTCAAATGTTCAGTTTAGTGTACATTTACCATACATAGTTAAGATCTGAGGTACTTTAATTGAGCATCTCCATTAAATGTCCCATATTATGAAAAACGTTTTCTCATTCTCTGCAGCCCACCACTGGTAAATAGCTCCTACAGGCTGTTCAGATTGAGCTCCTGTCGTTATGTAACGAAGGGAGTTATTTGCATAGGCCGTACTCCTCTGATGATAGGAAATATTCCAGAGGGGGCGTTTGGCAACACAACGGGGAGAGCGCAGCTCGACTTACCGGTTGTGGCGCTGGGTGATCCAGCTGGTGCTCCGTGAATAAATCCCTGTGCGGGTGAAGCTGGAGGTTTTGCTTTTCAGCCATTGATATGAACGACACAGCTGAAAATTCTGCATCACGTATCTGGGTTCACGTGTACAAACCAGCAACAGTGTTTATTTCAGCCATGATGGAGGAAACATTGTTGGTGTCTATGTGGAGGTAAGCCCCGCCTCCTCTCCAGTGCCTCTAGTACGAGTGACGCATATAAACACAAATGATCCCATGGTCATGGCCAGGCGAGTAAGGCACACAGCATAAGGCTTCACTTAAACATTGTGACTAAGGAATACATTTTCACGTTTCTGGCAGGTTCCACAGTTATTGGCATCAAAACTGTAGTTGCTGGTACGATGCCAATCTACTGTCTTACCCCCAATTTCCACTGCATGCGTCTCCGCTGCGTTGCGTCTCCGCCACGCCAGCGGAGCAGATACGTTTCACTTTAGTCTATGGGTGAATCCCCACCAGGTCCGCTGCGCTGCGTGTCTGCTGCGTCTCAGCTCCGGCAGTCCGCTGCTCTCCGCAAAAAATACGTAGGACTTCTATTTCTGGCGGATGCTGGACCACGGCGCAGCAATTCAGCACAGAGCAAATATAGCGAAACAGTTCGGTACATACTCAACAATAAAACATCCGGTTACTTCAAAATAAAACACTTGTGTTAATAAAACCTCTTGACGACGGATCATATCTCAGTTAACTACGTCACAAAAACGTCAGAATGGGCGGGGCCAGGTACGGAGTCAACAGAGGAGTTCTTTAACTGCAGTCTCGCGCGATTACGTATTATCGCGAGGTCTCGCGACGTCACAGTCGTTCTGCCGGACTGCGCCGTGGCGGACTCAAACGCATCCTGTGGGGATTGGCGGACGGCGGATGGCAGACCGAAGCCGGATCGGAGATGCACCGCAGCGGAGATGCATGCAGTGGAAATTGGGCGTTAGGACCATTTTCAAACTTTTTGCTGTGAATCGTACGCATCATGCGGTAAAAACCGCCGAGACCTTGAAGAAAGTCTGCTGCCTGGCCGCTCTACCTTGTTAATGGGCGCCGAAATGAAAACCAAGATGTTCCGCAATGCGCCCATGCTGCTCAAGCAGGCATTGTGGCCCGGGCGTAACGACACAAAACATAAAGCTACAGTTAAAGACCTCATTTGAACGTGGAACTGTGTGCCATAGTCAAACCCAAGAGGTGCTTTGAGATGCACTAAGCAGGCTGAGTAGAGGATTTGAATTAAAATGCATAAGGAGACACCAGGTAATTTGCCAGTGAACATCTCCAGCTGCCGCCGTGGCTTCATTTAGGGAGGAGAGCTCCGTCCGCGGTGTACGCCCACCCTGCCCTTCATGATGCGCTGCGGGGCCGGGGGCCGCGCCTGTTCAGTGCTTACGGGTTTTCGTGTGGGACGATTTTTGGGAGAAGGAGATTACACTGATCTAATTAATTACCATCGTAAAAACAGCAAACACCATTAAAGTGTAATTCCATTAGAGCTCCTCGTTCCAGCAGTATTCATTAGTAGAGGAGTGGGAAACGGGAGTCGCCGAGGGAGACACACACACACACACTGGCTCCGAGGTGAAGCTCGGTGTGAGTGTGTCGAATTCAGATCAGTCTTCTGCCGTTGATTCACACGTGTTTGAATAATAGGAAGGAGACACAGCAGCTCTATGTAAGGATTCTGTGAGATCTGCGGGCTATCCCAGCATGCAATAGATGAAAGGCAGGGAAATATGCAGCACGGGTCACCGATGGGTTTGCACTCATGGAGAATGCACCGCATTCAGGTGTGGATTCAGGGTCAAGGGTGAAATAGTGTAGAACAGGATTTTTTTTTT
Organism: Eutrigla gurnardus; assembly: GCF_963514095.1. Classification (NCBI taxonomy): domain Eukaryota; kingdom Metazoa; phylum Chordata; class Actinopteri; order Perciformes; family Triglidae; genus Eutrigla; species Eutrigla gurnardus. Next base: position 15,934,905 of record NC_139927.1, read on the forward strand.
TATCCAAGTGTCACCTGCTCAACATTTATTCTCGCGCCGTTAAATAATGGCACCATAAAGATTCTGTTTTAAGCTTTTTTTATGCTGGGCCCACTGGAGGGAAGGGAGGTTTTGTAGAACCACATCCAGGACTGAGAGGGGCAAAGTGTCAGATCCTGCTGCACTAAAATGAGAGGTTTTCTAAAGGGACTCTGGTAGCTGCAGATCTTTACAAAACGAGGTGGTGGTGCTCTTGGAAAAACTACCGCATTTGTCCACAGGGGCGGACAGAATAAGAGCTACACATCGGGGCCATTCTTTTAAGAAACACAAATAAACAAAATATTTGAGGGTAAAAGTGAAAGTGAGGTCCTCTGAGCAATCATTAATATTGGCAAAGGACAAGCGTGTGCATACAACTAAGTGTAGTAGGTGTTCCTAACAGGTTGAGCTAAAGCAGGTTGTCTTTAAACTAATGGCAGTTTGGATAATAATTTTACCATTCATCTTCATTTACTCTCCCAAATAAAAAAAACGTGGGCCTTTGTTTGAAATGTCTGATCATCTGAGTGTTTCCTCCACAATGGATGTATTTTACTCTATCACTATTTTGATTGGCTGACAACTCTGCATTCATCTGACCTCGGTGTTGGTAAGCTGTTTGGCTGTTAGGCTGTGCTCTTGTCCCTGATTCCCCTCCAGTGGCTGCAGGTGAGTTTAATCCTACAACGAGGTGCACCTGGCCTGGGAGGAAGTCCTTTAAAAGCTCCAGTGCCAGCAGCAGGAAGAGAGGCTCCTCTTAGTGTGGAGTTCTGTCATGTGTTGTTGTATTCCACATGTTATTAAATCCTGTGGGTTTTCATGGTTTTAAATGGTGTCTCCTTGTAATTTATTGGGGTCAGTGTTGGATTGTTGTTCGCCCCAAGGGTGGGGCGTAACAGGCTCAAAGGGGAAAAGAGATTTTTCTGACAAGTCCAAGTTAATTGCTGCACATCAAACTCCAAAGTGAAGACTCTCTGGAGGAGTCTGACCATTTTGTCCCTACAAATAAAACAAATCTATAATATATAATAAAAAAGTCACCCCAAAACAGTTTATAGGAGCAGCAAAACCACTTTAATGGAGAGAATGTTTCCTTCATGTAGAAACCTTCTCTAATTGGCTACTTGACATGCTTGGAGTGTGCTCTTGATCTCAGTAAGAGGCGAGATCTTCAGAGCTCCTACTCTTTATCTGCAGCCTTCGTTGCAGCGCAGAGGAGACCATGAAAGAGATTATTTGTAGACACTCTCAAACCCCCCGCAGAATCAAAAGTCTTATCAGTTGACAGATTAAATAATCTAGTTTTCCACTGATGAACTCAGAGAAGCAGAACACTTAATTTAAGGTCACACCGGACTGCACTCACTCGGCGCCCATCTGTCCTCTGGAGGGACTCCAAAAAGGTCACGAGAAGACGAGGCCTCCACCTCAGGTATATTGCTTTTGTGTAGCTGACTTCTATCTCATCAGACTTTTATCGCTTAGTCTATCTACTTGACCTTTGGCGGCATCGCCAAAACTAATTCTTTTTAACAGATTTTGCATTGAGCCCTGTCGGATCCCCGAGGACGGCGCGGGCCGTTTCTGAATGATTAGTGCTCCCCGTGCTTTGTTCTGCCTGAATGGGGCTCACGAGAAAACCTTTTTTCAGACTGAGATCAGTGGAAGGGAGAGACGGTGACAATGCCACAGGAATAATCTCACACCCCGTCGTCGTATCTCAACAGCCACTGACAATAAAAAGAGAATCTTTCAGGGTATGATTCATTACCGGAAGAGTGGACTGCAGATTACTTGCAAGGTACTCCTATATACCTCAATACGGTAGATCGCAAAGCAAGTGCCAGCAAGTTGGATTCGTTCCACCTTTTGTCACTCTTTATACATTAGTAAGACAAATGATTGCAAGGTGTCACGGAGCTGTCTTTCTTTCGGCGAGCTAAATCACAGAAATGTATGTACAATCAACCACCGTGTGTGAATACGAATAGTAGCACGGCGTAACAATGTCTTTAATTTCACCCTTTGCTGTGGTCCATTATGTATCCAATCTGTAGTGACGGAGCTGCTCCTCATGTCCATCTGGTCAAGTGTTTCATTGTCTGAGGAATGAGATGACACCCTGCAGTTAACGCCAATGGTGTGGTACCGGGGGGTAGGGAGGGAGGGAAAGGCATCCAAATGTGAAGATTCCAATCCTTTATAAGTGTTTGTACAATATTCATACCAGGACGCAGCCTGGTCTCACTTCCAGGGTGTCAAATACCAGCGTTGGCCCGGGCAACAAGGCACCCTTTAGCGTCTGCATGAGAAGCACTGCACTTTCAACTGACTGGATCTGAATGTTGGCTGTGGCTCAGCAGGTACAGGGAGTTGTTTGATCTCTTCTTCTCTCTGTTGGTTTGGAAGGTTACTGGTTCAATCCCCAGCTCCTCCAGTCCAGACGTCAAAGTATCCTTAGGCAAAATATTGAACCATGGGCCAACCTTCCAGTCCGAAAAGTGTCGTTTTTGCTTGTTAGTCTTGATGTAAAGCCCCTTGAGTTACAAAACTATATAAACATAAAAGTATGGAAATCATTTTAATGTTATTGATATCATTATGAATCTACATTTTACCCTTTGGCTTCTGAGGGGGAATATGGCCACACAGGTTGTTACACAAAACACTACAATGCACATCCAACAGACAGATTTATTTGGATTTGTGGTTATGGTTACCTGACAAATTAATCCAATATTTCCTTTCCTTTTCTCTCTGTTTTGGTCTCCACCAGCTCCACCTGGCTTTCTGGCTGCTGTGGAAGGAAATCCGGATGATGACTGAACTAAAAGAGTGAAATTATGGGCTGTAAAAACAAAATACTTACCCTAAAGACATTAAAATGCAGCATAAAGCTGAGGGGAGTTTCAGAGTCATGACCCAGTTATTTGATCTATTATTTATCTTACAATATTGATAAATAAAGCTTTGAGTCCAGTTTTTCTGACATTTAGTTAACCCAAGAAAAACAGGTGCGACAGTTCTGGTCCACGATATGATTTGTGAATGCAGCATATTTTCTTAAGTGCCTAGCCAATAAAGAACAAACGTGTTTGCAGGCCCATTGTGTTTGGCTGGGAAATTAACTCGTAAACCCCCAAACATCAGACCTCCTCCCATCTCTGCTGGCCGAGCTACAGAGTGCTCTCTCATTAGACAGCCGGCTGAGGTGTGCGATATCGTTAGCAGGAAGGGTGTGGACAGGGAACAGGCTGGATGTCTGACAGCATTGGGCTGCTGCCAGTCCAACAGTCCATTTGGCACATGCTTAAGAAGTTGATAAGGCGTGCTGACTTCACTCATCACTTCATATTCTAATGTAAAGAGTATTTTTTATACTGAATAATGCTGGCGTAGGGAATGCACGCGGAGCTTTTAATACGGTGTTTTAAGATATTATAAAAGTAAATTGATGGTGCGGAAAGTGCTGCGTCCCACTGATCCTGACATTTAGATTTAACAAAAGCATACTGGTGCAAAAATCCATTCAGTTGAAGAACAAACTAGAAGGTCACTCAGAGTTGGTTGTGTTTGGTTATTTCCTGTTTTATTTCGGAAGTTTGCTGCCTCTTGTGTCCTGTGTTTTTCTTGACTTCCTGACTTTGTTGCGGAGTTTTCCCTGCTTTTTTTGGTGTGTCACCTGTGTTGCATTCATCTCATCAGCTCCATTTTGGTTTCCTCCAATCGGCTTTCAGCCTGCGATCTGGTCAGCCCACCAGATTATTTTCTTGTGTATTTAGTCCTTGCTAGCCTGCCTTTGACTCTTGTTCGTGGTCATGGTCTCTACCTCTATGGTCCTGATCCCATTCAGGTCTGTTTTTTCAGCTTATAGGTGTTTTTTTGTCTTTGTATGTTTCTTAAATTCCTCTGATTCCTCAGATTTTACATTCAACTGTCAGTTTTGTATCCACTCGGACATTAAAGCTTGCTTTTGTTTGATTTCACCTGCATGCCTCCTTCTTTGCATCTGGGTCCTTTTGCGTTTCACCAACCCAGAAAGTTCTTCTTGGTTTACTCTCTCTGACAAAGTTTGATGAAATCAGGCCAGAAGTTTTTCCGTAATCCTGCTGACAACCAAACCGAGCTGAAAACATAACCTCCTACGCAGAAGTAAATAAAAGAGCACTCGGAGACTATACACCTCCACCCAAGGACATTCCCCACCTCACAATGTTAATTAAAGTTTAACAAAAAGAAGACTTTGTGTATCCTCCCCGTGAAATTGACTGGCACCAATTTAAATGCCGCCTCCCGTCACTCGATGTTTTGTGTACTTGTTCATTTAGTTATTACTATTTTGCCTTCACCTACTCAACACACATTTGTGTTTATAATTTTCAGAACCCATGACAGAAAATGTTGGACAAACTGAGGACAATGACCTAACTTCACTAAATTTTTCAGGATTTTTTTTTTTTTAAGAAATAAATAGTAACCAATAAATCCATAGGGAATTACAATTCAAGCGTAAAAATGTGATTTTTTAATTTTTTATTGCTGCAATAAAATTGGTCAAAACTTAAAAAGAAATTAAAAATTCCAGTATAAAATATATTAACAGAATTTAATAGATCGGCCACATTGTCACTAACACCCCTGATCAAGAGTGTTGCTTGTCATTTTCTTACCCAATAGCTCTGCCAATATTGACAATGACAGCCTACTTATTAACAAATAGCTGAATATATGTGAAAACCGTCTGACCTGGTATGACTCATATTGTTTAGATAGAATGTATATTTCAGTTTCTTTTCTTTCCATTGCATCTTTTGGGCTGATTTTGAACTTGGCTCTGTCCCACAGATCAGCATCCTCCCAGTGCATGCTGGGATGGACATCTGCAGGATATAACAACTGAGCCCCACCGGCCTCATCACAGCAGTGTTGCCCACTTTCACACTGTCCCTCTAAATAAAGAATAACGGGTGGAAGGGTGAGTAGACTTTCCTTCAAAAATCCTTTTGTAGTGTAAAGAAACGAAACTTGTCATTAGTAATTTAGCAGATTGATGCATGAATGGTTCATGCATGTTGAATTCTGCACAGAAAGTTTGTCTGTAAGGGCTTTTCTGGACAACCCAGTGTCCCAGTAAACTATGTCAGTGAATTTGTACCAACACCCTGGAACTGGTTCACCTGTGAAGAGGGTCTAGGCATGAGACAATGATTTCATGTCTCGGCCAAAATAATTGTGATTCACGATATTACCCCGATAATCATCAAGATATGCTTAAAATCCTGGAATCAGTTTACATTTAATAAAAAAAATTTTTTTTATTGCATCACAGATCAGATGCATCTCATCCCGATCCCAGAAATTCACACAATCACTTTAATGTGAGCGCAGAAGGGTTGGCGCTCTGCCGCTTGTGTTGGTCGGATCCACCAGTCAATTAAAAAAAAACAAAAAAAAAACACCTAACTGTCCCACCTGACCGTGCTTTCACCTCAGAGCTGAAACTTGGCTGACAGAGAAACCAATACGAGACGCAAGTGTTCAGTGACGGGAAATGTCTGGTTCAAACCTGCATGAAGACACAATGTGGGTCTGTGATCTGGCAGAGAAACGCTGTAATCTAATACATGTGGAAAACAGACGTGTGGAAGATCCGTCCTGACAGAGCCATATGTTAATGAGATGGCTGTAATTAGGCATCTGGGGGGCAGGGCTGGATCGGAGGTGTGCTGAAACCAAGGTTATCTGCCCCCATATGAAGGTTTGATTGACACACGGCAACCAGTGGGCCGGTCCTCCTGGACTGGACTGAGAGTGTGTTCACTAGCTTGTTCCAGTCCCGCTGTCTCCTGATCAGGAAAGAGTCCAGATGTGACTAAGCAGACTACCATATATATTTTTTCTATGTACTCCATTCTGACAAAAAGGAATATAATAATCCCTGCTTCGACCATGATGAGGATTCTTTGTGCATAATTAATCCCATGGAGGGATTAGGAGATAATGAAAGTCCTCCCGAACCCCCTTTGTGATTTTATCTTGTTGTAGTTTTTTACCTTTAAAATAATTTTACGTCTTTGTCTCAAAATAGTTGTTTTGAATCACTTTATTTGTTGTCTCATTATAGTTGTTTTGAATGTTCATTCATTTTGATATTCTTTGATGTTGTTTTGTCTCATTATAAATCTGTTTGTAGTGATTTTGCATCACTCTGTGGTCATTCTGTCACTTTGTAGTAACTGTGCTTCTCTTTGCATCTCTTTGTAGTCTGTTTGAGACTCTTTGTGGTTATGTTTAGTACTCTTTTTAGTCTCTTTGCAGTAATCATGCGTCTCTTTGTTGCTCTATGACATTACATCAAGAAATATGAAGTAACTTCAGAGATTCTGTCCCGTGGCCCCTGGCCTGTGCCCAGTGGGTCCCTTTAGTAATCCATCCACGGTTTCTTCCTTCAATGTGCCACCTCCATTTAGTCTGAATGTCCTGATGAGCTAAATGTCATGGAAGGAGAAGCATACAGCCAGTCGTGTCACTGTACTTACTCTAAACAGCCACCTATTAGTCCTCCCCTGCTCATATGAGAGAGTCATTGAGCCCAGTGTGCAAAAAGGACACTCGAGCCATTCCAGACATATGAACTCTGAGAGGGAAGATGGAGGAGAGCGTTTGACCTTGATAGTACTCTGCCTCCCCTTCAGTGAAATTGCCCTCCCTTCTTTTTCCCGGGAGTTTATGCAGGGGGGTCACTTGCCCGTGCATCTTTGAAATGACACATAAGTCGTGCCTGGAAAGAAATAAATTCAGCTCATTTATACAGAAAGGGAGAGGTTGGGTTCCCCTCTCAATCATAGCAGCTGGCAGGACCATGCATCTTTGCGACATTTCAGAAATTTGCAGGAAAAGAAAAAACTTCCGCCCCTCCCGGAGCAGCGGGGTCATGTCAGCTCCATCTTCTCATGTCCAACCTTCGGGGGGGGACTCGACCCGCTGTCCCAGAGGGCAGACGCAGACTGACAAGCGCCGAGGAGGCAGACAGAGAGGCAGACCCGGAGAGGAACCTGTCGCTATGCTAATGCCGCGGCGGCTATGGGGCGCCACGGTGACACTACCCTCCCCGTCCGGCTCAGCGCGCTCAGGGGACAGCCAGCTGATTTCTTTCACTTCCACGGGCAGCCTTCATTTTCCACACTACTGGAAACTGGACACTGTCATCTGTTATTGAGTTTCGGGCTGCAGAGCCCATCTCTGTCTGGCAAACTCAACACAGGGCTTTTCTGTTATGAGCAGGATTACTGTGGTCTGTGATGAGCCATCGAGTCACATCTGAAGACTGTTAGCAGATCAAAGCTACTCGTCCATCCTTTTTATTCTGTGTGTTTTAATGAAAATAGGCTTACAACAGAGCTCTACACTTCCTATCTTTTGGGGATTTTCATGTTATATTGAAAAACAACATTATACTGAAAACATCTCTCACAAGATTCACATCAATTAGAATAATTCACATCCTTGTGTGTGAGTTTTTAGTAGATCCACCTTTTGGCAGCAGTTGGAGCCGATGTGGACGGGTCTGCCAGCTTTGCTTAGTGGTTATAATTCACTCTTCTCTGCAGAACTGCTGGAAGTCTGTCAGGTTGCATGGGGATTGTGAGTGAACAGCCTTTTTTCAAGTCCGGCTCCAAAGTGTCAGTTGGATTGAGAGCTGGACTCAGCCACTGCAGGACATTAACATTGTTGTTTTTGAGCCGTCTCTGCTCATTTGTCTACAGCTGTGCCATTTACGCTTTCCACCTCTTAATGATGAACTGCATGTCTCTATATTCAATTATATGACTTCTAAAATGCAATCAGCTGCATCGGTGATGATTTATGCGCCTCTTATTAAAGGAGGTCAATACTTGCAAGCATGTATTTTGAATCTATTTAGATTGCTTTGTATAGATCTGCTTTTACTTTGACAATAAAAAATCTTTAGGAGAAAATGCCACGTAAAATCCATTCTGATTCAATGCTATAAACAAAACTTCAAAAGTGGTGCACGCACTTCCTATGTACCTTTCAGTCACAAATATCACAAGACAGGCAAAGAAACAACAACAGCCTCACCCTACAGAAATTAATTTTCTCCAGGCGTCGATTAAAGCCACTATAAAAGATCGTTGCTACTCAAAGTGCCCCTGATGGAGCATTACAAAAAGGAGCCTTGACAGACACTTTAAGATCCAGTGGATGAATCAACATAATAAAAGAGCAAGACATCCATCATCCACCTAATTACCTTCCAGGCCAAATGAGCGGGTGTCAACAGAAAGGTCAAGGTTGCTTTAGTGTTCATCCTCGCTGAGATGAAGCAGAGCGGTCATCTGTTTTTGATGAGTTGTTTCCTCGCACTTCTCCTTTACCGGTGGGACGATTCACGTGTCCAGTAATGTCAGTCAAGGACGTAGATTTGCATATGGATGGTAGGGTCCCTATCAATATTTGAACCAACCTGTTGGAGCATATACTGTGTATAAGAAGTTGATGTCGTCATGGTGACGTCACCCGTTGGTTTGTGGATGACGGGTCTGAAGCCTCGAATTCTGCATTTTGGCCATCTTGGAATTTTTGCAACCAGTGAAGGAAGTGACCATATTTGGACAGTGGAGGAGTGACGGGTGGATCTGGTGAACACAAGCAGCAGAGCAGCACCCTTATTGGATCTGGATCCATGTTGATTCAGGTGTGAAGCTGTTAACAAATTGAGCTTCATAATTCAAGGTCAACTTTACAGCTTTTCCAGATACAGCTGCTCGGGGTGCCGCTCTGCTGTTTGTGTTCATCAGATCCACCTGTCGCTCCTCCACAGTCCAAATATGGTCACTTCCTTCACTGGTTGCAAAAGTTGCAAGATGGCATTGGTCAAAAGGCTGAACTCAAGTTTCAAAACTGTAGTCCACAAACCAAGTCGGAGCTCCGATGAAGCATCATAAGACTTGGTTAGTAAATCTCTTTACTGTACGGATTCTAATGATTCAATCAATGAAAATAACTACTTTGCCGATCACAAGAAAAAAACGTCTCAGAAGTAGAAATGATGGTGCAACAATGCCTACTCCTGATTACTTACTTACAGTTTTACCTTTTTTGGGTGTGTAATACTGTTGTAAGCAGACCTCCCAACCTAATGTTCAGTACTGTTCTACCTTTTTACTATGCAGTGTTTGTAAATATGCACAGCAAATCTCATTGTTCAGTGTGCAATGACAGTAAAGGTATTCTATTATTAAAAGGTCTCACCAGCGAATTTCTTTTTAGAATTTTTTTTTTTAAACAACAAAGGAACCTACTTTTGAGCTTTCCTGCTACCTGTTCGTTAATAATCTATATGCTGTGTGTACAGAGACTACAGAATCTGCATTATTCAGCTTCGCTCGTCTTGTGCTCCTAGCTCTATGCTCGCAAAATTCAATGGTCTGGAGAGCCGAGGGCTGATAAGCAGGTAGAAGAGTGAAGAGGAGGAGAAGGCTGGCCAGGAGCAAAGCAGACAGATGGTAAACATTCAGGAGAGGGAGAGACGAGGGGAGGAAGAGGGGGAAGGAAAAGTGGAAGAAGGTATTTTTGGGGATTTCGGCTCGGCGGAGTCATGCTGAGAGACGAGAGAATCTGCCTCCTGTAGCTTTCTTCTCCTCAACATCTCTTCTCATTCTCAGGGGTTGAATAGGAAGCTTAGTGGGGTGAAAATCAAGCAGCTCTCATTCTGTTTTTCCACAAACAGTGTTGTGCACTGAGAGTCATCTGCAGCCACAGTGGAATCACAAACAATGGGCTGTTTCATATAGAAAAGGAACAAGGTCGTAACCAAAGCGAAAAGCAGACACAAACAAGGTATCAATGCAGGCAATCTTGACAATTCATAAGTTGGTGGTAAAGTCTACAGGCACGTAACCATGCACCAAAATGATTGCACAGAGACAGAGTCCACACTTAAAAGTAATGTAAAAGGTAATTACTTTCATCGTTTTGGCCTGGCTTTCTATCAGTAATTTAACACTCATATAATACAGTAATATTATGGCTAGGGGCATCTCGACAATTAGGTTGTAAACAAACAACATATTCCAGTTTCATCATTATTATTCCATGAGGTCAATATTCCTATCTGTTTACATTGCCAGTGGATAAGAATATTCCGAATACGTATTCCCCTTTACATGCAGCATGTAAAACACCCCATGTCAGCTGCAACTATGCCCTTTAAATTACTTGAATTTCCCTCTTTCCCCCTTTTACAACTGCAGTCATGTTGCGCTCATGTAGTTGTGGGTTTTCCTCAAGAACAGAAACGTAAGCTTTTCTTTTGGATGTATCTCTAGTTCAGTCTTGCACACTCTTGGCTATTTGGTTTATGTACAACCATGCAGGGCCGGCTCTACCTAATTTTGTGCCCTAGGCGAGATTGCTCTCTGGTGCCCCCCCCCCCCCCCCCCCCCCCACACACACACACACACACACACACACACGAATTACACCAGCCAAATGAACAATCACACATGTTTAATTTGAACAACAACAGCAAACAGCAAAAAATAAATTATTTTTTTTTTTTTTTTTGCTGGAGGGGCGCCTCGCGGCGCCCCTCCAGCAGATGGCGCCCTAGGCGACCGCCTATATCGCCTATGCCAAGAGCCGGCCCTGCAACCATGCATCACCTTGGTGGCTACAACATGGGAGTGACCTGTCAATCACAAGGTAGCCCCGCCCTAAAGCATCCCCTGCTTGGTCTATTTGACTCTAAATGGAATCAAGATTTTCTCAATGATCATCATGCTGTATTGAAGTAGGGTCATTTTCTCATCGACTTCCATGCGATCAGAGAAGAGTCGCCCCCTGATGGCCAGTAGAACAAATGCAAGTTTAAGGTACTTTTCGAAGGTTGCCACCTGATTGGGTGATTAGTGATCAGTGCTTGAAGTTACCTCCTTGGCTGCATCTATTACTATCTACTATGTGTCTTGGTTGGATTCAATAGCAACATTGTGTTCAATGGCTATTATCTTATGCAGAGAATCCAACCATATTGTCTGTAAACATGACATCCGTTGGTGTGGTAGATGAAAGAAAAGGTATGTCAGCCATGGAGATGGACACTGATGGCCTTTTGAAATGTTTTTGAAGAATGTGAACGAGGAGGACATCGTGGCTATGATTTGATCATGGCACAGCCCTGTGAGTGCATTCCCATGTCCAACACCTTGGATTACAGCCCTCCAGGTCATTTGCAGAGCTACTGCGGGAGTATTTGAATTGAAAATCTATTCATCTGCTTTTATCACATTGATTTGTGGTGGCTGCCCCCCCCCCCCTTCTTCGCTTTCAGCAGCAGAATACTGTTACTGATCAGTAACAGTACAGGAAACATCCTGGCAGGTGCCAAAGTGCTTTGTAAGCTCCCTTTTAGCTCCCATAAACTCCCTCTCTTTTTCTCTACCTGTGTGGCAACTAAACTTCACACACTGAGAGAACAAATCGTTGTCATTCGTTTGCATGGACGCGTCCCCGGCGTCGGCTGCTCCGCCACGCTTCGGTGCACAGTGAGTGCAGAGAGGCTGGGAGCCATTTCCAGCCATCTCTGAGAGCGTAACAGAGACTCACTCCCAGTAATGAGACTATAAATGGAGCTGCCTGGGTTCCCTTCCCCGCTGAATTCACCTCCTCTGAAATGCAGCTCTTCTCTAATGTCTCGGGGTGATCATAGAAGCACTTTCTGCTCCGAGCCAGCTCTACAGAATTGCCGGCTCTATCTACCACAATACTGGTGCTGCTACGGTTAATACAGCGACCCTGGTGACGTACCGGAACCTGTAGATCACAGGCAATACTGCTAATGCTATTAGTCTTTTTTTGTTGTTGCTTTTTTAAAAACTTTTAACTGCTTTTGGGAACTTTCACAGTTAATAACCAATTATGAAACGTTAGCTTAAAGGTGCAGTATGTAATTCAGAACATTAATATAGCAGCAAACAACTATTCGCTATGTAAAGATAAGTAGAGAAGGAAGTTGCCTTTCCACTGTGTGTGTTGTATCCAAGCTTCTCCTTGCTTTGTTGACATAGTCCGGCCGGCTGCGTGTACTTTTAGCGCATGTGAACGTGCCCCACTGGCCACCTCACAGCCTTTGCTTTGCACTAATCTCATATGTTGGTTACAGCTGATAACACCGTCCCGACCAGGTGACAACCTCCAGGTCTGGAAAAAGTGAAGCCAAGGCTGAAGTGCCCTAAACTTGCATTCTGTCTGCTGGCCATCAGGGGGTGACTCAAAGAGAAGTCTGATTGTATAGAAGTCTATGAGAAAGTTACCGTACTTCTCACTTGATTTATTACCTCAGTAAACATTGTAAACATGAGTTTATGGTCTCACTCTCTGAGAGCGTAAACTCCTCTCTAATCACATGGAAGTCAGTGAGAAAATGACCCTACTTCAATACAGCATGAGGTTCATTGAGAAAATCTTCGTTCATTTATAGTCACATACACCAGAAGGGCGGGGCTACCTGGTGATTGACAGGTTGCTACCAATGCAGTTAGCTACTTAGATGACTTTAAAGCTGTGCAGTTGACCTTGAATTATGAAGCTAACTTTGTTAGCAGCTTCACACCATTACTCAGTACTTCACTTCCAGTAAGGTTGCTGCTCGGGGGTGCCGCCCTGCTGCTTGTGTTCATCACATCCACCTGTCGTACCTCCACAGTCTAAATATGGTCACTTCCTTCACTGGTTGCAAAAAAAAAACTTCAAAATCATAGGGTTGATGTCACCATAACTACGTCCATTTTTTTATGGTATCAACATCATATGCAAACAATGATCAATGTGATTATATACATCAGTAATAAGCATTTTTATTCCGAACCACAATTCAATTTATTTGACCGCATTTTGAGATTTCTGTGTCCGATGTTTCTTGCTTCACCCCAGTACACTTGAAGTGAGTTGAGCTTTGTTTGTGGTGCCCAAAGCATTGAAACAACCCAACGGTAATGTCCCTATGAGAAACAGTGTATCAAATTCAGTTCTCAACGTAAACACGAGCGATTGTGGAATGTGTACAGATGTGAGATCAGCAAACTGCTGATCGTTATGTTCAGTGGAGCTGAATTATCCCCCTCCTCTCCACCATTTCCTTGTTTGTTCTTGATTTCCACGTCTCATTTTCCTACGAGACGATTGTTGCCGTTATTGCTCATAACAAATGCTGCTGTTGTCATTATAGCACTTTTAACACCCCTGCCCAAGATCATCAAACCGTTCGTGACATGTTGAGCGAGAAAATCATACCCATCCACAGCTGTATTTAGTTGCTAATTGGCGCTCTTTGCTGACAGATAAAATGGCATCAGATAGGATGCCGATCTTGGTAAATTTATTTTTGCTGTAAAAAGGAGGTTTTTTAGGGAAACCGGTAGGTGAAATAATGGCCAGCTGCACGGCAGTTGCCCCACTGCTTGTGGCAGACGGAACTCAATTCAGCCCGAGTGCGATTCTGTTCTGACATCCTGCTGCGTGCGTCCTCCTGCTGCTGATGATAATGGGACGTTGGGCCCTTATTGGCCTGTCAGCTGTTACAGATGTGCTATTCCCTCCTGTAGGTCACCTCTAGGCTACAGCAGCTGGCTTTGTCTGCTCCTTATCCGCCCGCCCCCCCCCCCCCCCCTCCCCCCATGTCCTCACATGACAGTGGGCACCGAACGCCAACCAAACCCGCTCGGTCCTCCCGGTCAGGAGGTGGTCACTCATTGACAAAAGTTGCACATCATGGGGCAGCGTCGCCACTGCAAAGACGTCTTCTAATCAAAATCCCATTCTTTTGTTTTGCCTTTTGATTTCCCCAAAGTCTCTCTCCCTCTCTCTCTGGCTGGAGGTTTTCAGTAGACAAGACTGATAGGGTGTGGCAGGAAGACGCTGGCAGCAGGTGATGAATCAAGGGATGTACAAGCCTGTGTGAGCTGTAATTTTATTAACCGCGGGCCATGATGGATCATCCTCCCCTCACTCTACCCCCCAAAATAAATGTCTGCTGCATAAACAAGTCTTAAAAAAACACCCACACAGGAGCAAGGTGATGTGGTTGTTAACACTGTGCTCAGTTCCCCTCTGTCTAATGAGCAAACAACAGGGATGGGAGCCCCTTGATTTCCAGGAAAATGATGGGCCTTGGTAGGAGAGCGTGAACCGATACTTAAGCTTCGGCTTCTCCTGTATTCCACTCTCACGCTGCCTTTTTAATGTGCTTCTTCTTACATTCCTCTTGTCAGCGTTTGGAGAGCGGTCCATTCCTCTCTCAGTATAATGCATTATTCCATCATCTCCTCGTTCCTCTTGGATCGGCAGCAAGATATTCCACCAAGGTACAGGGCTCATACATCGACTCTGTACAGCACTTCCATCTGCCCTTTTTTTCTTTATTATACAAGACTTCTGTTTCATGCATTTAAATGTCTGTATACTTTGTTCTCCAGTGTGCTTAAATCGATCTTCCTGACGGGTGCAAATGCCAAAAAGGCATATAAATACTTTGCTTCAAAGCACAGGTATCATTACATTGCCTTTTCTCTCTCTCTCTCTGACATGAAAGTTAAAGTGTTAACTTTGGACGCCACAGCAATTCACAGGACAATAGTCTTTCTGAAGTCATTTCTCGAGAGGAGTCGTATGACTGACCGGCCGGTTCAGGTGCAAACAGAACAGGAAAGAAAACCGAGAAGTCTTCCTCACACTTCTGTGGTAAATAACTTTAAAGGGATGCTTGTCTAAAATGATTTGTGTTGAGGATTTGACGTTCAATATGACTACAGTTGGAAAGAGCTCTTCAGGTTGGTTAGTCTGTGTGGACCGTTGACGTTACCAGATATGCCTGAATTAAATTTGGACTCTAAGGCGTGTTAAAAAGTCTATATAAGTCTAGTGTTTAAAGTCTATATAATGTAAATCTACAGAACTTTGGTTTTGGTTTATCAGTAGTTTCATGGTACAGAGGGCATTTTGTAAATCGACTGAATTCTCTATTTCAGCGATGAAGGTCTGTTTTTCCTTGATTTACTTTCATGCGTGCATGTGAACACTGGGACTGTGTTCATCTGTAAAAAAAGAAATTTGACCTTCCCAACTCAATCAATCTTCAATCTTACTGGGAGCAATATCATTCATACAGGATATGGATTAGCCTAGCTTAGCATATGGCCATGCTCAAGGGCTCAACTGCAACAAGCATTAGTTTGATTCTGCTTTTATCATGTCAGAGTTTTATTTAGATGTGTAGCTGAAACTGTAATTCTTTGTTTCATTTTAGCGGGGGCATGACTGTTTCCTGTGGTGTTGAACAGCCAATAAAAACGCTGCACGGAGAAGACTTGATTAACATTATAGTTTTTTCTAAGAAAATATGGCAAAAGAGCTGCTCAAATACCAATCACCCTTAGCGGCCTTTCTTACATTAACCGTGTTACGTCAAAGCTTACTTTAGTTTCTCACTGAACACGAACAGCCATCTCCTGGGTGAAAGTCCTGTGTTTCTGCAGAATGTCTCAAGGGCTTTCCCAGTCATCTCTCATATCACTTGCGAATGATATACAACATGGCATCCTATAAGTCCTGTGTGATATAGCAGCCCATCAGGAGTCAGCTCCTCAGTCCAGCTGCAGAGCAGTAATGATTACTGGACTGGGCGGCAGAAGTACAGATGATGAATGACTAAGCGATGGCCTCACTGAGACGATAGTCGTTTGTGTTGATCAACATTTACAGTGCCATTAATTACCTGAATCGGAATTAATGGCAAGCCGTGGCAGATATGCATGAGGCATTAGTAGGTTCACAGTAAACCGCCCAGCGTAACGGGTTTGAGTGTGTAAACCTTTTGCCCGTCCAATAAATAACACTAAATCACCGTCCGAGCAGACTTCATTTGTTTTTGTTCTTCTGTCGTATCTCCACTGGAAGGATTTCTATTTGATCAGCAACGTTGTCTGGGTCCGACCTTATATCTCTATCTTGTTCGCTCCAGGTCCATCCACTACGATCAATACAAAGCCTCTGCTGCTTTTGTTTCTTTTTTTTCTCCTCCCTTCGTATTGCGTCCCGCACACCTCTGCAGCCCAGTGAGTGATGCAGTTGGGACGGGGCGCGAGGCCGTAGGGAAGTTGTTAAAAGGTTCCACCAGAGGCCGGTGAATTACGGCTGCGGCAGTGGGAGAAGGAGAGCCATCGCTTTATCTCTCCCGGGCCGGGGTCACAGGAGTCACAGGGCTATCATGCATGTCAGGAGCTCCAGCCTTTAATCACAGAGGAGACACTCTCCCACTTTTTCTCCCGTCGCCTCACCGCTTACCCCCCCCGGATCAACCGACCAATCTGCCAGCTTCCCGTCCAAGCGGCTGCTGAGTCAGCTAACGAATAGGTGTCTGAAGACTCTCCTGCTGGCCTCCTCTGTGATTACACGAGTGCAAACGCCAGGCCTGCTGCTGCCGCCACACTCATGAGGGATCGGCCCAGATTTACAGTACGAGTGGGTGGCGGAGAGCAACGTCTGGTTCATGGGCTGAATTCTAAAGGCTTGCTTCGGCGTTGAAAGCCCAGTAACTTTTTTTGTGAAACAAATCAATTCAGTTCGGAGGCTAAACATCAGCAGGACCTTCTTTTTCTATCCTTGGAATTGTTGTGTAGAGGATGTCACCACCCCAAGAGGAAATTGAGCTGTTTAACATGAAGAGGAGAAGCCACTGAGATGATTCTGCTCCTCTTAATCTTAAAATATAAGCAAACACAATGAGATCTACAGAGATCGACAAGGAATCGGATGTGTTGGGCCGCCAGCCCCCGTAGGTATTCAACAGAATCTGGGTTTAAAATTTGAAGTGTAACATTTTTAGAAGTGCTTCCTTTGTGAGGGGTCAAATGTTATTGTTGATACCTATGGAGCTGGAGACGAAAGTTGATTAGCTTAGCTTAGCATTAAAGAAGCAGGGGGAAATGGCTCTGTCCAAAGTTCCACCGTATTTCTTTCAAACACTTGAAAATCATTGCATCTCGTTTTGATCTGTGAACAAGCAGAAACGTCAGCGTATGATTGTAGACGACGTTGGTTCAAGCTGCTCGTTAAGTTGACTGTTCATCACACTGCCGTCACTTGTCTCATTTGTTGGTCACATAATAATGACATGTTTACATACAGCCATCTGGCATGGAGACGTACTGTATGTATATGTGTGAAAAAACGGTTGTGAGTTAAACTACTCAAAATGCGGTCTGTGGATTATTTATTTTTAAGTTCTCAAAGCTGTCGTGCATCTGAAAAGCTGCCTTTGTATCACTATTGTTGTTCACCTTTGTACCATCTCATTTAAAATAAAAGTACCATTTGCATTGAGGTACCACGTTATTATTGAGGTTTGATTTGAATGCAAATTATCAAAAGTGAACTGACCTGTTTCTTCATTTCTCAGAAATACCTTTTTAAATCTCTGTATGATGTTAAATATTTTTCTCTCTCTACATCTACTCTAACGTCCACACAGGGACACTGACATTCATCTTCTCTGTGTGTACTCCTCTTTTTACTTTCTTTTTTATCTTTTAAAAATGAACACATACAGATGCATCAGTCTGGCTTCCTTTCAGTTTGCAGCCTTCTGTGATATATTAATCATATTTTATAAGACCCGAATGTAGCAAAATAAAAGGGAAAATTAATAAAGGGAAGAATGCTCCAGGGTGAATTGCGGAGCCCCACCTTGCCACTGCACAGATATCACTCGCACTATGCTCTGAGTCTTGGCTATAATTGTTTTCAGGTGTTGTTCTGCACGGCTCATTTATTTCCTGAATAAATCTCACGCAGAGACTTCAAGTATTTTAATTGTGTACCACAGCCTGGGGGCAACAGATTTGATGGATTTCTCTCATGCCAGGCAACGTGAACAATGAGACAACGGTGCCTCTGAGGGAGGAGATAACGCCATCTCACTCCTTTAAGGGTCCTCATTAGGAGCATTTAAATGTACAATGCAGAACATTTGAAAACCAGGGGCGGCATTTAACGATGAGCTTCTCCTTGACCAGGCCTGATCCAACCATGCCTGCCTGCTGTTAAGACTAATCTCTATCATCAACCCCATCCAAGTCATTACACCTCCAGGTCTCATTCAGCACCAAAATGCCAATTTATGCATTAGTCAAAGACGAGCACTCGGGGTAAAGGTGTTTAATTTCACATTATTGCATTAATTGCGTAAGACTCCTTCCCACAGAGCGCCGTTCGGAAGTGAAGGACGAACATTTAGAGGGATTTCTCGGCACGCTGTTGTTTTTGGACCGGGCTATGTCTTGATTTATTCATCGGAACATAGTGTTATAATGTGAGTGTGAGTCACTGTCCTGATGACTGCACTGCAGTTTCACTTACTTTCACTCCTTCATTTCCCCCCCTGCGTTTCACTCCTGCGTTTCTCTCCCCTCCAGTCGGCAGTCCAGAGGTGATTACAGGTCGCATTAAATCAACCACAAACAGCAAAAGGTGGAGGCGCCGGAAGATGAAAACCCCTCGCGGCTGGCAAAAGAGCCTCTCTTAACTCCAATGAATAGGGGATTAATCAGCACACAGTGATGGGGCATGTTTCATCTCCTCTCACAGGCGAGCTGCTCTGTCATGATTACTGCACAGAACGGATCAAGCTAAAGTCCTGGAACCGTACACATATTGTATCGTGTACCAACACTAGTAACCGTTAAAAAGTTACATCATGTTATTGGAACCATTATTTAAAGCTGCACCAATTAATTGATTTATTATCTGAGCCAAGGAGAAATCGACTGGCCCAATTTTCATGAAACTCGGTGGAAAGTTGAAGCATGGGCCAACGAAGAATCCATTACGTTTTGGAGCGGATACGATTCACGGGGGCGGATACGGATTATTTTTCACTTTAAAGGGGCCATATTTGAAAAACAGGTTTTCTCTGGTCTCTACACCTATAAACTGGTCCTCCCTGAGCCTGTCAACTCCCAGGATGAGGAAAACAAGCGACTCCTGGATGGTCTCTGCAGCCCACCCTCCGGTAAAACTGCGCTCCTACAGGCTGTTCAGATTCAGCTCCTTTTGTTACGTAATGAAAAGAGTCATTTGCATAGGCCGACCTCCTCTGATGATAAGAGATATCAGAGAGGGGACATTTCGCTACGCAGCGCTGAGAGCGCAGCCGACCGACAGCGGAGAGCGAGCGCAGAGAGTGCAGCCCGACTTACCGGTTGTGGCGCTGGGTGATCCGGCTGGTGCTCCGAGAATAAATCCCGGTGCAGGTTGTGGTGGAAATCAGTTTATGATCACCTGATGAGAAATATGAATACAACTCCTAACAGCGCTTTTAGTAATTTATTCTATAAAGAGTCCAAAACAGGCTAGCAGTCGCTACAGACAGACTGTAAACAGACAAAGTCTAATAAGTCAAAGCCCTCGCAAACAGGGTGTCCAAGCGGACCGCATCACCGACATACAGCTTCAGAGCAAACTAGGGGCAGACTCCTTAAGAGTCTGACCAAGTCTTCAGTCTTGAGAAGGTCTTTTTATACAGATGTTTGTGATGTGTCATCAGAGAAGCATTGTTCCGTTGTTTGTGTAGACGGAGAACTTTGTCCAGAATGTGGTGTTTGAACCACTCATCAGCGTCTAAAGATCCATATTGACTTGCCAGCTGTGCTGGTGTCACAAGATGCATTTCACAACTCATGTAACACATGACATGACATAAGTGCAGAATACAGGTTACCTCATGACACACATGGAATAGTACGAGTTAAAACTACTCAAACTACTAATTATACTATAATGAACTACGAAATAAGAAATTCCCATCACAATTCTCCCTTTTTGTCATTCTCTGACAAACACAAAAGACAGTTGAACAGCTAAGCATACAGCTAAGCATACAACTTCATTCAGTACACAAAGACTTTAAGAGTCAGACATCAATGATGTAAATTCACAGTGATTTAAAACATCACATCATAACAACTCTTAGTCCTTGAGAGCTTTTGCTGTCCTTCTAACTCAGAAGACACATGATTTCATTCCTTACAAACAATCCTCATCACTATCTTTGTCATCCTTAGCTTTGTTTGCAGCCGTCTTCTCATCCTCTACATTGATCTTCTCCTTTTCTGTGGGCTCCTCCAGTGAAGACTTCATCGTCCAAACTCTCATTGATAAAAGAATGTCCACGGGAGGGACGGTTGTAGTGTGAGAAGGTGATGGAGCTCGGTTTGTGCTTCACCATGCGTAGGAGATCCAGGACTTTCGGCCCAGAATCAGGAACAGTTGCGAGGATAGTGAGTAGAGGACTGGAGTCCAGATTGAGAATAGGGTGCAGACCCTTTGCTTCATGAACCTGTGGACTTGGGTCCACGGTTGCTCTGCTGAGAATGAGTGTCCAGGCTCCTGCAAGCACACAGCTTCCCGCTTGTGAACGTCTTCATCCAGTTCCCTCAGTGAGCTTCAGGGAGACAATGATTCCCTCTGTCTGGTCTTTGGAGAACTCGCTCATTCAGGGCTTGTTGTAACGTGGACTTTGAAAAAGCATCCTCGGGTGCAGGGTGTGTCGGAGGGGGAGGAGTTTGCACTCAGAGCCCCCTCTATATCTAGATTAAGGTGGTCTAGTTTCCTTATCAGCTGGTTCATTGACTCCGACCAAGAAGACTTGACCTGCGGAGACTCCTTCTTACTGCTGGTCTCCTCCTCCATGTCATAACCATACCTCCTGGTCGTGCGATTGATTTCTGTACTCACAGTATCTCTCCTCCTCTGTTTGTCTTTGCCTGTGTTCCTTTGTCTGCCATTGACAAGATATTCTCCACTCTGAGGCAGCTCTGGGAACACATCATCGTCGTCACCATCTTCGTGGATGATTTTGTTGTTGTGGAGGACTTTTCCAAAGGCTGTAATTCACAGATGAGGAAAAGTGCCATCACTAGTTAGTGATAGTAACACACATGCTTCTTCTCTCAAACTCCAACCATGCAACCTGAAAGGGTGCCATGGTTGGAGTTATGGTTGGCTTCATTGTTGGACAGAGAACGTCTCCTACGTCACCACAACTGTCACACCTTCTTGACGTGTATTGAAGCTCGGAGTGCGGGCAGAACCCAATCTGCACTCCTCCCCTCGCACCGGGGTGTTAGGTTGTGGTGATGCGATTGACTACTCACTGTCGGTGGTGACACAGCTGTCACTTGTTGGAGCTTGGCATGCTACTGGTGGAGGAAGGTGTTTTCATCCTTGCCTCTTAGTCGAACCAGTGAGAGGATCTTCTCTCTCCGGACTTGGAATGTGTTTGCATTGAATGCATCTTTGTGGTCAGGAGAACTTGGAAGGGATCTGTGTAGTGTCTTTGCTTCCAGGGTTTTCTCCTGTGATTTTTGATGATCACCCAGTCTTCAGGTGATGCTGGAATGCACTAGGTGGTGATGGAAGTGCAGCTTTCACCTGTGCATGAAAGCCATTTCCAACAATGTTGTATGATATCCAAGCCATCTTTGAGCAGATTGATGAGATGTTTTCTCCATCCATCCATCCATCCATCTACCGCTTATCCTGGATTCAGGATCACGCCGGGCTGGAGCCGATCCAGCTGTCATTGGGCGAAGGCAGGTTACACCCAGACAGGTCGCCAGTCTATCACAGGGCTGACATGTAGAGACAAACAACCATTCACCCTCACATTCACACCTACAGGCAATTTAGAGTCACCAATTTACCTATCCCCATCCTGCATGCCTTTGGACTGTGGGAGGAAGCTGAGCATGCAAAATATGGGAAACAGCAAGTGTTACGTCTGAGTAGGGTTTTGGTGTACGTGGCTAAACCCATTTAATTTATGCAAACGGTTGAACCGCATTTGTCCTTACAACACGTTCTGCAAAATTAAAAACATCAGAAACCTATGCCGACAGCATCACATTTCAGTTGAGGTGGGAGGGGGAGATGCGTGCGCCGTACCTTGTGTTTATTTACGTCAACATTTTGAATATGCGTTACTAGACAAGCTGAGTTTAGCTGAGAACGTCGATCCGAAGCAGATAAAAAGCCGGTAGTTGCTCGTACAAGGCCGTCGTTGTACACAGCAACACGTATATGATGCACGGCAAATTTAAGCTAAGCGTAGTTCCGACGCTCATTGAATACATCACACAGCCTGCGGTGCCGTGTCCGTCTTTCTTTTTTTACAATAGGGGAGGAGTCACTGACACAGCAGAACATTCATCTGTCCAATAGAAATGCTTCAAACAACTTTTCTGGTTCTTTCTGTACTTCATACCACACTTTCTCAAAATCTCTGTCTATCCCTACGTTTACGTGCAAGGTGCAGTGTAATGACTGCTCCTGCATCCACTATGTATCACATGCTTTCTCTTTCTGTCTCTTTTCTCTTCTCTGACTCACATTTCCACATCCCAAATGCCCCCAGTCTGCTCTGAATGGCACAATCTTTCTCTGATTTCTCTTGGACAGAGTTGTGTATTGAGCTGCACAAGTTATCTCCATTCTCCTGAACCTTCAACTGTCTTAATTGATTATTACTTACACCGCAAAGCAAAGTTATTTATAAATGGTACGATCGCAGCATATTTTCACTCTCCTTTCTGTGCAGTTGGCACAAAATTGATGTCATGTAACAGTCCTTCTGGTCTATCAACTGAGTGAACGATAAGTCTAGTCTAGACAGGCCAAAAGTCGGGGCCTGAGATAAAGAAGTCAAAGTTTAAGCCGTCAAAAACTTTTAAGCTTCGAGAGTCCAAGTCAGTTTGTCATGCGCGCTAAGAGTTTTACCTCTTTCTAAGTCATTTTGGGATCCACTACCTACAGTATGACGTCATCAATTGGTTTCAGCATGGATTGAATTGCTGCAATACATTTGGGAGAGAGGAATTTGCCCCTCTTGTGATCACATGTCCCAAATAGCCATCCTCGTCGCCAAGTTTGTGGTGGAAATCAGTTTATGATCACCTGATGAGAAATAATACAACTCCTAACAGCGCTTTTAGTAATTTATTCTATAAAGAGTCCAAAACAGGCTAGCAGTCGCTACAGACAGACTGTAAACAGACAAAGTCTAATAAGTCAAAGCCCTCGCAAACAGGGTGTCCAAGCGGACCGCATCACCGACATACAGCTTCAGAGCAAACTATCTGGCCAGATAGGGGCAGACTCCTTAAGAGTCTGACCAAGTCTTCAGTCTTGAGAAGGTCTTTTTATACAGATGTTTGTGATGTGTCATCAGAGAAGCATTGTTCCGTTGTTTGTGTAGACGGAGAACTTTGTCCAGAATGTGGTGTTTGAACCACTCATCAGCGTCTAAAGATCCATATTGACTTGCCAGCTGTGCTGGTGTCACAAGATGCATTTCACAACTCATGTAACACATGACATGACATAAGTGCAGAATACAGGTTACCTCATGACACACATGGAATAGTACGAGTTAAAACTACTCAAACTACTAATTATACCATAATGAACTACGAAATAAGAAATTCCCATCACATTTCTCCCTTTTTGTCATTCTCTGACAAACACAAAAGACAGTTGAACAGCTAAGCATACAGCTAAGCATAGAACTTCATTCAGTACACAAAGACTTTAAGAGTCAGACATCAATGATTATACTATAATGAACTACGAAATAAGAAATTCCCATCACACAGGTGAAGATGGAGACAATCCTCTGTCTGTCTCACGCGCTCTAGTTTCAAGTCTTCTTCAATACAGCATGATGTTCATTTAGTAAATTATGGATTCAGAAAGCAGGGGATGATTCAGGGCGGGGCTACCTTGTGATTGACAGGTTGCTACCACGCTACTAATGCAGTTAGCTACTAAGATGACTTTAATATTTAGCTGTGAAGTTGACCTTGAGTTATGAAGATAACTTTGTTTGTTAGGTAACTCGTCTTGCTTAAGTACGTAACTTACATAGAACTAACAATAAAACTAAATGAGTCCACATTGACTTGAGTCCTGGGAGGAAGTCCTGTATCTGTTTGACCCATAGTCCACTCACCCTACACAGACTTCCTCAGCACTGATACTTCATATAATGACCCGGATGGGTTTCCTGACCAAGTCGTTGGTTTATTTGGCCAATGACTTGACACACCAGGAGAGCAGTAGATGCTGAGCTGAAAAACACAGAGACAAGAAGGACACGTAGAATCTCACTTGGATGCCAGTATGGAGAGCAGACCGCCAGTAACTCTCAAAGTACACATGGCATTTGAGCCTTGTATAACAATGGACTTTAAATCCTGGAAGGCCCTGCACTGGCATGCTTTGAGAAAAAATTGCAGCGTCAGTTATTTGACCTTTTTGCCATGAGGTACGTGGACAGGTGAGGTAGCAGCATTACATCCTTTTTTCTGAGTTGCAAGGGTTTTTCTGCCTTTTCAACATGTAAAAACTAAGAACCTGAGCAAATATATATAATATAGGACCATTGCTAAATATCCTCATGCTGGAGCCCCAGAGACAAATTAAAAAGTGAAGTGGCAGAATGGAAAAACAGCACGTTAAACTCATCAGAGTGACGGCCGCAGCCACAAGCACTGTTTTATTCTCATATTATCTGACAACAGAGGCGGCGTGGAGCTAACTTTAGAACTAAAACATTTCCCTTTTAGATGCCTCAATCAATGGAACTCTTGTGTTGCGTTTGAGTGTTACACAAGTGAGTCGAGTCAGTTGCGTTGCTCTTATCTGGATTTCTAGCTTTCTTTTAATATCTCCGCCATGCCAAGATGTCTTTTTCGTGCGGGTGAACTAGGACAGATTCACTCATGGTGCTTAATCTGTTTTGGCAAGATTAGTTTCACGTCGCTCATATTTTCTGTGGTGGTTCTGACGGTGTTTTTTTACAGTTAGTACGAGCTTTAAGATGGGAAACACACCACAGGCCTCGCCGTCATTACTGCCAAGGTTGTGTGGATTAGTAGGCTACATTGTCACCTCAAACAGGGCACGGATGTTCAGATGCACACGAGGAATATCTGCTGCGGCTAAAAGAAGATAGCGTATGTGCCGCTTTAGCACTGTGACCTGAATGAATCATTCAGCGCCCGTGCTTCAAAATGCACCTCTTGCACTTAAAGCTATTGCAGCCAGCGAGGGGCAATGGCCTGTTTAGAGGAAAGTACCTGCTCTTCAGATCCCATTGTCTGCGCTGTAAAGGTCCGGGAAGTAGAGGCTGCCGGATCTCATTTCTGTGCTCGTGATGAAACGGCCACGCACGACTTGCCGTGGCGGCGAGGGGGAAGGCCCACGCTTCACCTACACCACATTTGGAACCGCTGAGCACTGCAAATATTTGAAATGTCAATCCATTTGATAATGTCAGTAGGCCTCAAAGAGCAGACTTTGCACAACAGGCAACTCACGCCGCTGAATATTAGTGGCTCTCTCCTTTTCCCTGGTTTCCGTGTTTACTAATCCCTCTCTGTCGCGGCTCCGGTCCAGATTACCAGCAGAAAGTGGCGAGCTGACCGGGCAGCCCTCTGTAGCCCACAGCGGAGCAAGTAGGAGAGGTTTTAGTAAGCCACAGCAGGACTTTTCCCTGAAAATACCACCACGGTATGTTAATGCGCCAGTGCAGAGAGGGTCATTGTTGGGTCATTTATATCGGCGCACGGGTGTCGCAGAAAATGCAACAAAACATTCAACTGGTGACCTCATATTTATGTGTGTACTTCCTTCTAAAAATACTGTATTTCAGGCTCATTTCACGTCTCATCAGTGCAACATACTCCAAGGAACTTTGCTACATCATATTAGCTTTTATGCTCGTTATGGCTGTTATTATTATTACGATGAGGAAGAAGGTCGCTGCAGTTATGTTATGTGTTTGGTCATGTGACGATTATTAGTTTCACAACCAAGATTTTGCAATGTTCAAATCAAAACTACGTATTGTATGTTGGTGTTCAAAGTGGCATAAATTCCAAGAAAAGTCATTTTTATGCACATCATCTCCTAAATAAGCTACTACACCTTAGCACTCGGGGTGAATAAATAACGCTACAAGAAATAAACATTTATTCTTGCTTTTGTGGTGAACTGTCCCTTTAAGCACACAGCATTGACAACGCTGAAATGAAGCGTGTTCATGAAGCCTATTTTTGGCTCAGACATGTTGACATTCAAGTATCCCGTGGTGCGCAGTAACCTACGATGCCAACTTTTCTTTCCTGGCGACCGTGTCGTCGCTAACGCGATGGTGGCAGCCTCTGTGCCTGCTGATGGAAAGAAAACACAAAAAAACGCCACCAGCTATCGCAGACTTTCCTCAAGTCTGACTGTTGAAACGTCTCGGTGCGAGACCGGCAGACATGCTGACTCCAGCAACCTGGCCACCGGGCAAGCGTCTGCAGTTTGATTGCATTTATGGAAATAACACCAAGGTTTTTTTTTTCAAGAAACAGTGCAAATGTTAATGTGTGCCACGTTGCATTCAAACGGCAGAGCAATCCATCACTGTGTGAGTGTGCGTGATCCAAGACAAACTGGATTCAGAAAGATGAATCCCCCCCCCCCCCCTCCCTCCCGATCCAGTATGAGCAGACAGGAAGTCCCGCATTAATCGCTCTGAGCCACTTTATGTTGTGGTGTGCACAGAAACAGACAGTGCTATATAATGATCAGGTTGCTTCATATTTGCAGCATAAAATAAATCTATATGACAGTCAGGTTGAAGAATGGTTCAGCACAGTGTTTACCATCCTGGTGTGTGTGTGTGTGTGTGTGTGTGTGTGTGTGTGTGTGTGTGTGTGTGTGTGTGTGTGTGTGTGTGTGTGTGTGTGTGTGTGTGTGTGTGTGTGTGTGTGTGGATGAGCCTCATCGCTTTTTAGCTGAACTTCAGCTGCAGCTATGAAGACAAATGGTGTTTATTGCCATCTTTGCAAACTTTGCCGCCGTATATATATTAATAATTCTCTTCTGTTCACACGGGTTCACTCGCAGCTCTGGGTTTTTTTTCATCGTCTTGAAAGAAATCAACATAATGTGCTGAAAAATAAACGTCTACAGCCAGTAAATCTCTAACGCAGTTAATGACAATGATGACAGACAAATTAATCTCTCAATTGCGGGCCACGGGTGCACCGAGGCTCTCACAGACTTCAGTTTTCATTCGGTGCATCTCATCTGGCCTCTGACAGATACGAATAACTGAAGCCCCCGACGTTTTCCCTCAGGCCTATTTCCCTTTTTCATTCATCTCCTTAATAGAGGCAATAACAGCACGTTCAAAGTGACGACACGGAGCACGGCGAGATTAACAAGCGCTGCCATCGTGACACGCACATTTTTTAAGGTGTCAAACAAAGACCTGGATATAACAAATAAATAAGGTAGCACAGCAGCGTTTAGAATTGTCATCTTTATCACTGACATGAATGTAGCAACAGGAAATCAAAGACGGGACATAAAAACATCTTTCTTCGTGTGTACAGACAGGCTGGAAACACGTGGACATCAGCTTGTTCACGGCTATGAAGAGTTGATAAAACTAGTGATACGCACGTCTACAGCAGGTTGCTTTCAAATGTTACAATGTGCTCGCAGAAATAAACTCTATAAGCAAGTAAGAGTCTAAATGATTCAACTCTGACGCTGTGTTGAGATTGTCTGACGTTGCTGAATCCTAAATGGAGGAAACAAATGTATAGCCTAGCATGACCCACCAACACCCCCCAAAAAAAAAAACTTCTATGTTCTTTCTTACCTATAGCACTTTGATCAGAGAACTGTTGTTCTTAAGGTATGTTTGCTGAACAGCTAATACTTTACTCAGACGAGGATCTAACACTTGTTTAAATTTTTCAGCTCTTACCTTATCTTTATTGGCAATGATATGTTGTGGTTTCTTTCTTTTGACAAATGTACTTATTGTAAGTCGCTTTGGACAAAAGCGTCTGCTAAATGACCTAAATGTAAATGTAGCAGCCATCAATCCAGACTCCATTCAGAAAACAAGCATTTTAAAAGTTGTTAGCTTGTCGTCTTGCAGACAGACCTAACAAAGCAGGACTTTATACTAATCACCATCATTATTATTTCAGCATCCTTTTTAACTGTGTATTGCTATTAAATCACAACTTAATAGTTTATTTTGGGTTCATCCAGCTGTGGTAAACCAGCCAATGTGTGTCGTGCTAGATACCTCTAGAATGACGGTGTTAACCAATGATAATGCCTATTCAATCAGCCGGTTTGCATTGGAAATGAATGCTTCTTGCCTCTTACAGCTTTGAGATTAATGCATATTTTTTAAATTGGAACTTTTTTCACGCACATGGATTCAATGAACAACTCAAATTTGTGTCCATAAAGCATTCTCAAAACTACTATCTTGTCCAAAAAATTTAATACACGGCCTTTGCTAATTCAGCTGGGGATTGATGCTTTGTGTAGCAACCTGGCGTTTTCTTCCATATTCTTGGTGAGCAAAAGTGGAAGCGTCTTGTTTACTGTAGTAAACAAAGAAGGCTCACACATGACTGTAAGTCTAATAAAATGAACTGGCTTAAATCCATCCCTTGCTCAGAAGTCCATCATTGGAGAGCGCTGAATCCCACATGCATCAACACTATAGTGAAATAGCAGCGTGTGATTCCGCTGTGTGAGGAAGCTGGCAGCGGATGGACCAAGATGGATCTGCATTAGATTCATGTGGACAGAAAGGCCAGCATCAGCCGGTCTCCTGGGCGGCTGGTGTTCACAGAGAGCACACACAGGCGGCTGCCGTGATTGGATTCAGATCAGGTGTCTCAGGGAGGCCGAGCGCCATGGCAATGAGGGCTTCCTCAGAGACCGCGGCCGTGTAGATCCATCTCTTCCTGCAGCCGCTTGGAGTTGACACAGCGGCGGGGCAGACAGAGGGGCTGTCTCTGTGGTGAGCCGCTGACCCCAGAGGTCTATTTCCTGCTATCAGAGTCACCTCTTTGTGTAATGCTGTCATTTCAAGGAGCTGCACAACATTTCATTCAAACATCAGGCTCGAATAGGAATGATAATACACTGTCTCTGTCTGGAGACACAACTTTGCTATCCCTTATTTTTTTCTTGTTTTTTTCTGAAGCACAGATCAGTTGGCAGTCAAACAGAGCAATCTCTGCTGAGACCTCTTTGTCCAACTGATGAAGGCTTAATGTGAAGGAGTCGCTCCTCATCTGTCTGGCCAATTACAATGCTGACTGTCTGAAATGATGCATCCAAATAGTGCAATTAGCTTTAAAACTTTAAAATCTCACTACTCATCTGTGAGTTCTCCAATGTTGTAGTGCTGTCTGAATGTTTAGTGAGAATAATTAAGCCT
Source organism: Eutrigla gurnardus (assembly GCF_963514095.1). Lineage (NCBI taxonomy): Eukaryota > Metazoa > Chordata > Actinopteri > Perciformes > Triglidae > Eutrigla > Eutrigla gurnardus. The sequence continues at coordinate 15,964,315 of NC_139927.1, forward strand.
TACATCGTGGACTCAAAGCATCCTATGACTGAATGTCACTAACTGAGCATTATATACCATGATGCATTGCGCTGGTGGAAAAATGACGGTTGAAGTAAAGTAGAGAGAGCAGCATGATTGAGACAATAGATATATTTAAAGTGAGCATAGCATGACAGTTGGTCACAAATTACTTTTAATGTATTTAATAAATGGTTAAAATATTCCTACTATCATTCTTTTCCTTTTCCAATAAAAGGGTTTGACATATACGCAGCATCACGGGAACTTGAGTTACAACAAATTCGCTTAGACCTTAAAGCAGGGTATGTGAACCACGGCCTCGCTACAGGCGCTACCACGCTACCCACGCAGTTAGCTTCTAAATAAAGATCCTTCCGTCACACTTTACATTGTGTCAGTCTGTGATTATCAGGAGTTAGATTGTGCTCAATTACTGTGCGGAAATCTAAGATTTTTGATGTCCTTGTTTCCTTAGTCTTCATTGAACCATCTGCTTCAATGAGTGCTTTCCTACGTATCCCAGAGTGCCTTTTTAACAAACCTCAGGGGTGATTTGAACATGCAAATTTTGCATGCTACCAATGCAGTTAGCTACTAAGATGATTGACCTTGTTAGCAGCTTCACACCAGAATCGAGATGGATCCAGATCCAGTAAGGTTGCCGCTCTGCTGCTTGTTTTCATCGGATCCACCCGTCGCTCCTACACAGTCCAAATATGGTCACTCCCTTCACTGGTTGCAAAAAGATGGCGCCGGCCAAAATTCAAAACACGAGGCTTCAAAACAGATGGGTGACGCCACGATGATGACGTCCACTTCTTATATTCAGTCTACAATTACAACAGCAAGAAAAAAAAGATTGTGTTGTTGGATACAGTTTTAAGTTTTGTAGACATAATTAACTAGTTTCTCCATGTTTCAATGTGCACCAGCTGTTTACCTGCACGCCCACATTCTCGGCTGCACACTGGTTCATCTTCAAACATAACGGCACGCTGTTAACTGCTCGCAGGTCGCCCGCCTACGGATGCTTGTTATTTGTATCTGTTAATTAGGTTGTGCTAAATCAGCTGATGATATGGACTAACACACAGAATTCATTTTAATAAACAAAAACACGTATTCACAACCAATTTGACAGAAAAATTAAACTAAATCATTAAGACAAATGAGAATTCACTTAAAAGCAACAACTATTCAGCAAGTCATGAAAACGGTTGTCCATGTATCGTTCCTGGTATCATTTATTTCTGTAAAGGGACACAAACAGTGGACACGACATCCCGATCATTTCTAATCTTTTCGTCCAATTAGAAAGGTCTTTACAGACTGAATCTATAGGTCTTCTCCCCTGCCCTTTAATTAATCCAGCCCGCTGTAGATCGGACTCAATTAGCCTCTGCTGTTCTATCGTTATCATCGATTCTCATTTTCTCGCAAATCCATTCGTTGATTCTCTCTCATGCGTTGGCTCTTTGATAACCTGTGATGCGATAGAAAGTAGGAAGAAGTATTTGTGTGTTTCAGAGATGAAGACTTCTGTACGTCGGGTGTGAATGTTCAGGACTATTAAAACCTACGACCCCCCTTCTTTAACACCCATCCTCCATGCTTACAGACAGACTGTCCTCCCCACGATGAATGGCAGTGGCTCAAAACATCTTCTGTTTGCATCCAAGTGATGGCGATTCTTGTGGCAAATTTGCAACTTTTTTTTCTGAATATTGCCCACCTCTCTGCTGTTTTGTTTTTTTCCTACAGTGGCCCTAATAAACCGTTGTACCGTGCAGTTTGGAAGTCAACGAGATCACATTTTTTTAAAGCATGTAAGTTGGTTGGTTGGTTCAAAATATCCCAATCTATTTACAATCTATATCTCTGTGATAATAGGTTTGACCGGTAAAACAGGACTGATGCCGAGGGGGCACTGGCCAAGTGGCGTGATTGAGTTGAGTTGGGAGTGAGACCAGGTTGGGGAGGCAGTCTGATCCAGGGTCTCCCAGCTGGCTCGTTGCCTCTACGGGCCCTTGGGATGCCTCATGCACTACTCCAAGACTCCTGTTGCTTTGTGTGTTGCACTCCACAATGAGTGTTTACACCCTTTCTTCCTACCTTTCCTCATCCCAGAAGGCTCCAGTAGCTTCTCTACCAAAAGCCTGTTCTTGACCACACCTCGCCCGACAACTAACCCTTCTTTTCCCTCTCACCTTTGTCGTTTGACTATCATTTCTCTCCGGCCCCGCCTTTTCCCGCCAATAAGTCTGATGCGATGTCCGATCACAACACGATATTATCCGGTTTGTAAAACAGTTGATGATCTGCACTTTGGTTGATTGCCGGCGGCTTGCACGCACGTCCTCCGCGAGTCATAATATTTAGACCCGAGTCGGAGAACTCATCAGCATGTTTCCGGAGAGAGCGGTGCTTGTTGCGATTTATGGCCCATTTCATGCTCCCATTTCCTTTAGTGGGTAATATGTGTCACTTTTATAACACTGTGAAGTTGAAGTGTTGAGGTGAAATGTTAAGTGATGTTTCAGCGATATGCAAAAGGAAGAGATTGGCTTAGCCTTAAGTGGATATTCCAGCACTCATGCAGCCATCGGAGGATCACAGCCATCTCCCGACTCCGACATAACAAGGCCGAATGGAGCGTCTGTGTCCTTGACGAGCCCTCGCGGTGCCTTCCAGTCTGTGGCAGAAGGACATCCTGCTGTACTGCCACACAGTGCAGTATCACAGGAACCGTTTGGCCAGCAAGTGACTGTGAGCCTTATTTGGTTTTCATCTGTGGATTTCTGCTAATTTACCTCCACGTTCGCTGGGAATCTTTGTGTCACACATCAATCTCCCATTTCCCCTTGTTTCACGTCGGCCATTATGTCAAACTATTTCATTTTTATTGTCGGCGCGTTAAAGACAGGCTCTCCTGTATCTTACAGAATTAATCAAATAAAGCTTACGTTGTAATGAAAAAGAGATCCTAAGAACTGAAACCTGCGGGGATCACCGTTCTTTATTAAAGACAGAGTCTTCTCTGTGGACTTCTCTACGATCACAGTCAAATATTCTCATTATTTTTAGTGATAGTAACAGGGATTTATGTGTGAGACTTTAGATGATTTTTTTTTGTGTAAACTATACAGCTATCTGCTACATAAAGGCACCAGTAGAGGTTGAATAAAAGCACATGGGAAGCAGACTGCAGCAGTTGGAGTGTTGCTGCTGCTGTAAGTCATTGTTTTACGTTTATGGATCAAAATGTTCAAGAAGATCTCTTGTTTTGACTTTACTCCTCTGGTGTTTTGTTTACATGACGAGGGTGCCGTATGCACTTTGAAATCATGACATTTTCTTTCAGGAAAAACTGACAAAAGCGAGTCAAGGTGATTCAGCAGAAAAACTTTTTGTACTATCAGGCTACTCAAACAAGATACAGTCGTAGCTGCTAGTGATGGAGTTTTAAAAAAAAACGTGGACAGAGAAGCACCTGGTTGGTGCCGCTAGGGTCACATGGATTGGTAATACCCCTTGAGCAGGTCTACAGTATGCTATGCTCAGTAATGTACTATATTATATGATTTACACACATTGCAGTAATTTATTTTGTACAGTGCTGTAATTTGAAAAATGGTTGAAACAGCTGTTTTATTTGAAAGTAGCCGCTCTGCATGAAATACCAGGGCCATTTATTCATATGATCAGTATACAAATATGAATTTCATGCTAGTGTGCATGAGAGATAAAGAAGAAGATCCACTTAATGTGATGATTCTGACGTGATCACGATGAGGTTTCCGCTGTACATCAAAATTAGCATTACAGGTTAATGACAACAGCTGCATGAACAGCTGCTGCATTCACATTCAAAATGACTGATCACATCGAAAGTTAGAGACTAACGTTGTCCTAACTTTTTCTGCCGCAGCTCTCCGTCTGTCTTGGCAGACAGCCGTCTGGTGGGCATGAGCCCGGTAAACATCCGTCCTGACCGAAGAGTTTATATGAAAAGTTGATGTAGTCATGGTGACGTCGGCGGTTGGTTTGTGGATTACAGTTTTGAATCCTCAAGTTTGGGATTTTCTTCTTAGCCACCTGTCAATCACAAGGTAGCCCCGCCCTAAAGCATCCTCTGCTTTATGGTCTGTTTGACTCTAAATGGACCGTAATTTACTAAATGAACATCATGTTTTATTGAAGAAGACTTGAAACTAGAGATTGAGACCATAAACTCACGTTTACTGAGAAAAAAAAATCAAGAGAGATGTAGGGTCATTTTCTCGTTGACTTCCATACAATCAGAGAGGAGTCAGTAGAGAGAATGCAGGTTTAAGGTTTTTTGAAAAGCTGACGCTCCACTGCATTGCTGGCTTGAAGAAAGTACAGTTGTATAGGATTATCTGAAAAGGTGGGAATCAATTAATTTAATGTGAATCTCCTTGAAAGGTGGACTAATACCAATAATGTATAAAAGATGTGGAATATTTAATGGGTTGCTTAAAAGACGGTACATTGCTGGCTGTATTTTGTAGGAAGAATTTGTGTCGAGTTTGAACATTTGTCCATTAATTTCAATGGGAGAATTCCATTTAGAATATTTCTGAAAGTATTAAAGATATGAATGAGAGAAGTAATAGCACAGACGTCCTAATTGAGTTGAACTGTCAAAATGTGGAAGGAGTTAGATGAATAATAATAATGAATGCGATGTTCCTGCGTTGATGTTGAGGAGGATGATCTCTACTCTGATGAAGCTCCTGTGCTGTTTCTCCAGATGACAGCATCTCAGAGCACGAACGTTCAAACCCAGAATTATTCTCACCAACCCTGTTTGGTTTTCCGTTTGTTTGTTCGTCGTCACACACCGTCATAAGCTCTTGACTGTACCGACCTTTCAGTACCATTCGCAATTAATACCTGACACAACTCAGTATTTGCTAATTAACATGCAAATAAACTCATGAATTATGGAAACGATTTAGCTGGACTTAACTTGAAAGAGCTGTTGAGAAAATGCAGCGCTGCTTGGACTGTTGATGTGAAACAGCTGCTGAGATCTCTTCTGGATTGAGACAGGAATCTTTAAAGCAGTCATGTCCATCATGACTGCTAGTCCTGAAACTGAAACTTTGAGAAAGCACTTCCTTCCAAATATCGTCACTTCCTTCACTGGTTGCCAAAATTCCAAGATGGCGACGGACAATACCCAACTAGAGGCTTCAAAACCGTATGACGTCACCATGACTACACCAAGGGTCGGACTGGTAACGAAATTCAGCCCTGATATGATTTTGTCATCGCCTATGCCCCGCAGTATAACAATACAACAAACAGTGAGCACTTGTCTCATGTTCCTCGGTTCTTTGATCGTTTTTGCCATTCTTGCATGTTTTTGAGTGCATTGTTCGTATTTTGTTTAGGACAGAATTTGAAAAATAACTTTGAGATAATAATAATTCATATCAGGCTCCGCCTCCGTATGAATCCCCTCTGTGCTCCGTTACCACTGCACGTATCACCTGCTGCGAGGTCGTCCAAGTCAGCCGTCCTCCTCGGCCTCGTCTTTTCGCCCCTGCTATGTTCTGAACTGTACTTCCCTCCTCCTCTTCATTTGGACTGTTAATGTCTCACTGCTGCAGCAGCCGCTCACCTTTTGCCCGACGCTGTCTTCATTATGAACACATTAGTTATTTTCATCCATTCTGTAGCTTCTGCCTCCAAATGTCTTTTCCTTTTCTCCCTGATCGTCTCCGCTCCACTATTGACTAGCTTATTTCTGTTTAGATTATTCCCGCCTGACCTCTGACATTACACGTTCCAACATCAAGTGGGCCGCCCGCAAGAGACTCTTTTTCTTTTTTCCTTTTTTAAATAGACGGGCTCTGACTGCAATAGACATCGAAAACTGTCCGCAACCGAGTGCACTTCAGCCCACAACTGGGCAACTGGTCTGGCGTTTGCCAGATTTGCCAAAGTGCCGGTCCGTGCCTGACTACATCCACTTCTTACATACAGTCAGTGGAATAGATTCAAGACATAACTTTAATTTCAAAAGGAAAGGCTCAGTCATTTCAAACAGCTGGTCACTGAAGTCTTGAACAAACATTCCTGGAAGGAAGTAGTGCATTTGTTGAGGACTGTTTCAGCGGTGGATTAATTTGGTGCTCTAGTGCAGCAGGACTATGTTTGCGGGATTAAATCATAAATAAACTACAGTGTGTGTTCACGGTAATGAAGGAACATCCCACCCAGTGCAACAGTGTTAATATGCTATAGCTAACTGTGTAGCATAACGGATGGATTTCCCAGTGATTGTGGCTCCCTTTGGTTTTTCTTTTGTGCACTAGAGAAATATACCAGATATGAGCAGATGGTTTGTGCCTGCACATTTCCGAAATGCAAAAAAGGTGCAAAGACAAACTGCTTTTCCAGCCACCATGTGACAGAGGAGGACTCCAGTGGTGGCTAATTGCTGTGCCCGCAACGACAGCTAAAAGCCTTTCCATGTGGCTGCCGTCTGTGATCACGTTGAGTTTGACTCAAAGACATGCCTTTGGGAGCGCTGCAGGATGTTCATTCTTCTTGCCTCAATCAACACTCTTTTCACAAGTGTCCAGAGAGTCCAGGCACGTATCGGCAGCTGTTTCCCTACAACGTTAATTTGCACTCCCTGCACCTCTTCAACAGTTTCCCTGAAAGAAACATCGTCCGTGGCATCAGTTGTCGGCATGTCTGTCATGAATCACTTTTATTGTGAGCAGCAAGTTTCCGCGTCGGAGAGGCCGAGCGATGGACCACACAAGGCTCGTGTTGTCGTTTTCATGAGGTCATGACTGGGCTCACCAGTTGGCGGCGTGGCTACTTGGTATACAAGGCCACAGTACAGGGAAATGGATCTTGATTGTCATGCTCTGTTGCCTGGCTACCAATTTTCCGAGTCGTATTGCTCTCTAATATTGTTAGACGGCAATAACTCTTGAGAGGTGAGTGACGGAGACCTGCTGGGGTGGAACGAGATGCACCAAACATGGCGGCACGCAACGCTGAAGCAACTCATGCCTGTAATTAATTTCTGTCCTTAATTCCTCAGTAGATAATTATAAGCTGAATGACATACTTAGCGTGGCAGTGAACAGTGACCACCAGAGCTGAATGCAGACATAAACGCCTGCATTCAGACAGCGTTCTGGATCACATCGTAGTTGTTGTTTTTAGTTCTGCAATAAAGACAGATTTATCCTTTGATGCCTTCACAGCATTTTTAATTTGTCCTGTAGATTTGAAAACTCACACGTTTGCTGGTATACTTTACATTACTGCAGTTTTTATTTTTTTTTATTTTTTATATTTTATATTTTTAAGACTTTTTTTTACACCTTTCAGCCTTCCATTGATTTTTCTATAATTAAAGGTTGAGTAGTTAATTTGGAAAAATAGAGATTTTGACTTTGAACGCATCACTGAAGCGAAAAAGTCCCGCCCCCTTCGTTCAGACCTCAAGAGTGCTCGAGATCGGCAGAGTCCAACTTTTTTGATTGGACGGGGTTTTTACAGTCCTGCCACGGCCACAGATTTTTATATTTTTAAAAATCTTTTATGTCAGAGCATTTAATTGATTCATTGCTATCAGTATGTTACAAGGATTTCAAACAATATAACAGAAAGTGTTTCTGAATAGAACCACCTACTCAACCTTTCAGTCTACTATGAATGTGAGGATGTGCTGAAAGCCATGGAACTGTCTTGGGATTGGTAATCCATTTCAGAGTCGCCTTTATTCTTTTGTCAACATTATGTCATTGACACAGTGACATTGTCACTATGTGACATGCCTCATAATATCACTAACAGGGGAACCTTGAGGGAAATGGGCATAGGGAACTGTTTCCCAGAAGGCCATGTTGCTTGGCCTGTACTCTTACACAGCTGCAGCCCAACAATAAAAAAAATAACATTGTGCTCACCATTTACTGAGAACATAACACACACAAAAAAAAATCAATTTCAGGCTCTGAACTTCAGGTCTGAAAAGTAAACTTAATAAGAACGTGTCTTAAAGTTGCCATCTTTCCAAGTGTGAATCCTCTCATGACACTTTGTCCGATCTGAGTCGTCTGCGTTTTTGTCTTTCAACTTTAACCCTTTCACTGCGTGTTGTCAGTTTGTCAGAGTTAATAGTAACAGTTTAACTGCTTTAAACATCTTAGTGTTTGGTTTTACTCATCTCCACCCTCTCATGTTACTTTTAGTTGCAAAAAAAAAAACAAGAATCCCAAACTCGAGGCTTCCAAACGGCAGTCCACAAGCGAAAGAGTGACATCACAGTGACTGCGTCCACTTTTGATAGTCGATGTTGTTAACCACTTTATTTATTTAGAGTTCAAACTGAACGTTATGTGATCACTGGAGGTCAAAATACAGGAAAAAAATAGCCCAGAAACAATAATTCTGCATTACGGGCCGGCTACATCACAGCCATTGCTCTGCCCACGTTTTTTAAATTCAATTTTAATGTATCGTCACATCTCTATGCACCGTGACTGCATGTGCCTTGATCTTCATAGGGATACACTTCGACTCCATGCTGCGCTCCATCATAGAGATCCACCACCAGTCTCAATTTATCAGGTTAATTGTCCGTCATGCTTACACACCACCCAGAGAGGATGAGCTGGCATTAAGTCAGCCCACTTGAACGATGACTGGAAATACATAATCCCACTGATTTGTGCTTGCACATCATTTGGCCCTTTGAACGCCGAACCAGAGTAATGAAATCAAATGAAACCCCATCAATCTCCCTGAATGTGTTCCGGCTCTATCAATCCATGTTATGACACCCCCGTCGAACACTAACAGTGTCCAATATGCTATTAAATGAACATGACAGATATGTTTCTTTTAATCTAATTGATTTATTAAGGCCTTTCACGACATACCAGTAAAAATGATACAAGTCAGCAAGTTTGAATGGTTTCGCTGATCCTCCAAGCTGCACTGTTCTCACTCTGTCTGTGTCAAGGTTCAAGTGTGCTCCTCCAGGTTAGTAGTTCACTATCCAGCAGCAGCGTCGCCCTGGCAGACATGATGACCGACTGAACACGGTCCCTCTGCTCCTATTGGTCATACTGAAGTTACTGCCTGGTGACAGTCACAGGGGGAAATGTCAGTCCATTTAATTAATTTTAAGTTTTATGGTTACACATTAAAGCAGGATCGAATGATGTCTGAACACTTAATCATCGCTGACGATCTGTTCACACAATCTAATGCCGTTCAAAAGTTGAGAACCACCTGTTTGTTTACGTCTTTCCTTCCATAAAGGACGGACGCCTGAGAGGAGAAACTCTAGGGATCCATTTTCTAAAAGGTGTGCTCTGGTAGCGTTCGAGTTAGCCACTCCTCATTTGCATAAAGTTGAGGTCCAGTCTATTTTATGCAAATCAGAGGCGTCCAGCTCGACTTTCCGCCTCGCGAATGCTCTCGGAAATCTTTTAAACTGACCGTTGTCGATCGAAAATAAAGACAGATTCAGCAACTGCATAGCTTATTTCTCACATAAAATGTTCTCAGAAACACATTTCGGTGAACTATTTTCAAAAAATGTTTTTTAAATGATCCCAGTAATTTGTCTGCGTGAGAAATACTAGATGTGGCATGTGAACAGGTTGAAATGCGTGAGACTTGAGAGCCCTGATGTTTGACTGCGGGATCATTTGTGTTTATGCACATCCCTCGCTGGAGGCGGGGCTTACCTCCATGTATACACCAACAAGGTTTCATCCATAGCAATAACCAGATGAAAAGGATGCTGAAATAACTCCATAATGACGGCGATTAGTAAAAAGTCTGAAGTCATGCTACAAGCTAACAACTTTTAAAATGATTGTTTTCTGAATGGAGTCTGGATTGATGGGTGCTAGGCTACGCTAACATTGTAGCTTCTCCATCAACACTCCAAATAAGGTCATCTACACATAAATACAGCAGCGACCTTGATGTTTAGACCACAGACAGTCTCTGGTTCATAGTCTGGTCTCTGGGTCTCTTTTTTTTAATGTGAAGAACGGCACCAATCTATTCGTTTCCATATTGACAAACTTTAACTGAGACCTTTTTGATTAACGTTTTACAGTCATAAATAATAAAATGTCGAAGTATTATATCTATCCCCTCAAAAAGTTATTTAACGCTTCTGCTTACAGTTGTATGTTTCTTCCTGTATAATCAATCTGGTCCCAGTTGGTTTGAGGTCAAAATCCAAACCTAAACCACTAAGAGAAGAGCGACAGAGGGAATGAGTTATGACTGGAGAAAGGAGAGCGACTGCTTCACAGTGTGCAGAAAGTAGCTCAGCCCACTGAGGAGCGATGAGTTTCATAGATGCTCCGTATGTAATCACAGCCTCAGTAGCTCCCGGTGTCTGAGGGCCCGGGAGGGAGGAAGAACCCGCCATCATTCTCATTGTGAGTAGCTTGTCGTTCAGCAGAAGCCTCACCGCTATTGATCCACCCCACCGAGTGTTGGAGGAAAGCTCCCGTCATACATCAATGCCCTGCCTGAGAACATCTGATGAAAAACACCGGCAGCCCATCTCATCCTTCCCCCTCTAATCCGTCAGAGGGCAGAGCTCGAGTCGCCCCAGTGGCCAAGGACATCAGCCTGTCCGCCCCGACGCTCCTCCGGCCTACGTCCACTTGAGGAATGGGGCCGAGCAGCCTCAAAATCAGCCGGCGCCCGTGCTCATCCGTCTTCATTGGACTTGCAGTAGAGATTCTTAGCATGTCAGGATAAGACAAAGATTTCAACCATCCATCTTGATCTGTCGAGGGAGATGACTTTCAGCGTCCGGCCGCGGCTGCCGGTCACCAAGGACGGATCCTCCTCTCTGGCCTTCGTGGCTTTCAGAGCGGGTGTGAGGGATGACGCCACCGGGCTCGGTTCAATCTCTCGCTTCAGTCTCTGGACTCCAGCTCGGCCGTGAAGATTACTGCGCTTCATTTGTCAGGGATCGAGATTTAGCAGAAACTTACAGAGATGATCTGGTTTTGGGTATATTTTATTTCAAGATATAAAAAGCAAAATTGAGTGCCTGAAATACTTGAAATGAGTAGAAATAGCTGCCAATGCAGTCATCAAACTTTACTTCTTAAGTTTCTTCAATCAAGTTAAAGACCTAATTTCAATAAACTAAAAAAGTACGTTTTGCTCGCTGCACTGGCAGCTTTGTTTTACTCATTTCAAGCAATTCAGGAAATTTTGCTTTTTATATCTTGAAATACAATGTTTATCTGGACTTGGCAGGTGAATGTGATTAATAATAAATGGAATGAGTTATTTTTGAGTAGAAGTTAGAAGAACAAGCTTGCAAAGATTGTTTTAAATTGCTTTGCTTTGAAAACATAAAAGTGCAAAGTTGCTGGAATTCAAGCAAAATGTATTTTAAAAAAGAGAAAACTCCTAGTTTTTTCACTCATACAGTGTGTATATATATATATATATATATATATGGTCTTGGACTTGATCCCTAAATGTCTTAGTCTTGGTGCACTCTTGTCTCGGTTAGTGTGGTCTTGATTACAACACTAATACACTAAAGTGGTCAGCTTGGGAACTCGTGGCTTAATGCATACTTTATGCCTCACGCATTTTTACTGTAGCCATTATGCCTAAAAAACAAAAAGAAATCACATTTTGGGGGAAATCTAAACGTCTGATGCTCTTGTAGCTGTAAGCAGTAACAATCAGAGGAGTGGAGGCTGTGGGAGCAGCACATTAACGGCTCTGAGATTACGTGCAGAGTATATGGCCGTGATGTCCGGGCGTGTTGTGTATCAGTTTATGGTCTTTCTTGCCGGATAAAGCAGAGAATCAACAGTGTAAACCACACAGAAACAGCACTCACTTGGATTTGATTTTCTTTATGTTGGCCTCTAAATTAATTTTCCAGTTGCCAGCCACACAAGTGCTGTGTGTGATATTGAAATAATGGTCGATAGATGGAGAGAATTTCATTTTCGAGTTCCTTTCATCCCAACGAAGGCCAAAGAGGGTCACATTTCCGGCACAAAAGGGCCCTGCCAAATGACGCTCTCTTCCTATTAGAGGAGAAGACAGAGAAGGTAATTTCATACTTGTTTATGCCCCACATTCCCCGGCTCTTCTCACATCTCAGTAAATTGATTTCACTCCTCATATTGCAGCAATCCTCCCGTTTCCTCCACTTCATGCTGAAATTAATCATGGTAATGTCCCCTTTAAGTGAAAAGAAAATTAATTTTCACTGCCATACTGATCTAACTAATAACGGGGTACAAGTAAGGAGAAAATGGGAAATCATTACTCAGCGAACATTATCTTTATTATTTGTACCCACTTCGCAGAAGAAATGAAGGGGCAGCCGCGGAGGAAGTTGAGGCTGATACCTTGAAGTGTGTCTGACTTTCAACAAGATCCTGGAGAAGGCATTAAAAAGGCAATTGGCCATTGATTGCTTGCTAATAGCAGAAAAGAGGAGGGGAAGAGGAGGAAAAAATCACTGCAACAAATTTCTTTCTTTTAAAAAAAAGCCTATCCATTCATGCATGTTATTAAAGCCATTGAGCTGAAATCCCCCATTGAAAGACACAGGATGTGGAGAATGGAATCTTGGCAACCCGCTAACTTATTAACATGTATTTGACATCCATAAATCACAATGACACCCTTATTTGTGATCTGAAGCAAATATCCTTCAAGTCACCCACTGAGCTTCTTACCATTATTTCAATATGGGCCTAAAGCATAGACTGTGTATATGGACGTAGTCGTGGTGACATCACCCAGCCGTTTGTGGACTACGGCTTTGAATCGAGTTCAAGAGTTCGGCATTGTCAGCCGTTGTAATCTTGGTATTTTTGCAACCAGTGAAGGAAGTGACCATATTTGGACTGTGGAGGAGCGACGGATGGATCTGATAAACACAAGCGGCAGAGCAGAAACCTTACTGGATCTGGATCCATCTGGATTCTGGTGTGAAGCTGTTAACGAAGTTATCTTCATAATTCAAGGTCAACTTTACAGCTAAGTATTAAAGTCATCTTAGTAGCTAACTGCATTGGTAGCGGCCTGTCAATCACAAGGTAGCCCCGCCCTAAATCATCCCCTGCTTTATGGTCTATTTGACTCTAAATGGACCATAATTTACTAAATGAACATCATGTTGGATTGAAGAAGACTTGAAACTACCATAAAGACCATAAAGTCATGTTTACAATGTTTACTGAGGTAATAAATCAAGAGAGAAGTAGGGTCATTTTCTCATAGACTTTCATGCAATCAAACTACGGAACTCTGATTTCTTGTGGAGATTCAAGGTCTCGCCTATTTTTGCCGAATGCTGCATGCGATCAGACAGTGAAAATTATCTTTTGACAGTATATTGACATCACACCACATGAGAGATGATGCAGTTCAGTGAGACAGCCGTCACAGGACGCGTGGCGTTGGGATTGAGAATTGACAGGATACCCCGTATAATTCTACATAACACCGATGTAAGGTAAGTCATTATGTGAAAGAATAGCACACAATGACTGCAAACCCTGTCTGCTAGAGAGCAAATCCATGCCCAGAGCACATTTTTAATTTATTGTTATTCCTTGCCTGCTTGCTGGACTCTTCGGCTTGCTTCTCCTTTGACTTTGGGATGAACCCAGCAGCCGAGCCTTCACACTGCTGCTCCACCTCGGTGTCACAGTCTACACCCTCCGAGTCTCTGTGAAGACTGAATTATGGTGATCCTTTAAGAAGATCACTTTTAAAGAGTATTTTGTGGTCTGGGTTTAGGGTTTTCTGTTTTTCCGTTTCATGTTTTTCATTAATGTTTAGCGTTGGCTGTTTTATCTTGATACCCTCCACCTCTTTCGTTGCAGACAAATACTTTCTGCCAGTGTGTTTCCCTCCCGTGTGATTGTCTCCCTCGTCCTGATTGTTTTCACCCGTCCCCGTTTCTCACCCTCCTTTCCTTGTGCCACCCTCATTGTTGTTCATCCCTCCTTGGAATGTGGACATGTCCAGCCTATTCTTCCAAGTGGATTCTGTTTCTTACGGTTTTAATGTTACCTGTGTTTTGGATTCACCTTCTATCTGTAACCTGACTGGTGACCTGTCTTCCCTTGGACTCTTAAAGTTGTAGGCCATTTTCAAGAAGAAATTATTTAATTTTGCCTGCTGTCTGTGTTTGGGTTCGACTCTTCAATTTTCATTGAGACTGTTGGGATCCCTCAGGGTTTTTCCCTCCATATACTGTCTGTACTGTGTTTCTCTGGTAAACAACACAGCTACAGGAGCATTAATGCGGCAGTATCCTGCAGGATTATCACATCTATTCTCAGCCTTCACTGTTCTTACGCTCCTTTCTCTGGTGTATTCTTATACTTCGGGTTCCTACTGGAACATGTTTACATGCTGTAATGCTCAAAAAGCGCTTCATTCTTCCATCCCCTCTCTCAAACGCTCAGTGTGACCTTTTTGCCCCTCCCTCCCAAAAAGCCTAGTCTGCTCTAACCGGTCAGCTGGCCCACTCTTGTTGCTCTGCTGAGGATTCATGATAAAAATGTATTTTAGACACTTGTTCTGCAACTCTTCTTCCTCTAGACGGCAGTTTCCTTTCACAAAGTAGAAAACGGTGTCTTCTCAACGTGGCGACTGCTAACCAAACTCTTCCTTTTAAGCTCCAGCTTGCTCTAATTATGCTCATATCATGCTCCAGCTGCTCTAAGTATCTTTGTTTGACGGTGTGCAGTTGGGCAGATCTTTTGCAAATGTTTTACTTGGTGACTCATCACTCACTCAGAGAAGAAAAGGCAAGATTTGAAATTCCCTTTGGACGTGGACTTTTAACACACTTTTTTATATGCACAAAAACTACAACACACTAGGCGCACAGTTGGCGGAGTGGTTAGAGTGCATGCCATGTACGAACGTACATACGCAGCAGACCCTGGTTCGAATCCCGGCCGGAGGTCCTTTCCTGCCTGTCACACCTCCCTCTCTCTCCTATGTTTCCTGTCTGTCCACTAATAAAGGCGTCTATGCCTAAACAAAAAAACAAAAAAAACAAAAAAACTACAACACACTGGAAGGGGGAGAAGATGAAAAGCATAATAGGTCCTCTTCAACCAGAATATTGAATGACAGGATGTCAGTAAGGGCAACCTGTGTTCGGAGTAGTGGAATTACTGTAACACAAAGTTACCTTCTCCTCTAAAGCAACTCCTGGGGGGAATCATGCTTGGACATTTGTTTCATAAAGAAAAGATGGTTTTCAGCCTCGTGAAAGCTGACCGATACGCCGCCTTGTCACCGGTGTTTCTTCTGTTTGGACGGATTCTCAGGGCAATTAACAGTCAGGTCTCAGGCAGCGTGAGAGGAATGGCTTGCTGAGGATAATGACAGATTTCTTCATCCTTTCAGCAAACATCCCCCCGTCTGCCCCCCCCCCTCTGAGATCCACCTGTACATCAGCCAGGGTTCATGAAGCGTGTCTAGAACAGAAGCCAGAGGGGATGGAGGAGGAACATCAGGATGTACAAAGTGTCTCGGGCTCAGCAAAAAAAAAAAGTGTCTGTGTATCTTAATATCTTTTAGAATCAGTAAATACAGCTTCTCTTGTATCGGTGTTCTGATTGAATGCATGCTGAAAGAGAGTGCATAAAGGTCTTATGAAAGCAATTATGCTGGCCTGGTGCCTTTCAGTGTGGATGAGTAATTATTACCTGAGAAAAGCGCCACTGTGGGCAGGAAATCAATAATCACAAGCACTGAAAGTAGTCCACATACTGTAAAGATATAGTCTAAGCTGTGTCTTATTAAAGTATAAATCAGCAAGAAGTTGACCCATAGAAATCACGGTGGATGTGGAAATCTTCAGCACCTTGAAGGTCTGTAAAAAGAGACATGAAACGGTGTGGATCCGGTGAGGTTCTAGACTTCACCTTGATCAGGTTTCCCCGTCCCCCCCTCAGGACAAGCATGCTCCTCTTTCTCCTCACACTGCAAGATTGAACAGATAATCTAAACTATGCGTGACAAACTGGAATTGGACATCGGAAGAGGTGATTTCATTGCAGCAGGTTACCCTACAGTGATATCAAATATTATGGTCATGTAAAATCTGAGGAATGAGTCCGACTCCATCAACAGAATTGTGGTAAAATAGTGTTGGCGCGTTGCATGCAGGGGTTAAAGCGGGATTTGGCAGGTGGGGAAACCGCTAACCCACATAGGAAGTGTTTCTTGAAGGGTTTTCAATGTCACTCAGAACAATGATACGATGGAACAGATATCTTCCATCGTATCACAGCTTTGGGAGGCTAAAGTCTGGACCAGAGTTTTTCTTTTGTATAGATATTGGGGTTCTCCACCAGATATAAGATGATGTCCTTCCACACTTGACAGCGCTGCTAATGAACTGTCATTTTCTGACACCAGTTTGGCTCCGCCCACAAAATGGGTTTACAAACACAGAAAAGGTGTGTAGTGGGATATGAGTGTATAAATGTAGTCAGTGTGTGTTTGTTTGCGTTCTAGTCCTCCTCCATCTGATGGCTGAATCAATTAACTTTCGTGAACTAAAAACGTGTGGTGAAAGCGTTGAAACGGGCCAGATAACGCCATGGTAGCTACCTGTCAATCACAAGTTAGCCCCGCTCTAATGCATCCCTTGCTTTCTGGTCTATTCAACTCTAAATGGACCATAATTACTAAATGAAGATCATGCTGCATTGAAGACGACTCGAAACTAGAGATTGAGGTCATAACTGACTGTGCCATCTGTCTTTCGCCCCCTGATGGCCATTAGAAAGAATGCAAGTTTAAACCACTTCCGCATTGGCTTCACTTTTCAGACCCGGAGGTTGCCGCCTGGTCTCGACCAACATCCCATCGAATGATTTGGTTACTTATATGTAAACTGTGGGAAGCCATGTACATTTTAGGTAAAGGCAACGGGACCGCGAGATGAGCAGGGAGACACAGTCATGGAGGAAATACTGATATATATATATATATATATATATATATATATATATAGTAAAATAGTAAAATGTAAAGCTGAGTGCACAGGTTAAAGCATGAATATTGGAAGTTAATGTAGTCATGGGGACGTCAACCGTTGTTTGTGGAGCGTCGTCATTTTGGAATTTTGGTGAAGGAAGTGACCATGTTTGGAGTGCAGAGGAGCGACGGGTGGATCTGATGATGAACGGCACCCTTACTGGATCCATCTGGATTCTGAAACTTTGCATATGTAAAAATCAGCCCTCTGAAGTTTGTTAGAAAGGCATCCTGGGATACGTAGATGGTTTAAGGTCTGACACAATGTGAGGGAAGGCTCTTTAGATCCTCCAGTGTGCATCGGATGATGAAGTGGATGTAAGAGCACAGGATGCAGGGGATGATCAGCATGCCTCCGTCTCCTGGAGGAGCTGACATCAAGCAGGTGGGAGAAAGGGCACCTCTTCCCACAGGATGGAGGTGAGGCAGGGCGGTCATTGGACGTGAATGTCATGTATGAGAGATCAATGGAGTGACAGGAGCCAGCAGAGAGGGCCGGTACGCTGACAGCTCGGCCATGAATATTTACAGCCTCGCCTCTCTCTGTGTCTGCGGGAGCCCAGCACACCCTCTCCTCTTTGAGTTTGACACATACAGCCTTCTTATGTATGCGGGTGTCAAAATGTGTGTTTAATAAGTAGGTTTAAACAACACAATATGCTGAGCCGAGTGCTTTAAAAAAAATCTGTTTTTTTAAACAACCAGTTTTGACTATGAACCATGAACAAAAGCAGGAAAAGAATACCTTTCAGCTTCTTCAGTTTCTATGAGTTTTTAAGTTCTTTGCTATTCTGTCATGTTTCTTAGTCTGATTGTGACGATGATAATGCCAAGGTATTTTACTTTTTTTGTATTTTAAAGGAAGGAAAAGGGCGGTTTGATCAGACTGTTCTGTCAAAAATTACTCAAATGTGCAAATTCGCGCAAAAATTTGCATGAATTTGAACACATTTTTCTAACCTGTGACCGCACAGAATACTTAAAATACAACGAGGAATTATAATTTTGTCTTAATTTGGGCAGCCTGTGGGCAAAAGCAGCAGAATCCCTTTATACTTGCATAGTTAAATAAATGAAATAATTAAAACAGATATTGTTACTATTTTTGCATAAATGAATCATCTGTTCCTCTACCAGACATCAAGTCTTATTATTAAACAAAACGATAATACAAATGAATCGGTGTGGAAACAAATGAATTCCTAAAAATCATAGCGTGGATGCTGTGTGATACAAATAGTGATTCATAAATCTAAAATATACTGTATAACA
The DNA here is from genome assembly GCF_963514095.1 of Eutrigla gurnardus. Taxonomy (NCBI): domain Eukaryota; kingdom Metazoa; phylum Chordata; class Actinopteri; order Perciformes; family Triglidae; genus Eutrigla; species Eutrigla gurnardus. Next base: position 15,982,687 of record NC_139927.1, read on the forward strand.
TACAAAACTACTGTATATGGGAATAATATAGTCACTTACAGTATTTGAAATGAAATACAATATAATCACAATATACATCGAGGTCATATGGAATTTACTGAGGAATAGATATACAGTGGACAGTGGATAGTTAATATTATATTAAAATATAATAAAGACACTGTAGCAGGACATTTCTGCCATAATGAACCATAATGCACTTGGAAACAATGTGACTGAGAGGCATCCCCCCCCCCCCTTTGCTGACGAGTGGCAATTTACAGAATAAGAAGATAAAAGATACATAATCTCACTTTATCTCAAAATGATTCAACCAAACCTTTGAAGCTGCCTTAATCGTTATGTTTTTATAACAGTGGATCAAATCGCTGTGTGTAATGGGAAGGGTGTCTCTAGCAGTGATGAATCCACAGAGAATTATCACCAACTCTGCAGTTTCCCTCAGCTCCATCCAGAGCTTTTAGTGTCTTTTTAGTGTCTTTCCCTGTCTCCTAGAAATTATGTCCATATGAATGAAGCACTACATTTATGGGACGTGGTTGAGGAGGATGATGGAGGGCATCTAAAGCGCAGGAGACAGGGTTTCACACATCCTGACTCTAAGGTTGAGGCAGCAAAAGCACTGTGCTTAAAGTTGGGGAGAGAAATGTAAATAAATGTTCAAAAGTTCCTTCAGACGTTCAGTTCCTGCAGACGTTTTGCATGTATTGAACCAATATCCGGATCTTTCCCGAACTGTAACCAAGTGGTTACTGGCCTGTGGTAGCAAACCTGTCAATCACCAGGTAGACCCGCCCGAAAGCATCCCCTGCTTTATGGTCTATTTGACTCTAAATGGACCATAATGTACTAAGTGAACATTGTGATGCATTCAAGAAGACTTAAACTAGAGATTCAGACCATAAACTCACGATTACAATGTTTACTGAGGTAATAAATCAAGAGAGAAGTATCCATCCATCCATCCATCCATTTTCTACCGCTTATCCTGTATTTAGGGTCACGGGGGGGCTGGAGCCGATCCCAGCTATCATTGGGCGAAGGCAGGGTACACCCTGGACAGGTAACCAGTCTATCACAGGGCGAACATGTAGAGACAAACAACCATTCACACTCACATTCACACCTACGGGCAATTTAGAGTCATCAATGAACCTATCCCCATGCATGTCTTTGGACTGTGGGAGGAAGCCGGAGAACCCGGAGAGAACCCACGCTTACACGGGGAGAACATGCAAACTCCACACAGAAGGAACCCGGGGCCGACCCGGGGATCGAACCAGGGATCCTCTTGCTGTGAGGCGACAGTGCTACCCACTACACCACCGTGCAGCCCAAGAGAGAAGTAGTCAGTTATCGTTTGTTGTGCTGCTGACACAGTATCATCCTAATCTGAAAACAGCAGTGTATTTCGGCTTCTCTTTAGTGGGAGGAAGAGGAGACACATGTCCATCTACACTCAATGCTGTAAACAGATGTGTAAAATTGATTGTGTTTTCCCTTCAAGGCGATAATAGGCTTCAGAGCTTGACTCGACTTGCAAGAGGAGAAGCAGCATCAGTGTTCTTTGCAGCCGATGAAGTGGATGGAATAGAAATCCTAATGTTATCGTATGAAGGAGAATACTGGGTGGACAAGCACGAGCATGACTTGAACACCGACCTGCTGTGTTGTTGGTGCAGGAGACCCTGCAGTTATATAAGGTGTAAAACTTTGATGTGGAAGCACATGTTGGAAGAAGTACAAACAGCAATTATAATTCCCAGAGCATTAGTAATGATTGATTGTAATGATTTGGTGTTTTAACCTTAAGGGTGTATGAGAATTACCACGTATCACTTTTCCAAACTATTATGGTGGTTTTGAGCGGTTTGAATTTATGGTATATGGATGGAATGTGCAAATAAGCAAAGTTTACAAGATCTTCTGAGACCAATCTGTTGGTGATTCCCAGAGTAAACTCAAATCACGGGAGAGCATCATTTAGTCACTACGCAACAAATAGCTGGAATAAACTTCCTGAAGATGTAAGACTTGCCCCAACTCTGACCACTTTGAAAACTAGACTGAAAACTTGTATGTTCACCATAGCTTTCTGCTAAATCTTTTAATGTTTGCACTGTTTTTAATTATTGGAAATATGTTTTTATTCTCCTTGTCTTTCTGTAATGCATTTTAAATTTGCCTTTATTTTCTTTTAATTCTTCTATTCTTTTTTTTCACTTTGTTGTATGACATGTGACATGTTAAAGGTCCCGTTATCTGCAGAAACGTATAGAACCAAAAAAATGTTTCTGGCGGTTGGTTTGGAACAACGTATTAACACTTGTGTTTTAACAATAAATAAAACAATAAAAAGCAAAACTACTGGCTAAATGTTAAATAAAAACTTCCAACCCCCTTTTCCACAAGAAAACAAATGTGTTGCTTGAAACCGTGTTTCGATTCTGCAGTCATGCAATAGATTTTAGAGTTAAAACCAACACATTCTCACTGTATTTGTTTGCATATAAATGAGTCGGATGTAATTAACAGACGCTTCCAGTAACAACCTTGTGCATTTCCAGTGTAGGGATCTCAGAGTACATAACTGCCTTGTTTACCCCTCACGAAGAGGCCCTTATCTGAAATTGGACCACTTATTGGAAACGAGCCTCACGTCTAAGCGCCGCGTGCGAGCCGCCCCCTCGACTGAAGACGTGCTATTAACCCATTTCACATAAAAAGTCTCCTTTCTGCTTCTGAGTGTTTCTTAGTGGAGGTGTTCGGTTCAAGAGCTTCGCTGTAGAGCCACTCAGCCAGAGATCAAAGCCCCCCCGATTGGATTAATGGGCCGCACACACTCGGTTGTACCCTCCACGTGAAGTGGATTTCTTCACCTTGTTTGGAAAGGATTAGCCCCGCCCACACACACTTGTCTGGCAAACAAAAATAGGGACGAGACCACGTCCGTGTCATTCAGTTCAGGCCGTCTCAACCTTGACAAAGTGGGGATGGTTTTAGTTGCAGGCAAACGAGGTAGGTATGAGGAGAAAGTGAAATATGGAGCATACATCATCCCTAATGTGGTGATATATTATACAGCAGTATTTTGTAATGGCGTGTATTCATAGTGTCAATGGCTCTGTTAAAGTGACAGGAGTTATCCAGCTAAATTATGGCTCCAATCATGATCCCTGCCATCGGTAAAGCCTCACTCTAATATCACTAATGGCCAGTATGGTAATTGTAGCACATTAAATGTTTAAGGACCCACATGATGTCTTTCACAAAATTTATGACAATGTTTTGGTTTATGGCTTTTCACACGTTCTTGTCCAACTTTAGTCATTTCCATAATTGTGTTTGACACACTCTGACTTAATGCGATGCATTAGAGAATGGCACAAACAGATACTGTGTATCTATTAAAAAGCTTAACTGCCCGTCCCTTGATGTGCCTGCACCGCTGTAAGCTCAGCATTCACAAATAAAAGCCGGATCAGGTGAATAATTTATCATCTCTGTGAACAAAAAATCATTCCATCGCTGCAGTAAATTGTGAGCAAGGCCTAAATTGGGCATTAGTGAAATTTGGATGTGGAGTTGCATAACCTGACAGCATCTCTGCAGCGGGTGCACGCTCATCCGCCGGTGTTCCCCGGCGCAGGAAGAGGCCGGCCAAGCTGTCTTGCGCACGACAGCTTCAATCTGCTGCGGGACGGCTGAATAATTCAAAGTTCTAACGCAGGACCATCTGGCAGCCCAAAGCGAGCGCGCGAGACGCCAGCCCTCCTCAAATAGCATCGGTGGAGAGAGTGCGGGACGCGGCAGCAGGAACCCCTGCACGGACAGATTGAGCTGCTTACCGGCAAACCCAAATGTGCTGTGTCAGACTGACGGCTTATTTGGGAGGATGGAGGCAATCAGAGCGGGAGCTCAAATATTGTTGATACGACATAAAGTCCATTTCACTGCACGCTCAGGCTCCGTGTCAGCTGGGATGCCGAATCTCCTCCGGTCTCTTACACACACACACACACACACACACACACACACACACACACACACACACACACACACTGAAGGATGACTGAATGGGACACAGGCCCAGGGCCCCCAAAGTGTCAGGGGCCCACTTGGACTTAACTTACAAAATATCACTCAAAGAAACACCAACCAGAAAGAGATGCAAAATGAGCAAAAAGAAATGTTCAATGACTACAAAGAGACACAAGGACTACAAAAAGACAATATTAACCACAATGAGACTCAATTATTACAAAGAGATGCAAAACCACTATGAAAAAAAAAGACATAAAAAGATGTATAACAATGACAAATCGAAACAATGCAACACTAAAAGGTTAAATTTAGTCTGCCATGTAGGAGAAGTGGTGGGGTCCCTAGTCATGTCTGTGCCCAGGGGCCAATTGTCTCCTCCTCCACCCATCCATGCACACTCACATCTGGTCAGGAACAATCAGTAGCAAGCAAACAGTAAGAAAATGTCATGTTTTATCTCTTTCACTGTCGACATGACATATGTTATATTTTATTATAATTGTCCATCAAGAAATATGCACATTGTCAGGTAGCTGTACTCAGCCCAGGCAAACCATAAATACATTGAATGTGGCCACTTTTGAAGCAAGTCGATAGTAAATGGATCATAATGTACTAAATGAACATCATGCTGGATTGAAGCAGACTTGAAACTAGAGATTTGAGACCATAAACTCATGTTTACAATATTTACTGAGATAATAAACCAAAAGAGAAGTAGATCCATATTCTCATTGACCTATACAATCAGATTTCGTTTTACAACCAGAGGTGGCGCCCCCTGATGGCCAGTAGAGAGAATGTGAGTTCAAGGCACTTCAGCTAATGCGTCACCTTTCAGAACAAGCGGTTGCAGCCGGTTTAGTCGAGCTGAAATGCTGCCCCCTGCATGAGGCTGGATCTTGCGTATTGCGCCTTTAAAGAAAATGTTCAGAAGCTGCTTTTTCAGGAAAGCAGGAAACAAATGTCTGTTCTTTTTTTTTTCAGGCTCTCCTCTAATCGGTGCTTTTTCATTTCCTTGTGAATTACTGGATCATTTTAGCTCCTAAATTGACTCCAAAGGGAAGAAATCATTTGGCACTGGAGGCGTTGATTCATTATGAAGGCTTCTGTAAAGCTGGTAGTCCCATATGTTCTGATGACACTTTTGATTAGCTGTTGTAGCTAAGATCAACCCTGTGTTATTCCAGGATGCTCAGTTATATTTGAAGTCCTTCCTCAATGTAATTCTGCTTCCATCTTTAATTTCTCTTCATCTCGATCTAAATCCAGCAACCAGGCTTTTAACATTCTTGTCATCAAATCATATTATAATCTGTTTTAAAAATGCTGACGTATCGTTTCATATCTCCCAACTAAACTCTGGAATACATTAGCCTATATTGTTTCAGAAACTTTTTAACTCTTTCACACTGAGCTGATCGTCTATGTGCAATCCCCCCTCCCCTCGCCTCTTCCTCTTTCAGGAAAACGCCCCAGCTCTCCGCGTGCAGCCTCCTCCTCCTCCTCCTCCTCCTCCTCCTCCAGTAGCAGCACTACAGCAGTATTACAGCGAGGTGCACGCGTCTCCGCCGCCACACTGTTCCGCGGGCTGCTGGAGGAGGGCGCTCCGGTGTAAAGTGGACTTGAGGGGAGGCTTCCTGCGTACCTTACCCGGTGCGGTAACACTCCTTCGCGACTGGGACGCGTATTTCTTTCTGCCGGTTCTCTCCGCGCGCCTGGCCGTCCGAGCGCGCGCACACCTCCACGCACCTGCCGTTTAACCCGAAGCCACGCGCCCACGGGCAGAGGGACATGTGGAGAGGCTTTCTGACCTCCGCTGCGTCCCGGCTGTTCCCCGCCAACCGCGCCTGGCTGGAAGGGTAGCCGCCGTGTCCCGAGGAGGATGCCGAACAGGTAAACACAGTCCTCCTTTTGACTTCTGGTTTGTTGAGTCCACACATTTAGCAAAAACAAAATGGGCAGAGGATGGGACACACATAAAAGATTAAATTTCACACCCACATAGTGTCCCAGTGGTGGCCATAATGAGTTTATAATGACCTTAAGGCACTTCTTTGACCGTGAAATGAGTGCAACATTCCTGTGGAGGGACTGGCAACGCTGCTGTTTTTTTCTTTCTTTTTTCTCTTTTTTTTTTGTCTTATCAGGATGGCAAAGTTTTTAAAATTCTTATTTTTTTTCACATGAATGATCAAGTTGCAGCTTTAGTACAGCAATCTTGAGTCCCCCCTGCTCTCTCGGTGATCAAACAGCATGCATTTTCCAAAGACAACAACATAAAAAAGCCCTGCATGCCAGTACATAAAGCACCTTTTTTCACTGGATGTTGACATTCCCTGCAGTTTAATTTCTGTTCCTGTTTTAACACCTTTCACTGGAACAGTTAGCTGTTCCAGACTCCCCTTCATGGTGTGGAGTTCAAAGAGGTCCACACATCCACCATCTCTCTACTTTCCCCCCGTGTTTGTGGCCGTCTCGTCCCGGGTTATTTATTATTGTCCCGGGCGACAGGTGCTATTTACGGTGGTGCTACTTGTCATCATCACTCCGCATTAACTCTCTAACAGGGTTTTTCTTATTAGTTAAGCGCTTGAAGCTCTGTGGCAGCCTGCGAGGAGGAAGATTGAAAGGACGTGTATTGAGCGATATTGGGTGTGTTGGATGAGCCGGTGCTTTGGTTTAATAACAGCCTGATGCTGCTGTATCCACCGTGTTTCGGGCTTCCACATGCATTGTTTGCAGACACAACAGCTCTGTGAGTGCTTTGAATAAAAACAGGGAATAAAGGCTTGGATCTAGAGGAAGAAGCAGCAGTTTCTATTTGTGTCATAACGTTCTTTGCACCTCCAGTCACTTTGTCTATCTGAGACTGTTCTTACTCTCCCAAAAGAGACGGCATTGGTTGTTTGGTCATTGGTGGTCTGAGCAACCTCTTGTGCTCATGTGAGTGATGACTGTTGTATCTGGGAAGCGTAAACGCAAGTAATGCGTCGTTGTCGTGTTTATTTTATCCCTATGATCTTCCTCGGACCTTAATCAAGTAGTTTCCTGAACTTTAATCATAGAGGTGGCATGAACAGTTAGATTTCTAAACGTCATATTCATGTTTGACCCTCATCATACCAACATAGCTAACATACAAGGACCACCGAATGAAGAAACTACTGTAAGAAACAGGCATTTAAGCAAAATGTTAACTGGTTTCTTCTCAAAACCCTATTCGTTATGTAATTAATGTCATCTGCAAAGAAGTTGATCCCAAGTGCAATCCAGATCTGTGCTTAACATCTTATTTACTCTGCTTTGGTTTAGATTTCAGTCATTTCGATTAAATATTATTTGTGTCTCATTTATGTTGAAACCCATCAGTCATTTTGACCCCAATGTAGATTGATTATAATAAACCCACAGCCATTTAAACTTCAACACCTTTTAAAAATATTATTTGTCTTTCAAAACAAAAGTATATTGAAACCTTGGTCTGTCAAAATAAAGGTTGAATACATGTCTCCACCCCTCTGATAGTGTGTGATACTTTAAATTAGGACAAACATGAACTCAATAAGTCATCCATTTAAACTGCATGGATGGAATTAAGTGCTTCTCACTGGGGCTCCCACAACCATAATACATTAGTGTTTTTTTAAAACGCACTAATTAAAACAGACAAACAATTATATGAAATCATTAGGAACAAATTGACAGACAAAGTAGGCTGAGGACACATTTACTGATATTATAAAGCACCTGTGAGATGCCAGAAATACAAAGGTAACTACGTTTTCTGTTCAGGGAATTGAGGAAAACAATTCCATCCAGTAAATGATGGCCCCATAAATGAAGTGCTACACTTTTATTTAATTATATTTTATTTCATGTCAAAGCAAATCACAGTGGAAATAATATTTTAGCTGTTTTCTCTTTTAACCTGATAAAATCATTTTATAGTTAAGTGCACAGTTGCTGTGGTTCAAGTATGAATGGTGTAAAATGGTACAAAACATTAGTTAGGTGCATTCAAAGTCAAAGTCTCTGTGGTTTTTCCAAATGACTTACTCTGCCTTTAAACCTGATCTGTCCCTTTAAATTAGCCTATATGACATGGATATGAGTTATTCTACTCTTCCCTTATTCTGTTTGCCTCTGTCATTGACAAATGATATACCTTGTATGTTTATGTCCCCTTTAAGTTGAGCTGCCAACAGAACAATATAATATTTGTATTTGAACCTGAAACAAATGGGTCTAAAAAAAAAAACTGGAAATCAATTTCAACCAAAAAGAGTTTGAAATGCCAATTTTTTTTAAAAAAATGAGAAGGCTATTGACAAACACAGAGTTTATCTCCTGAGCAATGTTTCACCTCACCCTAAAGGTGTCTTCTTCATCACGTGGCAGTATCACTCCGTGCATCACGGCCCTTGAATGTGGATCTCATCACTGGAGAACAGCAGATTCGTTTCTGAAGGTCTAATTTGAGCCACATCAGAGGTCATGATGGCACCCGGTTAGCAGCGGCACATTGTCCCCTTAACGACTCCTGTGGGCCGGGCTGCCGCGGACGTTGAGGGCCTGAAAGCGCTCTCGGGTTGACCTTCTTCGGCTGACAAACGGAGCACAGATGAAACAAGCGAGGCGTGCCCGGGAGGCTGCCAACTCCACTGAAACTGAAACCAAAGGAGAGGAGGAGCGAGTTAGTCAGTCTGATTTTACAGCAGCCTTCAATCTGGCTGCTCCTTCGCGGCGGAGCCAGCGATTACATTTCACTCACGTTCGCCTTTTGCAGAAGCGCTAATTGAATGCATCCAATATGCAGGAAAAGCCCTCCCTACTGTACCAACGTGACCTTTGTTACCGGTTCCCGACGACCTTTAGCGAGAGAGGTAGGCCCTCACGCCGGATCCGCGATGGTCAACCTGCTACGTCCAATCTGCTAAAACGTGTTGTGGTAGCGACGGTGTGGATTAATCTCTTGGCTTAGCAAGCAATTACGGAGGCAGGGGGTGAGGCGGGCACAGAGAGGGGAAGGGTGGATCTGTGGGATTGGAATCTGAGGATGGTGCAGAAATTTGTCAGCCCTCCACCCTGACACCCTTATCCAAGTCATCTTCTCTCAGGATGGTGATATACGGCAAAGGTGACCGTCATCGTTATTCACAGGCTGGTCCTCTCCTTCTTTCCCTTGGCATGCCTCCCTCCTGGGTCTGATCAAGTGTGTTCTATTATCCCGCTGTTATGATTTGTGGAGGTCCGTGGCACATAGCATCTGAAGGGCGGCGCGTCGCCGAGCCTCCCAAAACAATATCATAATCCACATCCATTAGCCATATGGGTTCCACTCCCCAGATTTGCTTGATGCAATTTCAGTGTCCCCCCCCACCGGAGAACGGAGCCACAGGGCAAGCCTGGGATTCATTTAATTAGAGGATTGTTTTTATTTTCCCTCTTCTGGTTTGAAGATCTTTCTCATGTAATATGTTTCCATTTAATATGTCTCCTGACTGAACGACCGGGCGATGAAGGAATCATTCAAGATTTATTTTTGATGGTTCTTTGTGAATCTATTTTCATCTCCCTACAAAACCACAGCCAATACGTTGAAGGCTCCGCTGCAGCCTCGCCTTCAACCGAAATGTAACAAAGCAATGGAAGCATGAATAAATCCCAATAGCTCTGTGTCAAATAAAAAGCTAGGATTTCGTAAATGTGAAGGTAGCATTGTACAATCGATTGTATGAAAATGCTTTTGAGGAATATAGTTGTGTAAAAATACACCATGTGAACTTATTTGCAGGAGCTTCTTCGTTTTCTCTCATCTTTACAAAGAATGTGTTTGTCGAGTCGTATTTAAAGGGAACGGATGCAAAGTTGAGTTGCGTGTTTTATGTTTTGTTTTCGCTTCAGTGCGAAACAATGAAATGCACTCGCTCTCCCTCTGCAGCGCTTGCATTATAAAGCCTCTGATTGAAGTCGCGCTGGTGTTTCGCCGGGATCCATATTTATTACCGCTGCTGTGTTTGCTGTGTAATTGACTTCTGAACACATAAATAACGAGTGGGTCTCTCATTGAGCGTCCATCCTCTCTCCTCCGTCTCACCTCCACCTCCCGGCCTCCACAAAGAGCACTACGTTTGAAACATGGAGCAAACAAAGCTGTGGTCCGGCCGGGTGTCTGGGAATAAAACATCCGATCTGCCTTCCAGCTGGGGAGATTGTTTATGGCTCTGTGTTGCCTAGTGGATTGACGCCAACACAGCTAAGGTGACAGGTTTAAATCCCATGGGGGGGCACTCATGCTTAAAATGTTAAAATGTAAGCTCTCAGGGTATCAGAGAGTGCCTGTGTTTAGTTAGCACTCTTATATCAGCTGTAGCAGGGTGTAAATTTAGAAGTCAGTAATAGAGTGACCAGTATCTGGCTTTTTGAGGCCGATATTAGGATAAGATTTTAAATACATTTAAGATATGTCTTCCAGTGTTTTTGTCATAAACATAAACCAAAAATTGGTTAATAAAATCTTGACTATGATATGAACTCTTCTGTAGTGGAAAAATATACTTCAATTGTAAATACAGTAAACATCAACGGATGTTAAAAACTGTAACCGCACGAGAACACAAATACAACACAAATACACCAAGATCATCAGCAGGAGGAGAGCTAGTTAATGTTAGCTGTTAGCAGCGCTAAATAACGGAGCTAACAGCTAATGTTGCATAGAGTTACATCACGATGCGGTCAAGCTCTGCTCAGTAAATTGGGCGAAGGTAAATTCTAGCTTTATCTTGACACGTTCAAATGTAAACGTAAAAACTTGTAAACCGATTGCATACAAGTGAAACTTGATTACGTACAGTTTCTTTCACATTAATATAGATATATGTGAGGGAATGATAACATTCTAACTTTCGAACGGTAGCTTTAAGCAGCTGAAAATTGGACGCACTGATGCCAAGATGTGTTTTTAAATAAAATATTTGAATAAAAATCCAATAAATAATTTCCTAATCATTTAAATTGTGTGGTTTTATGCAAATAACCACCATAGATGACAATAACAAAAATATAATATTGACAGTTTTTGGCGGTTTACACTGAGTTTGGGGCGGTTTAAATCATTGTTCGGGACACTGGTGAAAATGAAGTTTGTGTACATTGAGTTTACGTGCAGGGTATGACTAGACTGCTGTATTGATACAATAGAAGCATATCTGTCTGTCTGATTCGTGTGAGACAGACAGCGGGAAACTGACACCTCCAGTGTCGACGACCTTTAGACCTTTAGGAGTTCTGGGACCTCTTGCTTCCCCAGTTGGTAATCCAGCTTTGTATGTAAAATAACTCAAATCAACCAGGAATACAGATCAGTCTGATCAGTGGAGGCTCACTCTGTGCTCAGTCTGGCATCAAGTCTGATGCATTCAAGTTAGCATGCATGGACTTCGTTGCATTCTGGGCTATTTCATCACCATCATATGCCTGACTCACATTTCAACTCTTTCATTTCTGCCCGTCATGTCAGTTCTAAGCTAATTTGAAAAAAAGCAACCAGAGCGAGGAGACCGTGGGCAGAGATTTAAAACCTGCTGCTGTCCTCTGTCTGTGAGCTTGTTCATCCAGCTCACACAGCAACACAGACAGAAACGCAGAGAGGAACCGCTAGTTCTTTTTGATTATTCTCCCAACTTCCATGTCTCTGTACTTTCCCTCTCAGCGTTCACTCTGCTGCCGCTGCTGAAACGCCGCCAACGAAGACTTACCACTCAAGCTTTATTGACATGTGGACATAACACTGCCATTCTAAATGCAAAAAAAAAAAACCATTCATAATTGTATTCCCAGCAGTGAGCTGATTTACTCCGAATCCTTTCAGCAGAATATCTCTAACTAAATGGGAGGCGGGTTCATCCAATTTTGCGGGAAGTGCTTTCCCTCGGGGTCAATTCAGAGCCGGTGGGAAAACACGACAGAACGGAACTTCATTTCTGAAATTCACAGTTAAAAAAATACACGCTGAAGGATGATCAGTGTTTCCGAATAGAAACGCATCATGCAAACGAAAGGAAAAGCATATTGTGATGACCTCAAGTGTCAGGATTTGAGATCGCTCACATGTTGCTCTGGACACGTCCCGCTGCCGGTGCCTTTGTCTGCACGGAGCAGTGCCAGCCATCAGGGGCGTGATTCTTAATTCTCTGCAGCTATCTGCTGCCATCAATTAAAGCCTTTACGGGGAGGCGCTGTCAGAGTTACCATGGCAACCAAATGTCTTTGGCAGTGCATCGCATCCCCTGCAGGGCCGTGGATGGAGCGCTCGCAAAAAGTCTCACTGCGCAGTGCATTTTTAAAGATTCAGAAAGCTTGAGCGCCCGGGGACAGAAACAATAAGCGTGAAACACACCGCGGCGCGTTGGCAGACGGGGGCCGTCTGTGGATGAAGGCTCCTCCTCGGCTTCCCGGCTGCGGACGGGTTATCCAGGCGACTTTGAATGTTCGCTGATGGCTTTTGACAATTTGAGGGAGTAGCAAAAGTGTGGAGCAGGCAAAGAGGTAATAATTCACTGGCAGCGAGCCCAGGTTTCTACAGCAAACACTTACCTGCTCGCACACTTTTACAAGCCGCTGTAGGATTCTGTCAAATGAAAACGTCTGAGTTAACAACTTAGCATTTTTCCATAACACGCTTTATGGGCAGTCGTGACCTGAGTTCTTAAAAAAATATTTGGATTTAGTGGCGAGTTTTACATGAGTGTTAAATTGAAATGTCTCAGGGATTAGAGCCAGAGGAGGTCCTGGTCTCTGTGTTTGGTCTCAGAATTGAGAGGTTTTAGAGACTTGGAGGGAGTTTTATTCTACGATTAAATGTTATACAGAATGGCTCCAGTGTCTTCAGACTCAATATATTTGGATTTGAGTATCTTTAGGCCAACAAAGGGTTCAGTCCTTTTATTGTGGCAGTGTGAAGGCTTTGATGAAGCATATAGACTAGGTGAGTGTGACGCTCCCTATAGACTATTCATCTGTATGTAAGTCGATACTGTACATGGTCCATCATCTGATAAAAAATGAACGCTGAATAATTACAATACACTCAGATTCAGAGCCTGACTTCAGCTGCGAATACATTTTAATTTGGCTTAAATTCACTAGGATTCATCCTCTTAATTGTTTGAAACAATATTTAAAAAAAATATGATTTTGGGATCAGGTGGGGAAAACCGGGAAAAGTGAATTTTAGTGAATTGTGGTCCATTTAGATTCAAAAACACCATAAAGCAGGGGATGCTTTAGGGGCGGGGCTAGGTTGCTGCTCTGCTGCTTGTGTTCATCAGATCCACCCGTCGCTCCTCCACAGTCCAAATATGGTCACTTCCTTCCTGATAGCAAAACTTCCAAGATGGCGACAGCCAAATTGCCAACAAACCAACAGGCTTTTTGGGAGGGAGGGGCAGGAGGTCTAACAAAGCGTTTCAGAGAGAGGGTGAGAAGAGCTGCTGCAGCACAGCCTGATGGGAAAATAATGTGTTTTTGAGCATAAAGCATGTAAACACGTTCTCGTAGTAACCTGAATTACAAGTATGCACCAGAAAAAGGAGGAGCTTAGGTCCTCTTTAAATCAAAGCCCTCTCAAACGTGATTGGTTCTCCTAAATGCAAAGCCAGACTGCTTCTGATGCCAAAACTCTCAGACTTGGCATTCATATGCAGATGTGTGTAAATAAGTGATTATTTTGGTGGCGACCGTCCCGGCTGTGACGCTGTCAGCGGAGAGACGCTGATGATCAGTAATCTGAGTCTTCCTTAAAGTGAGAGAAGCCCAGCAGCCTCCTCCTGTCCAGCTGTGAGTTATGGCTCTCTATTATCTGATGGAGCACTTAGTCTCAAGCCCAGCCTTGTTGTCAAGTATTCTTTTCACTTACGCCCGATCGATAGCTGTTGCCGAGTGTTAATGATGAGTCATACTATTAAATGTGATGACCCCCGGCCGTATCCTATTACCTTGCTTTCTTGCACATGCGGACCCCTGTAATTAAGGAGGAAATGCAGTTGCACAAGCAGGCTGGAGCCAACACTCAATTAGAAAATAGCCTGAGCATGCACACCACCAAAGAAGAAATGTTGAGTGTAAAAGTTGTCGAGCTTTATTGGTTTCTGTCGCCAGCGGAGATTAATGTTTTTCTTTAAACTGATGCTGCGATAAAAAACTGCTGTACAAGTGGCAGGATAATCATTTACTGAAATTAACAGCCAGCGTCGGCCTTTTTAATTCATACTGTTGTCATTTGTCTGTGGAGTCCGGTGGGAACTGGGGAGTGGAGGATGGAATGAGCATGGCTCTGGTCGGACTGATGGTTTTTTCTCTTCTTTTTATCCTCATTAATAATGTAATGTGACAACGCAGGATGTGACAGCATTGCGTAATAAGAAAGGCGGCTATTATCTGTCTGTTGTAAAAATAAATCCATCCATCAATAAATAAACGTGACGGAGTAGATAAGTGATCTTTTTCGATTTTTATCAGCTTGATGTCAAAGGTCAGCGGATCCCGTTTCGATTGATTGTCACCGGGGACAATAAAAGCAGAGGATGGACACGTTTCTGCTGCTCGTTAGACGAGCTCGTCATTTCACAGCAAAGCTGAATTATTCACATAAGAGCGAATCAAACACTTTCACTGGAATTAGGGACGTGATGTGTGTTCTCCGCTGATGGAGAACCCACATGTTCTGTAAGGATTGATTTAATATGTTGTATTTGTTGTTGCAGTGAAGACAGGAAAAGATGAAACAGCATGGATTTAAAGTAGAGTTGAAACGGTGTTGCAAGAGTATGGATAGTACGATGCAAGATTTTATTAAAGAAAAACACAAAAAAACACTTGATTGTGGTACATTTCCATATTTTGGGATAAATATCATCACAAGTGACATTAAAAAGCTGTCTTGTTTTAAGTAAAAATTAGAGCCTGATTTAAAAAATACAGAATCCAAAAATCTATGTTTTATTTATTCTTTATTAATGCAGGGAGACTTAATGTTTTTTACTAAATAAATTCAAAATAAATGATAATTCATGCTGTATTCTTTTAAATCCGGCTCTATTTTCGTTTCTCAACAATGATCGTGAGCTAGAGAGCATTTTCAAGTCACTCGTGACAATATTTACAATTATCCCAATAACAGAAATTCACCACGATCAACTCTTTGTGAGGGATTTGTATCGTGATCCACGATCAAATCCTTTATCGCCCCGTCCCTTAACGTCAACACTTTGACCTCTTCCCATTCTGTTGATAGTGTTGTCCTGTATTAACAGCTCTAACATCAAACCACTATTTAAAAAAAATGAAATCGTAGAAAGACGTTATGATCAGAATATAGTTTTAGTCATTAAGAATATGTCCTGTTCATTGTCCTTTGTCTTTTTACTAGAGTAATTACATAAATCTTTATTATAATGACTTTTTCCCCAAAGTGTGCACTCATCAGAGCATAGCTTCACTGTGGCCTGAAAGGCAACGCAGATGAGTGAATGAAACCTGGTCAGCCCTCCCATCTGGAAGACAGCAGCTGGACAGTTAGAGGACATTTGGAGACGAGGCTTCCTCGTAGTGTAAAAGCTGCCCTCGCATTCTGAGACATGTTGGCACTTTTGTTTTCATGGGATCACTGATAGTACAGATAAACACCAGAGACATGGGATTAGAGAGAGCAGCCTGACCTGCAACACATGTCCCAGAGTCCAGAAACAACAGGTTTTCTTCTCAGCCACCAGGACCCCCAGACACCCGACACACACTGTCACTTTCAGCACCGCTGACTACAATCTGTTACAAGGCTCTACTAGTTATTGATGCCAACACTGTTTTCCAAATGTGAGGAGCTCCATTTCCGTCGAGCATTGCATTGTGGGACTATTCATCATGAAAGTCAGAATTGGGTTATTTTAGTGGCTGTATGCTGGCAAAGTTACAACAAGGAACTTTCCACTGTTTATGAAACAGTCTGTGTTATACAGACGCCTCTATATGACCTACATAAGTAAACTAGAGCTTCAGCTAGAAGATATTTCTATATAGTTAATAGCTGTCATCGGGTCCGATTCCCCGCAACATCACACAAAGCGATGTAAAGTTGTGACACTGGCTTCCCTGCCAGATGTGGGTCTCTGGTCTGCAGCCAGCAGACGCTACACAACCTCCAGTGAAGAATATCACAACATGCCTTGCTGCTGGGTGACTTGACGAGCTCACTGTCTCTCCAGAAGAAGGCAGTCGTCCAGGTTTATTGCAGTCTCAGGTCAGTCCCCCAACTCTGCATTCAGGGCTGCTTTTAAATGCTCAAAGGGATTTAATAAAGGACGTGTCAAAGGCCAAAACGGATGGAAAACTGGAAATCCTATTAATATTTAATATGTTCCACTGTGACGGAGCTGGGCTGAGACAGGTTTTTGTCAATTAGCTGTGTCATCTGTAATCATGAGCCGGTCCGCTCAGGCAGGAAGGCAGAACCCACAGCTCAGCAACAGCTCAACATTTTGTGCTTGAAAAGACTTGATCAAAAACAATTTACCATATGTATTAATTATTTATATGTATTTATAAAATATATGCATGCATAGTGTTTTTCTTTTGTAAAAGAGGACTCCTCTAAACGCACCTTTTGACTATAATTTTATAATCAATACCATTTAAATTTGCATTCAAACATGGGAGAACAATGTCCGACTGTAACGATGTGTTCAAATTCAAAATTTACAGTCAATCATCCCAACAGGCCACGGCGTTCTAACAGAGGGCGCTCTTAAAAGCTTGACCTATTGACGGCGTATTGACCTGTCTGTAAACAGAGCTAATGTACAAACATGGACGACGCTCCAGAGCCAAACTGTACGACTGAACGATCTTCATAAGCATCTGTAGGAGTTTCTCATCAGTTCGAAGCGATTTTTGAAAAATCTGCATGCAAGTTTTCATGTGATAAACAAAGAGCTGCTTTTCAAGGTTACAGTTTGCTGTAAGTAGGAGAGAGTGACTTGATGAATGTTTTTATTCAGAGAGGAACATTTTGACCCCTAATTTGAGTCTTTACAAAAACATCATAATTCACAGTTTTGATAAACAGGAGCCTAGTGATGCAATTATTGTTCACATCTATTCAGTATTTCTTCCTTTCCCTGAGTGTTCTTTGGAGAGAGAGAAAAACGTCAGCAACATTAAAACAATCCTCTTTTCAAAAATGCAGCTCTACAGTTTGTTTTCTGGATCCAAATCAAAAGAAACAAGACACAATAATAACATCAATTTGCAGCTTAAAAACCTTCAGTGGTGGAAACAGACTCAACATTATGCAACCTGGGAGAAATGGAATAGAGAAGCAGGTGGGAAATATTGCCATGTCCCCTCAGGACGACTTCCTCCTCACAGTACATGAAGATTTTTTTGTGTTTTTTTTTTTTGTCACAAGATAGAAGAGGTGGTTTCTAGTCAGGGTACAGAACATCCACTGGGATGTAACCTAGATGTTTTATCTGCACAGATCTGCTGCGATTCTTTCCATATCTCTGACTCCACGCTGTTGCTCTGTTGACCTTGGAGGGGGAAACAGACAGATCTATGTATTTTCCTGTGAAAAGGAATCCGCTACGAGCTCGGAGCGAGTTAGTTTGAGGTTGTGTTTGTTCACATTTACACGAGCACCCGGAGACTGTCTGCCTGGACCGAGCTGCTCCTGGGGAAGCTTTGCTTGTGCCGTTAGATCTCTGAGGCTGCAATTACGGGCCGAAGGAAACGCAGCTCGGCCACAGCTCTCATTCGTCACCGAGGTTCTGCTGAGTCCCCGCTTTCGATTTCCCCTCACCTGCACAAAGTACAGAAATGAACCTTCCCATCCGCTTTTTTTGCTCCTTCAGCACACACGTCTCACTTGATCACGCTGTGTTAAGTTACCGGCGAGTACGTCTACGATATAAATACACGTGATATTATGTGGAAGAAAAGCATCATTTTTCATGTGTGCCTGTGCGAACATGAAATAAAAACTCACACAGCTCCAGTCGTGTTCTCTCCACTTCCCAACACATGCATCTAAACCTTACTATTCACAATCAGACTGTATTTAAGACGGCGCCATCTTGTTATTTAGAACCAGGACGATACAAGAGGGTGGAGCCAAGTACGACCAAATGCTGAAAAATACATTTTTAGGATCAAAATGATACAATTAACTTTCATACACTGAAAACATTCTGTGAAAAAAGGTAGCCCCGCCCTAAAGCATCCACTGCTTTATGGTCTATTTGACTCTAAATGGATCATAATTGACTAAATAAACATCATGTTGTATTAAAGAAGACTTGAAACTACAGATTGAGATCATAAACTCATGTTTACAATGTTTACTGAGATAATAAATCAAGAGAGAAATAGGGTCATTTTCACAAAGACTCCATAGTCGCCCCCTGATGGCCAGCAGAAAGAATGCGCTCGTCTGGACTTGTGTGGACAAATTGCCTGTACAAATGCAGACATGATTCAAATAGTTTGTAAGCGGATGTTTTTGTTTGGACTTGTTCATCATTCAAGTCAGAAGTCAGTTCTATATTTGATAATGAAAGTCATTTTATTTCCGTTTGTTGCTGCGAAAAAAAGTTTGCCATTAGGTTGTAATTCCTGTTCATTTTCAAAACTTTTTTTCTTTTACCAAGTTGCTGGTGTGATGATGTACTCTATTTGAATACGAAATAATCTATTTAATACATTTTAACAATGTATTTGTTCCATTCCATTTTACAAAGTTAAGAAAGCAATGTTATATAAAGTCTGACGTCGCCTTACACATGAAAGATTGACTCCCACACAGCGAGAAGTAAAACACTGTATCGGCTGATAAGCCGGGTATCAGGACTGAAGAAGTCGGCTCCGTGCATCCCCAGTTATTTATGCCTCCAGATCAGTTATGCTTCTGGGAAATGGGGATATAAATAAAACTCCCTCTGCAAAGAAATTCTGATAGATATCCAGCGCTCCTTAAAGACCTTGTGAAAGCTAAACCCCCAAATACTAAATCCTAACTGGCCCAGTGGGGTCTCTCAGTAGTTTGCAGTTAAAGGCTGGTGCTGCTCTGCGTAGCCTCCAGTTCTGAGTGTGGATCCCTCCACCGAGGAAACGGGCCGGCGTCGTTTCATCTGGCTGCATGTGAAAGAGTGGAAATAATGTATGGGTGCTGGTTGATGGGTTGGATAGGAGTGAAAGCCGGGGCAATACAGGAGACCACCTCTTTAAAATAACAGTTTATTTGGAGCAACTGACCTCGGGGTTAAATGCATCCACAGGTCATGTGCGTCCTCCACCGAGCTGAGGGCACGCCGGCATTTCCCATGATTAGCTGCTGCTTCTGCCTCACAAGCACAATGGAGATGAGGGGGGGGGGGGGGATTGGAGCAGGGATTGAATTGGAGGTGAGCGCAGCAGGGCCATCCATTCTGAAACGACTGGATCAGTGCATCTAATATGTGGATGAATGTGTCCAGCAGAGACCGCTGACCCACACATCGCTCTCTTTCACTACATTAGCTTAAAGCCGCACGCCGGCCTGCAGCATATGTCGATATCTGATTCCCTCCAATAGAATTGCCCTAATTTCCCCAAATTAAATTCTGGTTGTGGGTTTTTATCAGTGACTGGAAAACCTTCCCACCCACAGGAAATGACTGTATCCCATGGCGTGAGTGGGCGGTTTGTGGAGACGAGCAGCAGGTCTTTGAGTGTTTTAATCCTATGTGAACGTGAACACAGAATATGAAGCTTCGGCTCCACAGTCGCCAGCGTAGTTACTGCACGGATCCGCCCAACTTTCAGACACTAAAGGGGCATTTTTTCAGCTGGATAAATCTGAAGTAGGTGGGCGGATGGGGCGAACACGCCGTGACCACTTTGGAGACAGGAAGTGTGTACCGTTCCAAACCAGTGGCGGAGCAAATTTAGTGCTAATTAGCCAAATTATTCATTTATTAATAATGAACCCTTAAACCACTCACAATGGATTACACTTAATTCTTGTTTATATTCCTCACATTCTCCATATATTTACATAGTTTTTTATTTTAAAGCTGTCAAGCTGAGCAGCATTTTTTTTTTGGCACGATGATAAACATGTTGCACAGTGAATACCTCCAGTCCCAGTGTTATGAAGATGTTCCACTCCACTGATCTGACTTGGGTTTAATGAGGCTGACACCTTCATGCTCCACATAATGAGCCCACCTGTGACTTCGTTAGCTTCCGCCGTCTCCGTCTTTTACATGTGGGTGGGACAAATGTGCCGCTGCGTTGCATCATCAACATTGATTGTAGCGTGTAAGGATGTGATTTCTGCGGAGGTGTTTACCTTCAGAGGGATAAATCCTGAAGGTTACCTCTACGTGTGTTTCTGTCTGACTTCCATTCACTATATCCGTTTCCTTCTATGCTTAAAGTGTATATGTGAAATAGATGTAGATTGTTAGGTGAGATGTTTGCCTTTTGGCCCCGACTCAGCTACTGGCAAGATAGTGGTGCGATGCTTTATAAGCAGCTGGCATGTGTTTGTGAATAATGTGTTTTCAGCAAAACCCCATCAACGGAAGCCCTGAGAGGCAAGTGAGGGAAAAAAATCTAATTTCAAAATCTGATGCAAGTGTTTTCTCTCCTGTGTCTTTGTCTTTAGAACAGGTGGAGGGGAAAAAAAGCTTTCTATTAAAAATAAATAGTTTTAAGATAGGACCAAAGGCGTTCATGTTTTATTCTAGGGGAGTTTTGATTTCTCGATGCACTCTTAACACAAGCTTGTTGAATTTCTTTTGGCTAGAAATGGATTTGTGTTTCTAGTTACAGTTAATAAACCCAAACCCTCCTGAATCCAGCGGGTGTAGTCGGGCCCAATCGAGTTCAGGGAGAGAATCACATCTCTAAACTTTCCACTAAACCTCATTTGCAGTTGAACATTGAGATGGCATCCACTGAGGAAGACCGTGAGATAATGTTGAAAGTGCTGGGAAACTCTTAAGTAAATGGACATGACTTACTTGTCCCATGTGACCTCATTGTGAGAATGACTTTAATTAAAAGTAATCATAATGGAAAGCAATGATGGCCAAACTTACAAAATCAAATCCAAATTGTAATAAACAGGAATTATCTTTCGAGATTAATTTGAGTTTAAAGGTTTTCTTTTCATTCAAATCTTAATATGCGTAAACTTTTGAATGGTCCGATTTTAGAAAAGTCCAGACTTTAGAATTAAACAGAGGAGAAGATTTGGTGAACAGGTCCAGAAGTGGCAGCAGCTCTCACCAGCTGCTGAGCTAATAACAGCTTTTGTGAGGCTGTAGCTGCTGTCCATGGTGCTGAATCAGCCTCTTGCTCAGGATTATACTTGCATACTGACACACAATGAGAGGATAAGAGCAGGGCAGTGTGCTCAAGGTTTTTTTTTTTTTGTAACAGTAATGTGCTTCGCTTAAGAAAATGAATGTCATGATTCTTCGCTTATCGCCTTGACAGTAAGGTTTTTGTACATTTGAAGGAAAAATGTTCTTCATCCAAACACGATAGCTCATTAGCATAGCTAGTCGTCTCGTAATGTTCGAAGTTCGTTAATAATAATCAAGCATGTCTACATGTTCTACCCATGTTACTGGTAACATATTGTGAGGGATTAGGGGGTCTAACACCAGGACCCCATGATACCATATGAGGTACATGACGCTGTGTATTTCGTCCTCTCGATGCTTTTGCCACGAAGCAAGAGGATTTTTTAAATACATCTGTGAAGATGTGACATGTCCACACATGAAGCGTGCTGCCGTGATGCCTCCGCATGTGTGGCACAAAGCAAATAGAGGACGATCAAGGCCTGGGTTATGAGGCAGAGCTTCTATGAGCTCATTTTATACTGCGCTGTAAATATAGCGGTGGCAGGAGTGGCCATGGGCAGATGAGCTTCTGTAAAATAGCAGAATACCATTATTTCTTGCTTTGACAAAAGTGGCCATGTTTTATGAAGCCAGCTTGACTCATGATTATTTTCATGGTTGTGTAGCTGGGCATTGGGATGCGAGTGCAGCAGAATGCCGTAGATCACAGGCTGCCTGGACATTCTGTCGGCCTCTCTGCTTCTTTACTGTCATTCCAAGTACGAGATGTCTTCGTGCCTTGAAGGCTTTTTAGACAAATATGCGTCTGTCTGTGTCGGTGTTAGTGTTGGAATGTTAGTGTGGGATTGTCGATATAATCGTGGTGTAATGTTTAAGTGTGGCTTATTTTGTGCTACTGGCAGTGTTGTAGTCGGGACCTAAACCAACAACAAGTCACGACCGAAATAGTGATAGCTTCACATTTGCTCTTTTCGGAAATAAAATCCCAACTCTTCATGACTGAGACCGAGTTGACACTTCGTTTTAGCGCTGATATATTACATTCCTTTCCAATCCAATTGCCCAACTCAAGTATGGCGCTGGAGCTATGACTTGGTTAGCCTAGCTTAGCATAAAGATTCAAAGCGGTTGGAAACAGCTATGACTTTGTCCAAAGTGAAAAAGGGCTTTAGATCACAGATCAACACTTATCCTGATGATTTAATCTGTACACAAATGTCCTTTTAGGTGGGATTACATGTTGGGACTATTTGTTGCCGGTTATCAGCTGGGATCAGTGACTGTGCACTGATTTCCACAGGCTTTTTGTCGAAATTGAAGTTGCCAACATTTCTGCACAGACGTCTATGAAAAATGTTATTGTTGTATCTGGCAATGCACGTCATTGGGGTGCTGTAGTGACATCACCATCTAGCATCAATTAAAGGCCTGGAAGCAATGCACTCTGGTCCCCAGACAACCACGGCTAATTTATTGTTTTTAAATGGGGCGATTCTCCCATTTCCTCTGACTTGTTGTCAAGAAATGAATATATTGCTGTCCCTCCTCAGGTGCTTCCACGCCTAAAAATAGTAGATGCAGCCTCAGCTCACTTTTAGCAGCAACTAGGTATAATGACCTGGTGAACAATACAGAAAACAATATAATGAGCAAGAACTGATTGCAAACGTGTCACGGTCATTTGAAGCCTTACTGGAATGAGGAGAAGACTAATGGATTCCATTTAGTTTGCATATTAACTCAAGTTGTGATAACAATGCTGTTCTGCTTCTGTAGCTTTCTCCTTCCCCACAGCACCTTATTTACAGAGATCTAAACCCCCCAAAGTCTGTTTTGCTATTTACATTTGTATGTGTGTGTGTGTGTGTGTGTGTGTGTGTGTATATATATATATATATATATATATATATATATATATATATAAACAAGGTGCATTTAGCTAATTAGTTAGGTTAACAAGTGTTGCATATTTTTTCACTTTAGATCAGGCGGCAATCTCGGGTTCTGAAAAGGGAAGCCAAAACTGAAGTGCCTTGAGCCTGCATTCTCTCTACTGGCCATCAGGGGGCGATTCCTCTGGTTGTAAAAGACAAACAAGTGGGATTGTATAGAAGTCTATGAGAAAGTGACCCTACTTCTCTCTTGATTTATTACCTTAAACATTGTAAACATGAGTTTCTGGTTTAAATCTCTAGTTTCTAGTCTTCTTCAATCCAGCATGATGTTCATTTAATTAATTATGGTCCATTTAGAGTCAAAGCAGGGTATGCTTTAGGGCGGGGCTACCTTGTGATTGACAGGTCGCTACCAATGCAGTTAGCTACTAAGATGATTTTGACACTTCACAGCAGCTTCACACCAGAATCCAGATGGATCCAGATCCAGTAAGGGTGGTGCTCGGGTGCCTGTTTGCTAGACTGTTCTTTAACCCACTTTTACAGCTCTGTACTTCACACACAGACATTAGGTCGATATTGATCTTCCCATCTCATTCTCGGAAAAGAAAGTGAATTAGCTTGTTTCTCAGAATGTTGTGCTGTTCCCTAAAAGAAAACTTTGGTGTATATCTATTGTATTTCACTTACGTGTTGTTTTCACAGCAGCTCTGGCTGTCTGTCCTCCAACCAGCAGGAGGATCTGGGACTTTTCCTCCGCCAGTGATGCATGACTGTACACAGCATGCAGGCTGAGCCTCCGTCACTGGAATGACTCCTGATTCGGCTTCATTGACTTGATGTGTGGCTGCTCACGTTGACGTGATTTACTCGGGGCCCCCAGCTGATGCGCTCCACATTATTTGTCAACACAGCAGAGCATTACTTATCAGCGACTTCCTCATGCTTTATTAAACTTGCTGTCATAACACCCCATCGAGGACCGCAGAGGGAGTCCGCTCGTCCTCCCTCACCCCCGCCGGTGAAAAATAACTCTTTTAAGCTAAAACCTAATGTTGTTTATTTTTCATATTTACTCCATTTTTGCTCACAGGATGTGACACACTACCGTGTGCAGAGCCTGGAGGAAGTCAGATCAAACTTTAAAGGATGGAGCTGCTTGCCTGCAGCCGGCTGATGTGTTGGAGGAGACGGCGTTACTTAGGAGGTGTGTTTGCGTCGGGGCATCTATCGGCTTTGGCCCGCTCACTCGTCACCATTTATCTTTCCCGTTGATGTCCGTTTACAGAGCTTCGCGCCTGATGATTTCAGCCATCTAAAGTTATCACCGCCTCGCCAGCGTGTGCAGTTATGCCAAATGGGCCCGGTGCCTGCCAAAAGGACCACAGCTTCCCCTGCCACTTCTTATCAGTAAGCGTTGCCGTCAACCCGGAGCAGCTTGGTTATTTTAGGGCAAACCTCTCCTCCTGTGCCCCCCCCCCCCTCCCACCCCAGCGTCTCCTGCAGGGCTGCTGTCATCTTTATGGATGTCACTGGCTGCAGGGGGACATGGCCATGCTCGCCTTGGCCCGGAAGTCCTCTGGAAGGGGGGCACGGTGCCAGGGCCAAATTATCTGAAACAAAGAGAGTCTGTTGTTCCTTAAAGGAGTCATCACCTGGTTTTATACGTATCCAGCCCCCCTTGGATCGCTTTGGATCAATTCGTAAAACTTATTAGAAAAAAAAAAAAAAAATTTAATCAAACATTGAGCTTGTTCTGACCCTTTTTCGTACCGCGATTTTATCACGCGAGATTACGCGCGAGGTTTTGACTGGTCCGGATGTGCATTGTATAATATGTAATGAGGCGCGCGTTGATTCGCCGCAGGAAGGACAGAGCCGGGGGGGCTTGCCTGCATGCAGACTCCAAAACATAATGGCGGCGCTTCGGCGATTTCAGGTAGCGGACGGGGCGGGGTTGGGTGGTGAAAGAGGGGTGGGCTTATGCAAGTAGCCGCCACGGTGACGTCACCGAAGGCGCAGAATCAAAATCTCGTGCTTTAGGAATGCACACCCTTGTGTGCTATTCCTGTTCGGAAAAAGAGCAGAAGCGAAAAAACGGCGCCACTTTCAAACTCCAGCCTTTCAGGCAAGTTTCAACTGAGGTCAAACACAGATATGCATGTTTTAACAAGAGAAATTGCGATTTCCAGGTGATGACTCCTTTAACGGCAGCTCGGCAAAGTCACCCTGTCTCTTGAGACTCTC
Organism: Eutrigla gurnardus; assembly: GCF_963514095.1. NCBI lineage: Eukaryota > Metazoa > Chordata > Actinopteri > Perciformes > Triglidae > Eutrigla > Eutrigla gurnardus. The sequence continues at coordinate 16,008,290 of NC_139927.1, forward strand.
TGGGGCCGCGGTTCCACTTGTCATTTCAATGTGACTTTTGTTATCGGATGCGCCGGATCAGAACTCTGCTGTGTCCAAATGTGTGTCCACACTCGACACTCCACTGTGACCCGCCTGACCGGATAGTGAATGGATAGATTTCATGGTCTGAGGAGCGGCTGCAAAACAGATGTGCACGTTTCCATTCCTGTGAATTCTTCACAATAAAAGCCCCCTGTTATTTTTGCTGTTTGCTCTTCCTCTCTGCAGCATTGGATTGCTCCCATGATTTCTTATCGGGAAAATGAGATCCTCACTTAGATCCAGGCCACCTCAGCATGTGGTGTGGCCAATCGGTTCCAAATGTGAGCTTCCAGTTCCAGTCTCAGAGCATATAGACCTGACTAGGAAGGGGACTATATGTATGTTTCACGTCAGGAAATTGTGATTCACAATATTATCCTGATAATCATCAAAATGTGCTTACAACTCTTAATATGGTACTAAAACATACTGGAATCACTAACATTTTGTTAACATTTTTTTTATTGTGTCACAGATAGGATGCTTTTTTTAGTGAACATCCTTTTCCATTAAAAACAATCAAATAAATGAGATGATCTTAAATCATCAGGTCCCTCCACGTCACTGAGGTCCAGGCCACCTCAGCATGTGGTCCGACCAATCGGTTCAAGATCTGATCTCAGAGTGTCTGGACTTAAAGCATCTGGTGTGATCAAATGACAAAAGTTGCATTGAAAAGACAAGTGTAACTACTTCAAAGCACAGCGGGGCTGATAGATATCCTCCACAGCACGTGTTGGTTGTTTTCCTGCTGGAACGTGCCTCCTCTGCAGTGCCGCGATGCAACACCTGGACGTATTACGACAGATGTGATCTGTTCCTAATGCTTTTACACGCCGACAAAGGAGATAATCTCAGCGCCACCTGAGTGTGGCATGATGTTGCACCATCTCAGCTGGGATGATCAAAGAGTAGAAAAACAAGCTAATTGGCACTCCCCAGAGACTCCGAGCTGGAGGATAGATCCAGCCTGTCGAAAAACACTAAAAATATTCTCTTTGAAATCGCGCTCTGCAAAACTTTGCAACGCTGTACAGTATGTCATTTAAACAGGCAATTCAAAAATGAAACCAGACAGAGGATTCAAAAAAACACTCTCTGAACTCCGTCTGAGTCTTCACTAAACTGAAAAAATGTTGCCAGCATTACAGAAATAAAGTTGCACTCAGCAACATTTCTGTACATAAAAATGCAGCCGTCTTGTTCGCTGCAAAGTAGAATTATGGCCCGCCTCCCGTAGATTCGTCCTGTGTGCTTCAAACTTTGTGTCCGATATAGACACTCACCGGCCCACAGGAACTGCTGCATCTAAGCTAATTGGACCATTACAATAGTACTGACCAGTTTCCCAACTGTTGTGTCGCTTCTTTTCACTACATTGGCGTTTTTTAAGACGATGTTCAAACCGTTGACATTTGCTTGACTCAAGTCGTACGCATTCCCAGATTCTCCTGCTGTTCTGCTGGGGCCCCTGTTAAAGGGCCAGTGTTTAGGTTTTGGTGGCAAGTTTTGTGGTTGCAGAGTGCAACCAACTGCATATGCCGCTACTCACTCACAAATGTGAGCCGCTGAGTAAAAAAACGTAGTCGCTTTGTTTCAGTTCTTCCGTTTCAAGTCATTATGCTGTACTTACATCTGCTAATAGGTCCCCCAAAATGATAATCTGTATCTTTTAAGCCTCTCTTCTCTCTAATAGGTACAGTATTCCTGCGCTAGAATATGAAACTGCCCCAGGTTTTCTGGGTAATTGGACTAAGCACATTCATTTAAGAATATGCACCACGTAAGCATAATTTTAGAAATAATGAAGGTCCTAAAACTAGATTGAGGCAGTGGGCTCCGAGATAAAGTAGGTCCCAGCTGAAGGCCTAATAAAGTGCATATTCCAATAAAAAATGTACAACAAACTCCCACACAGTACAGCTAAGGATATTGTCTTTAATATTTGCAGTGTCTTCTGATTAATGTGAACCAGTGGCGTTGTGTCACCTAACCTTGGTTTCACACGGGACACGGATGCTGGTGCCCTTGCTAAAGGTCCTGTGTTTGTTTGACCACCCTTGCTTCTAACTGTTAGCAGACTTTCTCGCTCTTTATGCCCGGTTGCTCTGAGGGTCTAATGATGACGTGGAGGGGCTTCACAGGGGGCCTCGGAGGGATCGGTATTTGAGGGTATGAGAGTGAGACCAGGCTGCAGCAAGAAATTCAGTGAACTCTCCTGTGTTAAAAACAAAGACGGCAGCAGATGTGCTGAGGTTTCCTGTCATCACAGAGATTAAATGTTCTAATATCAAACACCGGAAGGTTTGACACTATCACTATTCTTCCCTCAACTACATCCCGTCTCCATCGCAGTTCATTTACCCTTATTTAATGTCTGGTCTCTGGCAGGGAAATTGGTTCAGTGGATGATTTGATTGCTGATTAATTATGAACTTGATTATTCATACTTTTAACTGGAAACATGGTTAGATCAAAGCAACATGATGGCAGTTCTGAGTGAGCCCTCACTAAATTTAACTTCACGAAGGAGGTCAGAGCACATGAGATTTCACACATCAAACAATGGACTCTAGTAAATCCTTTTTGACTCTTAACAATGTGCACAAAATGCATGTGATTATCTGTAAGCGTCCCAATATGCCTCAGGTTGTAGAAAGCAATTTTGCCACATCTGTTGATTCCTATGTTCCTATGCAAACAATGCCTTCTGGCTATGAATCCTAAAACTATAAATATTTAACTGCGTGTTTTGGCTGATATCTAGAAAAACTATTGATAAGCCAACTTATACAACCAACATATCATAGACTATATAAGAAGTGGACATGGTCTCCACAGTTGTAGTAGTGGCCTACAGTTTTGAAGCATCCAGTTTGGCATTTTGGCCGTCGCCATGCATTGTTTGCTTACAATTTCTGGTTAGTGCTCACATTTTTCTGCACCTCTCACTGCCGCGTGGAAATGCGAGTTCCAGCAGTGAAATGTGTTTATACAGGCGTATAGGGCAAGTGCCTCTCCTGTCACAACAGACCGGCTGAACCAAAGTTTAAAACAAATGCTAGAAAATCACTTAAGTTGCCACTCATTTATCTTCTGTGTGAGCAAAACAGACAAAACACAAACGATCCCACTGGCCTCTTGGTTCTAATGAGCTTAAATCGGTCTATATGTCAGGGAACAAGAGCAGCTGCTGAGCCTGGCAGGCCGCTGTCCTACTAGTTGACTGGCACATACAGTCTGCCACAGGAGTCGGGCAATTACGTGGGCAGGCAAACTCCCTTATCTCTAATGAACACTTGCAGTTGCTTTGAGAGCTTTTACATCTGTCCTGGCGGGGGCGGCGTTTCTTACCGCCATGCAGACTCCTCACATGTGGCCCAGCAATGTGTGTCTTTTTTTAGAGGCCGTGGGCAAACGGTGGATCATTACTGCAAAGGAGAAAACAAAGTTCGGTCACCGAGCTGTTCTGTAAATGACCATTTAGAATTGTTTGAAGTCAGCCCAGCCACTCTCCTCAACAGCAACACTTTTATTGGATCACCCTGTGTCAAAGATACAAGCTTTATTGTTTTTGTTCCCCGGAGACGACATCTGCAAACACATACTGTCAACACAATCATAATTTCAGACAAGAGCAACATTAACATACATTTATAGTTTCAACTCATGGAAGTAAAAGCTCTGTTTTGGTCTCCACCACCAACCACAAGATATCTGACTCTAAATGCAAAAAAGGCTCGCTAGTTGGCGCTAGGGTTGCAAAGGGGTGGAAAATTCCCGGTAAATTTCCGGAAAGTTTCCGGTAAATTTCCACGGGAACTTAAGCTTGGGAATTTTGGAAATATTCCATATTTGGAAACTCTCCATGGGAATAATGGGAATTATGGGAATTAATGGGAATTTAGGGGAACCAACTGGGAATATATTATATCCAAGCATAAATATGAACAGAAGTCATAAGAAAACATCCATACAAAATGTTTTCAACAGATATTTCAACAGATTTATTTGAAAGTAGAACAGAACATGTTTTAATTAGTTGTTTCATGGGTGAAGTCAAAAACAGGAATGTTAGGTTCAATACTCCCAACTCCACTCATTCAAAAATGGAATGGAATGTTCCCGTTCATGTCTATGTAAGAAGCCGTGCAATGCCGTCGCGGAGCAGCGAATTTCGAGAGACGGAGCGCCGCCGCCGCAAGCTTGCGAAAATCTTTTAAACTGACCGATGTCGATCTAAATTAAAGACAGATTCAGCAACTGCATAGCTTATTTCTTTCCTAAAATGTTTTCAGAAACACATTTTAGTGAACTATTTTTGTAAAATAAGAGGGAGGTGGGAGGCTGCGAGGGGAGAACGATACGAGCTCGGAGGAGCACAGAGCACAGAGGGGAGGGGTGCATGTGTGTGTGTGTGTGTGTGTGTGTGGGGGGGGGGGGGCTTTTTTCAAACCTTTCAAATCGTAGACTAGAGCTTTAATAAAATAAATATATTTCCCCATAATAGCATCAAAACTTACTTCACTTTGTTTAGTCCAGAAGCTCAAATGTGTGCCTTCAATAGTCTTTGTGCTTCAGGCTCAAAAGTGTGGTCCAGTCTTCTAGTGATCTTCTGTACATGTGATGGAGGCATGCACAGAGCCAGTAGGGGGTGTGGTCTCAATAGCAGTGCACTAAGCAGTGTGCTCTGTGCATGTGGTTTAGAAATGGCATGGATATTAAAGTGTATTTGAATGGCATCTGTTTGTTTTAGTCAAGATTATGCTACAAAATAACTTTCCTCAGCTATATTTAAGTCCCCTTTGAAGAGCCAACCATCAATTTTAAAAATTCCCAGTTTATTCCCGTATATTCCCATAAATTCCCATTAATTCCCATTAATTCCCATGGAAAGTTTCCACTTTTGAAAATTCCCGGAATTTTGCAACCCTAGTTGGCGCACATGTTCTTTCAGGCCGAGCGTCCATTCCACATCACTTTATTTCAAGTCAAACTCCACAGGTCACGACTGGTACTGCACATGTGCAACTCTCAGAGATGAGAGGGTGAGACGGTGGAGATCCATTATAGATTTTGTACAGATTCACCAATACCCGATCCAGCGCTTTTGGCTGCATCAGAGAAATTTCATACATAAGAAACGATCATAGAAAATATGTTCTCTCTTAATTTGGGTGAACTGATCTTTTCAAAAGGACAAACCATTAATTAACACATTTTCACAGTACAATCAGTCCCGTCGCTCTTATCTGATGCATGGAGGTATTGATTCCTAACAACCACGTCTGTGTTAATTTAGTCCGCCAAACACGGATTAAGCCACTCGTTGCTAACACAGTTGCTAACACAGTTGCTAACGCAGACGCTAACGCAGTCGCTAATGATGCTTCTTCACCCGACAACCCTCGAGCCCTATCAGCACATGGGACACTCCAGACAGGACGCTCAACAAAACAAACGGGAAGAAAAGAGGAAAAAAACAAATTTGCATAACCCGGCTTTGACTGGTCGCATCCATGTGCTTTCTAATTGCATCAGCTAAGATCATTAGCCTGAACCAGTGTGGAAGCCTGACACAGCGCTATGGAAGGGTAGAGGATGATTATATGGCAGGGCTATCTCTGGCACACACACACGCCGCCGCTGCACTGTCACAGGACGAGCTGTTGCCAGTCAGCAGAGGAGCGTGGGGCTGGCGTTTATTCTCCCTGAAGGCGGCGCAGGCTGACGGCTGGTGACAGGGCAGCGCAGCGTGATTGACTGCGCGGCCCGTTGGAAATTATCACTGGGGGCTGCGGAATAAAGCAGAAAAAGCCCTGCGCTATCACATGTCACCCCCCCTGCGCGGAGGAATACGTGTCACCAGAGTCTGACGAACCGTCTGGGCAAATGCAGCGTTGCGAGTCGGAGATAGCGAGGGATTACATTTTTCATTAAAGCTGTACGAGGCGGCGTGGAATGTTGGCGAGCTCTGCACATCACGAGGTCCCATTATGTGGTGTGATGATGTCAGTCGACTTCACATGCTCACTTTTACGATGCCGGCAAGACGGCAAAAGGACAAGACGTGAAAGGTCAGACTTTGGTCAGTTGTGCTTTCGGTGAGAAGAACGCTCACTGGCTGCTTTTTTTTTCTTTTTAAAGACTGTTTCACTTTTTCAATTTGCCACTGATCCCACGTTGCTGATCGGAATGGAAACGGAAAAGCAAGTCCTGGATATCTGCTGGTTTTCTGGGAACCCCATAAATATTGGTCCCCAGAGGCTAGATCGATCGATTAGATGGCCTATGGATCGACATGGTCTGCGCTATAATTCATTTTTTGATCCAGTAGGGCAAAATAGCAGTTGCTGCTTCTCAATTGCAACCTGACTTGTGATTTTAAGTTAATTCTTTAAGCCTATAGGTTGAACTATTAGCTTTGTTTTTTCTCACTGTGGATTTAAATTAATCAAAATCAAATCTGGATCAAAGACTAATAAAAACTGTCTTTATTTTATCGCACATCTTAGCCCATGTAATTCCATTTGAACTTTTGTGCCATCATGAAATGGCCAAAGGCTCTTGACCTTCAAAGAGAACGGCCCCTTGACGTGACTGTTCACTGAATACATAAATAAGTTCCTGCACCTTTGTTATATGGTACAGCGTCGTCGGCGTTCGCCAGCACATGAAAGTCCTGCAGGAGCAACATTCGGCTTGGTGTTTAACAGCAGCTCATAATTTCTGCTCCATAAATTAGATCGGAAAAAGAGTTGGCAAACACACCTGATAGGAACAGCTTGTAAAAAAAACCATTCCATCCATTCACCTTAGTTACAGGGCATTTAAAAAACTCCTCGCTGATTGAACTTGCAGCCTTTTTAACAGCGCTGCTAAATGAAAATAATGTTGACATTAAGTATATGTCGATGCAGCAGCCGCTGATATTTTTCAGGATTTTCAGTGTCTCCCGAACCTTTTCCAGCCAACATCCAAATTAAAATGGATTGCATTCGCTGGTCCATACGAAAGACGACTGTGAGCTCATGAGGGATCAGTAAACCTCGCCGGGAGCAAATCAATCTTAAAGTTCAGCCTTTTAACTCTTTATGAGAGGCGCCAAGTGATTGGCTGTCCCCGGTTATGAGTCGTGGACCAGTCTGCTTGGAGACTGACCATCTTTAAAAGGCCTTCACAGGGGGGACTGGGTCACACCCCCATTTCAGCTGGACGGGCCCCAGGACTCTTTCTTGTTGGCTGGCGGCGGCGGCGAGCTGGACCGGGCTTCGCCTTGCTTGAAGGCTGTCACTTTTACAGCTGACCTTGAGCAGAGATCCTCGCGGTAATTTATGGCAAATAATGTTCTAAGGAGTCCCATTTCCAAGATTCACTGTCACTTTGCACTCAACCATCACTCTGGCTCAAAAGACAATCTGCACTCCTGACAGGGTAGTCCCATAAAAAATATTGCCAGCCACCTCGGTGTCCTATCCAATTATGTGAAGAGGGAATTAATACTTTAAAAAGCTGCTAGTTTTTTTCTTTTTTTCAACAGTTATTGCAATTTATGCTACCTGTTTCACAGCCACACGACGACTGACTGACTGGAGGCATCATTACTTTCTGTGTGGGCGCCAAGATGGCAGTTAACTGATGAAATAGTTACTGAATATTCAAATCTTTCTCCGACCTGAGTCGTACTGCGACGGCGTGGGGAGCTGCAAGAAAAATGTGTTATAATCGTGTCTCAGCTGAGCTTTCAGTCGCTGGCGTTTGTTAAAGTACACAAGCGCCTGGCGTTTTGGGGTTAGAGGTGTTGCTGAAATGCCAAACTGCTGTGCTGAGGGGGAACCAAAGGGGAAGATATTGACTTACCATTTTAATTCATAGTGTTTACAAGAAGTGGTCATAGCCATCGTGACATCACCCATTAGCTACGGTTTTGAAGCCTTGATTTTGGCATTCCACGTGTGGGAAAATCACATTTTAGGCCACCAAAATGTAACAATTATCTTTCATGACTTGAGAACACACTGACAGGTGGAAGACAAAAACACAGACAGCACAAAGCCATGGCGGCAACCTGTCAATCACAATGTAGCCCTGCCCCTTAATCATCCCCTGCTTTATCATCGACTTGACTCTACATGGACCATCATTTAGTAAATGAACATCATGCAGGATTGCAGAAGACTTGGATTGATGTAGTACAGATTACAGTGGCGAAAGGGGAGCTTAGCCTGAAGTCAAAGCTCTTAGATCTACCTTCCGACTGTCACCTGTAGCCGTGGGCTATGAAGCGTTCTGCTCTTTGGTATTCAAGGAGTCAGTTGAGGTGATTCGGCCACATCTCTTTTGGAAGTTTTACGTAGCATGTTCCTGCAGTGGACGAAGCTGCAGTTTCAGGACCTCCAGGTTTCTGCAAAGCCTACAATCTTCAGTGTAAATTCTTGTTTAATTCATTCTTTTTCATAATTAAACTGCTGACTGCATGTTTACCCCATAGCACATAGTATCAGTCAGTTAAACCTCAATAACAATAAATAATGTTATTTCTGTTGTTTTTTTTCATCTCTGTCATTGAGACATTCAGCAGTTCTGTCGTCCTAAACAAACAGGTAGGAGTTTTTTAATAATAGTCTAACATTACTTATTTGTAACCAAACTATGATGTTTTCTTTATTAAACCTAACAAAGCATTTTTGTTCCATAAATCTAAATTGTTTCCGTGGCATCAGCAGCAGCACACACTTTAATACATTATTGTGTTCAGAGGCTGTGACAGAACATTATTTGAGATGGCGTTGCAGCGACAGAAAGTTGTTTTTGGGTGGAACAAAACTGTGGAACGATCCCTTAAATGTGGTGCTGACACTGCTGCAGCCTCCTCTAAAGCAAGAAGCCACCACGACCCGGCAAACAAGGGGATGGATGGGTGGATCTTCTGATCAGCTGTTGACTAGTAAGGGCCATTTCGGTCAGGGGAATGCACTGGAACCACTGGGCCAGTGCAAGAAGTGGGAGCATTGTGACCGACTGCAATGGCAAAGAGAGCGGAAACTAGGGGTGTGAATCTTTGGCTTCACTTTGATTCGATTAACGATACAGTAGTTGGCGATTCGATTCAAGGACAATTTTTTTTTTTTTTGTAACGATTCGATTCTGTAAACCACGATTCGATTTAGTAACTTGTAACCAAAATTCTATATCCATTAAATAAACATGCAATAATGCAAGTGAGACTATCTGTATTCTTCTCAAAGGGGAAAAATAACATATGTATTCTATAAAAAAGTAAACCTGCATAATATTTTATGCTGAATACAAAAATGTAATTAAACATTGCTCAGTTATTTTGAACATTATTCAATAGACTACATGCTGGCAGGGGAAAGTGCGTCTTAAACGTATTAAAACATTAATCATAAGTAAGAATCACGATTAATCCGATTAAATGCATTTATATTGATTATTGGTGAAGCCAAAACGATTCATTCTATTTATTTATTTTAGCAGATCGATTTAGTAGAATCTATAGGGCTGACAATCGATTCATCGATTAATCGAATGAATCGTTACACCTCTAGCGGAAACACATCCCTTGTTTGTAATTTACTTCCTGTCTACAGGCGAACGCCAGTGTGTCGTTTCAAAAGTTTGACTAATTTAAACCTTTTTCTCACCTCGGTCTCAGTATTAGATTTATGTGCTTTATAACAAAGCAAGCTGTGAAGTTGTCATGTGGATTTGTTTATTCTGGTTTGAAGAGAATGGGCTGCTGATGTATTTCTCGTAGTAGGAGACCGGGGATGATAGTAACACCTTTTGTTTGAGCAAGTGTAAGCACTGTTGGTGCTCGAGATCTCAAATTTTGACATGTGGTACCCATATTTGTCTGCTGTGAATGACATACACTTGGACTTCTACTACACCATCACAGATTATGTAAATTAATGTCAAACACAAAGAGGTATGTTGTTACAACCTACCCCAATACCGGGGTGAATTGTAACACTACTTGAGGATGGATGTAACAATTAAATTATTATACTTAAAAAAAGATCTACACTTAAAATGTATGCAAGAACTTTAATGAATAATAATTTTCTTCTTTTGCCCCTGATAGTTGATTTTCTTTTTTGCACTGCTTCTCTTCTTTTCTTCCTCTTCCCGTGCCTGTTTTACTGGTGTGTCTGTGAGGACTTCTTTCTTTTGCCAGCAGGATTCTTCCTGGCTCCTGCTTTAGGAAATGGACGGACAGCAGATGGACTGAAGCCTTGAGCTTTCAGGTTAGCTGAGGTTGAAGCTTCAGCTGCCAGGGTAGATGAGGTGGAGGTGTGGCCTGGTTGGGCTGAGGTGGAGGCATGGCCTGGTTGGGCTGAGGCTTGGTCTGGTTGAGCTGAGGTGGTGGTGTGGCCTGGTTGGGCTGAGGCTTGGTCTGGTTGGGCTGAGGTAGAGGCGTGGCCTGGTTGGGCTGAGGTAGGGGCGTGGCCTGATTGGGCTGAGGCTTGGTCTGGTTGAGCTGAGGTGGTGGCGTGGCCTGGTTGGGCTGAGGCTTGGCCTGGTTGGGCTGAGGTAGAGGCGTGGCCTGGTTGTTGAGCTGAGGTGGCAGGAAAAGCAGACGGATCAGGGCGGTCTGTGACCTGTGAAGGTGCGTAGTCACAGTCTTGGAAGATGTCTAGATTAAAAGGCCAGATTCCTATACATCTAAATCCAGCTTGTATGTTGCTTGGAGTTGCAGTGAGAGGGAATGCAGTATTGACCAGACTTGGGATGTTGTAGATGCTCATTGTTTTAGCAGGATTCCTTCTCATCCATGCGTCACTGGCAGTGTTGATCATTTTTTTAAATGGACCATACACGCTACGATCCAGGGGTTGTAGTTTATGACTACAGTGCGGTGGAAATGTAAGAAGGATAATGCCATTTTCTTTGGAGTAGTTGACTGCCTGCACTGAGATATGTGAGCTGTGGTTGTCTAACAACAGTAACACCTTCCTTTGAGGAGTGACTTTTGTATGCTTCACGAAGTGTTTCAAAAAGACAAGAAACTCTTCTTCCTGCATCCATCCTGAGGCATGGCCACACCCAACACTACCTGGTGGTCCACCAGCTAGGAAGTGCTCGTTGTACCTTTTACGTGGGAAGACAAAGGCTGGAGGAATGGCATTTCCCAACGCATTCACAGCACAGGCTACTGACACCAGAACACCTCTTTCTCCTGACGTCATGGCCCCGAGTTGCTTGACACCACGGTGTGCAATAACACGGTCAGGAGCCTGGACCGTTGTGACACCTGTCCCATCTACATTCCAAATATCATTTCCATCCAACCCGTGTTTCTCCATGACATCTCCAAGCTTCTTGAAGAATCTCTCCACATTTGTGCGATTAAAGCTTGTGGCCCGAGACAAGCTGGTTGGCTCTGCGCTTCTGATGGCCAGATTGGTTTGACGTTTCATGAAGCTTGAAAACCAGTCTGGTCCTGCCATGGAGTTCTCATCCCAGGAGTGGGGGTGCTTACAGTTGTATTGAACTGCCAACTGGTAGGCAAACTTCCTGACCTAAGACACACATCAGAAATACACGTTATCAACTATTTATTTGTTATTATTTATTACTATTGCTCTTTTGTGAATCATATTGCAAAGTGTAAGCACTTAAACATCTTGTTACCTCTCGAGGGTTTAAGCCATAGTACAGGTCAGCTGCTTCCTTTAAGTACTCAGCCACAAGTTCCTCCTGTTCCTCACTGAAGACCTTCTGGCTGCTACGGTAGCCTACATGGGGTATCTCACTGTTACCCTCTTTTCTTAGCTTCTCTGCAGCTTTACAATATCTGTATAAGGTAACATGGCAGATTTTGTGGGCCTTGGCGACTCGTCTCACAGATGTTCCCTGGATGACTTCAGCTGCTGCCTTCTGGAGAACTTCTGCAGGGACACCCCTGTCTGTTTTACGCTTCCACTGCCTAGGCATGCTGTAAACAGGAGACCAGTACAAAATGTCAACATATGGGGAAGGTTGTAACACTTTAACAGTTACAACCATCCCCATGCCAGGCAGCCATTAATAGCTAACCATTTTTAGCATTTAGCTTCAAAGCTAGCACTAATGCAACACGTCAAATTAAACTAGAGAAACTACTACTTGAGCTTATGTAAGTGAAACAACTGTATCAACAACACAATGGACACTATTCAAAAAATAGTTGTGATGGAAATTTTTACTTTCTTACCTGGAAAAATAGTTTTTTGGCTCCAGAACAGACAGTTTTCAACTCAGATACATGAGGCTTCACCAGTGAGGTCAATTTGTCAGTGGGCATGGACTGTATTGATGACATCACCACAGCTCGTTTCTGATTGGTCAAACTGAGAGTGTTACAACTATCCCTTTGTTACAACCATCCCCGGTCTCCCCTACCTCAAACGAAGCTAGTGAGAGTGGAGCTCAGTCACCATGTTGAGAATACGTAGATGTCCTTTGTATGGACTTCTAAAGGAAGAGGAGTCAAAGAACAAGCAGCTCATATTCATTTTCTTCAATCAATCGCAACAGAGTGGACTAGCTGACCAATCAGAGCATACAGGGCTTTTTGGGAGGGAGGGGCAGGAAGTCAAACTGAGAGTTTCAGAGAGGGGCTGAGAAGAGAAGCTGCAGCACAGCCTGATGGGAAAATGAAGTGATCGTTTTATCAGCAAACCATGTAAACTTGTTCTAGTAGCAACCTTAAATACAAGTATGCACCAGAAAAGGACCATATTTTGTCCTTATTAAGCAACTCCAATGTCCCAATCCCAGGTTGTTGCGTATGTGGGATCATACACACGTACATCAAGACTCCTCTGAGGCGTCCTTTTCTATAGCTGGTTTCAATAGTTTGTGTTATTTTCCTCTACTTAACCTCATTTTGTCAAGTTATGTTTGTGACAGTCGACGGCCAGCTTGATGAGCTGTCTGCCATCAAATAGCATCTAGCATTTGGCTCATCCTCTGCCCCCCCTGATAGAAACACTGTTAGCTCAGTCAGTATGATAGCCTTGTGTTAGCACTGTTAACGCCAGCTCAGACTTCGCGAAAGCTGCCGAGAGGCTATCCAAATGCTCCCAATCTCTTATTATGGACTTTTAATATAAAAATACGTATTAAAGCAGCTTTAAAGAATGTGGACAACTGCACAGGTGTATAGATGAGATCAAAATGAAGGTCAATGAGTTATCCCAGCAAGGAAAAATATCATTTACATCAACTACTAACAAAAATGTATTATTATTTCTCAGAGAAAATGTTTGACCTCACACTCTTGATGCAGACCTTTTAGAATTGAGAGTCTGAAGAGTGAAAATCCGATAACTTTCTCTGTGGAGTAAAAGGGTGTTTGAAATCACGAGTTAGCTAACTAACACGTTTGACCTTCCTCATCATCATTTCATCATGTCATCCAACTGTCTCTCCCTTTATCACCCCAAACTTCCTGCTCTCACATTAACATCCGACCGTGCTTGCTAAGTCGTGATCGATCTCGCCTGGCGTCGCCGTCTTAAGCGATCCTGTCCGTCGCCCGGATATCAAGCCTTGCGTGCGGCGCCACGCAGCCCAGTCTTTGATGAAACCAGCAAGTTTCACCCATTAATAATTACAATCAGGCACACAAGGACATCTGTTTCCCGGGGCTGTATCAGCGCTTACACAGTAACCTGATGCAAGAGGGCTAAAAGTGGACTTGTGGTGACACTGCAGTTTTTCACAACACCACCCTCTCTTCTCTCTTCTCTCTCTCTCTCTCTCTCTCTCTCTCTCTCTCTCTCTCTCTCTGAGTGGCTGTCTTGGCCTGATGCCAAGTTATGTTATAAACGAACACATTCGCAGCTCTGGTTTGGCTCCCGTGGCCTGATAAAGACAGGTTGAAGAAGAGCGAGATCCCCACAGCTGTGGAGGTGGGATAAGCGCTAGTGGACACGAAAGCTATTTGTCATTGTTAATTATTTGACTGCTGCAGCCAAAAGACATCCAAACTAATTAACAAACACCAGTAGAGTGCAGCAGGGGACACATCGTGGACGTGGGATTGTTTGCGGGAGTTCTCGAGAGTTTGAATGACTTTTCTAAAGTAAACTTTCAGGTTCTCTCGGAACTGATTTTGCCCTCTCATACTCCTGTTGTTGTCGTTTTGTTTCACTTGGAATACAGATAAGTTTGTATTTATTTGTATCTCTCTGAACAGTATAACCTCATATATGACACAATTACAGGGTACAAAAGAGGACCAAAATGCAATCTCTTGTTTGTTAAAGATTCTTTTAATCCTGATGTTCTATCGTCCCTCAGACATTGGCATCAAATATTTTGGCATTTTGCGACATCCCTGTTTCTGTCAGGTCTCGTCTCACAAGCATTCATGAAGGTGCTCCTGTTCACAAACAAAACATGTAGCCTTAAGAAGAGAGCTAGAGAAGGAGGCTCAAATCTGGTCTCTTTAACAACTCTGTTCATCTGGGCAAATCTGTCAAGTCACAGTGTTAATGTCCAAAATAACACTTTGTGAACTGAACTAACAGTTTAAAATATTAATATTATGATGCCGTGTTGTATCATGTGACACCATTAGACTGAAACGAGCTAATACCGTCAGTCATTTATTCTACATCCACAATGTTGTCATTTCAAGACATTATCATTAAGTACTTCTGGGCTTTTTGTCTTGCCAGAGATGCTTCTACTTCCAGGCTCATTATCTGTTCCTGGACAAACTACCCAGAAGAGCATTTTCTGCTCATTATCAGTATTTGGTTTCAGAAGAACAAACTGCTACAGGGACTACGTGGATTCTCAACCAGTAAACACAGTCATCCAGTGGGAAAAAAACAACAAACAATCAACAAATTTAACAAACATGGTAATTCATGTAGAAGTTTCTGCTATTTTAATGCGAATGCAAACCACATTCTCGGGATAGTTTCTCCAACACTTAATCTGATTACATGTACTAAAAGTGTTATATTTTCTCCAGCGGGAGCCTTATTTTTTTTTTTTTAATAATGCAAGATCCTTATCGGCCCATGAAACAATAGCTTCCATTAAACGACTCTTCTAAAGGAAGTGCCTTTGTGCAGCTGGGGAACGTGCTCCGCAAACTAATCTCGCTAATGCCACTTATAGTAATAGCAGGCAGGCACATTTTAGTTTTATATGGTAAAAAGTAGGCATGTTGTTTCACAAGCGTGAGGGTAGAAGGAGGAGTGGCCTCTCAGTTTCCATAGTGACGTTAAAGTTCGGCCAACGGAAAGAAGAATCTTCAGGAACACAACTCAGACTGACGGATGAAGACGGGAGGTGCCGTTTTTATCACTTACAGGACCATTTCAGCAAAACATAGGGATTATTTTTGTTGTTTTGGCCATTAACCAAGTTAATACTTATTCAAACTACAAAACAAAATAGGGAGTTACTCATTGCCACCCATATTAGCATGTTAGCATTAGCATAGCAGCAGATTATTCTCAGGAGACATTTTAACTAGAGATGCACCGATCCATCGGCGGCCAATAAAAACATGTCGATATATTGATATCAGAATTTTTCTTTTTACTCCATATTAACGGAATCTTCGCCAAAAATATAAAATCTAGTGAATTTTAATTTCTTTTGCTTAAAATGAACTGTGCATTAATAAAATAATTCATGCCGATTGTTGTAATTGCACTACAGAGGCTCAGAATTGACAAAAACAAATAAACAACATTGTTTTTTTCTGGGTTAGGGCATTAAATGGATTACATTAAGAATCATTTGCATCCACATCCAATTTCACACACAGCATAAATTTATTTTTCCATTTGTTTTTGAGAAATGTATGATACAAAACAAGTTTAGTTTCAGAATCATCCCACAAATGTTGACGTTTTTTCACATCCTTTTTATCTTCAAATGAGTTTGACTAACCGCTGGGTTTGTTTAGAAATGTCTGTGTACAACAACACCATGAAGAATGGAAGCGATGGCCAAAAATAAAACCAAGTTCAAGCTTCCCTGTGGAAGGAAGCAAGTGTTTGAGTTAAAAAGAGAGAGACCCAGAAATGAAGACTGCAGTGAAAAAAAAAACTTCCACTCCCATTGTGTGGCAGCGACAGGAAGTCCTGCTGTCTCCCAGTTGTTTCACCAAGAACAACGCTGCTGTTAATAATTAGAAAGGTGTACGACACCGATTCACCAGCAGAACAATCTGTTGCGCACAGAGCTGTCTCATTTTAATCATTTAATTTAATTTTCTCTCCTTGTGCGTATTTGCATAAAGTAAATGAATATTTGCTCGGCGAGGCTTGGCAAACGCGTCGCCGCCGCTGTCGCCGCAGGGTGTAAGCGCGGCCATGTTTGGCAGAGTGTGTTGTCCTACAGGAGCCATAATATCCACACAGCAGCAGTGATACCAGGAAACAGCTCAGGTTAACTGCCTTATGTGTTGTGTATTTACTGGATCTAGCCTCAGTCACTCTTCGAGATTAAAGTCCGCCTGCTGGGATTTGACCCCGCGACCCCTGACCTCCCGGGTCAGCCTCCAGTGCTGCAATCACAATATTACCTCATCACCATCTCCAGCTCGGCCTCCTGGCCCCCTTTTCAGGCGAGAGGAAACGAGCTGTAGCACAATATAATTCTTATTGATTGCTACGTGCTTGGACTTCGACATTGATGTTATAATATTGTCTAATATGGTATTGCTGGCACTATATTATGCTGCATAATATATCTAATAGATGGATTTGAAGCAGAACATCAGAAAGAAGTGGCCTGCGGATTATTTTTGGCAGTAAGGCTTTCCTCTTGGAGGCCAGATTGTTGCCCATGTCCTTCACAACCTGGAATAGTCGGTGATATTACTAGTTTCTAATACAGTATACTTATTAGAGCCATGCTGAGCGTTTGGAAACAAATGGTTATATCTAATTTTTTATCTTATTTGTTTATGTGTGTGCATAAATACATCACATTAAAATGTCTTTTTTGCTCGCTGTGAGGCGGCAAAATGCTAATAACATGCTAACATGCTCATGTTTATTATGCCGGTAAAACCATGTACCATGTTCAGCATCTTTCTAACGTATTAGCATGCTAACGTGCTAATAAGCACTCTGTTGTATTTCTTAAAGGAGTAATGTGGAAGTTAAGATTTAAACTAGAGATGTTCCGATACCATTTTTCCCCTCCGGATACCAATTCCGATACTCATGCTGTGGGCCGATACCGAGTACAGATACCAGTGTGTTAGAAAAAAAGAAAGAAAAAGATCATGCTACGCCTGCATGACTGTGATATGATTATCATTGTGGTGAGGCCTGGCTCAGATTAAACCCTTTGTAAAACATGAATGAATACAGCAAATGGAAGCCATTTATTTTTTAATTCATTTTTAAATAGAACAGTATAAAACAGTAGTGCAAATTTGCAACACTCGTGCCACCCCTCGAAAATGAGTCTTTAAGTTGCACAGGGCTCTCAAGATTTTAACTTAGTTCAGCGTGAGATTTTGGCTGAAGGTACGTGTCCACAGGCAGCGTTATTTCCAGCTTCCCATTGTCTATATTAGAGGATTTACGGTATGTAAGAAGCCATGCAATGCCTTCGCATCGCGGCAAGTTTCGAGAGACGGCGCCGCCTCACGCAAGCTCTCGAAAATCTTTTAAACTGACCGTTGTCGATCTAAAATAAAGACAGATTCAGCAACTGCATAGCTTATTTCGTTATTTCATAACGTTTTTTTTAATTATCCTGGTAATTTGTCTGCGTGAGAAATACTAGATGTGACGTGTAAACAGGTTGAGATGCGTGTGTGAGAGCCCTGTGTTGCATGTCGCCGTCCTACTGGTGTGATTCGTGTAGATCTGTGATTCATTCAGAACTGTGATTGGTTTAGAACTGTGATTCATTTAGAACTGTGATTTGAAAAAAAACAAAACCCAACTAAAAGCAGAGCAGAGCCGTCCTGGGGCCTGTACTACGAAGCGAGTTCAACATACCCAGGTTATCTTTCAGAGATCCAGCTTAAGTAACCCTAACAAAGGCAATCGGAGATAAGCGGTCACACGAAGCTGGTTATCAACTCGTTAACTCAACCCAGGGTTTACCTGTTCAGCTATGAGCGCGTGCACATGAAAGAGGCGCCGTTTGCAGCATTTGACCAATCACAAACATGGATCAGTCTACGGCAGCGGAGCGGCGTATTTCACGTACGAGGAGAGAACCATAATCATACAGAAATACGAAGAAGTTAATATAATACAGGCAAAAGGCAACAGTTTCATCTGCCAAATGCAGGAAGGACAGCTGGCAAAAACTCGCTGACTGTGTGAATGCGGAAGTCGTATTAATAGTATTAGTAGTAGTATAATATGACTGCCCCATCATAAGGACACTAGTAGATCTGACTGATTTGATGACAACAGTAACTTTGTTGATAGCTTAGTGGTAGTGTTGACGCCCCATGGACCGAGGCTTTTCTGCAGCGGACCTGGTTCGAATCCGCCCTGCGGTCCTCTTTTAAATCATGTCGTCGCTCTCTCTCATCCCTTTAACTCTTACGATGTCCTTCCGCAATAAAAGGCTAAACACATAACTTTAAAATGATGAATGTGTTGCTTGGATGTATTCTTATAACGTGGTTTATGACAATATCAGCCTCAATCTTTCAGCTGCAATCCCGGCGGTGTAAAACGGACTTTGGAGCAAATCAAATAAATATAAAAACATAATTCAAAGTGGTAAGTAGGCTGTACGCTCACACAGAAAAGTATTTCCCTCCGATGAGAATCTGTATCTCTCATAAAAAACATCGTCAGGGACAGAAAAAGGGTTTTGCCGGTCTCTGTAGTTCTCCTACGAGACCCTCTCACGATCCACCGAGCTTCTTTTTTTTTTCTTATCCGTGCACCAAGACAGCTGATTGGTCAGTAGGCGGTGTGTTTCTCCACGTTGATCTCTTATCAGGAACATAACCTGCTCCGGAGCAGGTTAGCTCCACAGCGTAAGTTACCATGGCGATCTACCCCGGTAAGAAGTGAACCAGCGTCGTAGGACGGAAAACCCAGAGTTAACACTTAAGTTACCTCGCTAAGCACAAATCCTGCTTCGTAGTACAGGCCCCAGGTGTGATTCGTGTAGATCTGTGATTGGTTTAGAACTGTGATTCATTTAGAACTGTGATTGGTTTAGAACTGTGATTCATTTAGAACTGTGATTCATTTAGAACTGTGATTTGAAAAATAACAAAACCCAACTAAAAGCAGAGCAGAGCTGTCCTGGTGTGACCTGTCGATGCATTGGATGTGTGTTAAGTGCTAACAGCTGCTTATAAAAGTGCTTTGTGTTGAAACGGCTGCAGTGAGGATGTGAACAGCAGCCTCATCTATCGGCAGCTCCCATGCAGCTAAACATGTCTGTCCCTTTCTCTCTTTTCATTATTGATTCATCCTTTTTTTATTAATTCATCATTTGCTGTTTTGATTGTTGCAGCAATGCATGCAAAAGTGGTTAAAGTGAGGACATTTTGTCTTATTGGTCTCTTCTGATGGCTATTGTCATCGGTAAGATTAGGCTCTTATTACAGCTGGGTAGTTAAATGTATATATAATTGCCGGAGGTCTCGCTGGAGTTTAAACGTTTGTATTAACTGTAACAAAAATAAAACACATTAAGCCTACATATTAAACATATTACTACAATTTAATTTCATTTGTACTTTGAAGAATTTTGCCAAAGACTGGTCGTCAGTGTGACCTTTTTTACAGAGCAAAGTCCCGCCCCTGGAACGAAGGCTGGCCATATCAGAGTGTAGCTCCTTCTTGTTCTTGGCTGACACACATACTGATACAGATATTAGCTAATAACACACGATAATAGTGACCCGCCCTTCCATCCGCGGCTACAATGCACATCAGCTGCCTCTGGAGCATGTGTCTTTTGGTGCATACGCTATACTGTACCATCAGGGTGCCCATTTTTAGCCCCCCAGTGGGAGCTGACCTCTGCGACCTTTGCAGTGGCACTGCAGTTAAGATGCATTCAGCTCTCTGCACTGTCTCCTCCATAACACATCCAGACCACATGCACTTGTTCCCTGAGGCATCTATGTGAGGATGGGCTTTTTCATGCGACTCACCGTTTATGTAACCGGTTCTGTCTGTCAAACAGGCTGTAGAACTTTGTCCTTGCAGAGTATCCACTACTGGCTGGTTTTCATTAACCGGGGAAAGGAGGAGATGTTTTATTCTCCTCTGGAGGTATATTTTCACAGAGCATGTGGTCTCCCAACTGGATGCCAGGCGCTGGATCCCATTTGTCATGCAAACTAGAAAGTGGATGATTTTTTTTTTCTTCCTGTGCTGGTCTCTGAAAACCAGTGAGTCCGTCGGGTTTGTTTAGACATTTCTGTGGTGTGATGGCTTGGCTGGTATCTTTCTGTACTCGTCACCATTTTTTCTTTCTTTAAGGAATGGATTTACAAATAGTGACTTTCCAATTGCTTTAATCTGAATATTACTCTCTGTGTTACAGATGCTGGATCTGCGTGTCTGTATGAAGAAGTATCCAGGTGCAAATCACCACCTCTGGCAGTCATGAGGAATAGAGGGTATGTATGGACGACTCTTATTCGCACAATACTGCATCCCCCGCTCCTGCTGAGCAGCTGAACACCTTTCATTGATATCACAGAACAGGGAGGTAAGCTAACTGTCTTGGAGAGTAAAGGCCATTACAATCCAGAATATACTGTATATCAGTACAATGTATTGAACAGACATTACTGTTCATGATATCAGGTTGGTAAGGAAGTTTTGATACACATGTGCATCAACAGATTCTTCTGCCTCTGTCTGTCAGGTCTGAAAGACGATCATTTCTCTGTTTCACTTCATTGTAAACTGGATAGTTTTGGGTCTGACAGAACAACGTCACAAAATCCTCCGGGAAACTGTGATGGCCATTCCACTATTTTCAGACATTTTTGAGACGTGGAACAATCAAACGCGTGATTGGAAAACAAAGTTGTGTTTGTATTTATTACAGATGGGACGATGTAGGATATAAACACTCACAATAAGTTCACCGTGATGAATTTCCATTATCGGGATAATCGTAAATATCGCCACGAGTTGAAAAAGTGGTGTAGCTCATTATACACGGTGGATAAGTGAAAAATAGAGCCTGATTTAAAAAAAATATATATATTAAAATGTATTTGTTCTATATTGATGCAGGGAGACTATATATATATATACTGTATAATGTACTGTATATACACTAATAAAACACAGGTATTTCATATTTAATTTTACTGCAGGAGTCGCACATAATGAATCAGCATGTCAGAGCAGTATTTAATCACACAACGTACAATTTCTCTATGATTATTAATTCACAATATTCATGTCCAAATACTTTAAATTACAGGGGTTTGTGCCAAATGTAAAGGAGTCATCCAGAGATGAAGTATTTCTTATAAATACGGTTATAAATGGATCATCTCCAGACCCGAGCCAACAGGAGCCCATTTTCTCCTCCAGAGCCTCAGAACACATTCTAACTGTATGTGCATACTGAGCGCTGCTCCTCATGATGAATACATCCAACTTCATGTGGAAAATTGGTGAAGTGATGAATACTGGAACAATCCTGACAGGATATAAATACCTGCTCCTATTTTAGTGCAAGATTTGTCAGCCTGATCTCAGTAAGCAAAGACAGTGAAACTTCACCTCGGTTCTTTTCCCCTTAATCTTCAGCGCTCTATAAAAACATGCTGCCTGAATTCCTGCTGAATCTCTTTCTGCAGTGGATTGCACAACAGCTTTTCCATCTGACTGCAACTATATACCCTGGATCCATCCAACCACAGCTATATTATTCACTCTTGTCTGCTTTCAAAGGAGAAGTCCAGTTGTTTTATCTCCACTAGAACAGTCGAGTGTGTGTCCGTGAGTGAATGTGAACCCCCGTGTCTGTCCGAGGCTGATCTCGCATTCTGTTGCAGCAGACTGCATAATCACAATCATGCTCAAGGACCTCTCCTGGTTCCGGTGACTCACACTTATCGGAACATCTTTTTTTGCCTCTTTTATACTGCAATTGATTGACAACAATTTCCTGACCCCCGGCCACTAGGGGCAGATTGTGCATCGCTGCCCGTTTGAATGAAGTGTGTTTTTCGACGCCTTGCAGCCGTTTAGTGATGAGAGGGTTAGCCAGTTGTTTTCATTCTAACACAATACAGCATTGGTCGTTGGAGACGCTCCTGGTGGAGATCTGCACCGTTCTAGTTTGTCAGCACACACACAGCATACAGAATGAGCCGCTAGCTAGCTATTTTCTGAATTTGACAAAAAATGTATCAAATTTAAATACGTCTTGGTCATGTCTTATTATAATTAAAAAATGAAAATGGCAGGTAATCATAGATTTTGACGGAACTTTTACAAATCCCTTCACCTAAGAACAAGTCTAAAGCCACTACTGATGTCCATTTACATGCAATTAGATTACAATATGCTCATTTTCATTTACTTTGTGTTACCCGTAACTTTTAAGGCGTAAATTCTTTCTTCCATTTAGTGCATGAGTTGAAGTTGTGAATCAATCAACACAATAGCCCATTCATTTTAAAACACTTTAGTGATGTTTGGAAAATAATCCGTCATATTAATTATTTTATTTATTATTATAGAGCAAGGCATTACTATAAATTATTTATCCTTGTGTTGTTATAACAAATATAAATAGCCTAAGATTTACTTCCCTACATGCATTTTTGGCTCCAGCCACTAGGGGCCAACATAAACTGTGCCTGTTTGTCCGTAGAAGCCTCATGATATTGAAGGTGGAGAACTCAGACTGACTCTTGTGCCGTACACTGTAGATGACTGTACTTCACTATCTGACCTTGGCTTTTGACTTTGCCCTGTTAACCTGTCCTGCCTCGATGGCCGCTGCTGCCTCGCCTGGCACGCTGTTAGTTTAGTACCAACCTCAGCTGGATGGAGGTGGAGCGGAGCGTAGGTAGGCAGAGCAGTAAATCCGCACCGTCCTCATCCATCAATGTGCCCACGTTGCGGCTCTCGCCCTCCCTCCCTCCCTCCAGCTTAGCTGAGCTACGTCCCTCCTTATACACGTTCTGTGGCACATGATTAATCCCACCTCTCATATCTCTTCTCATGTGTCAGCACTTCGCTGCTTTATAGGCTTATTCTGAAATGAAGTGACAATTCCACTCTGAAATATCACCAAATTAAGACTGCTGGCATGTGTAAACAACGCAAATATACACCAAAAGCCATGAATCAAATGGAGGGCGAGACCTAACTCTCCTATTAAAACTTGTTGACCCCGTAATATCGGAAGGTTGTTTTGTGTGGATGAGCCTTTCTAGCTGATTCCACATTCAGCCGACTGCCCATTATTGATGATTGTTCTTAAAACAATAGGATTCATAAATTGCACATGTATTTATTGTAATGTAGGTCACACATAAATATTTGGGGAACGCAATGTCTTAAAGAGGACCCATTATGCTTTTTTTCTTCATGGACTTTTAGAGGAAGAGGAGATGAAGAACTGAAGAAGTGGCTGAAACTCAATCACTATTTAAGGGGGCGGGACATTTCTGACAAACACACTAAGAGGTTGACCAATCAGAGCAGATTGGGGTTTTTGGAAGGGAGGGGCAGGATGTCGAATAGAGCATTTCAGAGAGAGGCTGAGGAGATCTGCTGCAAAAGTTTTTTTCAGCATTAAAGCATGTAAACCTGTTCGAGTACTAACCTGAAATGCAGATATTAAACAGAAATGTAGTATAATAGGTCCTCTTTAACAGGACATTTCACTGATACCACTGTATTTATTTGAAGGAGAATAAAAGCCCATGTATGTGTGATTGAAAATACAGGTTCATTAGAAAAACATGTTTTACCTGCCTGAGGTTGTCAAAGAGGTCCAGGTCAAGTCCTGAGTGTCCTCAGATCCTAACCCCTCTGGTCTAGCTCACATTGGCTGCGTCTCTTTCCTGATGGCCAGTTGTTGTTTTAAGGCAAGTTTTATATGTTTACAGGACTAAAACATCTTTGTTGCACATGAGTGGAAAGTCATTCAATTTTTACCAAGATGGATTAGGATTGAACCCCGCAATGACTTGGAAAATTCACAAAATAATGTCTGTCGTTTAATGGGCACAGATTTCATTGGATGACAGCAAAAGTTTTAAATCTCTCTACTTCAAAAGTTTGACTAAAGCTGTTGTCAAATTTACATGAACACATTTAATTGAATACTTTTTTGTGTGTGCTATAAATCTGAATGGACCATGAGAGAAAATCTATACCCTCTCATCTTTCCACAATAACCTGATTTATTAGAGGAATATATATGATTTGGCTGGCTGATCGAACCTTTGTGTCTAGAAATGTGTTCCATCCGTCTGGACTCCATCTTCAGTCATCATGCGGAGCTGCCAGAGGAAGACTGAATGAATTCCCCGTGATCTTAAAAGGAAATAAGGAAAATTGATGGCTGGTCCTCCATTGCCTGTACTTTTTGATGGATGGCAGCGGGAGGGGGGCAGTGGGTGATTTCCATGGCAGATCTGAACATTAAAATCCCAGCTCCCTCAGAAGCAGGTGATATTTGTGCTGACAGGTGATAATTTAAACAGTGGAACAGCTGGTTCCAGCGCTGCGGCTTACGTTTGAGTACATGTGCGTTATCCTAAGTGCTTGTCATATTTCCTACCAATCAGCTCCATCCGCCGAAGACGTCTGACTTCCTGCATATGGAGGCAACTCAGCACCATGTCAGGAGCCAGCAGGAGCTCTACAGATGTCCAGTCCACACACACACACACATACACACACACATGCATTCAAGTGTCTCATCTCCTCTATAAACCTGTACACCTTTCTTCAAACTAACCCCAGCCTCCCCTAGTCCTGTATCTCCTAACCTCCACTAGTCCTGTATCTCCTAACCTCCACTAGTCCTGTATCTCCCAACCTCCCCTAGTCCTGTATCTCCCAACCTCCACTAGTCCTGTATCTCCCAACCTCCCCTAGTCCTGTATCTCCTAACCTCCCCTAGTCCTGTATCTCCTAACCTCCACTAGTCCTGTATCTCCCAACCTCCCCTAGTCCTGTATCTCCTAACCTCCTCTAGTCCTGTATCTCCCAACCTCCCCTAGTCCTGTATCTCCTAACCTCCACTAGTCCTGTATCTCCCAACCTCCCCTAGTCCTGTATCTCCCAACCTCCCATAGTCCTGTATCTCCTAACCTCCCCTAGTCCTGTATCTCCCAGCCTCCCCTAGTCCTGTATCTCCTAACCTCCAGTCCTGTATCTCCTAACATCCACTAGTCCTGTATCTCCTAACCTCCCCATGTCCTCTATCTCCTAACCTCCACTAGTCCTGTATCTCCTAACCTCCACTAGTCCTGTATCTCCTAACCTCCCCTAGTCCTGTATCTCCTAACCTCCACTAGTCCTGAATCTCCTAACCTCCACTAGTCCTGTATCTCCTAACCTCCACTAGTCCTGTATCTCCTAACCTCCCCTATTCCTGTATCTCCTAACCTCCCCTAGTCCTGTATCTCCCAGCCTCCCCTAGTCCTGTATCTCCTAACCTCCAGTCCTGTATCTCCTAACCTCCCCTATTCCTGTATCTCCTAACCTCCCCTAGTCCTGTATCTCCTAACCTCCACTAGTCCTGTATCTCCTAACCTCCACTAGTCCTGTATCTCCTAACCTCCCCTAGTCCTGTATCTCCCAACCTCCACTAGTCCTGTATCTCCTAACCTCCACTAGTCCTGTATCTCCTAACCTCCACTAGTCCTGTATCTCCTAACCTCCCCTAGTCCTGTATCTCCCAACCTCCACTAGTCCTGTATCTCCTAACCTCCACTAGTCCTGTATCTCCTAACCTCCCCTAGTCCTGTATCTCCTAACCTCCCCTAGTCCTGTATCTCCTAACCTCCACTAGTCCTGTATCTCCTAACCTCCACTAGTCCTGTATCTCCTAACCTCCCCTAGTCCTGTATCTCCCAACCTCCACTAGTCCTGTATCACCTAACCTCCCCTAGTCCTGTATCTCCTAACCTCCCCTAGTCCTGTATCTCCTAACCTCCCCTAGTCCTGTATCTCCTAACCTCCACTAGTCCTGTATCTCCTAACCTCCCCTAGTCCTGTATCTCCTAACCTCCCCTAGTCCTGTATTTCCCAACCTCCCCTAGTCCTGTATCTCCCCAAACGTGTAAAGTTTTCCAGCCTTCTTTTCTCAGTCATGTAGAGAGTTTAGAAGTCATTAGTCCCTTCACATTTCCTTCCTCCGTATTATTACTTGCTGATCTTTGGCCGTGTGGGGAGCGAGGCTTGCATCTTCCCCCCCGGCAGCCCCGGAGTAGGAAGCACGTCAATAGCGGCGGGTCCTCAGAGAGGATCATCATGGTGATCCCGGTCGTGACTCTGACTCCTGCTTGTCCTCACTCAAGCGTCTGCCACAGGCCACTTGCAATGAGCAAGCAGTAATAACTGAAATGACACAATTACCTCTAATTCAATGCAGATGACGCGCCTCAGACCCGCCGCCCTCCGTCAGCCCCAGGGCATCAAAGATGGCCGTCGTGTTGCGTCTCCAATGTTGACGGGGAACCATTAAAAGGCCGAGCGCTGACTTTCCCCCACCTCCGGGGCGTCCAATATTTCAACCCCACACAATGGAAGATATTATGTAGTCAGCTTATGGATTGGCGCTTTTCCCTTTCAGCTTGCAGGGCAGAGCTCCGCCACGGTCTAATGAGGCAGGAGACAACCTGAAATCAATAGCTGCTCACAGCGCAGTGCAATGAGTAAGGCCCCAACAGAGGACTCCAGTAATTAAATGTATTTCACGGTGTATAACAGCCGGTTGGTTAAATGTTGGAGAGCAGGAGTAGTGGCAGAGTTTGTCTGAATTCAGGTTAAGTCTATTTTTTGCCAGCTGTGAGGTGCTTTTAGTCTGCAGGCTAAATCGGTTTTCTGGCCTCGTTAGTCTTAATGCATGGAGGCTCAGTACAGTACGTCCCCTGTAGTCCACTGCTTCGGCCCCGATGTAAATGTTCCATGTCGTTCAAATCCTCAGTGGACATGAACTCATCTTCCCGCTCACCAGGCTACAGATGCTGGTGTGATGGAGGTTTTGGAAGTATTTTCTACTCTGAAAATTGTCATTTGAATTATTTATTCAAATGGTAACCTCAACAGAGCAGCACAGTCTTATTTGATAGAGTAAATCTATAGATTCTTAATTATTCCCCATGTCAGTTTGATACAAGGGCTTCACATTTAACAGTACTTGCCAACCTTAGACAACATTGCTGTAAGTAATTCATTGTTGCAACAGAAACTAATTCAAACTGGTTTCTTATTTTATTGCATTTTGTTTTGTTTTGAAGTTTTCTGTTTGTAACTTTACTAACACAAGAGAAAGTTCTACAACAAATCATTCTAAATATCCAGAAAAGACACTAAAAGAAACAGACTTCTGGTATCTAGATTAATCTAATATTTATCTTCCTTTCTTTCAAACCCTTTTATCTATATTATTGGCAAGATGACTCACCTTCTATAAAGCAGTGATATAAATGGCAGAAATGCAGTGATGAAACCCCCCCACAAAAGCAATATCTAGAGCTGTTGCCTCAGGCTTTGCTGCTTTTTTTTATTTTTTATTGCTGCATATCGCTGATGGCCAACTCAGACAAGCTGCTGCTATTGGGCCATAATTGAAGTTGATATTAAAAGACAGGAGCAATGCGTAAGTCATGACTGCAACGCGGCGGGGTCATCTCAGCCAAATGACACGCCGGCGTAACTGCAGTCACCTTCCCTGTATACTTGACAAACTGCTTCCACCGGGTTACCCGGGGAACAGAACGGATACATAAACCTCTGCCCTTCACACCAGCGCTTGACTTCAGCGGTTTAGCGTTATGGCATTGTCACCACTTAAGATGTACTCGCAGGACAATAACTTGAAGGAGAAAGTAAAACGTGAAACGACACCGAGCTCACCTCAAGCTGTTTGTACGCCACATGAAGGGTAACTGCAGCATTACTGAAACACCTGTCGGGCAGCGGACACATTACGGGCCTTACTCATCATGTCTTTGCTGAGATAATCTCTGTATTGTGCTGACAACCTGATTCCTGCAGAAATATTTAAATGGAGAAAAGGCCTCCTCTTATAATACCTCCGTATAGGTTACATGCTGCATCAGTTTAAAACTAGCAAATTTGCCACTTTTTTATACAATAAAGAATCTTGCCCCCCTCTCTCGCCTCCGTTTTCTTTTGGCATATATTCATGTGTACATATAGCCAATATGAACAAGTTGCTTGGATCCGCTAACACCGGATATTTGCTGTTGCTATGGCAACAAGTGAAAGCTACTGCTAGCATTTACCCCAACTGCCCAATCAGTAAACTCCCATAAGATGAAAATTTGGCCCCTAAAATTAACCCACAATAACCATCAACAGCCATCACCCTAAGGAATGTATTACTTAATAAATGCAACATTCATGGGATTTTAGTTAGCATATATGCCGGTTGTTAGCATCGTAATAAAGTAGCAAATTTGCGAACTTTAAAACGATCAAATTTACCACTTTATAAAGTCGCAACTTTTTTCCTCTGAATATTGCCCACCTCTCTCAGCTCTGTTTTTTCCCCCTACAGTGGCCCTAATACGCCGTCGTACTTTTGAGATGTGATTACGTCACTTTTCACTCTAGAGATCACGTCTCCGACTGGCTGCTCTGATCACATTTCCGGCTGCGCTTTGTGCCACTCGGCGGCACTTAACGCCGACATGGAGTCCAGCGTGTCGGCGGCGTGACACAACAACTCACTATTGGAAATTGCAAAGAAGTGGGAAGAAGAGACCTCCATGTTTTCTCATCTGCTTCTGTTTTAATTTGCTGTTTGCTTGAAGCCTCTCCCTCTTGATCCTACAACACTAATTCCCTCTGTACAATGACAGTGACGGAATATTCACTTGTTTTTCTATTTTCTTTGACTGCTGTTGGTCTACTGCCATTAAAATTCATCACTTCCTGCACAGAGGTTTCCCATTAAAAGCCTTCCATTGATTGAAGGGCATAATCCTTAAAGATCCTGGAAGGCTTACGATTTGCATATATAGCATTTATAAGCTTCATATGCAACGCCATCTGAAAAGCCCTTTTAACTGGAAGAATGTGCAGTGTTCAGTTTCATTGACAGAACTCAACAGCACTCATGAAACAAAAATGCCAAGCAGAGTGGTAAATATGGCGTAATGATGGGACTAAACATAAAACTCAATGTGCAGTGTGAACTCTGAGAGCCGAATTGACAAAAGGAAAGGAAGGCTGCACAAAGAAGCAGAAAAAGAAACTGAGTCTCAAAGCACCTGCAGAGAGTGAGACGCACCCCTCGCTGCGCTGCCAAGCAAATACCATCTCGGTGCTCCTGTGTTATTTGACATATTTAAATGAGGTAATATGCATACATTCCGTGCAAAATCTGTCTTTCTATGCAAATGTGCCTCATTTCAAAATGTCCTACAGATCAGCGCTGATGGTCACATTATTAGCGTCAGCAGGGAATTGATGGTGACTGAGACGCGTTTATGAGGTGCGTCTACTCTAACTTATTTATTTCGGGATGCAGTGACGGGACGCAATGACAGCGGTGTCATGAAAAATAAATGAATAAAGCTACTCCTGTTGTCATATTATAAAATGCATGAGGGGAAAAAAGCGATTTTAAAGGGTGTCTCTTTCATTGTTTCTGCTGCAGTCGGATGGCTGCAGGTAATTAATAAAAATCAGAGTTAAAAAAAACTCTTAGAACAAGAGAATGTAATTAATATTTCTCTTATTCAACCCTGTCTCCTATTTCGTTGTGGGTTACATCCGGGTGGATGGGAAACAACATTGCTGATTTTTTGCTGTTCATTTTGTTGCAGGCTTTTTTAAAATTTTGTCTCACTTTCAAGAGTCATTTTAAGCCAAAACCATGTTAATCTGTTGTTGTTTTTTTCAATATACAATGCTAACACGTCTTTTATACCGTTTAAAACAGTGAGTGTAATCCAGAAACTTCATTTTAATAATGAAATATTGGGATCCATCGGTGCTGGTGGCTCAGGCCGACTTTCACACCGTAACGACGCAAATGCATTCATACTTTGCTACAATTGCAATCCAACGCCAAAAAAGCTCCATATTGCACTCAGTGCCCAAACTTGGGCGTGTTTGTACTGTAATATCATTAGAACTATATATTTTGTTACTGAGATCTTAAGAGGCACATAGCCATTATAAATGATTCCAATTCCCAGCGCTGTCAGCGGCCGTAGTTCAGTCTTTGTGAATCCCTTCCTGAGCGTAATTACACCCAATGTTTATTGCCTCAATATTGATTGGCTATTTTTTTTTTCTTAGTGGTGACGACAGCCATTTATTTAAAGTCCCCCTCCATCTCATAATATTTTTTTTTATTAGCTGCGATTGGCGTGACCAGAGGCATTCCGCTATAGTTCACATGAACGCGATATCTCAAGGTTGTCTGCAGGGAATTTCTTTAAATTTGGCACAAACTCATTAGATTTTGGAGGTCAAAGGTGATAAAACACATTTTTGGCTCAAACTCAAGAATTAATGTGCAATGACAATTCTGACAATTTCACACAGATGTCTAATAAGATAGAATGATGAAGCGATGACATTTTGGACAGACATGGATGTAAACTGCTGCTAAACCTTAAAACTCAGTTTAAAACATGTACATACAATACTGGTAGGACTTGGTGACATTACTAGTAGGTTGGAGGCCAATGATGGTCCAATAAGCGACTTACACAAGCCTCCAGTGGACTATAGTAGGAGACATCTCGTGTGCAGTTGGAATGAAAAATATTTCCTTATTAATAGATTATTATGTGAGGCAGAAGGAAGAAGTTTTTTTATTAATTCACTTTTGTGGGAAACTGTATCACAGACATTTTGATTGTTATGTGTCTGGAGGGGATCTTTAAGCTTTTATTTGAGAATATATGGTAATAGAGTTCAAAAAAGAAATAACGTTGAGGTTAGCCATCTTAATCTTCTCCTGACCAGAAGTACAGGTATGGTCTGTGCTTTCAAACTGCCTCCTTAAAAACAGAAATAAATGGGATTTACATAAATAAGTGTCCAGTACAGTCACTTCAATGGCAGAAGAAAGAAAAATGAGATTTTAGTATTCAGCACACAGAGGGATGATGTGCTGTGATCTGTATTTTTGGCAGCATCAGACATCCGTTTTTGTCTCCTTGTTGTTTATATAAAGTGATAACCTAAAAAGATAAAACAGCCTATAATATGTATCTTAACTATGGTCTGTGCTCTGAGTTCTGTGTTCAGACACAAAAGCACTCAGAGGAGGGAAACGTCATCATTCAGCATCAACATATCACATCTATTATTCATGGCCCGCGGTACTGGCTGCAGTCTTCATTGGCTCGAAACAAGGGTTTTCGATTCTCTCTCCCCCAGCTGTGGCGGCGGTGCCCCCCCACCCCTCCGCATTCACTCCATGCCTGTCATGTGAAATTGTGGATTTCGCCTAGTTAATGCACTCATATGAATTATTAATTGTAATAAGTGAGCTCCCAGGCTCTGTGTTTTATTGCGTCCTCCTTCACTGCTCTGTGACATTACAGAAATGGCAAACGTGTCCGAGACAGACTGAGCCCATCAATAACAGAGCTGAGCTTTGTTTCCTGCGTGACTCCAGACCTCTCTCGCCTTCAGTAAGGCTTCCAACGTCTCCCTGTGTGGGATCTGGAGAATTGAAATGGATCTCCCCCCAAACCCTGCATTATAATCTCATGAAGTGTTTACTTAAGCTTTTAGGAGCCCAAAGATTATTTGCACCAAATGAAGTGGGAGGGAGTGTGTGTACTCGGCCAGTGCAAATTTGTGAACCTCTTAAGCCCTTTAAATGTGACATCATTTTGCCTCAACCGCTCCGATTGTCTTTCATAAAAGGTAGTCTCGTCTGGTGTTCCAAACCATCTGGTACCCAACCTCTCGGTGTCTGGCACCGTCGCACCGAGATTTCAACTTTCTCTAATGTAAACCCATCCACATCATTACTAAATGCTCGGTGCAACTCAAGTGTGAAGAAGTCTATGTTGGTTAGGATGGATTGGTCAAACAAACATAGGACTTTCACCCAGGAGACCAGTGTTCGTGTCTCCTGTGCAACTAAGAGTCAGCCTTACTTTTACATTTACATTTAGGGCATTTAGCAGATGCTTTTGTCCAAAGCAACTTACAATAAGTACATTTGTTGAAAGAAAGAAACCACAACATATCATTGCCGATAAAGTAAGAGCGTCTTGAATTGGATGTGGGCTGCAACAGGGAGCCAGTGGAGGTCACAGAGAATGGGGGCTTAGCTTATATAAGCTGTTAAACAACAAGCAAACGTATTTTTACGTAACAAACTACTTTAACTCAATCTTCTCCTAAACCTAACCAAGTTATTTTGTTGCAAAAGTAAACATATTAGACTAAGTAAACCTACGAAAAGACTATACAGGCGGAAACAGTTTCCTGTGAAGATGGAAGTTTATTTTGAAAAGACACTTTGCATGAGCAGACAGTCACACAACCAAGAATGACACTAGACAGGTACCTAGAGCACTAACATCATAAATAACAAGTAACACATGACAATAACATGTCATGTGTGATAAAATATAATCTTGTATAGTTCTCTTGGCGAGAAACTTGAATAAATATAGTCATTTCAAGGAGATGTTTTGAAAATAAATTACAGAGGGAATTATGACCTGGTTAACTTCCTGATGATTATTATAGTTGTTTTTCACCGTGGCATCGAATCGTTTATCGAGAATAGTGGAATTTCACAGGTTCTGACCAAGCATTGGTTCTCCACGAGTCGGGAGGGAGAATGTGTTTCTTTCTCTGTAGCTAAAGCCAGAATTTTTCAGATGGATCCTTCCTCATATTGTCACTTAGATAAATGCTCTCTCGTAAAAAAAAGTCTAATTAAGAGAGGGCCGACACCTCACATCCCAGCTTACTAGAGATCAGAGCAGAGGCAGGGCAGCGCCACACTCTGTGATTTATGACCTTCTTCTACTAAATGAGCTCTCGTATGCTGAGGTCTCCTGAAGATAATATAATCCCTAGTTAAACATTTTTCAAAAACATGTGAAACGGTTTCAGGGTCAGGTATACAGTACAGACCACGAGTAAGTCAGAATAAATATTTAATTCTGTCTTGAGTGGCATTCCAAGAAAAGAAAAGCACATGTGTATCTCTATCTGGATGTATTATTAATAAAGATATTTCAAACATACAGTTTACTGTATTCAGGGCAGTTGTTAAATAAAGAATGTGTCATCTTTAATTTCCTGTTCAAGGATTATGTAGTTCACATTGTTGAGTAAAGGAAACCACTACATTTCTTATGGAATATGATACGTGGACATACAGTAGATGAATCCATTCAGAAAACATCTGGGGAAAAGATGGAAGACATATTACCATCGTGCTGTTTAAGGTTGTCCGTTGTTGCGTCGAACGTGTTAGCAAACACTTTGAAGTTGAAGTATCTTAAACTTGCATTCTCTCTGCTGGCCATCAGGGGGCGACTCCTCTCTGATTGTATAGAAGTTTATGAGAAAATGACCCTACTTCTCTCTTGATATAAAGTACTTCCTTAGTAAACATTGTAAACAAGAGGTTATGGTCTAAATTTCTAGTTACAAGTCTTCTTCAATGCATGTTGTTCATTTAGTAAATGATGGTCCATTTAGAGTCAAATAGACCATAAAGCAGGAGATGCTTTAGGGCGGGGCGACCTTGTGATTGACAGGTTGCTACCAATGCAGTTAGCTATTAAGATGACTTTAACACTTAGCTGTAAAGTTGACCTTGAATTATGAAGCTAACTTTGTTAGCAGCTTCACACCAGAATCCAGATGGATCCTGATCCAGTAAGGGTGCCGCTTTGCCTCTTGTGTTTGTCAGATCCACCTGTCACTCACCCTCAGTCCAAATATGGTCACTTCCTTCTATGTCTATGGCAAACATCATTGGCTCTGCTCTGCCCGCATGTGATGCTTTCCATTCGTGCACAGCATGTTTTCAGTTTACAATGAAAGCACTGGGAACACAAAACAATGGGTTCCTGATTTCAGACAGCTGATGCATCTCATTGTATCAGCTGTAGCTACCCAGCTAACTGTCATTCTGTGCACTGGTTATTAACACTGTCTTTGCTTCACTTGTTTTCAAACGAGAATCCAGAAATTTGGGAGAAACTGGTGGCTGGTGGTTCAGTTTTTGGTTCAGGCAGAATTTCAGCTTGGTAGCTGTCTGACATTGTTTCTGCTCTTAGTATCTTTGTCCCCATTTGGTGCTGGTTAGCTAGTATACAGTGGGTTTTATACTGTAATAAAAAAAAAGCATTGAGCAACGTGTTTCACATCACAATTTGATCCATCACTCACATGAAAACATATTGATAAGCGTGCCATTTACTCTTCCTATCTTAATCATTGAATCTGTCTCCTTGTGAACACATCAGTTCCTGCCCCGGGTTTCGGGTGCTTGCTCCTCTTCCGAACTGACGCCTCTGTGGACGGTTGGACATGTCGGTTCATCCTTCCGTGACGCCAGGCGGAGGCTTTGGAGGGAGACGCAGTGAATTGGACGTGTGAAGAGGAATCTGTCCACCCAAGCAGAGCTCCTCATGGCAGCTGACCGGCTCCCTTTGCTTTGCTGCTTCCTCCTATCTCGCAGCACCGAAGTGGGATCCGTGGAGTCTTTGAAAAACCTTTTCGACTGCCGTTAGGTTTCGCCTCCTACGGTAGCCAATTTCCACCTCGCGTCACCTCATCTTTCAGGGACATCTTTGAGTGCTTACAGATGATGGCTTCCACCGGGAGTTTCTGTCCCGTTGGTGTTTTTTGTTTATAGTCCCCGACACTTGTTGTGTATTTACAGCCATTTATCCATTCAAGTGCCGCTCTGATCCATTTTCTACTCACTGACGCAGAGTGGAACTGGCAGAGTGCACACTCACACACATTCTGACTTTGAGTGTCTTTCTTTTGCCAATGAAAGTCCTCATCCAGATGTGCTCCCTGTGGGGAACTCACTGCCAGTTTCCCCATGGAGCGAGCGCTTTGAGTCATTTGGCCATTATAAACCTTTTTAATTCACAATCATTCACTTGTTACTTTCATGATACAACCCGGAGGATTTTAGTTACTCATGAAAAGCTACACGGTGGACTACTGAACCCAAATTAACTTTTGAGTACTGACCAAAATGTGTCAGCTGCAGTTTGTATATAAAAGGGTAATACTTAGATTCTTAGTCTTGTTTACTTACACTTTGATTAGATATTTCTACATTTTAATCGGTAAATCAGGAAACTTTTTAGACTTTATCTCTTGCCAAGATTAAGACGATAAGATCTCGTATTTCTGGAGTCAGGACGTGATTGGCCTAGCTTAGCATTACTATTAGCAAGATGGATGTCTGCAAAATATGAAGCTTGCTGGCGTGGTGTGGCTGTGGCTACACAACACAACTGCTTCATTATGCGACACGCCCCTTGACATATACAGTGGTTTTCAAACTGGGGGGTGCGCCTCACCTAGGCGGAGCTATGACGGGGGGGGGGGGGGGGGGGGGGGGGGGCGGCGAGTAGGGCCCTATGATGGATTAAATCGCGGAATTTGACAATGACAATTTTATTGTGACTCCTCCATAGATGATTGCACATACACTTACATATTTATGCACATGTTCATGGTCTCTGAATGACAAGGAATTAAAATGAGAACTACTAGAATGTTTCTTCAGTAAATTTCTTAATTTTGATTCATCAACCACATGATTAGACACGATTTGATGGGAAAAAAACTTTTTTTTAATTCTAAAACATAGAATTATGAAAAATGTCGATGTAAAGCACGGAATTTGGGGAGAAATAAAACGTAATCTGGAAAATGAAAACTGATTTCATAGAAATTTTGAATTGCCATAATAGATAATTAAAATGTTGATGTTTTATTTACATGTTAATTGGCCAATTCAGATACTTTTATAAAAGAATAGGATAATGAATGAATGAATGAATAATGAATTAATGACTTTTTCTTTTTAGTGACAGTTGCCTCCCAATAACAGAATGTGTCATCTTCACACTGGTGCTGTAATGGGAACCATCACTGATCACATCACTGCAAAGACATGATATCAGTCAGGTGCCAGAGTGACCTGTTATTAAAACAGATACGGGCCCTTGACAGAACAGTCACGGATTTGATTCCTGCCACCTCTACCAGCAGCCCACACGAGACAATGATGCGACTTGACAGAATGCAATAGAGATGGAATAGGTCTGACCTGGAAACTCATGTAGCTAACGTTAGTCTCCGTATCAACACGGTTAACTGAGGTGTTTCTATCAGACGGACTTGATATCAAATATGAACATGACAACTACCTGGGAGATGCATTGAATACGATCGGCATCCTCAGAACAGAGCTCGGGAGCTGAATAGAAGTATATCAGACAATTTATTGTCCGTCTGAGACCAAAGCTAGGGAAACAGGTGGTTGGTCATGACATCACTGGAGACTAACACGCTCTCCCTCTGGTCGGCATATCGGATTGTTCCCAATGATTTCATCAGATCGAGGCGTGACACATTTTTATTTTTGTGTGAATTCCAAGCCATTAACATTGAACCAACTGAACAGCCTGAGATGGGAGAAACAACAGCCAGCAGGCTGGAATGAGGAATGATCCCGGGCTGTGATAGGCGTCTGCCTCAAGCGGATGAAATTATTTAAACACTCTTTATGCAAAACAGAGCGAGGGCCTTCTCAGAGGGAATAGCAAGGTGCTTGATGGCTGGAAACAGTTAAAAGGTTTTTTGAATAAGCACAGCGTGGCTAATTAGCTCAACGCATATGTTGACTCCGGCTGCAGGGCCCGTGACACCTAGAGCCCCCCTCCCTTCGAGCTCTTTGGCTCTTGATGTGGTTGTTCGTATACGGGCGTGCACATAAAGCATCCGTGGCTTTATGTGCAGTTTTGATTGAAGCGGCGCAGCAAGGATG
The DNA here is from genome assembly GCF_963514095.1 of Eutrigla gurnardus. Lineage (NCBI taxonomy): Eukaryota > Metazoa > Chordata > Actinopteri > Perciformes > Triglidae > Eutrigla > Eutrigla gurnardus. The sequence goes on from NC_139927.1 coordinate 16,045,553, forward strand.
GCCCAAGGTTGTCTCATTTCAAGACAACAAAGAGGAGCTGATCAGAGGCTCAGCTGCCGAAAACCAGGAGGTGAACGGCGTTTGTGGCGTTCAGTGGGGAGATATCTCGGCCATCCCTGCGGTTTCTTCATGACTCAGAGTCTCATCACTTACACATTACTCAGCTCTACCCTCTTCCTGCCTCCTCCCTCCCGCTGCTCCCCCAGGGCCTTCACCTAGTCCAGCTATGACATCAGATGACAAGGTTTTTTTTCCCCAATGTGGATTGGCTGCCCCTGCGTCAGCCTCATAAAGCTGCGGTTTACCCTGCTGTGTGTATGTGTGCATCATTTGCTGATAAAATCTGCTTAGGTTTTCATCTGTTTGAACAATATAAAAGCACCCTGGCGCATTCTATCTATCTCCTGTTGGATCTTGGGAAAGAGGCGGTTGCTGTTCCGCAGGATGATCAGGTGTTAGCCTGCTGACTGAGACACAGTCATGATAGATGGGGGAGGATTATCAGCTGTCTGAGTTCTTACAGAGGCACTTCAGCAGCTCGCTGCGTCCTCAGATTAATCTCAGAGGAATAATTTGAGAGTTTTGGAAATAAGCTTTCTGAATCAATATCAATGTGTGTGTTCAGGACAGAGCCGGAGTCAAGGAGCCTATAAAAGAAGGAAGGGTCATTACATCACTGAACTCCCGTTGGTGCCAAGCCAGTAATATTCCACAAGTATTTGATTGCAATAAAGCATTTTTGTCATTAATAACAACCCAACCATCAAACTGTTACTTAATAAAAGAATATGCAGGAGGGATCATATTAGCTAGCTCTCTATTAGTGACGCTAATCGCCAGATAATCCATCAATAGCGAGATAATTTTTTTTATCCAGTTTGAATTGTGCCATGAATTACACAGATAGTTGATATAATTTTACACGTTGCATTTTGTTTTAACTGAGGTCTAAGACTGATAATTGGAAAAAGTTGCATAAGCAAGGGGGGGTTCTCTTGAAAACCCTTTTATATTCAGTTTCATATACAAATTAAGAATTTATATAATAGAGCCTCTTTTAAAATTATTTTTTTTAAATAAATCAACCATTGCTGTTCGTACAATAAAGAGTTATCGAGGTAAATGTGCAGTTTGAATGCTTGCAGTTCTTCACAGTGTGCACCACAATGTGGAAGTTCTATAAGTGTTCTGACTCCTCCACTGAGTAAATCCAACTTCCCTTGAATATCTGGATATAGATGTTTTCAGCCAACAAGTGAGTGTTTGGAAGGATGCCCGTTCTTGTCGCGTGTCCTGCCTGCACACAGTGAGGAGAGGCAGCTGTGCTCAGTGTGGGGAACAACAGCACGTTGGGGTAATAGAAGAAAATCAGATGCTACAGAGGCAAGCTGCTGCAGGGAGTGCTGGGAATTGAGGGCAGACGCGACCGGCAGTGCTTAGAGGCCCGGCAACACCGCCCGCCTTGTCTGTCCGCCTGTAGGGCCAGAACCAGAAAGCAACAGCTCCCCGCGCCACCCAGAGCTGCAGGAAACAGAGGATGTAGCCAGTTGGTTGTTGGGACACCAGCATCTCCTCTGGGGGGGGGGTCGTCGTTGGCTCTGCAGCTGTTGGAGCCACACAGCTGCTCCGGAGACCTCTACGCTTGCAGGTGTTTGTACCTGATGTGATTCAGGATCCTCCCAAAGGTGGAGAGAGCCCCCTCCCATCACACACATCCTCTCCCTTTTCACCAGAACACATGCCTTCCGCTAATAAATCCCATTAGTGCACTTTTCTCTCAAGCTCAAAACAGACCGTTCTTACTTAATCTTGTTAGTTGTCGCCATGAACAGTGATACAGGGAACAATGTGACACGGAGCGCACCATGACATCAGCCTCACATTAGACAAATAGACACCTGTTGGATGTAGCTGGTAAAGAATGAAATATGACTGATTCTGCTCCTTTTCTGGTGCATAATTCAGGTTACTACTAGAACATGTTGACATGCTTTAATGCCCAAAAACGCTTTATTTTTCCCATGGCTTTGCTGCAGCAGCTCTCTGAAACGTTCTGTTTGAGCCATAGAGCAGAGGCTGTCACCATCTTGGAATTTTTGCAACCAGTTAAGGAAGTGACCATATTTGGACTGTGGGGGAGCGACGGGTGGATCTGAACACAGAGTGGCACCCCAAGCAGCAACCCTACTGGATTGGGATTCATCTGGCTTCTAATGAGTCAAATTGATCGTAAAGCAGGCGATGCTTTAGGGCGGGGCTACTTTGTGATTGACAGGTCGCTACCAAACTACCAATCCAATCCAGATGGATCCAGATCCAGTAAGGTTGCTGCTCAGGGTTCTGCTCTGCTTGGGTTCATCAGATCCACCCGTCGCTCCTCCACAGTCCAAATATGGTCACTTCCTTCACTGGTTAAAAAAATTCCAAGATGTTGACGGCCAAATTGCTGAACACAAGGCTTCAAACCTGTATTCGACAAACCAATGGGATATTCACCATGACTACGTCCAATTCTTCTATACAGCTCAGTTGGAGTGTTAAAATGGGAGTAACACTCCACACAGCACCTTCAGATAAAACCACTGTGGGGATATCTCCTTCTGTTTGTCTCCCAGGTCTAACTGTGTGATTACGTTGTCTTATTTGGTGTTTGAAGGTCACTTAGTCTTGAGTAAAAGCCAGATGCCGCTTTGAGTCCTTGACGTCCGCCCCTCCTCATGTTGTATTCCTCTGCCGTCTTGTCAGAGCTGTGTGAGACGCTCTCACAGGTTGTTAGATTTAGTAATGAATTCACTCTGGGATTATGTGAGAGGTCAGCTGCTCTCGCAGCCGCACAGCCGAGTGCAGACCGAGAGAGCTAATCAGGTTTGGGATTTCTAATACGTGTCTGTTTACTGAGAAGCCGTGCCTCTGAATGTTGTGACAGTTCTCATCATGCTGGAAGAGTTCGGCGTTCACAGCAAAAACATTAAGTCCTTTTAAAACAGTTCAAGTGCAGCATGGGTTTTTGGAGAAGAGTTGTTTGATGGCCTGGTATTGGAAACGGTGCATTCTCAAAGTTTAAAAACATTCTGAAATTGTGGACTAAGTTCTTTCGATTTAGATATGGGAAACCTGCTTTAGTGAAGGTGCTGTAATAATCATGTCTAAATGCATACGTGTACCTCTGTGTATTCTTACCAGTGTTGGAGCCTAGACTGTATATAAGTGGACGTTGTCATGGTGACGTCAAACGATGGTTTGTGGACTATGTTTGGAAGCCTCCATTTCGGCACTTTCACCGTCGCCATTTTGGACTGTTTGCAACCAGTGAAGGAAATGACCAAAATTGGACTGCGGAGGAGCGACAGCTGGATCTGAGGAGCACAAGTGCGGCACCCTTACTGGATCTGGATCCATCTGAATTCTGGTGTGAAGCTGCTAACAAAGTTAGCTTCATAATTCAAGGTCAACTTTACAGTTAATTGTTAAAGTAATTTTAGTAGCTAACTGCATTGGTAGCAACCTGTCAATCACAAAGTAGCCCCGCCCTAAATCATCCCCTGCTTTATGGTCTATTTGACTCTAAATGGACCATAATTTACTAAATGAACATCATGCTGGATTGAAGAAGACTTGAAACTAGAGATTGAGACCATAAACTCATGTTTACAATGTTTACATAATAAATCAAGAGAGAAGTATAGGGTCATTTTCTCATAGACTTCTATACAATCAGAGAGGAGTCGCCCCCTGGTGGCCAGCAGAGAGAATGCACATTCAAGTCATTTCAGTGTTGGCTTCACATTTCAGAACCGCATATTGCCGCCTGGTGTAGAGCAGTAACAGCAATAAACTGGAGCTTCTGTGGTTTGATTGCCCACTATGAAACACAATTATTAATTTAGTAATAACTATTTGTTATGGCTAATATTTTGGTGAAAGTAACAAAAAGAGGATCAGGCATTATTCTACGCAGAGAGTCATTTCGTTACCTTTGCAATGAAAGTCATTTTGAAAGTACCTTTTCCTGCACTGTTTCCTACCTACAGTTGATGTATGATGTACACAGTGGCAGGAGATCAGAGGATGCCAGGGTAGAGTTGGAGACAAAGGGATGTGCAGCGACGGGTGATAAATAATGCAGGTGTAATATCACAAAATGGACGCCTGGTTTCGAGGAGTGGAGTGGAGGTCAGCGGAGGGCTGAGCTCTAAGCTGAACAGCAGAATGATTCCCTTGTGCATAAGCAAAGATCAATAACAATAATAAAGCACATAGTGGTGAATTATTCATCAACGCTCTACCTTCTCTCTGTCTCCAGCACTATGAGCTACAGCACACTGCAGCAAACTTAGGAGAATTTATTTTCACTAACAAAGAGCCAAACGCATATTCACTTTGCTTTTTTTTAGTACATGGAAATGCCTTCGATGGGTGGATGACTTCATCTTTGATCGCAGACCGTCTTTGGAGCGGTGCACCAGTTCTGTCAGAGGATTAAATGTGTAATGGCTGTGTGAAGTAGACTGTGGTGGCTGCCATTTATAGGCGATCGATCAGCGGGATGCACTGTGCAGAGTATTGGTTGTTATCCATCACTTCATCCTTGGTCATGATCGTACACTGTTGGAGAGATTTGGGGAAAGTGAACTCCGGTTAGAATAACGTTAATCAGGGCATGCAATGAGAGAAAACTCGGGATTAGCTACTGTAGCTCCCAAACCAGGTTTTCCTCCAAATGAGTCCCAAATGATTTCCGAGTGAACGCTTGATTCCATCCACTACCATTATGTGATTATTAGGAGTTCATCATGGAGATGAGCAGAGGTGTTTTGACTCGAGTCCACAAAAAAAAAGACTTGCAGCTTGACTTGGACTTTAACTCGTGACTTCACTTGGACTTGAGCCTTTTAACTTGAGAATACCTGATCCCTTTCCCCCCATTTCCAAAGATTAAAGTATGTGATTTAAAAAGTGTGTGCTTGCAGGCAATTATCCGCCTGTAACCGGGGGTAACTCCGACAGCTTCGGAAATGTTTTATTTACTCTGTGAGAGATCCTTTATTGATTTGTTTGGTGAGAGGATTTACTTGTGAGCATTGCTGAATCCCCAAAAAGAGGTGTGTTTTCTGTTGAACTCTGGACACTTTATATTGAGTCATTATTATCGGGTCTTGCCTGTAAATACATTTTCTTTTCCTGGGTTGGATTCTACATTATACCACTGTCTCATATTGAACTGCTTTTATATTGTTTGCTCTGATTATTGCTTGGTTATTTGCTTGCAAGCTGTCTGGTCTTGCTGATTTAGGGAAGTGTTATGGGACGCTGGTCCATGTATCCATGTGGGAGATTCACCATGAAAGAAGACATTAAAATGTCAGATTAGATTCTGAACATAAGCAATCGGCTTCACCACGAATCAATTCATTACCGTTCCTTCCCTGAATCAACTAACTTGAACACTATTCGCGCTCAGCAAGCCGACAATTAATTCCCTCAGATCCACTTTGTTTCAACCAATCCGATGGCGTCCAATAAAAGCTGCAAACACAAAGTTTAGGATGTGGGACATGATTCGGGACTTGAGTGAACTTAACTGTGACTTGCAAAAGAAATGACTTGGTCTCTTCTCTGGAGATGGGCAGTAGGTGGCGCCATTTCTCCAGTCACAACACTACTGCAGAAGAAGAGGGCTCAACAAGGTGACGTAGCTAAAAGCGTGGCAGTCAACTCAAATGGTGAATAATAAGAACAACTAGAAAATTCCCCCGCGGGAAATTTTGAAAGGGCCACGGGGGCTACTGCCGGAGTGTGTATACATTACGATGAGATTCTTTTGAGATTTCAAACGAGACGGAGTTGTTTTAGAGGCAAATACAGAGACTGCTTGCTGAAAAACTCCCTGAAAGGAACGCGCATCAGCAGTTTTGCATGAATTTACCTCTCAAATGGCTTTGTCCTACAACTCGAAGAGTAGCCACTCAAAATTCGTCCGGAAGATGAAAGAAAACTAGGGAAAAATCCCAAAAATCGCCCCGAGCACTATCTCACCTACAGCTATTTCATAGCTGTAGGGGCCAGTGCTCGGTGCGATTGCCCCGTGGCCCTAATAACAATGTTTGTTTCATGTATTGAGTTTACATCAGGTCTGTGTGGAGCTATTAGATACATCTACACCAACTCGTCGCCTCCTTTGTAGAATTTTACTCATTTTCTTACATGCAAGTTGCACGTAAAACCAAAACTACACCTCCTGTAACTGCTGTATTCATGCACACAAGCCAACTGATTTAAGACTGAGTCCACATTTTGCTGTAACTTGCATTTTTAGTGCAAATCAAAGAGAATGTTATGCAAAGTCGAACATGAGTCATTTGTCATTTTAATTTTTTCCTGTACTTTATCCCCTTATGTGTTATACAATTATATATTACATAAGATTATTGTTGCTCATACTTTTAATGTGTAAGGAACATGTTGCTGTTGGAGCTGGTTTAGGTGGAACTTACTTTAACCAATTTGCTGTTGGGTTAGTTTAGATGCAAATTTGCACCCATTGGCGTCTTTGCATTGACTTTGTATGCAATCATTTGGTGTGAACACAGCATATTAATTATATCTATTAAAGCTGAATCCAAGAATAAAATCAGGGTCAGTATCCAATATTCAAAATGTGTTGATGCCTTGGATATTGCCCCACGGATTAGAGGAGATCTGAACAGAACGTGTGATTCTACTGGTTCTATTCCAAAGGGACTACAGGTCCTCTTTGCTATTCCAACAACAGTGTTTCAGTAACACAATGAATTAACAGATTAGGAGGAAATATAATGAGTTTGGCTGCAGTTGTCTGTGCCCTCAAAAAAAATAACACTGTGCAGATTATTAGCAAGTGTCTTAAAAACTAAACTGCAGAGTCACCGCAAATAACCACTTTTCTTTTTCTCAAGTTTATATATTCCACGTTCCAGTATTTGGAAACTAATTATAGTTGTTATCAGGGCCTGTAAACAGCAACGCTTTTCAGTGTTTTAATTACAAAGAAAAGGCCAGTCAGCGTTCCCCTAATCGCCTAGTGTGTTTCTGCCATGCTTGTTCTCAGCCCATTAGCTCCGAAGCCTGTATATGATTGATCACCCAGGACATATGTCGGTCAAAGAGGAGTGGGTGGGATGACCTGCTTTTCATTTTGCTGCAGTTCTGCGTCGATAGTGAAGGCAGAGGATGGTAGAAGGCTGATCTGAGACGTGTAGAAGTCAGGAGGTGAGATGAAAGCGTGACGTAGGAGGGGGATCACTGTTGTAGAATGGCTTCGGACACAATGTCTTGACGTTTTGCCCAAAAGTGACTGAAGGTTACTAAAGCTGGGCATCTACTGTATGATTAGAGCTCTTGTCCGACCCAATTTCAGCTACAGCTGGGATCGTTTGCTGCGCCTTGTGTCCGTCAGCAACAGGGATAAAGACCATGTGTCTGTCATACCAGGATAACATAAATCTCAACGGCCCCCAGAGGATGATCCATCATTATTTTGTGACCCACTCACACATTTTTTAGTGCATGTTTCCACTTCAGCAATACTTTGTTTCAAATATATTGTGGATGTTCATGTTCTCCAGATGATAAATACTTGTGTGTTTAAGGACTTCCTGGTCTGTGTTCAATATACAACTGCTTATATTCACTGAGCACTTTCATGGTCCACAGAGGATTAACATATTGGCAATGATCTTTTCTTTAGCACAACCATTGAGTTCAAATCCACTCATGACAACCATAAACTCATTTTTAGGATATTTTGAGATAATAAATCAAGGGAGAAGTTCTCATTGACTTCCACGGAATCAGACTTCTTTTTGCTACCAGAGGAGTCGCCCCCTGATGGCCAGTAGAGAGAATGCATGTTTAAGGTCTTTCAGACGGGGCTTCACTTTTCAGAACCCGAGGTTGCCGCCTGGTCGGCCCCAAGATGTACGATTAATAGTGTAAGAAAATATGGATACATTATTATGTGTTATTATTATTCCTAATGATTTTGTTCATCTCCTGGCTGTTAGGTCTAGTGCCATCATCAGGTACATTTTTGTCCATGGCAAGGTATCTTGAAAAGTAATCTAAATAATAATATTTCCATAAGTGTGCAGTGAGTCCCCACTCCCCAGACGATGAACCATTTTGAGTTTGGCCAAATGTTTAAACTTTTCAAAAGGACATTTAAACTTAAATGAGTAGAAGGCCAGGATAACAAAGGACAGATTCATGGTCCACTTATCCTGGTTGGTCACACCATTTGGATAAACAAACACTTGAATTCAACATGAGCAAGTTTTGTGGCGCCCTGATCCTGACCAACACCAACACAAACACCAGGCTGCTGCCGCATTGCTGGGCTCGTGGGAGGTAAGGGAGCCACAGGAGATCCAGAACCAGGACTGAGCAGGGCAGACTCACACCCTGCTTCAATAAAATGAGAGGTTTTCTAAAGGGATTCTGGTGCTCGGAAACACTACGGCACTGTTGTATCCGGGTTGTAATAAACATCGTCTTAGCTCTGGAGTTGACTTGCTTGTCAGTTTGTTCTTATATAAACGGCACAGCTGAACACAGCGTACTGCACCTGTGTAACTTTCAACCAGGCTCCATAATAGCTCTCCTGCAAAATCCCTCATACTCATGCTTAGCTCCGTCTGTATTTGAACCAAAAAAAAGTGATTTTTCTGATTAGATACCCATTGCCCATCTACTGCATGGGAAAAAAGGTTGTTATTGCACGTAGCGCACTACAGTCTAAAGCATCTCCAGACAAACGTTGCTTCCCTCGCTGAGGACGTCTCTGCTGCATCGCGTGTAATCAACATTTTCTCTCCTCTCTCTCCCAGCTACTACCCTCTGGTTGTTCGTTCAAAACATCCCTCCGTCTTCACACCCCACCGGGACAAAACAGCAGGGTTTTTTTAGGTCACGCTCTATGAGAATCTGCTTTATAGACAACTTGCACATTTCCTTTTCGGGAGTGATCTCACCGGCGCTGTGGATTAGTATGATACTGTCAATTTAGAATTCACATTCACGATGGAAAGTGGTATTTTATTTATTTATGCTTTTCTCTGAAGTATATGAATCTAACTGTAGTGCAGTCAAACATAGGCAGCCAGAGCCAATATACATTTATCTTACCTCCTTAAGAAAAAGGTCCAGTGCCCGGGTTATGGAAATAATTCCATACTCCATAATTTTCCATAAAAACTCCATAATTGATAATTCTGTGTGGGCTCCCTCTTGTGCTCACGGCCTGGCACAGCTCCTTGACAGAGCAAACAAATTAATGTCTCTGTTTGCTTATAAATAAGTCATGAAGAATGTGTAGTGGTACTCTCCATGCATTAGTATGGTAGTACAGCGTGTCTGGTGAGAGCTGCCATATATCTTAGTGCATGTTTTTATTCATTTTTCCCCCGCAAATTTTGAACAAACTTGTGACATGTCCCCAAAAATGAAATCAAAATCGGTGGTTTGGAGCGAATAAACCGGGCTTTAATGGCTGTAATAGCCAGTAAGTAGCAAATTTCACAAAGTCTCCAAAATCGTGTAATTACAACTTCCACGTCCGTCACGCGATGCCACCGGGCCCAAAAAGTATTTTCCCCATAGACTTACACTGGGAAAGAGACGTCTGCCAATCAGTGGACCATTTTTTTAACACTTGGATAGCCCTCATTTAAATCATCAGGTCCTACCAGTAAACTGTACTACAAGTTATTTTCCTCCCTCCGTCCATGTGAATGAACCATGTTGGAAGTTTATTTTGCAAAGAGGTTATTATGCAAGTAATCTCACCATCCCTAAAACGGATGCTGGAGGCGTACCCGGAGCGATGCATAGTTTGAAGCGAAGGTCCATTGACATGGCATCGGTGTTTGACAAGTCAGGAGTATGTGTTGCATACTGGAGTTAATGGGACGCTCCTCTGATCTGTAAATATCATTCACCAACAGCATCGGTCTTCAGAATACTCTGATGTATCCAACTTGATGTGTAATAGTACAACAAATGCCTGAAAATGTACTTTAATCTGCTGTACAAGGTTATTAAACCCAACTTTATTGAATATGGTGTTATTATTAGCATCACATGGACTAATTTACAACCTACAACTGACGGAGTTATCCGGTTACATGATTGTAAACATTAATATTTAACAGCTACTGATCATACCAGACCAAGTAAAGCTGTGGCCGCAAGAATATTTAATGGTGCATTGTTCTGCTTTTGAATTATTATTTTTTTGTTTGCTAGAGAAGAACCTGTTTTATTTTCTTTGAAAAGTGACAGTCTCGCTTTAATTCATAAACATTCTGGACAATCAAATGTGTTATAGTGTTAACTTACGGTTCATGTTTTGAAGTTGTTGTTTTTTTTAAATACTCTGAAAGAAGTGTTTTCTGCCCCACACAAACACACACACACACACACACACACACTCACTACTGAACTGACTTTATTTCCAGTGGAAACAATTTAATTTATAGCTCCCACTTGTTTCAGAGATACAGGCTGTAATGAAAAACATTTATTTTCTAAATGGGCCTCCACAAACACAAGGCCGGCCCCCGGCTAACCGGCTTCATTCTTCTGCTTTGTCAGACTGAAATTGCAATTGCTCTGCTGGTCTCCCTTCAGAAGTCACCACGAGGCAATATGAGTGAAATGTTGTCCAGTCACACGGGGGTCAAAAGCTGGCTCTACTTGTTTATGAGATGCTCTGGAGGATCTGCTCTGTTGGTAACGGCCGGCCGTTTCAAAGGCTGGACTCAAGTGCAGTTGGCCTTTTCCTAATAGTGCTGCGACTCCTGTATGGATCTGTTATTCCATAATGTGATTTAGCCCGTGGTAAGCTTGCAGATGCAGAAAAGGCTCAGGTGCATCGATCTGCAAGAAACTCTTTTCTTTAATTGCATTGAGACAAACTTGTCTGTGTGGGATCCTCCTGAAAGGATGTAGTGCCCTCTCTTGGATAAACGGATGAATTCTTTCATTTTCTTTTAAAGTCAAAAGACCCATAAACATCAACATAATGTGAGTAATCTGTACCGGTTGTCTGGCGATGTTTAGAGGCAAAGAAGATTTTTAAGTGCATCCTTTCGTTAAGGTCAAGAAGAAAACAAGACAAGAATCCTTTAAGGACTAGGCTAGACATGGAACGGTCCCCAAATAATAGCAATTCATGATGTTATCCTTAGAATCATCAAAATGTGCACTAAAACATACTGGAATCACTTTACATTGAGAATATATTTATATATTTATCACGTCGTCACAGATAAGATATTATTTTTTGGTGAAAAACAATCACATAATCTTGAATAAGATCATGAATGATAACATCTCCCTGCATAAGGATACATACATTCTCAGTTAGCTACTAAGACGACTTACCAGCTTCACACCAGAAATCAGAGGGATCCAGATCCAGTTAGGTTGCTGTTCGGGGTGCTGCTTGTGTTCATCAGATCCACCCGTTGCTCCTTCACAGTCCAAATATGGTCACTTCCTTCACTGGTTGCAAAAATTCCAAGATGGCGACGGCCAAAATGCAGAACAAAACAGACCAATATATTGATACCTGCAGTTTAAAGTTGTGCAAGAACTTCCAGGCGGCACATGCAGCGTTGGACGAGTGACCAGCGGTCAAGGACTTACTTCATATAACACGTTCCCGTCTCACAACTGGGCCCTCGCATCTCGCCTGCACATTCAAATCTGATTGTCGAGTTTACAGAAATAAATAAATAGATGAATGCAACAAAGTGGCGTCTGGTGGGGGAACATTTTTCTCTAATGGCACTGCAGCACTTTTAAGGCGCGTGTGAGTGTGGCTTAATCACTTGTAAGACTTGATTGAGTGTGTGCTAATAAACATTAGGCTGTCTCTCTTCCCCCGGTGATTAGTGGTTTATGTACTCTGCTCTCTGCAGGCTGAAGACGCAGTCCTGAAGATTGATGGAGGGCCATGCTATTCAAACAGCAGGCATTGCTGAGACAGAAGCTCTTCGTTCTGGGCAGCCTCGCTATCGGAAGTGTCCTCTATCTCGTGGCCAGGGTTGGGACCTTGGATAGGTAAGTCATCACTGTCACAATGCATTTAACTATTACGATTACAGCAACTTCGATAGCGGTAAGTGGTAGCATTCACAGTCTGTTTTACTGATGATTACGATAACAGCGTTTAGTGAATTGGTGATTCAATGCAGTTCTCCACTTAATGAAGTTGTTTGAATGTGCTAATCAGGCGGCAACCTCCGGTTCTGACAAGTGAAGCCAATTTATAAGTGTCTTTACCTTGCATTCTCTCTGCTGACCACCAGGGAGCGACTCTGCTAGTTGTAAAAAGAAGACTGATTTTATCGGAGAAAGTGACCCTATTCTCTCTTGATTTATTACCTCAGTAAACATAGTTAACATGAGTTTGTGGTCTCAATCTGTTGTTTCAAGTCTTCTTCAATGCAGCATGATGATGATTTAGTCAAATATGGTCCATTGCTACCAATGCAGTTAGCTACTAAGATGAAATATGAAGCAGCTGTTAGCAGCTTCACACCAGAATCCAGATGGATCCAGATCCAGTGAGGTTGCTGCTTTGGGTGCTGCAAGATGGCAACTGCCACAATTCAAGATACAGGCAAATACTTCTGTGTGAACAGTCTGCTGGAACTATATTCATACAGCAGCTTTTTTAAAACATAATTACAAAGTGCTTTAGTAGTTGAAATAAAAATGCTTCAGGACTGCAATGAAATACAATTAAGATAATTACAACAATACATATTAAAAATGAAATGAAGTATCCAAAAGTAAAAAAGATATGACATGTAATAAAACGATTTCCTCACATTAATAAAAAAAATCTAATTAATGATTTAAAATATGTTACTGATGCTCTCAGGCAGGGAGTTGTAGATCTAAAGGACCTGGATTGCAAAAACCTTTAGAGTTGAGCCTGAGGATGTGAGGCTACGCTCTGGCTCGCTGGGCTTTAAACGTTATCAGTAACGTCTTCAATCTTAGCAGGCAGCAGGCAGTACATACTGATTCAGTACGCAGTACATTAATATTCAATTTCAAACCCAACCAAAACATTTTTACTGTACATAACATTGGAACACTCCTGAGAGACTGTGCTCAGGGCAACAATTTCCAGCAGGTTGTTTATAAAGAGCGGTGAAATGTTCTACTTCGTACCCGCCAGCTGCACTGCATATTTACGCACCTGACAGACACCATGGTTGACTTCTCATACACTTTAAAAATTTAAAACTTTTCAAATCAACTTTACATACCAGTAAATATACATTTTTGATTAAGTTACTAGGATCAATTGCATTTTGTTTGAGCAGAAAATCCCTTGTGGTTTGTTTCATGCTACACTGATTTCTACAAAACTCTTGGGTAGAAACTTGCAGAGCAGATTGTTCACTTGTTTTAAGAATACAATACTTTCCAGCTTCAATAATAGAGCAACCTTTCTTCGGGACATGGATATTTCGCTTGCAGTGTCCATATTAGATGAAACAGATGGCGTGTATTTTTGTGCAAGATCAGGCCGTGTTATTGGCACGGACAGTAATGGCTGAACCTGCAAAGCACCGCCTGCAGAATCTCACATTCCACATCATTTACCGAGGCCTGTAGTTTAACCAGCCAGAGAGTTAATTTAAAATGAAGTTAATGATTCTTGTAATGAGTACGTGATGCCGGTGTTTCGTCTCTTTCAGGCTGCAGCCCATCTGCCCCATCGAGAGCAGACTGCCCCCCGCTGAGCCGGAGCAGATCCCTCTCCGCACCCTGCAGTTTAAGCGTGGCCTGCTCCATGAACTACGCAAAGGCAATGCCACCAAAGAGCAAATCCGCCTGCACAACCTGGTCCAGCAGCTGCCCCGGGCCATCATCATTGGGGTGCGCAAGGGGGGCACCCGCGCCCTGCTGGAGATGCTCAACCTGCATCCGGCGGTGGTCAAGGCCTCGCAGGAGATCCACTTCTTTGACAATGACCAGAACTACGCCCGGGGCATCGACTGGTACAGGGAGAAAATGCCCTTCTCCTTCCCCCATCAGATCACCATTGAGAAGAGCCCCGCCTACTTCATCACGGAGGAGGTCCCCGAACGCATCTTCAAGATGAACTCCTCCATCAAGCTGCTGATCATCGTCCGCGAGCCCACCACTAGGGCCGTGTCCGACTACACGCAGGTGCTGGAGGGCAAGGAGCGCAAAAACAAGACCTACCACAAGTTTGAGAAGCTGGCCATCGACTCCAACACCTGCGAGGTAAACACAAAGTACAAGGCGGTGCGGACCAGCATCTACACCAAACACCTGGAGCGCTGGCTGAAGTACTTTCCCGTGGAGCAGTTCCACATCGTGGACGGCGACCGGCTCATCACCGACCCGCTGCCGGAGCTGCAGCTGGTGGAGCGCTTCCTCAACCTCCCCTCGAGGATCAGCCAGTACAACCTGTACTTCAACGCCACCCGGGGATTTTACTGCCTGCGATTTAACATAGTCTTCAACAAGTGCCTGGCAGGCAGCAAGGGCCGCATCCATCCAGAGGTGGACCCGTCAGTGGTGACTAAACTGCAGAAGTTCTTTCACCCCTTCAATCAGAAGTTTTACCAGATCACCGGTAGGACATTCAGCTGGCCATGACGAGCTTCGGACTCCTCCAATGAGATTCCTCCGATTGGGTTTTTTTTTTGTAAAAACGCCAAGCTGCTCAAAATAAAATATGAAATATGAAAAGCACTTTGATTGAGTTTCAAACAAGAATGACAGTGTGACCAAATATTTAAAAAAAAGGGACTTGATGTCATTTTTGTTTTTACGTGTGTGAAAATAAAAACAAAATAGTTTGATGGTTTGACTAAAAGATTCAATTCAAAGCACTTGATCTTGCAAAATGAATTCCCCTGTCCGTCATCGTTCCCCATGAAGAGACGAAGCAGTACCGAGCCGCGTGATTAATGGGAGAGATTATTTTTGTTGCTCTTTAAAAAGACTATCAAACACTGACATTCATGCTGTTAAGATAAGCTTTAAGTGTGATGTTTTTCTCCTGAAAAAACACCTTAAAAAGATGACAATTTGACAAACGACATAATTGTTAATTTGTTCCCCCATCATGTTGTTTATTTGACCAAAACTGCATGTGCAATCAAGATGCCATTTTAACATTGTAGACTTGTATCAGTTGCCTTCGGTTCGTCTGTTCATGTTGTTTTCCACCACATTTAATCATAATTCATGCTGTGATGAATCCATTACAAGGTGACCTCTTTTCATGCTCAGCACCCGGTCTGAAGATCAGAACAGGCTCATCACAATCTAGTGTTTTAAGCTTGACTCGTGTCCCAAACCCTCGAAGCTTTTAAGACTCAAGCTTGTGTTTTTAATGTAAGTATGTTGGTTCCTCCCCAACGACAGCTTTTGCATTGGTTTGCGAAACACCTTGGCAAAAAAAAAAAAAAAAAAAAAAGCCATAGTGAGAAAAAAATGGTTGTCCTCTGATGATTGTTGTCAAACCAACTGTTTATTCTATGATGATTAGCAAGAGATGTCTGTTTCCGTGCAAATATTCATTCTGTATCATGTGTGTTGTTAAAAAAGGTTCAATTAAAAGAACGTGTAAACATTTGTCAGCTGATTTATCCTTTACTTCAACATTTTGGGAAATAGAGGAAGAGGTTGACACCATTCCAATAGCTGCGTAAATTGTTTATCTGAAGACTGGAGGTAATTAGCCTAGCTTTAGCATGAAGACTGGAAGCAGGAGGAAATGACTAGCTTGCTTTCCAGCATACAAAACATCAACAGCTCATAAGTCCACGTATTAACATGCTGTGTCTTGTTTGTGTATTCTAACACAAACAGAAATGTTAAAATGTGTCGTGTATGTGGTGTAAATGTATACGGTGTATGTATGCTAGTAGTATTCCTGAACTTCACACAGAGCCAGGCCAGCTGATTCCCCGCTGCTTCCAGTCTTAAAGGGGACATATCGTGAAAACCCTTTTCAGTGCCTGTGCACATACATTTGGGTATCTAGCTCTAGATTTATCTGCCTGTTCTATACCAAGTATAGACTCACACATTGCACACAGCTTGAGCTTGAAAACTACCATTGCAAATGTGCACCTTATTGAGCTTTTTTCTTCAAGAGACAGGCGCTAAAACGAGGGGTTTCAGACGGAATAGGGTGAATTATCAAGAAATTATTTTCTGATTAATATGATGTGAGAATCAGCTTTGTAAAAAGATCCAGTAGAAATGTCCATGATAGGGATCATTTTTACTTTGAGTGCATTTCAGAGCCTGTACTTTTTCATCTTCTACTCTAGTAAAGAAGTTTAATAATCAGTACTTCTGCTTCTATTAGAGTAGTTTTGAACACAAGTACTCAAGTAGACGATGTCTGTACCTTTTCAAACCTCTGTGGATGACAGTCTGGTGGAAAACAATGCATCAGAGATGATGATGCTGCCACCTAGTGTTGTGTTAGAGTAGTACAAAAAGTGCAGCGGCTTCCTCAACGTGGGGAAGAACTAACACTAATTTCATACACAACCGTAACAAGCAAATGTTTATTTTAAAACATATATTGTGCGTCTGCTGACTTCACGGATGTAAAACCTGGTTTCACTCTGTGTTTTTTTTATTTATTTATTTATTTTTGTGTTCTGGTGACCCGGGGCCACTTTCTAATGTAACCCTCCGCCCGCTTCAGACGCGCCTCCATTCGACGACGAGCCGCTTCTTCGTCTTCTTCTGTGTTGATGCCGTCCACTCTCTCCTCTCCATCCGTTAGACCAACTTTTTAAAGAAGAAGAAAATAAACATCCTCCAAACATGGCATACACGACCGCCGGTGGGACGAAGAAGAAGGTCTGCTACTACTATGACGGTATGGGACCTCCCGAGTGTCTGTATCAGGTGCCTGAACCGGGCTAACGCTAGCCGCTCACCGCCGGTGAATGTGTTTTAACGCACCAGCTAACTAACGCACCAGCTCGCCGCTGACAGCCAGTGACGTCGCTGCTTGAAAGGTGCTTACTGTATGCGTGTTAACTGGGTCACGCTAATCTTACATGTAGCTCACAGTTCACGTTGAGCGAGCTAGAGTTTTAAACTAAAAAAGAAAGAAGAAATGAACGTAAAGTAGGACAACGTAACGTCGATGTTGAATATGTTAATTAGCTGGATGTGAATGTGGTTGACGCTCATTATCTATGTGAAAGCACGTCGACCTGGAAGAGTTCACGAGAATGGCGACACATTTTAGAAACAGAGAGTCCAAAGTTACATTTTTGAAGCCGCGGAGCGAAATGTGCGAAAGTATTTAACGCACAAAACAGTGGGCCTAATTGATGCGGAAGGTTACATAATTACACAGTAGGCTCGGTTGTTGACGCCCCTTTAGTCGTCCAAATGAGCCGAATTCCACTGTAGTGGATTTATGCTGCCTTCACGTGGTATCGGAATTATAGTAAATACGAGTTGCCAACTCGGATATTGCACATGAACTCCCCCCTCAAGTAGTAATTACAAGTGGTGAAACTCTGAGATACTCTGGCTTGCTGTTTTTAAGCTTTGTTCATACACATTAATATTCACCAAACTATCATTGTGACATAGGCCGATTAAAAGTGATTACATAGTTGATTTTGATTCAAAGTGATTTTGATTAAAATCAACAAGGATGACGATATAGGATGTTATCGCAGATCATGATGAACATAAGTTGATTGAGGTGAATTTCCATTGTCGGGATAATGTAAATATCCTCACGAGTAGGCAGGCGACGATAGGAACATTTCATGTCATGATTATCCTGGCCAAAATAATTTTAATTCACCAGATTCACATGATAATCATTATAATATGGTTATAGCAAACTAAATGTTACTAAATGTCATCAGCCAGCTAGTCTACATAAACCTCTACCATGTTTACCAAAATTGCTTTATTTTGTAGATATTGTGAGAAATCTTCCTTCTCGCTCAAAGTCCAGTTAGAAACTCAGTTCTTGTAAGGAACTATTTTTCCAGGCGTAATACCATTTGGCTTGTTGGCTTTCTTGGCTCTGTTGTGATTGACAGCTCAGAAGAAATTCAAAGAAAAACGTTTAATCACAGCTGCCTAGTACTATTTTGCATGTATGTTACTGATTAGGTAGCAAACCTTTGTTGTTGTTGTTGTTGTTGTTCCAGTGTAGCGTAAATGAGCTGCTATATTATATGACTCTCTGTACTCGCTGATAACCTCTACAGAATAATTTTTACCTGGATCAGTCAGTCCTCCTTATTAGATAACTGTAGATCCTGCCTGACACTACACACACTGTTGCTCGTGAATGTGGTCTTTAACTGGATATGTTTCCCTGTTCAGGTGACGTAGGAAATTATTACTATGGACAAGGGCACCCCATGAAACCGCATCGTATCCGGATGACTCACAACCTGCTCCTGAACTATGGACTGTACAGGAAAATGGAGATCTATGTATGTTTCTAATCATTAGATGATTTAACAACATCCTGTTTTGTGTGCTGCACTGTTTAAACAGAGCGTGAGAACAGCTGCTTCTTTTTTCATGTTTCAGAGACCACACAAAGCCACAGGGGAGGAGATGACAAAGTATCACAGTGACGACTACATCAAATTCCTCCGATCCATACGACCAGACAACATGTCTGAGTACAGCAAGCAGATGCAGCGGTGTAAGTAGTGTGTGGGCTCTTTGTATTTCTGAAAAAAAGTGAAGGGATTCTGGCTGCAGAAAACCACGGGAGGACTTTTATTTTGAAATAGAAACAGGAAGTGTTGATACAATGTCAGTATCATTCGTGTTTATTCGTGGAATCATTTGCTATTGTTCATGTCACTCGCGCTGGACGCGCCGGAGAGGAGGAGACCCCAACACGTTTCCATCCATCATGGCTGAAATAACCACTATTGCTGCTTTCCACATGTTGTGAAGTCCCAGATACACGGGAAAACAACCGCAGTCCTGTCTGGTCATGGTCCGTTAGGTCTGTCTGCAGGACGACAAGCTAACAACTTTTAAAATGCTTGTTTTCTGAGTCTGGAGTGATGGGTGCTAGGCTATGCTAACATTGTAGCTGCTACATCAACACTCCAAATGAGGTCATCTAGACATAAATACTGCAGCGACCTTGTTGTTTGGACCATAGACAGTCTCTGGTTTCTCAGTAATTAATCAGTTATTGTTCTGATCTTGCAGTCAACGTCGGAGAGGACTGTCCTGTGTTCGACGGCTTGTTTGAGTTCTGCCAACTGTCCGCTGGCGGCTCTGCTGGTGAGTTCCAAGAAAATAGAAAATCGATAGACTTCCATCACATGGAAATGAAATTACGAAATGATAAGTACACATACAGATCGCATGCTGGGGGTCTAACCCAGGATGAGACGTAGAGGACACCAGACCATCACATAGATACAACATACAGAGAAACACATTCACAGGAAAAAGTATTTAAATCCTTGGCATATACCAATACAAGATGTATGTATCACTAGACATCGTATTTTCTTTACATCATATTTTCTATTTGAGGTCACTATGTTCTACTGTGTGTGACAAATAAAAAGAAATCTCAAAACATGCATAAATACTTAACAAGTGGCCACGATCAGCTCTGACGCCAGCTGTGCTCGCCATCAGCAGCCTCTTAACAGAACATACAATCCGTCTTAGTTTAATAGAATAGTAACAGTAACAAATGCTTTAATGATGCCCATTTTCTTGTGATAAATTATCACATCCACGAGGCCGTTATCAGCAGAAGATCGCAGGCAATTTCATGTTCCTCTCCGTTATAGGGACGTTCAAGCTGCATACAAACTTGATTTTATCAATTAATTTATTTTAACTTTTACATCTCCAGTGAAATACAATCCCGTCAGCCCCTTCATCGTGTGCATTGTTCATCATAAACACATTCAGTCACCTGGTGACCTGGTTGAACAGAGCTGTTCACCGTTGACTAAAGTAAATGGCCTTCTTTTGCCTTAATAATCATTAATATGACTAGGCAGAGGAAGATATGATCATTTCATGCCACGATCATCGTGGCCCAAATAATTGCTAAAATACAATATGGCAGCAAATATTGTGGAATCACTTTACATAACAATTTGTAAAGAAGCAGATTTTAATTGTCTCACAGATGATACAAATTTTCTTTTTTTGTGTGACTCTGGTTCAGGACAATCAAAAATGTGACGATATTCAAATGAGGACCATTTATTCACGATTATCCCGATAATGGAAATTGACCTCAATCAGCTTGTGAGTGTTGTTAAGTTATAGCAATCCAGGATAAAATAGTATATGATCCCATTCCTAATTATGACCATGTAATACACTAAAGCTTCTTCTTCTGGTGTGTGTGGGCCTCTGGAGCCATGACGAGGATTTCGGGAGCATGCTTTTTAACTCTGAATGTGCTTACAGACTCGTTTCTGGCATGAGACCTTAAAGTCCTTCCTTCCAACTTTAGATGTCATTAGTTCATTTGTGCTTGTGTGATTCCTTACATCTGATCGCGTGCTCTCTGTTGTGCACAGCTGGTTCGGTAAAACTAAACCGCCAGCAGACTGACATTGCGGTGAACTGGGCCGGAGGACTTCACCACGCGAAGAAGTCCGAAGCGTCTGGATTCTGCTACGTCAATGACATCGTGCTGGCCATCTTGGAGCTGCTCAAGTGAGTTTCACCAACAGCTTGGCAAATTCTCATTTCACATAATCTAAAGCAAGCAGAAGAACCTGAGATTAGGAGATAGACCAGATCCTGATGTCCACTGAAACATATATACGTCATCTGGTATATTGTTACTTTATTTATATAGAAATATTAGTGTGAGAGGCTGCGAAGGCTTGAAGTGGCATAAATACTTTGATGACACTCAAACATGTCATCTAAAAATATGGGGTTTTATTTTACTTTTTACTTTTTTTAAGTCAAAACCGCTTCAACAAACTCAATTGAAAGAAATAGTTGCTGAGTAAACCAAGTGTGTAATAAAGCCTCTGGGTTTAATCTTCCATATTGAATGTTTCTGTGTAAATGTAATATGCCAGTCTGAACACTCGTGCCATCCTCTTAAGTTCTGTGGACTAATGGCGAGTGGGCATAAAGGGCCTAACATGTCATGGATGGGACAGAACTAAACCCTCGGTGTGTGGAGGTTGGGATTGGGCCATAGTCTGATTCGCGGGTTGTTTCTCTTGTCGCTCTCCCTCCCAGGTACCACCAGAGGGTGCTGTACGTCGATGTAGACATTCATCATGGGGACGGAGTAGAGGAGGCCTTCTACACCACAGACAGGGTCATGACTGTGTCCTTCCATAAATACGGGGAGTACTTCCCTGGAACCGGAGACCTCAGGGTGAGCCTCAGCCTTTGACCTCACGTCAGGATTTAAAACAAACCCGAATCTTTGCATTAACACATTCAATAGTTTGGGGAGTTTTATGGGAATGAAGTGGAGTCACACTGATTAGATGTGCATTCAGATAATGAATTCTCTGTATTTTACTCCATTGCCCTCCTCGCTGTATTCAGGATATTGGAGCTGGAAAAGGCAAATATTACGCCGTTAACTTCCCCCTACGTGACGGCATTGACGATGAGTCATACCAGCAAATCTTCAGGCCAGTGAGTATAATAATGACAGTCTGATATTCATCTATCATGAAACAGGATTCTGTCCTGTTAGTGCAGATGAGCACTTATTAGACCTGAATTTAATTTGGATCCACTCGGCGACTGCACAGTTCCGCTCATACAGCAGATATGAATAACCACTCTACTCTAATATCCAACCAAATGTATTGCTAAAATTAGATCTGCTATTATTTCTGAATCCATCCAAGCAACTCATGCAATTCAGCAAAACACAAATCCACCATACGGCATGTGTTAAGTATCCGTTAAATTCTAACCAATGTGTTCCTCATTAATGTGAAATTGACACCAATTTGACACAACACAGAGTTTTTATTTCAGCAGCTCATCCATTTCTCACATAACTTTTATCTGAATACTAATATCATTTTGTGTGTGTTTTTGTTTCGGAAGCCGCTCGCCGTCTCCCGTGCTGCAGTACCACTCTCCACCTGGAGGGTTACTTATGGTGCTGTTTTAGTACAAAAAACCCTTATACCCTTAACCCTTATAATTCTGGTATCCTGACTAGTTGTTCAGTCGACACGGAGAAAGTCTAACTCAAAGATGTAAAAACTCCATCATTATTTATTACCTGTCATTTGAATGTTTTAAATTATAAGACATACCGTAGGCGTATTTATATCCAATACACCTTTTGTCAAGCAAAGTGGATCAGACCCGAGTCACTTGGGTTATTTTAACATTAAACGCTTCTTTTGAGGTATTTGAATAAGGCTTCCAGTGTTAATAATGCTGTGGGAGAGCGCAGTGAATATGATGCCCCGTCTTTCAACATGTACCGAGTGTGACTTTTCCTGTGGCCCTGCAGGTGATGGCCAAGGTGATGGAGATGTACCAGCCCAGTGCCGTAGTTCTTCAGTGTGGCGCAGACTCTCTCTCGGGAGACCGCCTGGGCTGCTTCAACCTCACCATCCGCGGTACGCTGTCAGCACGTGGTGTGAAATGTGTGGGAGTCGTAAACCGTGCTGGAAGTGTTGCATTGTGCCTCTTGTTTTCCCAGGCCATGCCAAGTGTGTGGAGTACATGAAGTCCTTCAACCTCCCGCTGCTCATGCTGGGTGGAGGAGGATACACCATCCGCAACGTGGCCCGCTGCTGGACCTACGAGACGGCTGTGGCTCTGGACACGGACATCCCTGACGGTTTGTCACAGATTTATGTCTTAATATTAGTGAATGTGTCTGTTACATATAGATAATCTATACTAACCCCGTAAAACTGCCTTATGTTCTGTAATCCAGTGGTTGCTTCGTCATTTTGACGGATAGAGTTGTAATCTATTGTTGCCCTTCATTTGGTTTTTAATTTTTTGAATTATAATATGACAAGGGTGTATTTAAAGGCGGAGTCTGTCATTCTTATTCAATACAGTGGTTTTCAAATTCAAGGTCCATTAGCTGTCCCTTCTGTGTGAGTGCTAGGGCTGCACCTTATTGGTACACAACTGACAAAACTATATAATTTTCACCCTAAATGTTGTACATTTTAAGTTAAATGCATCAATTTGATGCACTTTGAGAGCAAAATTAAGAGATTAGATCATCTATATAATAAGATACGGCTATGTGTATCATGTGGGTTGCCGATATTGACGCAGGCAGCTCACTGCTATGTTTTTAAGCAAAATTAAGCAAAACTGACAACCCTACTATAAACCATAAGCTTTTTAAGGCAACAAAAGATGGAAGCACTGAGTTTGGCTGCCTGTTACACAATAGAGATGACCCCTGGTGGCATCTGCTGGTCACTACAATACATCACACCACTAAAGCATGATAGAAAGAGGAACGTCCGTATTTATTGAGAATCAGGATTTCCCTGATAAACCTTAAAGGGATAGTTCAGAATTTTGGACATAAGACCTATTTTCCAAGTGAGCCGGTGTGGTGGTTTACGGGTCTAGGGACGGAGCAGAGGTCGGGGTTCGCGGTGCGTAATTGTGGCTTCGCGTGGCCGTGGGCTGCCCGGTGTTTGAGTGAGCTCCGAGGGCTTTTCACCCAGGTCTGAGGTCATGAGTCCCGACAATTCGTCCCGGTTCGATTGCCTATTTACGGGCAGTATTTCGGGCGGCGCGTCTTGAGTTTTGAGTCCGATGGAGCAAAGTAAAATTCCGCTGCTGCTGAGAAACTAGTCCCTCAAAAAATGGATGATTCATGCGATGCAAGGTTAGTTTTGTTTCAAATATTATTCTATCAACACACATATGTACATCGACAGTCTCGTGTTTTAATTGATTTGCCTCGGGTGCACTGTGGAGTGGGCAAGACTGTTTTTAATGCCTGTCTAGCTAGAACTGTTGACTTGCGCTAGCCATAGCACAAGCGAACTCGGCAACTAGAAGAACTGAATTAAATGTCTTGAAAACGTCTCCAGACGTCTCGAACACACCGGCTCACTTGGAAAATAGGTCTTATGTCCAAACTTCCGAACTATCCCTTTAATACCGTCCAACCCGAATTGAACATGTAAGCGTGGGTTCTCTCCGGGTTCTCCGGCTTCCTCCCACAGTACAAAGACATGCAGGACGGGGACCTGTCTGTCTCCTTCATGTCAGCCCTGTGATAGACTGGTTACCTGTCTGTCTCTACATGTCTCCCTGTGATAGACTGGTTACCTGTCTGTCTCTACATGTCAGCCCTTTGATAGACTGGTTACCTGTCTGTCTCTACATGTCAGCCCTGTGATAGACTGGTTACCTGTCTGTCTCTACATGTCAGCCCTGTGATAGACTGATTACCTGTCTGTCTCTACATGTCAGCCCTGTGATAGACTGGTTACCTGTCTGTCTCTACATGTCTCCCTGTGATAGACTGGTTACCTGTCTGTCTCTACATGTCAGCCCTTTGATAGACTGGTTACCTGTCTGTCTCTACATGTCAGCCCTGTGATAGACTGGTTACCTGTCTGTCTCTACATGTCAGCCCTGTGATAGACTGATTACCTGTCTGTCTCTACATGTCAGCCCTGTGATAGACTGGTTACCTGTCTGTCTCTACATGTCAGCCCTGTGATAGACTGATTACCTGTCTGTCTCTACATGTCGGCCCTGTGATGGACTGGTTACCTGTCTGTCTCTACATGTCAGCCCTGTGATAGACTGATTACCTGTCTGTCTCTACATGTCAGCCCTGTGATAGACTGGTTACCTGTCTGTCTCTATATGTCTCCCTGTGATAGACTGGTTACCTGTCTGTCTCTACATGTCTCCCTGTGATAGACTGGTTACCTGTCTGTCTCTATATGTCTCCCTGTGATAGACTGGTTACCTGTCTGTCTCTACATGTCTCCCTGTGATAGACTGGTTACCTGTCTGTCTCTACATGTCTCCCTGTGATAGACTGGTTACCTGTCTGTCTCTACATGTCAGCCCTGTGATAGACTGGTTACCTGTCTGTCTCTACATGTCTCCCTGTGATAGACTGGTTACCTGTCTGTCTCTACATGTCTCCCTGTGATAGACTGGTTACCTGAATACAGAATAAGCGGTAGACGATGGATGGATTAACATGTGTAGATGTTATGCATATATAATTGGATCTTTTTGTGAAGTGAAATTAGTTCTCATCTAACAAAGCGGGGGCATGAAAATGAGCTCCAGCTTAGAATTGAATCACTGGAACTTGAAATTAAAAAGTTTAAATGTCTGCAGCACCTTTCTTTTTTGGCTCCGCTGCCTCTTTAGGCTGGGGGGGTGAATGCTATATGACTTCACCTCTGTGAAGGGACAGCCTGGTTGCTACCCTTTCCTTCAGGGAGCTGACTCAGCAGACTGACTGTGTAGCATAGAGAGAGGGGATGTAATCACAGCGTGTCGAATAGCCAGCAGGTCTCTTAATGGGATTTCAGGACATTAACTGAACTCCCCACTCATTCCAGTCCGTCGTCCACTCAGTGGGGATCAGTGGAGGTTAGAAAGCCTCGGTAAATCATATTAACAGGTGTCTTATCACGGCTTCTTCATTCCAAACGACTGATAATTTGACACTTTGTTTTATCTGCAGCGTATAAATCATTTGCCAGCTGTGTTCGGCTCGGTTCGCTTACTGTTCTCACGGATGTTTTTCTATCGCAGAGCTGCCGTACAACGACTACTTTGAGTACTTTGGGCCCGACTTCAAGCTGCACATCAGTCCGTCCAACATGACCAACCAGAACACGCAGGAGTACATGGACAAGATCAAGTATGTAGTCGTTTTATAGCGCTGTCTCTTAACAAAGCTGCAGTGGATTTCAAAAGTAAGGACGGGAACGATATTAGATTTTATCTTGAATCCCGACTCAAACACTCCCAATAAGTTGATCGGTGAATTCTCATTATCGAGATAATCGTCAATATAGTCATGAATGCGTGGAAAAAGCTGTCTAGCTCACTATCATGGAAGGGATGTGAAGCTGGGATATTCGTGACATAACATTTTTATATTGACGCATGTCTGTTCAAAAGTATGAGCAATGTTTATTGAGCAGCCGCACAGAAGCAAAGCAATGTACTGCTGTGGAAGGGGCGGCAGCAACACGTATGTTGGACACCCCAAAATTTGGTTTACATTTAGCATATTTTCACTGCTTTAACTTGCCGCCAGAAAACTCATTCAGACGAGGAACTGAAGCTGTTGTACCCGTAATCTCTTCCAAGCCATGAGATCCAATTAAAAAAACAATTAAAAAAAACTGACTATGTATTTTTATCTCCCAGAACTCGAGAGTAGCTGGTGCCGCAGTCTTGATTGGTTAGTTTGTTATTATGTGACTTTTAGGTAATCTGAAATAACCTTTTTAAAACACACAATAACACAAACAAACTAACTGATGGAGGCAGTGTTGCTGTTTTTCTTCAATGGATCTTGTTTAGATCAAAGGAACTGCTTCAGTTCTCTCTTGGGTAGATTGATGAAAATATTGTAAATATAGCTTCCACCCTTTGCATCTTTGCATTTCTGATTTGTTCAGGCAGCGGCTGTTTGAGAACCTGCGGATGCTGCCTCATGCTCCTGGAGTGCAGATGCAGGCCATCCCCGAGGACGCCGTCCCAGACGACGCCGTGGACGAGGATGCGGAGGATCCCGACAAACGCTTGTCCAGTAAGACTGCTGTTCTTTTTCATACGACGTCCCTCCTCTTACGTACAGTGAGGACGAGTTCAAACACCCATATGTATTTCATCACAAACACTGGTTGTTCAAATAGTTGACTTTCTTATTTATTTATTTTATAATGTGGTAGTATTTACTGTTTGCATAGCATTGTAAATCATCTTTAAAGCAACGCTATTCCCGTTAGCATCACCCAATATATGGACACAATATGGACAGATTTACATTACGTGTGGTTCAGACATCCACAGAACCCGGAGAGTGAATATGATTTTTAGTCATCCTCCTCCTTGATGAGGAAAATGTCATGACAGCAGTTGAATGGATTACCATGAAATATGACAATTATGTTGTCCTATTTAGCAAATGTTAGCATGCTAATGCAGGATTATACTGCACAATATTAAATCAAGCAAAAGAGGTCAAAATGATTTTATGTTTGTGATAAACAAACGGTAGCTCGGTAATGTTTTAGTCACCTAAAATGTCTTTGTTCATCATCGAGTCACACTTCTGGTTGCAACAAAACAAGATGGCGACGGTCATAATGTCGAATTCAGTCTTGAATCCGGTCTATGATGACAACGCGCTAATCTAAGTCTGTGAACATGAAAGTAACAATACATGACGTGTCTCGACAAATCTTTCTGAGAGGTCCTCCAAACGTTTCCTCCAGCGTGACCCGGTTGAAGGACGTCTCCGGGCGTGCCCAGCTGTAATGTGACTCGTCGGCTGTCTTGTGTGATTTGCAGTTCGTGCCACAGATAAGAGGATCGCCTGCAACGAAGAGTTCTCTGACTCCGAAGACGAGGGGGAGGGAGGCAGGAGAAACGTGGCCAATCACAAGAAGTCTCCAAAAAGGCCGAGAGTCGACGAGGACAAGAAGGAAGAAGAGGAGAAGAAGACCGGTATTCTCAACTTGGAATTGCTTCTCAGCGATGAAATAGCTGTTAGTTGCTATTATAAAGGTTTATTTTGTTCTCCGTCTCGTCCTAGATATAAAAGAAGAAGAGGAAACAAACGACGTCAGTGCTGAGAAGACTGATGCAAAAAGGTGAAAAGGCCTTTATTAGTATTCTTTACAGACATGTTTTGCTTTTATAATTGCTTTTATAAATCTGGGTTCACTCACTTCCTCGAGATCCAGTTCTCGAAGAATCAATGTTGTTTTTTGTCACAACCTGGCTCTTTGGGCCACGACAAGACGGGAGACACACTGAATTTAAGAAGGTTTAGCAAAGTATATTTATTTAACATAAAGCAACGCAATGTGCAACAAAGGAAAATAATGAACAAATGGGATGTGACCATCAGTCTATCAGTAGTGTAGGATGTGCATGTGTGTACAATGTAATGGATGTGTGTTGTAAAGTGCATAACTGAGCATAATGGAACTTAAGAAAACTGCAGCTGCCACATCACCCGTAGGACATCTGCTGGAGAGGAGAGAGAGAGAATGAATGAATCATGGGTCGTTTTATAATCTCAGGAACACTGGGCCCAGGTGCCCATGATTGACCAAAACTCCTCCCACAAACCCAAGTCACATCAGGAGCCTGCTGCCTCAACAGCAGGGGTCATCACATTTTTAAATTCACTTAAGGCCCGCGATCACACCCGACTGACAGTGTTTTTACATGCTTAATTACCGTGGACTCTCTGACCTGGTGTGTGTTACGCTACACCATGTTAGCACAATATTTAAAGGCACTGGCTGCAGTCGAATAGTCAAAAAATAAGGTCCTAACTCCTATTCCTTGACCTCTGGGGAAAACGTCACGGGGTTAAGGAAAGGCGATAGGAGAACACAAAAGGATTTAGGAAAAGTCGACCGCGGTGCTCAGAGAATCCGACCGGACTTTCACTAAGCTACGTCATTATAACGCGGCCGCTGATGATTGACAGCTGATGATCGGCACCGGCGATTGACGTGCGTCTGCGCTGGAGAAACTACAATAATGGACTACAAAAAGCGCATCGTCCACTTCTCCACATGTTGTTGGTTTTATAAACAGCTGGTTCACTGACCGGCTTCAGGTCCAGCAGCTCCTCCTTCCTGTTTGACCGTTACTTTCATGCAGACATGTAGTAATTGGAATTGTGTTAATAAATGTGTGTGAACAGTGATAATAATTTAATTATAATTTAATTTATTTCAATCATGTTACAAATGTTTGACAAAAACTAAACTAAAATCACAAATGAAACGTAAATAAAACAACGGTCAAACAGGAAGGAGGAGCTGCTGGACTGAAGCCGGTCAGTGAACCAGCTGTTTATAAAACCAACATGTGGAGAAGTGGACGATGCGCTTTTTGTAGTCCATTATTGTAGTTTCTCCAGCGCAGACGCACGTCAATCGCCGGTGCCGATCATCAGCTGTCAATCATCAGCGGCCGCGTTATAATGACGTAGCTTAGTGAAAGTCCGGTCGTATTCTCTGAGCACCGCGGTCGACTTTTCCTAAATCCTTTTGAGTTCTCCTATCGCCTTTCCTTAACCCTGTGACGTTTTCCCCAGAGGTCAAGGAATAGGAGATAGGAATAGGAGTTAGGACCTTATTTTTTGACTATTCGACTGCACCCTCCGTCTGATGTAGACAGGAAGTGGTCATGTGTCTGAGAACGTAGCTATACACTGCTCTTGATTTGGTTTGTAAGTATGAACCGACTTGGGGAGTAACGGAACACATGGAACATTGTTATGTGTTTAGGATACAAAAACAAACAAACATTTTGAAAAAAAAATGATTACAATTTGTGTTTTTATTTAGCACCACACCTGTCGCATGTCACCATTCAAAATAAAGCTGGTGTTGTTGGTGCATTTCAATGTTGTCGTCCTAGCTCTGACAGGAGAAAAGGCACCTTGTTGCCCCCGTACAGTTCTGAACCTCTTCCTTTTCTTTGGCAGTGTGAAGACGGAGCCGACCAGCAGCGCCTGAATAATGACTCGACGGTGCTGTCCTCCCTCAAGGATCCAACTCTGCACTAAATCGCTTCTAGAAGCCTTATATTTATTATGACCCTTTTCTACGTGTAAATCTTCTGAATCGTCTCTCTTTGTGTTGACTTTGCCCTTCTGATGCCCTTTGAATCATCTTATTCCAATGTGCGTTATCTTCTGGATGAAACCTCAAGTTGTTTGTTTGTTTTTTTTATTTTTTTAGGAAACTTAGGTAAACCAAACATGTCTAAATTTTAATATTTTGTATTGGTCAATAAAACCTTTATACGGTTTCCTTGAAGTGTGCATTACTTTAAATGTGGTGCTAGCTCTGTTAAGGTCAGTTTTCATGATTGTCAGTAATGTTTTGTGTGCAGATTGTACGTCATACAGTATTTCTCCCACCTCACCCCACTGGGAGTCTGGCCAACACACATAATACCAGGCATATAAACCATCACTCACGGGGTCACCTGTGGGCTCCGTCTTAAAGATAGTCACATATGTAACTAGAGTTGAAGTAACACATTTTTGTATTAACGATAAGGATCCATTTTCGTAGAGTGGCTGTTGTTACTTGGTATTTCAGCACCAGTTTACCACTCGTCAAATACAAATAACACAACTGCACCGTCAAACGGGGAAAACCTTTAAGTTTTGTACTTAGCTCACAAATTAATTGGTTTGATACTGTGGCTTTTTTTCTGCTCAACACTAAGGCGGCCTGTTTTTATCTTCATTACAGGTCATCACCAAATCTCTGTAAAAGATTGTATCAACTCAAAATTGATATGGTCGTCATAGTGTTCCTTTTACACTTTCACAATTCATTTTTTTATTTCCGATTCATGACTAGAACAACTTGATGCACACTGCTGAGCTGCATCTCAAACACCTTTATGCTGATGAATGCATTTTTAAGAGGGTTAATATTAGTAACACATAAAAGGAATATAAATAGTCAAACAAATAACCTCACATGGTAAAATGATTAACTAACATAAAGGTGCTATTGTTGTTTAATTGAAGTTATATATTACGTTTCTTGTATTGTAGGAATTAACATAGCAGTTTAGGAATGGTTGCTCTTTTGTTATTTGAATTTCAATTATGATGTGGACTGAGGCTGCACGGTGGTGTAGTGGGTAGCACTCTCGCCTCACAGCAAGAGGGTCCTGGGTTCGATTCCCGGGTCGGCCCGGGTTCCTTCTGTGTGGAGTTTGCATGTTCTCCCCGTGTAAGCGTGGGTTCTCTCCGGGTTCTCCGGCTTCCTCCCACAGTCCAAAGACATGCAGGATGGGGATAGGTTAATTGGTGACTCTAAATTGCCCGTAGGTGTGAATGTGAGTGTGAATGGTTGTTTGTCTCTACATGTTGGCCCTGTGATAGACTGGCGTCCTGTCCAGGGTGTACCCTGCCTTCGCCCAATGACAGCTGGGATCGGCTCCAGCCCCCCCGTGACCCTAAATACAGGATAAGCAGTAGAAAATGGATGGATGGATGGATGTGGACTGAGAGAATCACGAGGTCTTTGTAATGACCACGTGCAGACACGTGGGGGCGCTCTAACCCAGGAGATAGCGTGTCAAGCCAGTTACAGGTGGAGTGATTCTCGGAGGGAAACCTGCTCCACGTTCATTTCAACCGGCGTAAATAATGAATAAATAATATATATATATATATATATATATAAGATACACACAATATGACCACTTTATTCCGGTGAGCCAACACAGAGAGCCCAACGAGGACAACTCAAAAGTAATGAAAGGCCATTTATCGGTCAGACGGCTCCTCTTTCCGGCCGTCCAGCCAGAATCAGACCTCGGGGAATAACAGGAAACCTCGAGTGCCGAATTGAAAAGTGCCTCCTAATTGTTTGTAAACGTCCGAAAATTATGTTCTAGCAGGAACGTTCCCCTTCGTAGCAGCAGATAAACATATAACTGTCCGACTTTTGAATGGGGTTTGTAAGGGACAGACCGCTCGAGGGCCCACGGGGGAGTCCAGGCTAGGTAAGCTAACTAGTGGGGGTTAGCTAGTAACGTTTCATTTGAGCCATTAGCTTCATGTTTGTTATGGTTTTCCACAGGTTGAGGTTCTCCGAGTCCACCTGAAAGACACAGAGGGCGAGCATCAGCCATGACTCGGGTAGGATGATGTTTGACAATTAAATACAATTATCTGACATTAAAAGTGATGCAGAAGGTGAATTCAGGGACTGGGATGTCTTCAGTTGGCCTTCACGTCCTGCTTCAGTCTGCTCTTCATGGAGCATATTGAAGTTTGTTTGACTTTCACCTCCTTTCTCATGCTTTCAAGTTTCAGAAACTCAAGAGTACTACACTGTTTAGTCTCTGGGTTTAGGTAATTCAACTTTGTGAAAATCACTGCATTGTTTATTTGATCTAAAATGACTGTATTACTCTAATGAAAGAAATTCAAATCCACGTATTGATATCAAATCACGTCTGAAGCTAGAAGCAGGTTCTGGATGCACCTTTTGTTAATATCCAGCTGCTTCCAGTTAACCTGAGTAACCGGATGGAGCTAGCCGGTAATATCAAGTTCAAGAGTCGGATTTTGGACCTCAATAACAAGGACGCTCCCTTTTTACTTTCTTACACATGTTCCCACGGCTGCATCCTATTGGTCAAACGTTCTCTGGCTGGCTCTGATTGAACTTTGTGACCAGGAAGCGTTGATATAAACAAGGCTTTATGAGATACTGCTTTATGATCCACAATTCATGTAGAGAAGAATATGCTTTCCCAACATGTCCCAGTATGAATATGAGGAAGACGTACTGGGAGAAGTGGAAAAGCATTCTTATATGTTGTGGCCTATCAGAGCTGCTACGCCAAATGTTATAACGCCTGGAAAATAGTTTGTAATGTTTGTTGAATCTGGACAAAACATAAATAAACAAACTGTCTCACGATATCTAAAACATAAAGCAATGTTGGTAAACATGGCGGAGGTTTATGTGAGCCAGGTGGCCGATGTTTTCAATGGACGATGACATGGTGTTACCAGTAGCAGACCAGTGTTACCAGTAGCAGACCAGTGTTACTACGATGGTCTTTTCAGAGTCAGCTGTAATTAGAATAGTTTCTCTACTTGCTGAGAGAGACAGCTATACAGTCTGTTTCCAGAGAACTGAAGTAGTTTTCTGTGCTTTTCGCCAAAGCCTTCAGGACTCCATTAAAAGAAATCAGTATTCTGTGCTTGCAGAACACTGGATGCTGGTCTACCGCTGCCTCAGTTTGTTTGTTTGTGTTATTGCAATAACACACTTACCAATGCAGGCAGCTGTAGACCAGCAACCAGCTGACCGTCATAATAGACCCTTGTCAAACATCCCAACCATCCCCTTTAATATGATTTTTTTAGTGACGGTATCATTAAACATAGCTCAGGTTGGTGTGTGGAATAGAGCCGGCTTCAGGCAGGAGATCAGTGACGGGATCTAGTGTCTAGTCACTTTTCCTTGGCACCAAATCACTGAATGTGTGCACTTCATAGGGCCGTGTCTCCACCCAGGAGGCCATTATGCAACTTAAACAAGCTGGTATCTTTGCTATTCGGCCAAAAGTATGTGGACAGTTTGGTGTGGGAGAACTGTGCAGAGTCTTGAACTGAACCCCATCCAACACCTTTTGGGTTTCGACTGGAATTGGTAGCAAACTCTGTGCAGTCAGGATCCAGGATCTGGTGGAACGGCGTCCCGGAGCAGATTAGAGCTGCCGGGGAACGCCGCTTTAAAGGAGGTGATCAGCAGGCTCATGTTGGTGTGATGCTCGGCCTCAATGAGCGATGGCACGATATCAGATCCAAGCTGATCGTAGTGAATTATCATTATCAGCACAATCATAAACCGTCTAGCTCACTATCGTGGTAGAGAAGTAAAAAAATACAGGATGCAAAAGCGTGTTTTATTTATTTATGTTTCCATCCTTTATCCATGCAGTGAGACATTCTGTTTGTCTTATTCAAGATTATTTGGCTGTTTCACTAAAAAGGATTTTCATGAAAAACAAAAAGATGTCTCATCTGTGACGCAATAAAAATATTTGTTTCTTGATAAAATGTAAGGTGACTTCAGGATGTTTCATCCATTTTAAGAGATTTATGCACATTTTGATGATTATCGGGGTAATATCGTCAATAGAGATGGGATGATGTAAGATTTTATCACAC
The DNA here is from genome assembly GCF_963514095.1 of Eutrigla gurnardus. Lineage (NCBI taxonomy): Eukaryota > Metazoa > Chordata > Actinopteri > Perciformes > Triglidae > Eutrigla > Eutrigla gurnardus. Next base: position 16,079,541 of record NC_139927.1, read on the forward strand.
TCAATGAGTTCATCATGGTTAATTTGAGGATAATCTTCACGAGTGACTTGGAAAAACTACATTTTTTCAAATGTATTTATCATTTATTTATGCAGGGAGACCTTATGATTTATGTTCATCCTATTTAAGATTATTTTTCACGAAAAAAAGGTGCGTCTTATCGGCGATGCATGATGTAAAGTTATATAATTATCGAATAATATCGAAATGACACCCAACAATAATGACAGATGCGGCTCAAATTTTATTCACATTTATTTTTTGCTTTTAGTGTGCTCACAGAAAATTAGAACACCTTGAAGCAGAGTTTAATAGCATTTTTTTTTGTTGTAAGCAAAGTTACATTCCATCTCTAAGTCAAACTGGTCAAAGCTTCTCCAGTATTTACAAAAGGAAAAAGAGAGAGAGAGACAGAGGAAGTGAGAGAGAGAGAGAGAGAGACAAGATGCTACACAAACATTTGCATCTGATAGTTTCCTTAAATTTAGTCAAAGACCACTGGAAAAAAAAGCATCGCCTGCTGTAGTAATAAAAAAAAAAAACATACCACAGTATATAAACAGTTAACCATTCCACTTATCACAGCTTGGTTTGGAGTTTGTAATTGCTTCAGAAGGTCTTTCCGGATTAATTTTTCTTACTGTTGTAATGTGTGTGTGTGTGTGTGTGTGTGTGTGTGGTTGCATGTACGTGTGTGTGTGTGTGTTATCTTACAAAAAATGAGCGGGTTGGAAAAAAGAGCTGCAAACTTCATGTGCTTCTTGATCAAAGATTTCATTTTGTACAATAATCACAGTTAAAAACACCCCGCCTATACATACTTACATTTTTTTTATTAAGGTCATAAAACCAACAATAAACGATAAAAGCCTATACAACTTGTATTTCTACTGAATCACTGACTGGTACGGCTAATGAGAAGTGAAAAGTTCCTATGAGTTTATATTGACTTCCTAAAAAAACTAACTCTGGGATTTCTTGTCGTCTTATCGTAAAAATGACTTAGTGTTGTCAAAGCGTATGGCGTGTGTAGATGTTGGTCTCATCGTTTTTTTTTTTGTTAGTTTTTTTCTTTAAGACTACTCTTGTTCATAATAGTCTGTGGCATCCCCCCCTCCCTTCCCCTTCATTTACAGCTCAACCCCCGTCTCCTTCATACCACGGGCATGTCCATACCATTTTGTTTACATTTTGTATAAAAAAATCCAAAAAAACAAACATGTAATACTGTTGAAAAAAAAAGGTAAATGGCAGAGTGTGGATGTATTTAATGTGTTGTACATATCGAAGCCACCCACCTCCCTCGCCCGTTGGAATGGAAGTAACAATGGACTGAGATGGGTTTTGTATAAGGGGGGAATGGAAACCAAAAAAAAAAAACGAAGAAAAGCTTTAAAATATCCCTGGTTGTAGAAAGTTCTTCAAAGCCAGGACCTGGCGTCACTCCAAAATACAAAACAGGGAAATGTTCTTTGATTATCTTCTTTCTTTCTTTTTTTTTCTTCTCCTTTTTCTTTCTTTTCAAATTTCTCCCAGATCTTATTCAGCGGCCTCGGCAGCCGCAGCCGGGGCCTCCGCTGACGCTGCTTCCTGTGCGGCCGGGGCGGCTTCCTCTGTTTTGGGCGCCTCCTCGGCCGGCTTCTCCTCAGCCTTGGGCTCCTCCGCCTTGGGCTCCTCTGCGGGCGCGGCCTCCTCGGCAGGCTTCTCCGCCGCCGCCGCCTCCGGCTTGGCCTCTACCTCCTCTTTGGCTGGCTCAGCGGCAGGTGCAGCCTCCCCCTCGGCGGGCTTGGCCTCCTCGCTGGCGGCAGCCGCCTCCTCTGTGCCCTCAGCCTTGGCCTCCTCTGTGGTTGCTGCTGCAGCTGGCGCCTCCTCGCCCTCCGCTCCATCACCTGTCTCCTTTTTGGTCTTCTTGAAGGAAAAGCCGCTGAGTTTGAAGGACTTCTTGAAGGAGAACCGCTTCTTCTTCTTCTTCGGGGTTTCGGTGCTGGTGGATGGCGTAGCGGCATCCTCCGTCTTTGCTGCCGCCTCTCCCTCAGCGGGAGCAGGGGATGCTGCCTCTACCTTCTCCCCATCTGCAGCCTCCTTCTCAGCGGGGGCGGCCTCGTCCTTGCTGGCCTCCTCCTTGGGGCTCTCCTCGGCGGCGGCGCTGCCGTTGGCCTGCACCTCCTCCTTGCCGTTCTCGGCCGCTGTAGGAGAGGCGTCGCCGTTCACTTTAACGTGGCCGTTTTCCTAAAGAGACAAACAGTGGCTGTTATTGCCGTGTAAAGGGCTGGCATGCTGTCCAGCCGGGCAGTACCACTGACGGACGCCGGGGGCAGCAGACACCACCAAACCAGCAGCGACAAAAGCAGGACTCGCTTCAGCCTGGACGCAGGTTCTACTTTCAAGCTTTCAGAGACTTTATATGGAAATGATCGATCCCAGTCATGCGCTCAACTAACGGTTAATCGATTCTTCCTGGATTTCATTCATATGATCGCAAGTCGCTCTCTCTCTCTCACTCTCAACAGCGGAGCAGCTGCTCATTAAAACAGCAGATGCTCATTAGGCCTGCACAGTTGACTTAAATCTCCTAAAAACGGCTCAAATCTAAACGGGGTTCTGACTTGTATATTTCTGCAAACATCCAAACTCTTATAAAGAGGAGCGACTGAGAACAGCAGGGACTCTCTCTCTCCCCCCGGGGCGCACCGGTGGCTCCGAGCCCCCGTCTCCCTCGCCTCCCCCGTCTCCCCTCCCGTGTGATAGCAGGCTGCCATCTCCACTTTCTCGTCGAGCATCTGTAACAAAAGGAGCGGCGCTCCGAGCGCACACAGCCTTTTGTTGCCGCCGCGCATCTCGTCATATTCAGCAAATTTCCCAAATTGCGATCGAGGGGCGACTTCATTGAAATGTGCTCGCTGTCGGTGTGCCATTATTTAATTTTTTGGGGGGGCATATTCACCGATCAACCCAGCAGCACGCGATTTAATTCAGATACGGTTCATATGACTGAAATCACCAACAAAAGATGCAACCAAATTGGTTTCCTCTTGGAAAATAAACGTTTTGTTATTTTGTTTCCTCTAAATATCCGCTTACTATACCGTCTCCCAGGAAACAATGGGTACATCAAACGGTCAACTGTTGCTCATATTCTATTCAGATTTAAAAACAACCCCTTGCATTCAGTTAAAACTCCATCCTAGGATCTCCATTCAATCTATCCACATTTACGCACGGATTGCGCCCTGAGAGCGCAGCCCCCACCCCTCCCCTCCAAAGCGAGAAGATTCTCCCCCGACGGATGCGAAGAAGCAGGGTGATAAAATATCATTTACCTGTCCGTTGGTCTTGGTGGGTGAAGCAGCAGCCTCCCCGGGCTTCTCAGCCACGGTTTCAGCCTTCCCAGCTGTCTTGGACAATTGCGCTCCCATGCTTTTCGCTCCCAACAAAGAAACCCAACCGATCCTCGCACAAAAAAACCCCGAACAAAGACCCCACAAGCCTCTTTGTTGAAACGCAAAGCTCTTCGCTGCTGCCTCCTCTCTCTCACTCTCTCTCTCTGCACAGAGAAAAAGTTCACAGAGGGGATGTAAAGCAAAGTCCCGTTAAACGCGACGAGGCTTTTTCAAAATAGCAGGAAAAAGCTGACAGGCAGCGGAGAAGCAATAAAATCCCAGATCGGTGGCCGTGTCGCCGTAGACGGGCTGCAAAATGGAGAAATTTCCCTTGTTGCTAATAAGATGCGGAGTCCAACGCCCAAGTGAGGAGATGAATGGGCGCTCCGAGCGATGACGGCACCGCACTCCCGTTCAGCCAATCACAGGCGCCGCGCAGAGTGTGGGCGGAGTTTGCGATAGGGAGTGAACAATAGATTGTAGCGCTGCGTTCACGGGACGTTGAGAAACAGATTTACCCCGAAATAAGGCAACATTTATAGTGGAGTTGTATCTTACCAACCCACGTGATCATTAGTTTAGCATTTAGATGGTAAATACCCCGTCATAATACATTATCATAGAGAAGTCCAGGTCCACCTACTCGTTTTTGGAGCGATATATGAAAGATAACTTTTTTTTAAATAAAAAGATGTTCATGTGCACTTCAGGCAACTCTGAAATGAAAAATCGTCCGTTAAATTTTCTTTAAAAAAAAAAAAATGTGTTGCATTTGTGGTATGTAATTATTTATTAACTTTAGTCGTATTTTCCATTTCGACTTCCAGATAAAACCGTTAGAATATGATCTGTGGACAATACGTAAGTTAATCTATGTGATGTCAGAGATACATTAAAGGTCGGTGTTGAACCAGGTCAGACATTTTTTGCACCCGATTCCAAAACTGACTTTTTTGAAATCCTACCAGAACTGAACACAACCGACCAAAGAGTGGACTGAAGGACAGTCAGGTTGGACTTGAGGGTAATAAGACCAGTTCTGAAATGCGATGGATCTGATCGTACCTACGATGTGTCACATGATTAGAGTTGCCGGTGAGCGAATAGACCGGGACCCGACTTGATTCTGGTGAGACTAAAATATACAGTATTTTGGACCTTTTCGTTCGGAGATACTAGTTAGAAGCAAAAGATCTCTGGACCACTGGCTTGGGGTTGTTGAGGGTGTTCTAGGAGGGTCTCAGCAAGAACAATTTATTCAATATTTTCTTTAAAACACTCTGGGTCCTTGGTCTAATTTGGATCAATGTAGTGGTACTTGATGTGAAAGGGGTTTGGTAAGCACTCCTCTAGGTAACACAACAGTTCATATTTACAGGTAATCGACCTACATGCATGAATGTGTAATGAAATCATTCATTTTGTAGTTTGACATCAAGAATCATCAGTACTTTGAAGAGTCATTTTGGAATGATTCAGCGTCTGAACGTCATCATGATCCTCATTTCCCAGTCAGAACCTGTATGTACAATTTCTTCGGTGTGCCTTGAACGCAGCACTGGAGACTGTAGCATCAACTTGTCATGGCCACAGATGTTCTGCTTCATCAACCGTATATTTAAAGTAAATACATTTGATGCTTTCTTGGGCTTGAATCGAGTAAACGCTGCGTTTACCCTGTTATAGGATTTCCTGGATAACCAGGTAGTGACACAAACACTGGGCATGTTTTCCACCATGAACCTGTTGCCTGAAGTTGCCTTCTGCATGCACGTCTTTCAAGTGTTGCCTACATTAAGATGTGATCATCGAAACTTCACAGAACAGACAGACACACAGAGAGAGGGGTGATAAAACATCAGAAGCAGTTAGTTTGTATTAAAAAGGAAAGATCACCACCACCTTCCAACACTTCAGCTAAACAAACACACGTGTGTGTGTAGGTAGTGGAGGGGCTGGGGGGTTGGAGTGTTCCCGGTGCAGTCGTGTTGACGACCTCGTGGTTTGCATCATGGGGAAGGTTGCGAGTGTTCAAACAGGTTCCTCATCCTACATTTGCAATGCAAAACAGCCACACAAGCACAGGCAGAGTCAACTGTCTTCTGAAGCACTGGGAGTATCAACAAAACTCAAACAGAAGTAGACAAACAGCACTGTGGGGCCAGTCTCACCTGATTCAGTTTCTGTTGTAACTAGACTAGAAATATGGAAGCCATCGGCTATCAGTCTGATGACGGAAAAGCATCTGGCAGGCAGCAACCTCCAGTTCTGGAAAGTGAAGTCAAGGCTGAAGTGCCTTAAACTTGCATTCTCTCTGCTGGCCATCAAGGGGCGACTCCTCTGACAAGTCCGATTGCATGGAAGTCTATGAGAAAATGACTAGGTCTCACTAGTTTTGTAATCTCAGGAAACATTGTAAACATGAGTTTATGGTCTCAATCTCTAGTTTCAAGTCTTCTTCAGTCCAGCATGATGTTCATTTAGTACATTATGGTCCATTTAGATTCAAATAGACCAGAAAGCAGGGGATGCTTTAGGGCGGGGCTACATTGTGATTGACAGGTCGCTACCAATGCAGTTAGCTACTAAGATGACTTCAACACTTGGCTGTAAAGTTGATTTTAAATTATGAAGCTGACTTTGTTAGCAGCTTCACACCAGAATCCAGATGGATCCAGATTCAGTAATGTTGCGGCTCTGCCGCTTGTGTTCATCAGATCCGTCCGTCGCTCATCCTCAGTCCGAATATGGTCATTTCCTTCACTGGTTGGCAAAATTCCATGATTGTGACAGCCAACATGCAGAACCCGAGGCTCCACAAACCCATTTCTTAAATGCAGTCTTGCCTCCGAGGGTGAGGGACTATATGTCTGGGGTTATGGTGTAGCCAGGTTCCAGGACAAGGCTTCCATTTTCATTCCTGTATATTTACTTTAATTCCACATTGTGTTTTGTGACAGACATTGAATACAAAAGCAGAAAATGGATTGAAAAAGTACAGCATTCTAAACTTGGCTTCATTTTAAACCTTAAAATTAGCTTCATAGCTATTTGTTGGCATGTTGTATTTGGGTTTTTTAATCATAGTGTTCTTGTTATTTTTTCCGTGGTTATACCTCCAGCTGGTAAAAATTGCCCCGGAGGGTAGAGAGCGGTCGGTTGTGCTTGGTGCCTTGTTTGGCAGTTTTTTGCTCTCAGCGATCTTCATGACGAGCAGAACTTGCCAAGTGAGAACATGTGGATAATGATTTATTGTTGTGCTAATTACAGGATATTCAGTGTCAGACTGGAAAGGGGTTTTTCTGCTGCCGAGCTGCTCAACAAGCTCTGTGATGCAGACACCTGGCTGTCGGTGTACAGCGGTGATGTTGAGCACTAATTTACTGAGATGAACACAGCTGATGAGTCAAACTTTTTGCGACTGATGTTACTTCACATGACTGTTTTCACTTTAATGCCACTTTCTAGAGACGTCACGATACCAGAAATCTAGTAGTCGACACCAAAAACTGGGAAATGTGATTCTCGATACCAAATGTGATACCATGCTTAAAAAAACAGAACAATTTGAGCTAAGGTTAGAATGAGGAACAAGTCATATTTCCAAAGGCGAGGGACTGGCAGGGTTGGAAGATTTTTTTTTTTAGGGTTACCACTGCATCGCACGCTGTGGCTCGGAGGTCGAGTTAGTCTTCCACCAATCAGAAGATCGGTCAGTAAGGTTGCTGCTCGGGGTGCCACTCTGCTGCTTGTATTCCTCAGATCCACCCGTCGCTCCTCCATAGTCCAAATATGGTCACTTCCTTCACTGGTTGCAAAAAGTCCAAAATGGCAACAAGATAGGATAATTCAAATTAAATGTTTGACTTTGGAACATTTATTGGAGATGGACGTCACTTTTATACACATTATAAAACAACTAACACCTAAACTAGAGAAGTGCTGTTGGTTCAGAACAACAACAACCTGCTAAGTAACAACTAACACATGATGTGTTGACAAAACGCAGCTTGTTTGTGGACACATTCTTCTGAAATCTGATACCAGTGACTCGCCAGATCGAAGGAAATGTGCGACCCAAGTCCCATGTGTTTGGATGACGCAAACACGACACCGGTGCTGACTCGTATTATGAAGACGGTGAATGGGAACCTTCAGGCTGTGTTTTGTGTTTTTAGTCCAAGCAGCCGATCCCCGAACCTTTCTCTCAGGATTACTTTCCCTCCGCGAAACCTCCCTAGTCCTTATCTTGTTTCAAAATAAATACATCTTATCTATTTGCTGCCATTTAACATTAGATTTTGGCTAATTTCTTCCACCTGGCATATCGGCCCCTTTTATAGAGTAAATAACCTGATTTAAAAAAAAAAAAGATAGAAGCTGAACTGGAAACCGTGTCAACCACATTTGTTTACTAATTCTTGGTACTAAACAGGAGGAACTGGAATTCTATTTCACCAGCATTGTTTGTCTGTTGGTTGTGATAACAACGTCAAGCAATACTGCATATTTTATTTTAGGTACGCCCAGCCAGTTATGTCATGAACAGATACAGGAGGAAAACACAAGTATGTTGAAGGATACCTTCATCACTAACGTTTTGCATTGCAGCTTGATAAGACATTGTTGCTCATGATGAAGTTTAACTTTCTATCTCGGAGTGTTTCCTCATTTTCTTTTCGTAGCACCGCAGCCTCGCTCCGAACACCGCTTCCTTGCTGAGGAATGCCAGAGTTCATTTGCTCAGGGTCAGTGTTGTCTGAGCGAGCAGAGGGCCCGAGGAGAGAGTCGGAGGCACTGAGTGATGGAGGGCCGTGAATGGCGTCGCACAAAACACCAGGGAGGAGCCCACCGACCCGTCTCAATGGGACGAGGACGGGAGGAGAAAAGAGGCTCTTTAAAACTCAATCTGGCCCAGCGTAAATGTTTGTCCACAGCTTTTCTGCTGCCGTTACAGGAATAGCTGGGCCTATTGTGCCCTGTGGGAATAGCCTGGCTCGAGCTGGCAGCTAAGACTAGAGATTTGTCCACGTGCTTCCTATACAAAAGGTATAGGAACCGAACACTCGGGGGCCACACAAAGGCTGCGGAAACGTGATCGTCTTTCTCATCAGGCTGAGTTTTGTGTGAGAGGGGAGAGGTAAGGTGCTTCCGCTGGCTTATATAATTGCAGGTCTCTCCACTCCCCACTGTGGATCTGGCCCCGGTCGCTTTGTCCCCCCCCCCCACTCCGGTGCCCCGCCCTAGCTGCAAGCATTCAGGGACTATCTCCTTCTGCTTCGGGTGTGCCTCCTTAGCCACACAGATGGCCGTTTAGGCATCCCGCATGTCAAACGCCATGCTGGGATCGTTGCTGAGCGGTGACTTCACTGTCAGTGACTTCATGCGGCGCACGCTGGGCTTTTATTTGCATATACCACGTTTGAACAAAACTGTGGCTGTTTTACCTGGGGGGGGATCTGATAAGAAACAGGAGGTTTCAGTCTTCCTGCTCTACCTCTCTGCTCAGGCCGTTTACTCAACAACAAGCTCCGAACACGGTGACAAACCGAAACACCACATCTGTCAGTGAAAGCAACCACATCTGTACACTGTAAACCTCCTTTCTTTCTTGCATTCAGAACCGTTTCACTAGCTAAAACCACGAGTTCACGTCTCGGGAAGGTTTGGATGATTGATGTGGTTTGGGTGCTGGACCGGCTCGGTTCCAGTCTGGCTCAGTGGATTAAATCATAAAATGAATGACATAGAAAATTCGACAGTCTTACTTCAATGTAACACTGAAGTCATTATTGAAGTTAATAAAATATTAAATGTAAGTCTGAACCGGGTCAACGAACTGGCTGCAAAAAAGGGAATAGTAGATGCGGGACGATACGAAAACCGTCACGATTATCCCATCCGAAATAATTGGGATTCATCATATTATCCTGATAGTCATCAGAATGTGCTTAAAACTCTTAAAATGGCAGCAAAACGCGCTGGAATCAATTAATATTGTCTTAAGAAGCCAACATTTTTGCGTCACAGATAAGACACGTTTGTTTTTCCTTTTAAGTGAAAAACAATCAATAATCTGAAATAATTGTGTCTTGCTGTTCACAGTAAAAATGTGTTTCGCTTTTGATTTTATCTACTGCAGACCCATGTGTCATATTCATGACCGTAGGGAAAAAACTAAACAAAGGGAGTGTGAACTTTTGGAGAGAAAACACAAGTGAAAGCTGCAATTACAAAAATATGAGTCATAATAAGCTTTTTCCTGTTTAACACACGGTCTCATCATACAAAGGCATGCAGCGAGCCAACTCTCCCTGCATGTGTGAGTGGGAGCGACCACATCCGCAGGAGACACTGCATCCATTAGAGAGCAGATATACCTCATAAATCTGCTGTGTGTGTGCGTGTGTGTGTGCGTGTGTGTGTGCGTATGTGTGTGTGTGTGCCAGCGACTGTCACCTGGAAGTAATAGTCGCCCGCATTCCAACACTGTTTGCAGTGTTTCTCATTAGTGAAGGGAAAAGTCCCTCACTTTCATAGAGTTCCTTCTCCTTCGGCCCATCCTCATCTCCGTACACAGTTCTCGGCCTCCTCAACCTTTGTCCTAACAGTGTTATCACCCAGACAGCAGGTCGCAGAACTGTGTGAAAATGAAAGTGAGGCCGATGAGGAAAAACGTCCCGATTAATCGTTTTTACTGATTGGATTTAAAGCAGGAGGCAGAGAGCGACCGGCGGCCCGTTCCATCGGGCTGCGGCGGGGGTCAGACTGTTGTTTGTGTGTGTTGATAAGACTTTTGTCTGTGCAGATTGCTGCCTCAGCACGGGCTGCAGCCACAGGGATGCCACTGGCTGACAGATGCAGCAAGAGCAGCATGTGTCTCGCGGAGCATGTTTAGTCTGCCAGCGCACCACATGCCTGCCGAGCTCACACACTGAAAAAATAAATCCACAAGCAGTCTGTCTGTCAGTCCACTAAGTCTGTCAGAATCTCTTTTTTTTTTTTGTAAATATATATTATTTAAAGCAAATGGAAATCTGGCAGTTCAACTTGCTTCTTTTGGAACATTATTTCATTATAATAAAATTCTCATGTTGACTTTTATGTGGAGAGAGTTAAATCCCACATCCCAAACTTTAATGCTGCTTTCAGTGACGCCACAGGTTGGTTCGATGAATCGTTCTTAAGTCTTTTTTCGTGCTTAATCGTGTTTTTATTTAAGAGAACCTTCATGTCATCGATAGCAGAGATGCTATGCTACGATTATGACACTTATGGCACTAAAATATTCTGGAATCACTTTACTTTTGCTTCAATAACCCATAAGAACTAGAGAAACGACGACAGAAGGGTGATGGAAATCAGCAGTAGCCGTTCGTTTTCGAGGGTGTGAAACTTAGATCTGGTCCGTCCCCACGCAGCCTCCCTCCTCAGAGGCCTGGACAGTGTCTACATGCGTGCCGTCGCTCCTTTGATCGTCCTCGCGGCCAGTTGCTCCCAATTAATGACGAGCGCGTGGCAAGAATCTCTGACCCCTGGCTTCAGTAAACAGGCCTGCCGCTGCGTGTGCTGCGTCAGATCAGCAGCGTTTAAAGCAGGGATTTAAGGGCCAACAGGAACTGGACCGAGATCACAACTGTGAACCCCCCAAAGCCTCGGCCATTTCAACTACAAGGCATTCCTGCAGTGTCAGACCATCAGTTAGAGCTGTTAAGGGCTGCTTTGAGGACCGACTCCCCTTGGCTCATTTAATATCCAAATAATATCCATCAGCGTTTACAATCACATTAGTCTTTCTGATGTATTACATTTGCCTCGGGGTGATTTGGACCACATCGGCCTCTGTAGGGATATCATAAAACAGTAACGCATCATATATTCCAGATTTATGTGAATTCCTTCCTCTTTCATTCAACTCATATTGGAGAGGCCACATGGGGTATATAATCCATCCAGTGCATTCTGGGTCTTCCCCAGGGTCTCCTCTCACATGGGCGTGCCTGTCAGTGGGTTGAGTAGGGGTGGGTCTTGAAACACGGAGCTTGTGTCGTCGTGGGGGGGGACTTTTTTTTGGCATTAATCACCATTCATATTTATGTTCATATTTGTGAACCAATTTTTTACTGGAGCACAAAATGGTTTAGGAGCACACATTTGTGTATCTAGCCTCTTGATGTTGTTCTCAAAGTGGACCAGATGGATGCTTTTAACTTTAAAACGTTATTCACAAAGATTAGAGAGGATATTCTTGTATTTTTGTTATATTGCGATACACATCGCAGACAAAAATAAACCATGTTGCTTTGTCAGTTTTTCCCAATATCATGCATCTTTATCTGACACAATTGACTGTATACACAAAGTGGACATAATCATTGTGATGTCACCCCTTGCTTTGTGCTCTATGGTTTTGAAGCCTCTAGTTCGGCATTTTGGCCGTCACCATCTTGGAATTTTTGTAACCAGTGAAGAAGGTGATGGGTGGATCTGATGTACACAAGCAGCAGAGCTTCACACCAGAATCTGGATCTGGTAGCATGGTAGCGACCTGTCATTCACAAGGTAGCCCCGCCCTATGCATCCCCTGCTTTATGGTCTATTTGACTCTAAATGTACCATCATTTACTAAATGAACATCATGCTGGATTGAAGAAGACTTGAAACTAGAGATTGAGACCATAAACTCATGTTTACAATGTTTACCAAGATAATAGAGAAGTAGGGTCATTTCTCAAAGACTTCTATACAATCAGAGAGGGGTCGCCCCCTGATGGCCAGCAGAAAGAATGTTTAAGGCGCATCAGCATTGGTTTCAATTTTCAGAACCAGAAGTCGCCGTTTTGATAGTCGATAGATCTGTTAGTGTGCTGTTCTTTTGACCATTGACATTTGACCTTTGACCTACCACTAAAGCCAGACCAATGCTGTTGGATAACCCATTCCTGCAGCTGCTTACAGTGGAGGCGCAGCTGAACTTGGCAATGGTCCCCTGTAAGTTACTCATTCCAAAATAATGCCTTGGAAGTCTTTTTCTTGTTCATATAAATCTTTTGAAACAATGGTACACATGCACATAATTACAGTGTAATGTATGAATGTGAATGTATCTGCTGTCACTGTCATTATGTTGTTGTCTTTGTGTGGACACATTAATAACAGAAAGCAGATCATGTTTTAGCCTGTAACAGGAAGTTACCATTGACTTTGATTGCAACACCAACATGAAAATGTTTCATATCCTCCCACATGGACACCAAATATAAAAATGATGGAGCCCATCTGATCGCCCCCCCGCCCCCCACACAGACATTTCCAGCTGAATGGAGGTGCAGATGAGGAAGTGACAAGTTTATTTAGGCCTGAAAAATGAGGACATGGGTTTCAGTGTTCCCTTCCAGCAAATGTCAAGGTTCATTTCAATATGCATATCTTCTGACAATCGCAGTTTTTATTTTGGCGTTTTCCGCCTCCTCTGTTTAACCCCGCTTTTGCCTTCTCCAGCTCAGTATTTGAAAAATAATCCATATTAAGGGCGACTAATAGTTTTGCATTGATGTTAGTTGCTACTTTCAAATGCTTCTTCACATTATTTCGGTTTGCATGCAAATGTTTTTTTCACATTTTTTCTCCCCCTGGGGAGAGAGGAGGGAGGTGAGGTGTGCTTATTGAAGGTGTTAAATGATTCATTTATTGACCCAAAGCATGAAACACAGGGCTGGTTGAATCAAACATTAGCGCAGCACAGTTCTGCCCGTTTCATTCTGTCAATTAATCGTCATATCTAATATAACAGGAAAGAGGAATGTTGACCGAGGTTCTGCCAGGTTGTAAGCTTATTGGAGCACAAAGGGAAGGGGCGGGACATAGGAAGTAGTCATTCAGGGTCTTTGCAAAGGATGTTTTCAGTCCGATTATTTTGATGTTGTACAGTCAGAGCCAGTAATGCCAACAAAAGGCCTTTCCCCTCAGTCAGGTCATGCTGTCTGTGACTTTGGGGGTTTATATACAGCGGTTTTGGGAGGTGACAGCTGAGTGGAATGGTCTGATCCAGGTACATCTGTATACTGGGTTTTTCATCGGCTGCTGATAATGACCGAGAGGCCAGCTGGGGGAATCTGAGAGGGAAGGAAAGGCTCCATGGCTGCTGGCCAGCTGGCAGCGTACTAACCTTGGAGGACTTGTTTTGGGTGTTGGAGGCAGCAGTTCCTGGATATCTGCTCCAGGCCACAACGCTGCCCTGCTGCACCTGGTATTTTTACACCAACAGTGATTGTGGCAGTAATTCAGCTTAGACCACAGCACATTCACAGCACAGTGTTGTTGTTCGTTAAGCTAAATGTGTGACAGGATACAATGTAATAACGAGGATCTGGTGTTTGCTATCTGTCGGCAGATTGTTGGGGCTTTTTAGTTGGCTATGTATTTGGATTTCAATTTTGGGATTTGTCGATTTGGATTTATTTCATCCCCTTGGCATTACTAATACCCATAACGCACACCAAACCTTTTGTCAAATTTTTTTTTGAATTCAATAACAAATTACATTACCAACCGTACAGTAGAATGATAGTATCCTTAAAAATGAATCCCTTTAATTAAACCATAGTCCGTCTATAAGAAGTGGACGTTGCTTAAATGCAACAAACGGACATGCTGAGTGCATATACAACGATCGTGGAAATGGTTGATTACTATAGGGCTGAGTTGGATGAAGCAGGTTACGATGAAAAGTAGAAAATGGGACGTTGTCTGTAGTCAATGGGTAAGGTCAAAGCAAATGAAGACAGCTTCTCTTTCTGTCTGACCTTCTGATCCATTGTGTCGCCATAGAACTAGAAGAGGAGGCAAAAGTAATGTCAGTCCATTTATTTCAATAGAGGCGTTTGACTCAATTAAATAGTTTCTGTCGGCGAGAGTAACCCTCTTTGGAAATGGACTTTACGTTTTGACACTTTGGAGATGTTTTACATTAACAACAAACTATAAAAAGTGGGTAAAAGCAGAAAAATCATCCTCTTTAAGGGTGAGACATAGCTTATTTTATATGAGAAGTGATGTCCACTGTGATTATTTTAGCTAAATCAGATCTTTACTGTTTCAGAGGGAGTACACCCACAGTGAAACTTTGTCCCACTGATCCGGTTTTAATGAAGTCATGCATGCTGCTTCTGTGTTCAGGCTTTTTAAAAGTGACACCGATAGCCCTGAAGGACCTGTAATCATCTATTCCTGGCCCTTAATAACCGTGTCGATCTCCGGCACAACACATAAGATACAAAGGACACAAGATATGGGAGCAAATCAGGCCATGCATCATGACGGGTCAGTCAGCTGGATTTTACATGCCCACGTGATGACACTTGAGTCGTTTGAATTTCTGTCCTCTTCAGGACAAAATGAATTCAAGTGAAATTATTCTGCAAATGTCGGTGGTGATAACTAGCATATTAAATTGGTTGAGTATGCAGCCAAACTTGATAAACCACATTCAATTGTTTCTTCATCAACCCATTTACATACCTTTATGCGCATTTTGTTTCCTGTTCTTTGCAAACAAGAAGTATCGTCTTAGAAAAGCTGTATGGAAACAGCTAAATTCAATATAACTTGTTTCTAAGGAAGCTTTCTTTTTGCCTTTTTGATGAAAAAAAGCAAATGTGGTGAATGGCTTTTGGAAATGCCTTTGGTAATTGCAATTGGTAGGTACGTAGGGTAAGGGATGTACAGGACTCACCAGGAAAAGTCCTTGAAACAACATCACCTAATGTCAGGAGCATCAAATGTGAACTAACAAGTACATACATCTGAGTTCTGTCATGCCCGAGTGTTTATGAAATACACCATAAAGCCTAAATATAAACAGATGATACAATAAGCATACTGAGCCTTTTAATGCGAAGCAGCTGAGCTGAGTATTCAATTTATTCCTCATCAGAAAGCCAACCAATAATGCTGTGTCCACACCAAACGTGAAGCAAATTTGCCGTATTTATGTCTAGATGACCTTATTTGGAGTGATGGTGGAGCAGCTACACTGTTAGCATAGCCTAGCACCCATCAATCCAAACTCCATTCAGAAAACAAGCATTTTAAATGTTGTTAGCTTGCCGTCTTGCAGACAGACCTAACAAAGCATGTCAGACTTTTTACTCATCACCATCTTTATGGAGTTATTTCAGCATCCTTTTGATCTGGTTATTGCTATTAAATCACAGCTAAATCGTTTCTTTGGGGTTCATCCAGTTGAACCAGATGTGTGTCTTACTAGATCCAGTGAATCCAGCAGTGAAATTCACCGAGCATCTCTGGATGATGGTATGAACTCAGACAGGATGGCGTTTGATTTCTTGGCGTATCTGGGACTTCAACAACAACATAACAAACAATATATATAATATATATGAAATCAGTTTCAGTGGATGCTTGAATCCCTTCCAGCACCCAGCCCTTACAATGCTTATTGGACTGCACGACCACGCTCCTCCTGTCCCACATATATGCACAGCAAGATCAAAGAATGGTTTAAATACGCAGCAGCTTCCTTTAAGCAATGCTGATACGATTCGGTGGGAATGGAAATAATTTCTTTACACATCTCATGCTTTGTAATTTATCATCTTCTTTCTTCATTTTTTTTTCCATGCTTGAAATGTGTAAAATTGCTTTGAGACAAATGCTTTTATTTTCCATTGACTTGTGCTATTACTGATGCAAGTAATAATGCAGTATATATTCATGCTCTATTCAACACATCTGAATGAGCCTGGGTGTAGTGTGGGGATGTACAGGGCTTACCAAAAGAGCGCCTGTCGATAACATAAATAATGAATGCAAAACCAAGATTAAGTAGAATTGTACATAACAGCATGCACCGGAGGAAATCATTTTTCTTCCACAGACAGAAATCAATATGCTCCTCTGCAGTCTGCAGTCTGTGCTGCGCGGTTCTGTTCAGAGGTTTTGTTTCAAGGGGATCAAACAAGATTAAAGATGCAACTGATGAATCCTGCACAAGACTGCTCTTATTTCTGAGGTAAAAATAAAAGAAGATTGTAAATTGTTTGAAAATCAGCATTAAGGGTTTAGCTGGTTTAATTTTGGATGTGAACTTCAACTTTGGTGACATCAAACGGCAACCTCCAGTCTGAAGTCGATGAGAAAATGACCTTAATTCTCATTTGATTTATTATCTCAGTAAATACTGTAAAACATGAGTTTGTGGTCTCAATCTCTAAGTCTTCTTCATTCCAGCATGATTTTCATTTAGTAAATTAGAGTCAAATAGACAAGAAAGCAGGGGATGCTTTAGAGCGGGGCTACCTTATGATTGACAGGTCGCTACCACGCTACCAATGCCATTAGCTACTAAGATGACTAACACGTTGAATAAATATCAATCAAAGATATTTGATTGATATTTTCTAAAACGTCAAACTTTTGTAGCAAAATCAACTAATTTCAAGGGAATTTCTGCAATCAGCAGATCAGCTTGCGGGTAGGGAAATAATAATCTGTATGACTATCTGTGCAAATGTGTGCCGTCGTCCATTAGCAAACAGTCCTGACCTGAAGAAGCAGAAAGCTGTAGATTCATAGGGATGCACCCATCAGCATTTTTCAGTACCGATCTGATAACAGTGTTTAGTTAATAAGCTGAATGCCTCACTATGTGGAAGTGACTGGGATCATTGTTTTGTGGGTAAGGCTTGACATCAGGCTTGGCTTTAAAACGTGGAAAGCAAATATCTCTGTTCATGGCAAATGTAAGGGAGGTGAATTTTGGATATAAATTACATTAAATAAAGTTAATCATATTTGACGGTGTGGCCGTCTATTACGGTGTCGATACGATGATTTAACTATGGGTTTTTTCCAAAATTCATCACATTAGTTACTGTTATTATGATTAAGGCTCCAATGGTTATCACACACCACAAAGTGGTTATTTTTCCAGTAGCAAGCCAACAAGGGTCCTCTGGGGACCATGAATGTGGTCAGTTCTTCGTGATGTCTGTGTATTTGATTTATTTGGTATTTATGGTATACAACTGGACAATATTGGACTGCTGAAAGAAGAAAGGCCAGGGGGGTCAGCAAAACATTAGGAATCACCCTTTTGGGGACCATGAATATCATGGCAATGTGACCTGTAGTTGTGTTAGCAGACATCAGCGTCTTAGTAGGCCCCTTCGCTGATGTGACGTAAGAAAATGACCTTAAAGGCCAGATGAGTTTCCTATGTTTAATGATTCAGATGGGGCCGTAAAGCTGACAGAGGGCTCCGAAAGAATGAATCTGTTTTTAATGAGCCCTTTTGTTCTCCTGTCTGTCTGGGTGTGGAAACACCACATGCTTCTCCTCCGTCCAATAGGCTCGTTTATTCAATAAAATGTGGAGCGAGTGCGATAACAGTCTTCCCTGCATACCAAACAGTCTACAAATATCTGTTGTCCCTCAGCTCTTCCTTATATTCGTGGCACCTGGCTGCAGTGATTCACGCGGTGTGTAATTGGCATAATGTTTACTGCAGCAATCATTCAGTTGTTGTGTGTCTTTTGTTTGAATATTTTGGGAAACCGTGCAAGCAACAAGGAAAAGTGCTAAATGTAGTATTGGTCTGATGTAGAGTTTTAGGGTAGACTCGTTCTGATCTTGTTTTGTCACAATTGTAATTGCATAACTCGCTGACTTATGACTAAAGTATGCTTTAATCGTAGCGTGCGAGGCACATTTATGGGTGTCAGATGAAGCTTTGCGGTAAAATGATGCCGCTGATTCACCACTGAGCAGATCTCAAACCATTTGTTAACCATGCTTAATGTGGAAAAAAGCATGTGCTAGCTACTTCTTTAATAGAGAGTGCACCTAAAGCTGATTGACTAGTTATGTTATTTGTTGTTTTTGATACTTGGTTCTTCCCTAAGGCCCCCAATCTGTGTAAAATTAAGACTTATTAATACTAGAAGTCAGCAACAGCATTTCTAATATTTAACAATGAAATGAACAAACATTTTTCTCAAAGTTGTTGATGAAATGATCATCTAACAGAAAGCTACAGAGAGAGAGACTAATATACAGTATACCGGTAATCTATGAACTGGGCACTCATAAATTGATTGAAGGTTAATGGCTCACAGTGGGAGGAGTTTTGGACCAGCTGCTCTTTGTTGATGAAGTTGGCCAAGGAATTGCATATTCTTATAATTTCATTTGGTTTTAAATCAAAGAATAGCTGCATTTACATTCCTTTTGCTCAGGAGAGCAGACATCTTTAGTACATAATGGCTACCTAGGGCTGTATTGAGTAGCTCGAAGCTTCATTCATAATGCTGACATTTGAATTATTATTACACATTACATGCAATATTGAAAAAATGACAGATGTTTTTCCAACATGTTTTTGTCTAAGAAAAATTCTGCCATCTAAAACTTTACCGCACACACCAGTAGTAACGGGGCGGTGTAGCAGAAATCTAACAGAACCATAAATAGCATTCATATAACCACAATAACACAAAATCAGACTATGCTAGCACGCATTCTTTTTTTTGTGATGCATAGGGCAAGCAGGAGACTAAGAGAGAAAGGGATGAAGCGCTAAATGTGTTGTATAATTGAACGTCGTTCTGTTATCGTGTCATATCAAACGAGAGTCTGGACCCAAACACGCTCACAACAGCTTAGGAGGGAATGAGCAACTTGGATTATTTCACCACGAAACAGAAATTGCAAAAATCCATAAACTAGTGAAGAAGAGAGGGCAAGGGCTGAATGTGGTTAGCCACTGGATTGGGAAATGGAGACTAAAAAGGTAAGAAAAAGGCAAAAATTGGTCCAGACAAAAGGATGCAAAAGGACAAAAAACATACAAAAAGCTCAACACAAGGACACTAGGAAACACAAAGACATCTTCACGAGTTGATAGATCTGAACAAGTTTTTCCACATGGGTTAACTGACGATGTGTCGATGAGTGAAACCGAAAGCCGGTCTTAAATACACAGTAGATAGAGGACAGATGATCAGGATCTGAAACACGTGCGCCGCTGGCCCAGAGGCAGGAAGCCACTCCCAGCCCGGAGGTAGAGCAGAGACTGGGAGAGACAACAAATACAAAACCAAAAAAATACAGAAAAACACAAGGCCAGTACGGCAAGCAGTCCCAGTTCAGGTGTGAGTGACAAATGTGCTTTTTAATCGTGGAGCTTGGGAATATTACTGTATACCACTGTATTATGACATAAATAAATCAGAAATCCAGACGCTGTTCTTCCTATGATGCTGTATTGATGGGAGGTGACCAGTAGACACCACCAGAGGTCATCTCTACAGTGTAACAGGCAGCTGAGCCCACAAAGATAGTGACTCAGTGTTTTTATCTTTTGTTGCCTTAAAAAGCTGATCTTCATAGTCAGGATATCAGATTTGGTTCATTTTGCTTGCAAAACAAAAACGTAAATTGCCTTGATTTAGAAGCGTCACTTTCCGTTCCGGTTCTCAACTGACTCAATGATATTTGCTGCTGCAAAGAGTTATGTCCATCCATTTTTAATGTTTTGTTTTCTGTTGCCTTTGCTGAAGATTATTGCCGGATTTTGATCAGGGCAATGTCCAATGTGTAGCACCTGCTGTGAGAGTGAGAGAGGGAGGGAGGAAATATTAAATCATCTGTAACATTAGCCACCGACATACACCGTCAGATACCGTATGTCCAGGTGAAATGTCAGAAAGGTATGAAATAACAGATACTGCCCAAGCCGACATGGGGTCTATTTTAGGTGAGTCATTGTATTTGAATGAATATCTGGATTGTCAGTTAATCTGAACACACAGTAAAAAGCTGTTGCTTTATCACCTGAGGTATCTGGTATGATGGATTTTGCAGTGATACCCCAATCCAGATTTCCTCACACTGGGGACAAACCTTTTTTTTTTTTTTTTTTTTGAGTTTAGCCAAAGAAACTGCGGTAGCTCCCTCCGTAGCATTCCCCGCGCTGTAGATAAGACGTGATGCCGGAGAGCACAATGAGCACATTATGTCCCGTCACGCTCGTAATTCTCTTTGACGGATGGAAGGAAATTCTTCGTTATATGACACACATGCACTGCTAGTCATGCCTGGATTTAATCCCACGTCTGGAGCTACTTTTTCTTTTTTTTCTTCTGTGTGGTTTATGGGAAACAGGTTGAACATGTGCCCCCGTGTGCTAAAGATCATCAGAACTCAGTGAATTGACTGGAATTAAACAGCTAATCTCAATTGGGCTTTTTCATCCTCGATGAGACCTCTTGGACTTCTTACTGTTGTACTCCATCAGGGGATTATTGTGATCCTTCTAGACCGGGAATGTGAGCTCTCCCCCCTCCGTGCTCCAGGGCATATGTACATATTCTCTGTGGAATGCCGGAAAGGCATTGTTGTCTTCTTTTGAAAGGTCTTCCGAGGTCTACGAATGTTATGTTCCCAAGCCCTCTGCATAGTGTAACTCACAGTCCACTAATTGCTGTCGTTGGGAGTTTTCATAGAAAGAATGGCAAGGATGTGGTCACAGTTGCTTGGGATTTGTCTGGAGGGATGAAAGCACCAGTGGGCACGTGAACAATGTTGGAGTTGGACACAAAAGGAGTGGCGATGAATTAGGGACCACTGCTAAATGGCGTGGCTGCTGAGCTGAGAGTCATTCAGTTTGTTCAGGGATAATAGAAGTTGTTGACCTGATTGCGTCAGTTATTATAGTTTGTGGTCGTACTTTTAACACAAGACCAAATGTCACAAAACCAAACTGTCTCGTAATATATGACAAGCCAACACTGACGGTAACTTGGAACAAGATTAACTGCGTTTACATTTTTATCTCCGTAGGCAAAAAAACAGTTTGGTGTTTTACCCCAGATAAACGAGCCACCAAGCCATCTGAGAACGGACCATGCTGGAAAACCAATATCACTGCCTCATAAAAATGCCGGTAGCAAGTCACCTGTTAGCTCTTTACGCAATGGATGCAAGAGTTTTGGGCATCGTGAATCCTGTATACAGAGGTTCTACTGTGGTGTCGGTCTTTATTCAGCCCCATTTAGTTACTTTCAGAATTAAAGATCATGATAAAAAGCCAATAAGTTGATCATGGTAGTGTGAAAAATAGACCCTGATTTCTTTTTTTAAACTTTTATTTTACTTATCCTTTTTATGCAGGGAGACCTTATGATTTGTGATTAGCTTAATTAAGATTCATTGTTTACACAAAAAAAACACCGGTCTTATCTGTGGTGCAATAAAAATATGTTCTTAACAAAATGTGAGGAGACATTATCGGAATAATGAATAATGGTTCGCTATTACTGTATATTTGCCACGATAATCTTGACTCTGGTAGGAAGTCAAGATTCCTGTTGATGAGAGGAGCAGCTTTAAAATAAAAAACATGGATTTTATTAAGAAGTAGGCCACGGGCCGATTCTCTTTTCTTTTTTACATCGCCAATGTTTGGAAGAAGAGGCCCACTGTATGGGAATGTCTTTCCTATTCTGTCTTTGTAAAGAGCCCATGTTCCAGCCTGTAAGCTTCTGGAAAACGAAAGGAACAGAAAAACAAAAATCATGTTTGATAATTATTTATTAATTATTTGTTTAGTATTTTATTACTTTTCTAATTGCTTTGACATTTAATTGCATTCAATACGTAAAATAAATAATTACTCAAAATGTTTTTGTTGGGCTGTGCAAGTACTGAAAGTAAATTCCTCTCACTGAGCTGGCAGTTGGACAGCAGGCTGAAGGGCTTTTGAAGTTCATCATGTTTCATGTGAAAGGAGTACATATTAAAGATTGTTTCATCCATTCGTAAGTATGAATTTGTGCTCACTGAGGGGCTGAGTGCAGTTATTGTTCTATGATGGAGAAGTTTTTGTTCCCCAGGTGGAATAAAGTTTTTGCACACCTTTTCAACATGAATGGTGGTTAAAACAGGTAGAAGACTAAATATCTGCTGATGAAGAGAAGTCAGAATTAGACTGGTATGGTCCTTTAAATTAAATATGCAACATGTGAGTGTTTATAGGCAGCTTGAAGGAGCTTGAATGAGTTATGAAGACTCAACAGTTAGCCTTGTGAACAATCACTGTGTGACCAAGCTGCTAGCACTTCCTGTTTCATGGTTACTGGCTTATTTAAAGTAGGATAGAACGGACGGGACATATTTGAGACCGCAGAGAAGCAGCAAAGATGATGCGCTGGACGATCCTGCCACGCTTATCCCGACCCATATGACTGCAATTCACAATATTAACCCGAAACTTACCAAATATACTTAAACTTTTAAATAATTGAATGACTTTTTGTCATCACAGATGCAACACACCTTTATTTTTGATGAAGTAGGCCTATAACGTCTCGCTACGTTGATAAATGATAAATCAATTAAAAAAAAATGTATGAGTCTGTTTTCTTATTACATGATCCACATGGTATTTTTTATTTTTTTTGTAATTGGGTTCGTTGTGGTTTTTACTTCTCCATGGTGGTGACTTACTAGCCCACTTTATTAAACATGCTTTCATAAAAGATATTTAAATCATCATCTGAAATCTGTGATGCAGCTTTGCTTCAGTTATTTAGTGCTTGTTGCCGTAAGAGAACCCTAATGGATGATGCAAATACTGTATATTTAATAGCCATATTCACACGTCCCCTCCCTTCTATTATCCGAGCTCGCACAGAGCTTACTAAATGGCAGAATGAGTGTTCGTTACATGACGCCCAATGTGTTTGTATCTCAAGGACGTTTTGAATCATGGGCTGCGTGTGAAGGGAAGAGCTGCTTTGTCTCGCAACTGATTTTGTTGCACTGCTCTTTTCTTGTTGAGAATAAAAGGTGTCCAGGTTTCCGTGGTGACGGGGCCTTCACTGGTCACCGTCATCTTGTGTAAATGTGTGATTTCCGTTACAAGTGACGACAGCGCTGGCTGAGAGTCTCTGGCTTGTGCGTCAGCAGCGTCTCCGGAAGAGAAAAAGGCAGCTCATCCATCACCATCAAACACAAAATCCTATTCCAACCAACAAATCTATAGCATTATGGTTTGTTTTTTTCAATGCTGTTTGATTTAGTAGTGTGTTGTTATTTAGTTTGTTGTAACCATGCCAACAGTAGCCTTTTGGCATGATTCTGTCATTCAAATATCCAACGCTATCACCTACTCACCTACAGCCTTCAACAACGTTATGCAAATCACGCCGCCGTAGTGACCGATGACATCGGTTGTTTTGCATGTTTGGTCTTTTTACTGCAAATCAAATGCTATCTTCATCAAGATGGCCCTTTTTCAAAGCATGCCGAGTGTGTCTAAGCATGACTTCTGCCAAACGTTGATGTTGGTTGACTAGTGTTGTTTGACTGTGTTAGTTATTGTGTGATAAATGCCGACTCACCCAGACACAGTGTCCAGTTAGTCTGTTTAATAAACCATTAGCTTCAAACAGCGTCTTGGACGACGCCGTTCCATAAAGAAATCATCTTTTCTTTGCATTCCTATTTTAATATCCAAGGCACAGCAAGACATCGTCATTTCCAATTTGTTCCTGCTGTTTTTCTGCCACCACAATGCTCCTGCACCTGCAGTGACTTGAACGCGACTTCTGCACCTCTCTGCCCACTCTGTCCTTTCAGGCTTTAGAAGTCCGCCGTGGCAGCACTGATGCACTTCTACCAGCTGCTGAGTGACTCTGGTTTTCTCCCATACCAGTAAAGAAGTTAATTATTTCTCCTGTCAAGGTTGTGAATCAGAATGACAATTACTTCACCATGCCAGTCCTCCTGCCTCCACATTTGCATCCAGCACCTCATTAGCATTTCCCTTTGACCGGGTGATGCTCGAAAGGACAGGATCGCAGCTTTTCTCCCCTCGGGGGCTTTTGTCTGTTTGTGGAGGTGCAGAAAGAGTGGCAGGAATTGTTTCCTGCCTTGTCAAAGATTCACCAGGGATTATTATTTTATTTTAGGTTGTTGTCATGAAGGAGACTTCACTTCACTGTCTTTGGTCATAATTCAGCTACCCCTCTTCCCACCAAGGCATTTTGAAGGCCGGTTAGGAGCCCCGTCAGCCAAGCACTAGAACTAGAACTAGGTTTGTGTTGGTCGGAAAGGGGTCTGAAGAGCCCGTCTTTACTGGACAGTACAGGAACAGTATTCGGTATTTCAACCCAGTGCTCACTTTGGTTGTTGTCCCACAGAGGAAACTGATTTCTCACTCTCTTTGATTTCATGGAGGGCATATTTTAATCGCCTCCTGGATAACATTTTTGAAATCCCTTTTCTTCTAATATTTGTTTGGACAACCTGACAATAAGTCAATAATGAAATTCATGTTTTTTTTAAAGTTTCTTTTTATTTTAAACACTCGATTGACTTGATTCATTCTATATTTTATTTGTTTTTGTCTTCATAGTTATTTATTTAAAAAATAATGTTTAGTTTATACATTTTTGACTTCCATGTGAACCATTTTAACTTGCATGCACAATCTGGCATGATGCGAATGACGTAGCCTGGGATTCCCAGGAGTGACCGGAAATGTCAAACTATAAACGGCAAAGTTTATTGAAGAGAAAATCCTGAAAGGAAGAAAAGGTCTCACAGAAGTCACAGCAACAACGCAGTGTTGTTAAAGCCAATATCCCAACATGTCTTTTGGCTGTTTGTGGCTATAAAAGACACAAAAAAAATAATACAAAAAAACAGACTGCCATAACATGTCACAAGATGAAGCCAGAGAAAAATTACATTTCCAAATCCCAAAAGTGAAAAATTCTATCCTATCCTATGTCTATCCAGTTATGTGTGACTCGGTATTCCCCACCCCTAGCCTCCTCCCTCTCTCCCCCCTCCCACCACCTCATACCCCCCCCCAGTAACTTGTGCCTCAGCCTGCTCTGGAGAATCCCGCTGACCTAGATTCAGCCATAGTTTACTGCCGGCTCTAGCCTGGGCTGTTTGCACTCGGCTGCCAGCGCCAAATCCACACGGCGCTCGCACATCGGCACCCTGACCCACATTTCCATGGCAACAGCTCCACAATGCCCAGACGATGCAGTGGCGGCGGCTGGTGAAGGGGAAAGAAGCGTAAGGCTCCCTGACCTGCAGAGGAGTGAATGGTTTTTATTGGTTTTGCTTCCCCTCACCCCCTTCACTCTCTCTCCCCATTCCCTGCCCTGCAGGTCGATGAGTGGATTACCAACCACACATATGATCATGTAATGTCTCCTTTCCCCAGTCTGGAGGTGGACTTTTCATCTGCCAGTGATGGAAGTAATTCCTCTTTTCTGTGTCTCCTTTAAGCCACACTGGTGATGACTCCCGTTGCTCCTCCCATCCTGTGCCATATGCTCCCATAATTCACTGCCACAACCCACGTGTTGAGTTGCTCTGTCAGTGGTCTTTTTTTTTTGTTGCCCTTTCTCCATCTTCTTTTGTTGATGTTCAAGCCAAACCTGCACTCAGGATTATCACATATTAAAAACCAGGTCCAAATGTTTCAGTTTGATATCTCACTGGAAGTGATTGAGATATTTATTCAGAGGTAGCAAACGACGATGGTAACAGGTTTTGCTGCTTGCTACAGCAGTTTTTCGACCGCTCACACAAAGGGAAGCGGGCAGTTTGGGTTCAGCTCGCATTGCAAAGTTGGCCCGCATCAGTGTCCTTGTCTGCTGCCAGCAGAACCGCCTGGAATAAGACTGGCCCCGCTCGATTTTATCACAATAACACACTGTCACTTCACATTTACGCTGGGTGAAACCTACCCTGCCAACTGCCACCACTCGGCTCAGATAACACCAGCGACAATCAGCGCTCTGTCTGTCTGTCTCTGGGTACCTGCTGCAACAGTTTGTAACATGCCTAATAGCACCAAGGTGGCTGCCAGGCAGACTCCCAGGACAGACACATCCCACCCTGTCCCCATGTGTCAAAGCCCATTTTCAGTACACCATAGAAACCAGATGCCTAGTTGCTGTGGCAGCTAATAGTTTGACAGTCTGTTTGCTACAAGTGCAGCTCATAGACTATAAGAATTGGTTTGTGGACTTCGGGTTTGAAACCTTGAGTTTGGCATTTTGTCCGTCGACATCTTGGAATTTCTGCAACCAGAGAAGGAAGTGACCATATTTGGACAGTGGAGAAGCGACGGGTGGATCTGATGAACACAAGCGGCACCCCGAGCAGCAACCTTACTAGATTTGGATCCATTTGGATTCTGGTGTGAAGCTGTATTTAAAAAGACTTGAAACTAGAGATTGAGACCATAAACTCATGTTTACAATGTTTATTGTGATAATAAATCAAGTGAGAAGTAGGTTAATTTTCTCATAGACTTTCATGTAATTGGACTTCTATTTGCAACCAGAGGAGTTGCCCACTGATGGCCAGTAGAGAGAATGCGGGTTTAAGACACTTTGACTTTGGCTCCACTTTTCAGAACCGGAGGTTTCCGCTTGGTGCAGATACAAGTGTAATATGTGATGTTGGATCCCACTTTACTTAAACTCATCTTCTCAGTTGTGTCAAACTGAAGCAGGATGACAAATAAATTCATGTTTCCTAGTAAACTAATTGAGTTGATTGCATCATCCAACCTGGTACCATGTTCCAATCCAGGGTTTTCTAAAGATGGGTTGAAATGATAAGCCTGTAACCTGAGCCTGAGTTCTGATTTACACTTTATTTAACGTGTCTCATATCTAGATGCTGTTTAGTACAGCCCTGCATTAAAACAGAGGGGTCTTCTTTTGTGAGGGGGTTGTTGATGAATATATTGATGAAATATGAGACAGGAAGTCCAAACTGGCCCCATTCAAAGGAATGGGAGGGCAGGTTTGATTGATGGATGGACGCCATGCTGTTATTGGTTGAAACTGGTTGGTTCTAGCTTACATAAGCACGCACAATGGTTGGATTTTGATATAAAAAATAGAAAGTTGGACCGTATGACCAAGGATGAACTTGTCCTGGGTCTTGAGTTGTTGCATTCATGATCTGACAAATTGCCGAAACTGTACTGTCACAGGACAGCTCTAATGTTACAGCTAACTTCTTACTCACGTCACATGCTCCAGCGTCAGTCTTGGACGTGTTGTGGATGGCGTCGTGGATACTAACAATGCACTATGTTCCACTTCATGACACTATGATGCGTTGAGATTGCAGCTAAATCTTGCTTCTTGGATGGCTCCCGCTGTCTCATGGCGTATCAAGAAAGTCCCAAATCAAAAAGGTTCCTTTGTGCTAATCTCATATTGTGGTACCCACCAATTGCAGCCATAAAGAGCCGTTAATGTGACGGTTAATGTGATCCTATCTGCTTGTACCGGCTGACAACAGAAGTGCAGCTGTTTGCTTCATTCAATGTGTGAAACAAGATTCTTCGCACTCTTGTAATGGTGAATTCTTTCATCCCTTTAACAGTTCACAGCTGTTTTTTTTGACATGACAAGTTTACGAGGGGAATCACAATGAGTCAATATGAGAGACCCCCACTGCACGCACGCACACACACACACACACACACACACACACTCCGTGCTTGGCCTTAGGATCATTAGTCTGATATTCAATCTGAGCCACCCTTCTCTGCTCTAAACACGCTTTTCCAGTTCCTCAGCCTTCCATGGCAACCAGAGAAATAAAGGTCTGCAAAATAAAAACTCCACAAGCCATAATGTGTTGAGTACAAATCTCCCCCCATGAGTGTAACTAAATACCTTTAGTTGTGTCAGAAACCCAATAGGGAGGTCGTACCGACTCCATTTTCAGTTCAACCTGTGAAACTGATCCTCAAGACTTAATTTTAGCCCCGAGGCCCCAAATAATGTCTTGTAACATTTTTGTTGGCTTTCACAAGTGAAAGGAACATTTTTGTTTGATGAACTTAGGAATGCAAGAAGTCGACCTATTAAGGACTCATGGAGGATTTATTGTAATTCTGCAGCACAGGATTGTACAGCAAAATGCAGTTGTAACCTGATCCATTTATGCTACACATTTGTAACCATAACAAAACTATAGGGTGGTGCATTTTTTTGCGGTTGCACCAAGATGAATGTAAACAGCAGCAACAAAAAAACTGGTGTATTGCCTGGGCAGATCACATGGCCGGCTTCTGCTTTGAACACGTTTGAGCACCAAGCATCATTGATGCAAACAGAGACCTCCTGTGCTCTGCCCTGCGGTCCACCCATCAAGTGCTGCTTGATCCATGCTGCCACCATGGAGCCATTGCCATTAGTCCTGTGAAGCCAATGCTAAAGTGCCTTAACATGTCATTCTCTCTGCTGGCCATCAGGGGGCGACTCCTTTGGTTGTTAAAAAAGTCAGATTTCATGGAAGTCCAAGAGACTTTTCACTTGTCCCAGCAAACATTGTAAACATGAGTTTATGGTCTCAATCTCTAGTTTCAAGTCTTCTTCAATCCAGCATGATGTTCATTTAGTACATTATGGTCCATTTAGAGTCAAATAGACCATAACGCTGGGTATGCTTTAGGGCGGGGCTACCTTGTGATTGACAGGTCGCTACAACGCTACCAATACAGTTAGCCACGAAAGTTGACCTTGAATTATGAAGCTAACTTTGTTAACAGCTTCACGCCAAAATCCAGATGGATCCAGATCAAGCAAGTTTGCCACTCTGCTCCTTGTGTTCATCAGATCCACCCGTCGTCCTCCGCAGCCAAATTGCCAAACTTGAAAACCGTAGTCCACAAACCAATGGGCGACGTCACGTAACTCCCATCCCGACTCTCCTCCCTCTATGAAGATGTCGTGGGTGGACGAGTGCTTCTCTGTTCCACGCCTGACACGCTCCAGTAGTGAAGAGTGTCCAACAGGGCAAGAAGGCCGGATTGTCGAAATCTGTCTGTGATTGTATCACTGCTCATGTTTCTGACCCATGTTGTCGCTACATTAACAGCCAGTAACATGGTGAATACCATGTTGTTATCACCAGGCACGATTGTCAAAACTATTAACTACTGGCAGGGGGGGGTTATACTTTGAAGCAGCATTCCCCTTCCTCAGCTTTTTCCCTTCTAATTCTCTCCTCTGCGTATTAGTGAGGACTTTCAGTGGTAGTCTGATCCCCCCCAAAGCCCCCCACCAGCCCCCCAGTTCCCAGCACCTCCAACCCTTACAATAAATCCGGACTTGCCAATTGTAGTCCAGCTGTTGGGTACGAGTTGTGCCACGGTCGCAGACTGATGTGTGAGTTGATGTGAGCACAGGCTGGGGGCCCAACTCGCTGCTCCCTCACACAATGAACCACCCAGAAGCCCCTTAAGTGTCTAATCCTTTCCCACCATTGTCCACATATTCCTCGTACGAGTGGTTGCCGGCGCTGTAGTCGAGTTGTGTTGACCACTCTGCTTTGGTTTGCCTAGTTGTGCTGTTTATGCCTAAGAAGAGCTGGCATCCTTCACCTCATGCTGTTGTTGAAACGGTAGAGCCTTGTCTTGATTTGACTCACAAAAGGATCTTGAATAGCGCTCCTCCCCTGCCAGACTCTGCTCTCTTTTTAACAGGTTTTTGACTAACCTTGGTTCCCCTGTTGCCAGCTCCCGGACATCCAAAACAACTCAAATGTTGCCCGCAGCCTCGTTAAACCTTCTCAATAACTCTGCTCGCTCTGCTCTTTGCCAAGTTGCTACTCTGTATTCGCCGACCTGTGTCACTGTGCAAATTAACCGGCTTAGATAGACAATGATGAGCTCATTGTTTGCTTTGGGATTAGCCTGCACACATCTTTTTCCGAATGGATGATTTTGACTGAACAGGAGCTTGTCACATTGGATCACCGCCCAAGATCACAGAAGGCAGCATTAAAACATTGAACAGAGTTATTTTCAGCACAATCCATGAATTATTTCTGCAGCTGTCCGACTTCTTCCTTTTTTTAATCATCACAGATTTTTAATTGAATATCCCATATTATAAAATGTTTTCTCTTTATATAAACAGACCATTTTTGAACATCATACCATTTTTGGATCAATTTCTATAGCAAAGAACTTTTTTTTTTATTGGTGCAAAATAACAAAAAACAAAGGACGATTGGCTGGAGTCAAGAAGACATACAAACACTAGGATACGAAGACCGGTAGAGTACACTACTTACTAGGCATGGGATGATATGAAAATGTCATGTCACGAATATCCTGCCAAAATAATTGCAATACACAATTTTATCCAGATAATCGTCAAAATTTGATAAAAACACACTGGTATCATAAAACACACTGGTATCATAAAACATTTAGTGAAGGAACATATTTTGTTTTTTTAGTGACATTTTAATGAGAAACAATCAAATTAAATAAGGTGATCAAAAATCATAATGTGTCCCTTCATAAGTAAAGGATAAATACACTCTTTTAAAATGTAATTTTGTATCCTGTATGTTTCAAATCAGGCTCTATTTTTTACTGTTAGAAATTTTCCTGTAAAAAAACAGTAAAGAACTGGCAGCTGGGTTGCCATTATGTTACTGTAAAATTAACATATTTTTGCTGTCACTGAAAGTTACAGCTTTAAACTGTAAATAAAAATAACAGTGTGAACTGTAAAAAAAAAAACAGTAATGAACTGGCAGCTGGGTTGCCATTATGTTTCTGTAAAATCTACATATTTTTACTGTTACTCAATTTACAGTTTTGTCCTGTAAATGAAAAACACAGTGTAAACTGATATTTAAAATTACTTTCACTGTGTTTTACAATTAAATGACTATTTAGTTATTTATACGTTTCAATAATCTATTAAAAAAATATGATTGCACACAGTTAAAGGCACTTTTGTGAAGAAAAACATATTACATGTGACTGACTTTAGGTTTCACAAAATCTCTGTTTGAACCCACAAGCACGGAAGGCAAACCATAATAAATTAACCTACTGATATTTCAATCCTGTGATTAAAATGTAAGACAAAAAGCAGCTTCTTATTGCACTTTACTTTTATTTGAATGTAAAGATTACATGTAAAAACTTGCTGAACAAATTGCATGTTAAAAACAGTATTACATGTTAAAATGACATGTTAAAAACAGTATTACCAACATATACATATTAACAGTATTACAAACATATACAGTACTGTAAGTGTTGAAGTCCAAGAACATCGGCAGGAGAGTTACGGCTCACTTGAAGACACCAGGTTTCTCAATCCAGCCTGCAAGTAACCGTGTGCGTGTTTTTTTTGCCTGTGTGTGCCTGTGTGTGTGTGTGTGTGTGAGAGGTAGAGAGAGAGAGAGATCAGCTCTAAAATAACTTATAACTTCTTGCATACAAAATTAACATTTCTGCCCCTCATTCCCCCCATCCTGATAAAAAAAATGTCCCAAGCCATGAACTAACACCTCAGCAAACCATAACATTCCAACCTTAAACATCCTCCTGGTACCTTTAATATCAAATTGTGTTGCTTGCATATGCAGTGGTGTAAACATACCAAGTAGTATCAGACGAGGAGTTTCAGGTATGTTGATGGTCCTCTCAATGTCAGCTGTAGTGGCAGATCCCTAGGACATAGAAATTGAATTACAAATTGTGTTGTTATAAGATGAGTCATTGTATGACATAGTATATGTATATACAAAAAGAAAACATACATCTGCAAGTAGGATCAGATCTGTAATGTTCTGGGAAAACTGAGCCATCAGAAGCTGGAGGACACAATATGACAGCTCAACATCTTCACAGAGAGAGAGAACTTCCTCATTACAAATTACAAGAGGTCCCCAGGTAATACTTATCTCATGCGAATAGAGTAAATTACATAGACGGTAAAATGTTTACACAAACTATCATAAAGTTTCATTAATTCGCTGGCAAAATGCAGCGGTCAACAAACGTTAACTTTGTAGAAATTAAAATGTGCTCCTTGTGTTGTTTGACTATCAGCTTTGAAAATGTAGCTAGCTGCTAACCAAACTCATTCTAGCATGTGCATATGCTGTAATCATCAACGCTAACAAAACTAATCAAAACTAATCAAATCAAACAATAATATAATATGTAATAAAGAACAATCAAATAAAGTTGCTACTCACCAAATAATTAGTAAGATGGAGATGGATCAGGAATAGCAGGTAACTAGCTTCACATGTGCAGCTCAGGCAATGCTCTTCCCAGAATGCCAAAAATAATGCATGATACTGTTATCTAATACACTTTAACGGTAAAGTGCTGTATAATAGGAATACATTAGTTTCGTTTAAGAAACAGTAAATGAGCTGTAATTTCACTAATTTTCTGTAATATTAACAGTAAAGCACTGTTTATTAAAAAACACCTTACTACTGTTGAAATTATGCCGTAAATTTACAGAAATTATTTACAGTGTACTCATGACTGTATTTACGATTATTTTCACCACAATCAACGTATTGCGATCCACGATAAAATCTGCCCCATCCCTACTAACAAAACAAATATAAAAAAATCTACATGTATGTATATAATGTTTTATATTGTGGTACGTATAATGTGTGTGTGTGTGTGTGTGTATATATATATATATATTATAATTATTATAATAATTTAACAATGATCTTGTTAATAAAAACAAATACATTATGAATAATAATTACAATAATCAGATCAATAAATAGATGATATGAAAGTAATAGCTTTGAATTTTTTATAATAACTATCTATGATAAATGATTCTTTTCATCCCCAGTTGAAGCCCTTGAGGTCGTCGGCTTGTAGCTGCCACGCTAACACGACCTCTCCCTACCAGGTCTACGTGCCAGACTTGGTCTCGGCTTCTGTTGAGTATGAAAAGTGAGAGGGGGGCAATAAATCAATTGAAGAGCTTCTTGAGCCAGTCGTATTGGCTCCAGCATTGTAAAGTTTTGTCCCGCACCATCACTGCCTTCAGTGGTGCAAAGATAATGTGAGGAGGCATTTGGCAGATGGTTGCCTTCTCTTCATGAAAGGATGTGAATTGGGATATTTTGCCCCTTTTCCCTTTCTCTGCCTGTGATCTCTCCACAAGCTACCCAAGGCCCAGCATGAAGCAAGGGACACATGAGATGCAGCAGAAAGTCCTCTTAAGGTGTGTGTTGTTGGTTGGACTCCCATGTGTCCCTGCTCCCCTGCTGTGGACTGTGAACAGGACGAAGTTTTCTTTGCGTCTTTGTCCTTTCACTGTTTGGGAGTAGCTACTGAAGGTGTCTCAGCTTTGAAAAGTCAGTATTGCACAGCATGATGGAAGAGAAGACTGATTTGAGCCAACATAGAGCTCATTCTTCATCTTGTAAAGATCCCAGTTACAGGATTCAAGGGCCCTGAAGAACTCGGTTCTGGTTTCAAAGGGACTAATGCTCCACCACTAGTTTAAAACGTATATATGAAAGCAGCATGCAGACCAGAGCCATCTGACCATCAACAATAATGTCCATTAAGAAAACGTCTTGTTGCCTTCACTCTTGATCATAAATCAATGGCAAACATAACTTGCTGATTATTTTCTTGACACAGTGACTCACTGAAATAACTCATCACATCCTCAGCATACACATTGTGAATATAAAATACAACGTGAGAGGTTTACATTGGTTTTTTTTTTTTTAAATGAGCTGATCTCGAGTTTGACAGAAGAGTGTGAAGAAGTGACACTTATGTGTTGCGGTGCATCAATATCAACTGTCAAGCAGTGACTCGTTTTCTAATTTCTGCCACTTTGGATTTAATCTTATAAATAAGCTATCAAGACGATTGTGACACTCAATTAATTGTATGTATTCTTGCCCTATTGTGAACTTAACCGATTTAGATGTAGATTGTATGAATACAGTAGTAGAGCTGAAATGCTGCCCCGTGTTTATTTGGAGCAGGTGGCCAGGTACTACACATTGCACCTTTTTTAAACTTTTCTTATATAGTTGTGTATGATGGCAAGATTAGCATTTTCAGGTTTTTGGTCATCTGACGAATGCAGGTTGGATATTCGCTGTCCTTTTAGCTCTGTTTTGGTCACCACCGACTCCTAAGGAAAATATGCATTTGGCATGATAGGTCAAGAAAAACAGCAGACTTGGTGATTGTTTGCATTCATCACTATGGCTGGCCCCGGTCACATTACACATAGTAGCCTCAGCAGGTGTTAATGCCAACATATGAATTAGTGCAGCTTTACGTTTTGTCTTTTTTTGCACTGGTGTTGATGAGAGAAGACAATAAAATACCCAGATGAAAAATAAAGAGAACCAGCCAATCGGATGGCTCTCTCATGACGGGGCTCAAAGGACCGTGATGACAAGTGTCCGCTGATGACCTTTTCCCACAGCTAACAGCACTGCTAGTGGCTGCTTCTAACGGGGCGTTTTTGTTTTACAACTTTAACATCTCAATAAGCTAATTGTGAACCGAATCCTTTGGTCCTTCAGTCGGTTACTGGGATGGGGACTTAGGCTGTTAGAGTCACAAATCCCTTAGTCATAGCTACTAATATGTAGCTAATGTGATTATTGTACCACGGCTATGAAAAACTGGGCAGTGCCCCATAGGAGCCTTTGACTGCCTGCCTGTATGAAGCTGTCATTTGTTCAGATCTGCTCTAATTGGTGCTGACGGGGAGGGAGGAGGGCTGTTCCACCTGCTAATGTGAGAGAGAGAGCAGACGAGGTCAAAGGAAGCAGACGCACCTTTGACCTGGAACATACACAGAGACATTATTGGTTAAAGCAGAACTGCATGGCTGCTGAGCTTTCCGGTGTGATCTGTTGAAGTGATATAGTTGCTCTGTAGTCTCTAACCTTCCTGTCTGACAGAGAGAGCTCTTCACTGCCTCTCAAGGCATCGAGGTCTGTCTGATTGGTAGATTTGATAAGGGGTGATGGGCAAAACACCTACCTATCTGGACTCAGCCTGTATTAATAGCACATGCCTGTTGAAGTCAGTGTTTTGCATGCCAAGACGCAAATCAACACAAATTCAGCGTTGAGATGGTCCTCCTGACATCACTGAGTCATAAAGGGAATATTGTCTCCTGTGTCTGTGGTCCAGAGACCGGACCAGACTATGTGGAGAAAACGCTGTGTCACAAATAAAACACTGTGTTTCTGTGGAAAGTAGTCTGCAGGTTATTTAAGGAGAAGAAGAAAAAGTGTGACGGTTAATGACCAGCGTGTAGCAGTAGTAACAGACTTATATTATAAATATATATTTTTAAGCTTAAGGACAGAAGCAGCCTCTGTTTAGCTACAAGCTTTTCTTGTTTTGAACATTTGCTGCAGTTTCGTACGATCAGGACGTAAAATGTTGTCCAAATGTCGCCACTGTTTTTTTCAACATCACAATAGAATTTTTTTAATATAATATAAACAATCAGCATTTTCATACAGATATGCCTATGAGGAATAATTTAGTTGACTTTAACGTGCTGTATTTTGTTACCCTTGATAAGAAATTGTGTTTTATTATCCAACATGTGTGGGTATGTATGTTTGACTTTAAAAAATGTAGAAAGAAGATGGAAAAGAATCAACTCCAGCATAATTGTTTTTTTTATAACAAAGCAGAATTTATTTGGGATCTTTATCAGACAGACGTTGGTCAAACACATCTCTGTGCAGGTCAGTTGTTGTCAATCTTTCTCATTTATCTGCTGCAGGGAGCTTCATTGCTTGGCACACTCTCTCTCTCCATTTCCAATCTTCCTCGACACTTTCATCTGTCCGGTAAAGGGTCACAAAGAGTCAACAACCGGTGTGTGTTGCATCAGAAAAGTTGCTTTGTCTAGCGCCGGGTCGTCGTCTAGTAGCAGGAATCCATGATGCGCTTCATGCTCATGAACCTCATGCCGGACATGCCCATGCTGCTGAAGTTCCTGTACTCGCCGGGCCTCATGTACATCATCCTGCCTCTGAAATGGGGCTCCTCGTACATCAGCCACTGGCCCTCCATCACGTTGCAGGACATGAAGTGGGACATGCTGTGGCGCTCCATGACGTTGTCGCAGTCGTCCATCAGCTCGTGCATCTGACCCTGGAAGTTGTCCCTCTCGTAGATCCTCATCCTGTAGGAACCCCTGTGCATGGGGATCATGCGGCAGGACCTGATGCAGTCACTCATGCCCATCATGCTCATGTAGTCGGAGTACTCGCCCCTCCTCATGAAGTACTGGTTTCCCATGAAGTTGGTGCGGTCGTAGACCATGAAGCAGCCCCTCTCCACCCTGCAGGAGTGGCACCTGTTCAGGTAGGAGGACATGTCGGGGCAGTCGCTCATGCACTCGTAGGAGCGGCCCTGGAAGTTCCTCTCCTCGTAGAAGACGATCTTGGTCATCATGTTCATGTTGCTGGAGGTCATCTTTGCTGCTGGTGGTGGTGGTGCTGCACTTGGAGCTGAACTGCTTGTCTACCTGTTGGAAACCTTCGTTTTTATAGCCGGCAAGCAGAGGTCCCCTTTTTGTGAAAACAGCCTGAGCCAGCAACATACCATAGAAGCCTATAGAGCACTGGTGGTTGTCCACATTTACAGCCTTACCCCAAAAGAATTAACCAATACAGTCAGACAAAACCTTTTTTTTTCAAAGGGTTAACACACGAAACAATAGCAGCTTTGTGACACCAGCAAAGGCTCGCATCACCGCGGGCACAAAACCATCCTTAGCTTTGAGTTTTTGCTTTGTACAGGCGTCTCATTCTTAACAGTTTGTCAGCTCATCTGTTCTCACCACTAACAAAAAACTAATCTTATTTATAATCATTTATTGAATATTTCACTAAAATGACTGCTAATTTGTCAGGGTTTTCTATTAATCTAGTGGTTGTTTCCACATGTAATTACATACTGACAGCGTCATTTATAATTTCATTACATTAGATACATTGAAATTGGTTCGTCGCAGGGTTATTGAACTATTATTTGTCACAATAATGTCTCTTTTAAATTAAAAATGAGGTTGACAGAATGTTGCAGATTATAAAACATTCAGCTACAGCATTTACAACAGTTTTCATGGACTGATTTAGAGGAAGGCAGAAGGAAGTTGAGGTGGAAACTAATGTACAAGGGAATGTTGTACACTGGAATTTGGCAGCAACGAAACTAGAGGGCAATATCTGAATTCTGAAGCCAAAAAGCCCGTCTGTCCACTTCCTGTTCCACGTTTCCTCTTGTGACCTTCTATGTCACTTTAAATTAGAGGTAAAAATGATAGTATGGATGTAGAGCCCTATGAAATCTCTTTATATATTTTCCCAAATTCCATGTTTTCAAAATGCTATGTTTAACAATTTAGGAGATTTTTTTCATCGGATAGTGTCTAATCATTGTAGATCAATCAAATTTAAAAACTCAAGAAGAAAATATCCATCCATCCATCGATCCATTGTCTACCGCTTATCCTGTATTCAGGGTCACGGGGGGCTGGAGCCGATCCCAGCTGTTATTGGGTGAAGGCAGGGTTCACCCTGGACAGGACACCAGAGACAGACAACCATTCACACTCACATTCACACCTACGGGCAATTTAGAGTCACCGCATGTCTTTAGACTGTGGGAGGAAGCCGGAGAACCCGGAGAGAACCCACACTGACACGGGGAGAACATGCAAACTCCACACAGAAGGAACCCGACCCGGGAATCAAACCCAGGACTAGGGCTGAACGATTTTGGGAAAAGATCTAATTGCAATTTTTCTGACAGATATTGCGATTTCGATTTGATTCACGATTTCCTTCAAATCAAGCTTCAGTGCAATATTCACAATGTACAGTAACATTAAAACATTGAATGCTATTACTCTAATGCAAGGACTAAAGTTAAAAATTGCTTCCAAATGAATTTATTAACAAGAAACATGCATGTTCATTCTTTAAAGTCCTTGACCAATGGCAGTTATTACAAATGAACTAAAAGAGCCATCTTTGACTGTCTTAAAATGTGCAAAAATCCTTAACTGTAATAATTTAATTGTAAATCAAATACAAAAACTGTTATTGAAATAAAATGACCCTTCTAAAAAATATGTCAGACATTAAAATAGGTGGGTCATTCATTTATGGCTTACCACTTTTTCTTTACACTCCGCGTATAGCTGTGGGACGGCAACCTGTTAGAAGTCGGTGCGGGAGGGAATCGTATATCTGTCCAGCGTGCGGAGGAGGTTTTTAAATCCGTCTTTCCGGTGTCTTCCGCTGCTCTTATCGTACGGAGTTACACCGGCAAAAGATGCTGTAATTGTAGTCTGTTTGCTACAGGGGGCCTGATCATAGTCACCGGACTTTTTACCGGACTTTTTCGTCATGCACGCGTCATGCAAATGTCTGTGGTGATTTTTCAAGTGCCGGTGTTGTGCCGTAATCAGCAGCCCTGCCGTGAAATGCACCCTCTCGCGGGAGATTATATCACCGTATATTGGTTGTGTTTCCGCTGGATGTTGCAACTTTAGCGCCACAGGTTTTGCACAGTACCCGTTTCTGGTGCACGTCTGCAGCCTCAAACCCGAAATACTCCCAAATCATGGACGTGCTGTTTTTCTTGGCGATTAAATCCCCTAACTCCGCTTCTGGTCCAGTTGAAGTAATTTCTGACTAATTACAAGTACGGAGCAGGTTAATACTGATTGGTTAGCGTGACCTGTTCACGAGTAGTCTGATTGGTGAGCTTGGCAGGATGGTCGGGAGACGGCATGTGTAAAATAGTTGACAACAGATCCTGGGTGAGTCAGGAGCGCTGCAAAAACCGCAGCTTTGACGATCACATGATCGCGTTGTCTGAAATCGCAATTTCGGTCAGAAAACGATAAATCGTTCAGCCCTACCCAGGACCCTCTCGCTGTGAGGCGACAGTGCTATCCACTACACCACCGTGCAGCCCAAGAAGAAAATATGAGACATTTATTGAAGAAACATTCTAGTAATTAAAATTTGTTGTTGTGTGTGTGTGTGTGTGTGTGTGTGTGTGTGTGTGTGTGTGTCGGGTCATTGCATGTCGCCGCACCGAGGAGCCCGTTTGACGGTCGCACTGGGAACAGTGATGCCGTGGTGTGAAGCTGTTAAAGTTAACCTCATCATCATTTTCTCATTGAATTCCGTGCAATCTGACTTATTTTTGCAATCGGAGGAGTCGCCCCCTAATGGCCAGTAGGGAGAACGACAAAGGCTTCACCTTTCAGAACCTGAGGTTGCCGCCTGATGCCGGTGTGGGTTTAGTTCCACAGTGTGAACACATGCAGGTTAGGTTGAATGGGTTCATTGGTGACTCTTAAATTGACCATAGGAGTGAATGGAGAATGACTGTCGCCATGTCGCCGCCCTGACAACTGACCCAAAGTCAGCTGGGTTCTGCCCCAGCCCCACCCCTGCGATCCTGTAAAGGATAATCGGTTACAGATAATGGGTGGATGGAGAACTGAACTGCCGGAAATGGTTTGAGTCTAGCATTAAAAGTGACAATAGAAATATTGTAACTCATGCTGCCAGTGTAGAGGAGCCAACTAAACAAACGAGCTACAAATGTGAAAGGCTGCCACAAACGCAGACGAAGTGGTGACCGACGAAGTGGTGACCGACTGAAACAGACCCTGATTCCATGTAAACTGTGACCATATCACTTTCACTTCTTGTTGGTCCCAGTATTGCTTCACTCAGCATACCGCTCGGTTTCTCTGGAGCTTTGTGGCTTAGGTGTTTTCCCTCCCTCGGCCACGGCAGCGCAGATGAAAGCGTTTACACCCTCGTCCAGGCAGGCACCCGGAGCAAATGAGGCTGATCATGTTTTTAAAAGAAAAATGTCCTACTAAAGATGAAGAGTCCCTGAAGCCCATAACAAGTCAGTGGCTCGGCTGTGTTTAGGGACGGGGATGTTGCAATCAGCTGACTGGAGCTTAACATTAGATGTTCTCGTCCTGCCAGCAACACTATGCTGTGTGGCCACTCCATTAAACTCAACATGGTAGTTAAACTGAGTTATGGCATCTCTGGCTGCTGTTCCAGGTTGAGCAAACAGCAAAGTGCTCGTATTCTCCTGCGGTGTTTGTCCACAGAAAGTATAGGGTGTGGAAGTAGCATAGGACTTCCTGTGTTTTTGCTTTTGGGAATGTACCTCAACTCCTACCTCACTGTAATATAAGATCTCTACTACTGTGCAATGGTTCAGTGCTGTCAATGGTGGCAGAGTTACCATTAAGAATACCTTAATTACATATTCAAGCCTAAAACCTGATAACATTAGCATAAAATAAGAGACTTTTATGGTCAGTGGTTCAAAATCAGGCGGCGACCTCCAGTTCTGGAAAGTGAATCTAATGCTGAAATGCCTCAAACTTGCATTCTCTCTACTAGCCATCAGGAGGTGACTCCTTTCTGGTTGTATAGAAGTCTATGAGAAAATGACCCTACTCCTCCTTTGATTTATTATCTCAGTAAACATTGTAAACATGAGTTTATGGTCTCAATCTCTAGTTTCAAGTCTTCTTCAATCCAGCATGATGTTCATTTAGTACATTATGATCCATTTAGAGTCAAACAGACCAGAAAGCAGGGGATGCTTTAGGGCGGGGCTACCTTGTGATTGAAAGGTTGCTGCCTCACTACCAATACAGTTAGCTACGAAGATGACTTAAACACTAAGCTGTAAAGTTGACCTTGAATTCTGATGCTAACTTATTAGCTAACTAATTAGCAAAATAGACGAAGACCGTTTTTGTTTTCTGTTTTATTACCAGGCTGTAACTCGCTTTTGGAGCCACCCTCAAGTGGTCATTCGATGTACGGCAGCTTGGGCACTTCCGCATTGGCTTCCTTTCTCAGCCCCAAAGGTTGCTGCTTGTTTTCAACACACACACACACGGGCTAAAGTGTAAACAAACATGTCAAAATGGAAAGAGGGTGAGGTCAGCAAGTGATTTCTGATGGAAGGTCTCTTCTGTTCATCACAGCCTTTTTCAAATGTGCTCTTTGTGAGTCAGGTAGGTCTTTGCGTTTCCTGGTTTGAATATTCAAATCTTAAAAACAACATAAAAACATCCAACATGAGTTAAACAGGTGTTGAAGGAAGGGTCAAGAGGTCACAGGCTTATCGCGGACTTCCTCCAAAATTCTTATCTCGGAAAAATCCCCTGAAACTCAGCTTTCAACTCAAACATTCTCAGGAATAACAGTTATGTAATTGCCATATAATTCTGGAAAGCCACAATTGAAAATGTCACATTGTTTGCAATGCAGCAAAACAACCCAGTGAACTAGCTTGCATGATGAAACTAAAATCCCTGAACCAAACTGTGTTTTAAGGCCAGCAAGGTTGGGCTGCACAGCTGTTGATCCAGGATCAGGTCACTGATTAACCGAGCGCAGATAACGAGAGTCCAGCTCAGCGTGTCGGGACTCACATGCTGCTTTTCTCAGGGCAAACCCACACAGTACAGCAGTGGCAGCAGGGGACTTACTGTTAACTTGTCATACGGAGTAATTGCTGCTTATTACACTGCACACAGCTGGAGAGCAGGCCGGCCAGCCTCACTGCTTTACTCTGCAAACCAGGAACTTTGGGTCCGACAGCTGTTTATGTTCTGCAAGAAACTTAACGTTTAGATGACGCACAGAAAGCAGAAATGAGCGCTCGCCTTTGTCTTTGTTTATATAACAATAGTTTGTGGTTGTTTATAACAAAGGGGAGTTGATAGCCAGGGAGTTTTGTTGTTGAAAGTTTTTCTAAATGTCCTGACTACTCATCGCACAAAAACGGAACCTAAATGCACTGAAAGCACTTCCTCTAAATGCTAATTTGTGTACTTTCAGAATCAGTTCAGCTTAACAGGAAACTTAAGTCAGTCACAAGTCAAGTATTTTTAAACTGTACAGTTATTTGCATACATTTTATATGTATAAGATGCACAAGGTAATTTTATATCTGAGCAACTATTTAAGTTCTGGTACAAAATGTTGCATCAAATATGATTTAATTTATTCTTGGCTTTTGACAACAGCAGCTTAATAAGAAAGAAGAAAACTTTCAAGTGGAACTTCTTCTCAAACAAAGCAAGCAAGTAGTTGAGACTATTTTGTTAAAAGTCTCAGTTCAAATGTTAATGTTGAATGAAGTTGAAGTGCTGTTGAACTCGGAGCCAGAAGTGTCATTTGAAGTGGACGTTCTGAAACT
Source organism: Eutrigla gurnardus (assembly GCF_963514095.1). Classification (NCBI taxonomy): domain Eukaryota; kingdom Metazoa; phylum Chordata; class Actinopteri; order Perciformes; family Triglidae; genus Eutrigla; species Eutrigla gurnardus. The sequence continues at coordinate 16,122,072 of NC_139927.1, forward strand.
AAAATGTAAAATGATTTCTGTTGAGGTGTCACTTGAGCCCGCCGCTCCAAGGTGATCCATGTTGGCGTCCGGCCTTTCCTTTTTGTTTTGCCTCCAGCGAACGCCGTGACGCAGTCATGACTAAAAGGGTCTCTGGGGTAATCATAACTTTGATTCTTGTTGTGCAACAGAGCCATTTGCATTTACTGCACTGTTAAAATGTTAATGCTCATTTTTGGGCTGAAGTTGACAATAATTTATCAACCAATTGATGTAGACAAATAATGAGTCTCTTCTGATTAAACTGTTTTGAATGAATATTAGCTGATCAGTGGCTGTACATGTAATCTGATGAAAATGTAGCCAAATAAACGTCGGCAACAGAAAATAAAATAAAAGACATTTACAACACAAAACATAAAAAGTAGGTGAAGCGCTGGAGAAAGAGGAGAGTATGTCACGTCAATTAGTAATTTGTTTCATCGAAAGCAAAATAAACATCCCTACTGTAAACTATAAGCTTTTTAAGGCAACAAAAGATGGAAAGAGTTTGCTGCCTGTTACTCTGTAGAGACGCCCTCTGGTGGCATCTGCTGGTCACTACAACACATTACCTCAAACAGCATCATAGAAAGAGGAGCATATTTATGACGGTATTGACAGTCAGGATTTGTAAATACCCTGGTAAACTGTGATTCCGTTATACCACCCAAGCATATTAGCTTTTAAGGATTGTCATAAGTGTGTTGATAGCTCGGTGGTCAATTACCGCCCCATGTACCGAAGCTCTCTGCAGCCCTCTTTTAAAGCGTGTCGTCCCTCTCTCTCGCCCATTTCACTCTCACGCTGTCCTCCCACAATAAAAGGCCAAAAATATAACTTTAAAAGAATGAATGTGTTGCTGAGATGTATTGTTTTACTATATTTGCTGTTTTCATGACAAAAGTGACCCACCCCTCAGCGAAGTATATTAAGAAATAACCCCCCCCCCATTTTCCACCGGTGGTCTTGCCGTCCTACCGAACGGTCCCTCACTGCACAACAACATGGCGGCCTCTTCACATCACAAATGTCGGACTACATTTTTCTGTCTGTGATGTCGAGGTGACGTAAAATGTGCGGCGAGACACAGTGTCGCTGCTGCAGAATAAATGGAGGCAGCATGCTGTTGAGCTCTAACACGTTTAGCACTCTCGGGGTCCGCCCCCCGCCGAGGTCACAGAGCAGCAGCCCGGCGCTCATGTGCTCAGTGTTGGATCGGCCATAGAAGCTCAACCAGCCGTTCATAATGACGCCGCTCGGTGACGGCGGCGCTGATTATGTGGCGCTCCTCTCGTCAGGGCCGGGGAATGAGTGTTGACAGTTGCATTGTGGGGTGAATGTAGGTTGACCCGTGGAGGTCAGGAGAAGAGCGGCACTGTGATGGTTACAGGTCAGCACGTGTTGCTTCCACAGTGTGAGTGGAAGCCAGTCTCTAATACTTCTCTTCAAGTGAAAGTTTTCACTGAGGAGAAATGAAGATCGTTGCATCCGTAAATATATAAATATGTATATAGTTATTATCCATTCAAATTTAAATAATTTGAATCATCTAGTGAAACTAAAACAGAACAGTACAGTAACAATAGAGCCTTGAACCCACCAAACTTCGATCTATATGTCATGTTCCTGTCACAGCTTCAGCTCATGAGTAAGATAAGGATCAACTGTGCAGCCCCCCCCCCCCCCCCCCCCCTTCAGCTGGTACAGCTCATTACACTAGAGGTATTGTTTGCAAGGGTATGCATGTACACAATCACATATATATGAACGAAGGAATGCATATCGGCTTCGGTTCACGACACTGTCGACTCGAGTCTCTTCCCCTCCTAGGAGAAGGCTGCATGGGGACATCACTCAGTCCATGTCTTGGACTGTCTGGGTCCAGAGCTCGAGTATCATGACTTTTATTTTTATATCCAGTCAACAGAATTATTCCCAACACTTTACACAAACATGACATAAGTTACGGGCTGCTGTGGATATTCATGCTCCACAGAAGATGAATAGAATCTGTATTCACACAGGGAAAAGTATGAATATGCTGTTGGTGTACATAATGTTGTAATGCACACAAGGAATGGGAAGCTCCAGAAAGACGCAGCAAGTAGTTCAAATTCAGTATTATCCTTAGAGAAGATAGTAGTAGAGTAAGGGTGTCTCTTTGACTCTAAATGGACCATCATTTACTAAATGAACATCATGCTGTAGTGAAGAAGATTTCAAACTAGAGATTGAGAACATAAACTCATGTTTACTATGTTTACTGAGATTATAAATCAAGAGAGAAGTAGGGTAATTTTTTCATAGACTTTCATGCAATCAGAAAGGAGTTGCCTCCTGATGGCTAGCAGAGAGAATGCAAGTTTAAGGCACTTCAGCTTTGGCGTCACTTTTCAGAACTGGAGGTTGTCCTCTGATTTTAACCCAAACATGATGTTGCTTCAAACCCTAACCAATTACTCCTGTTTGCTAAACCAGACTACACCCATTTTTACAACACTAACCACACTTACAACGTAAATTTTCTACACAAATTATAGTGATGGCTACTGCTCAAGCAGCAAGATATGACGAATAGGGTCTGATTTCAGACTTTCACGTCAGGCTGAACTAAAAAAGTCCCATTCAAAATCCCCAAACAGCCCCATTCTGAATTAAGGAAAAGCATAATCCAGGCAGCCATTGTGGCAAAGCAAATGATAATGGGTTTAAAAAATGAATGACCTCATGCTCTTAAAATATTTCAGCAAAAAAAAAACACTGTTGAATGCTGGAGGGACATGAGCTGGAGAGCTTCGTGGCACGTACAGCAAAGAAAATGCCTAATCTTCCATTGGCAAAACCTGGCAACACAGCGGTTTCATGCTGGCACAGAGAGGGTGGCAGTGGAAAGAAAACTGTAGTTTTCCTCTGCTATTTCCCATCCTTCACTTGGTAACTGTAATTACATCCCCACATCCTGAAGTGAGGCAGATATGCACCCAGAGCTTTTAATAGGCTGTGCAAAGAGCAGGAGGAACAGCGATTCATCCAAGATGCTGAGTGTGCAGAAAAATGTTCACCGCAGCTCTTCAGCTCTTGGTACACCTAATGCTGCCATCATCCTCTCAAGGGTGCATTTCAGCGAAGAGATGCCTCTCCCATGGTAGAACCAAGTTGAACACCTAGCAGTGTGTGAGTGAAGGTGCTACTACTCTACTCTGCTTCTTATCCATTTTATTGTTCTATTCTTAAAATAGACTATGCAGCATTTAATTTGTCTGTCACTGTTTTACCGATAACATTGGAAATGCCTATCCTCTTATTAACTCTACACAGGACCAATCCAGGTCCATCAGCTCCGGAAAGAACAGTGAGCTATACTTCTTTCTCATATCAGCCAGAGCTAGCAAAATGTCCCACCAGTAAAACCTCCCAGTTCTGAAAAGTGGAGCCAAAGCTGAAGTGTCTTAAACTGTCATTCTCTCTACTGGCCATCAGGGGGCTTCTAATGACCCTACTTCCCACTTGATTTATTATCTCAGTAAACATTGTAAACAGGAGTTTATGGTCTCAACTGCTAGTTTCAAGTGGGTGGGGCTACCTTGTGATTGAGGGGTCATCCAAGATGGTTACTGTCAAATTGCTAAACTCCAGGTGTCAAAAGAGTTGTCCACCAAACATCGGGGAACGTTACCATGACTACGTCCACTTACTGTATATACAGCCTATAGTAAAACCTTGCTTTAACGTACTGGTATCAGATTGGTTCTCGGTATCAGCCTGTACTGGTTATCAGAATCAATATCAAGAAGGAAAAAATGGTACCAGAACTACTACTTCACATCTTGTCCAAACCTTTTCAACAATTTAAACACATTTTTCGCTGACTTGCAAGTGGAAAGTGTGCGGTAACTGTCTATGTGGCACAGAAAGTAGCCAAACAGTGGTTGGAAAAGAGGATATCGTGCTATGATTAGGCCTACTTTTTGTCTATTTGCAGAGGAAAACTTCCTCAGTAATCACAGAGGCAATATTCAAGTTTCCTCCCACGTGTTGCCTTTATGATTGAAGAAAGCACCAGAATAGAACTGGATGAGCTCATAATTTGAATTGGCAACATGACCTCATTGGTGCAGCTCAACGTCACCGAATACAGGGGTTTCGTTTTATACAGGAAAAAAATGGCTCTGTTATCACTGTATGTACTCTCCGTGTTTTCTCTGTTTTGAAAAACAAGACGATTTAGTTCGGAATCGGGCCACAAAGAATGCCAAAGACCTCCGATGTTTCCTGAAGGGGACACACAGGGCCATGTGTGGCACAGCCAGACTCCCAGAGTTTGCCTCGTTACAAAACCACAGAAATGCAGACGTGGGTTTCATTTTCCCAGGCTACACATGCACTCCGGCAAAGATGGAGTACGTACAACTTAGCAGGACGTCTTAAAGTGTAAAGAGTGGTGTCGGATTCTCTCAAGGTTTTCTTGAAACAACACTTGCATTCCCATGTGTGTGTTGACTAAATTAGCAGTCACTTTAACTTTGCCTTCTGGCCTTGAAGAGATCCATTCCTAATGGGATTCCAGCGGGGGACGAAATCCACAGTCCTTGTGGGGGCATCTTCAAAAGTTTGTCTTTTTGGTGTGAAATTACCTCTTTGTGTCCCTACCGAGAGTGGGCTCCTCGATTTTGTGCATCCTTGATCCTCCGGCTTGTGACCCGGAAATCGATCCCAGCGCTCCATCTTGAAGGACGTCCCAGTCCCTAAAATGCATCACCAGGGGCTTGTAGGAGGAGCTATAAGCAAGGATACGCCGGTGTATCATGTCTCTTCATCGCCTCCTCTCTTCTTAAGTCTCTTCCTCGCCTCCTCTCTCCTTATGTCTCTTCCTCTCCCTATGTCTCTTCATCGCCTCCTCTCTCCTTATGTCTCTTCCTCTCCTTATGTCTCTTCATCGCCTCCTCTCTCCTTATGTCTCTTCCTCTCCTTATGTCTCTTCATCTCCTCCTCCCTCCTTATGTCTCTTTATCGGCCTCCTCTCTCCTCATAAATCCTCCTCTCCTTATGTCTCTTCCTTGCCTCCTCTCTCCTCATATCTCTTCCTTGCTTCCTCTCTCCTCATATCTCTTCCTTGCCTCCTCTCTCCTCATATCTCTTCCTCGCCTCCTCTCTCCTCATATCTTTTCCTTGCCTCCTCTCTCCTCATATCTCTTCCTTGCTTCCTCTCTCCTCATATCTCTTCCTTGCCTCCTCTCTCCTCATATCTCTTCCTCGCCTCCTCTCTCCTCATATCTCTTCCTTGCCTCCTCTCTCCTCATATCTCTTCCTCACCTCCTCTCTCCTCCTCTCTCTTCCTTGCCTCCTCTCTCCTCATATCTCTTCCTCGCCTCCACTCTCCTCATATCTCTTCCTTGCCTCCTCTCTCCTCATTTCATCCTCGCCTCCTCTCTCCTCATATCTCTTCCTTGCCTCCACTATATCTTCGCTTTCTTGCCCTTCGGCGTCTTTAAACTAAAGCTTATGAACTTCTACTCTAACGATACAAACATGTTCAATTATTGGTTATCTTCTCCTGATTCATGCATGTCCAAAGAGTAACCAACATTTTTAACATGGGGTGGAAAATATGTAGAACACAGTTGTCAGTTGTCTCAAAGAGCTGCTCCAGTTTAAGCCCCCCCTTCTCCATCCCCAAATGGTGACTTCCTCCCCTTTTATTTCTATGCCAGGCATGCCCTCAATTCAGCTCATGAAAGGGCACATTCCTTTCCAGCTGAGCAGGGGGTTGGTGTTGCCCAAAAGATTAGCCCTCTTCTCAACCTCCGCCTGGAGAAGTATAGCCCTGCCGGTGCTTTCCAAATTCTTCCGCGGGTTGTCTTGGTGTGAGGGCCTTTGGGGTTTGTTCTTTTCTTCTGGCATTCCACGTTTCCCCACAGAAAACACTCACTTCCTGTACTGCGGTGGATGGTTCCTCTGTCACTGTGGTGAGCTGCAAGAAAAAAAGAAAAAGAAATTAGCAAAGACTCACAAGACAAATCTCCAAGTCATTGCCTCCTCATTTACACCATGGAAGATAAACACTTGTGAAATTGAGGAATGACGACTGGATCAACGAGCTTCAATTACTCAGTTGTTAAATGGCACTTTCTAGTTTCACTCCCATCATCCACTTACTTTTGACACTCGAATAAAAAGCCTGCAAAAACACTCTGGGGATCACTTTGGATCGCCCCCAAACTCAAAGTCTCGCTGTGAAAACAATCCGAGTCAGGAGACTGATTGTTTCGTTTAGTTAAAACAAAAATTCCTCGTCTATTATATTCTGCTGGTTTTACCACAGATCATTTATCCTGGTGTTTTTGCTGGACTCTATTATATGTGAGAGCCATTAAGGTATTCATGTCCGCATTTTGGAAGCAATGCTATTTTAAGTTTAACGGCAAAATTAGTTTGAAGCTGTCTTGAGGTAGGTTTTGCCTTTATCCTAAAAGAGTTGATGCTCTTAAAGGGATATAGGAACACTTTTTCCGAATAAGATCAATCATAGCAACCTTTTGTGTTGCTTTTCCCTTTGGAAAGCGCCAGACTCCTCATTTTCAGGGGTCTGACAGTCTGCCCCTCTTCTGGTTTTAAGTTCTCCCATGCTGCTCTTCCCTCCGGCGAGCCCGGCAGTACGGCCTGGGCCTCCAGCAGCGTGGTGTCGGCGTTGGCTCCCAGCAGCCAGCAGAGCTCTGCTTCTGGCCGGAGGGGGAGCAGCTGCTGTCGGGTGCGGCGCTCTCCACCTCCCACCGGAGATCCTACTACAGGTCAAAGCAGCGAAGTCGGATCTTGGTCTGTGGAGGCCCCGCTGGAGTCTGAGCTGCAGGAGTTTCTGGTGAACCTGCATGATTTTGTCTGATTTCGATGACGAACATGAAGAATAACTACATAGCCACTTTTCTGACTGATGGTCTTGTTTACTTACGGAGGTCCTACGGTATTCAGTGTTATACTGAGAGTTTAACCAGTGCTCCATGCTCTGCCTCTGGGATTCAGCGGTTCTTCAAGTATCTCAGCGTCTGATCGGTACAATGAGTTCACATGAACCGGAGATCACTTGTCCCGTCACACGTGTGCTTGGAGCGTTTTCCTTGGACGGCGGCCCCGACGAGCTCTGTAGGATTTATAATCTGTGTGAGGCTTGTTAAAGCTGGAGAACTGTGGGATAACATGAAGGGAGCCATCCCAGCACACGCAGGGAACAGAGTCGGAGCCACTTAACATGCGTTGGAAAATATTTATACATGTGTCCTATAACGGCGTAGGAGAGATAATTGAGCATTGGAGTTTTTTAGAAGTTGGAGACGACCTGAGGCGGGAAAAGCAGACGATGTGTGCAGTGCAGCGTGCTCTTTGCTTCACATTCCAAATGCATCTGGACTTGACTGTCTCACTGCCAACAGCCAAAACAAACCTGGATGCAAACGTTTCTTTTTGTGGGTTCTTTTAAAAAAAATAAATTACGTCCAGCTCTATATGGACTGCTAATGGATTTAACACTTGCAGTCTGTCTATGGAGATTTAAAGGCACCAGGATTTGTCATAAGGTGGAATACCATTATGATTCCAGTCCTTGCAAATGTACAGTCCACCAATGGGTCTCGGACTGTCTCGTCTTCTTTCCTCCGACTGGTTTTTATTTGACTGTTGCGTCTCTAGTTGAAGGTGTGTGCTTCGGGTCGTGATGGGGGCTTGTTAGGAATATTAGGAGTCAGCAAGTTTGCGGGGACTAGACATGGGACGATGTGAACATTTCATATCACATTCGTATTTTTATCCCGATAAACATCAAAATATGGTAAAAACTCTTTAAATAGCACTAAAACATACTGGCATCAAATATTTTTATTTTCATGCGTCACAGATAGAGAGACACGCATCTTTTTTTAGTCAATCTTAAATTAGGTAAACAATAAAAATACGGTCCCCTGCATAAATAAAGGATAACAGGATTTTCTCTGGATGCAAATCCTGTCATTTTCTATTCTTCACTTCTCTATCATGATAACAAGCTTATGGTCGCTTATGATGATATTCTCGATCATCCCAATAATGGAAATTCACACATTCAACTTATTGTCGGTGTGGCTGTCTGCCCATCTCAAGGGTACAAACAAGATGCTGTGCTGATCATATTGCAGTGCAAACAGACCCATAAAGTTTTGCTGCTGAGCACAATTTCCCCTTTTTTCTGCATCTGATTTAAGATAGATGTACTTGTTGGCCAGTTGTGGGAGTCAGTCTGAGTTAAATGGGATCATTGTATCATCATATACACCTCTGAGCCACAGACCACACATATGGGAGGTGGTGAAATAATAATAATAATAATAATACATCAACGAGGAAAATATTAATTATATTGGCCGTGGCCGAAATCACTGGTGAGTTCCAGTGCTATCTGAATGGTATGTGTCTATGGTCACGTCGTAGACAGACATAACGTTGTCACTTCACTTGGCTTCACCCCTGAGTTCACCCCTCAGTCCCTCTTGCCAGTGGCGTCTAATGAAGACAGGAATGGGTTCACACTGGTGTCAGCTGGAAGCCAGATGGCAGCCTCTGCCATCACTGTAATAACGTGTGGGTATACGTCGATATATAGTGAGTGGCTTGAAGACCAGAAAGGCGCCGTGCGAGTCAATCCGCCGATATAAACCCGGCCCCCTGTCTTGTGGCTGCATCAACTAAAAGGCATTATATTGGCTGCGTTTCCTCCTCCCACTCATAAAATACAACGATAAGAAAGCTGTCAGTGCGAGGCTGCTTTTCATTGAGATCCTAATTACCGGCATGATGGAGCGGCCCCGCGGATGGCAGGGATGCTGCTGTTCAATGGCGTCTCTAACTCGTCAGGGTGATTTCCCCGAGGAACACTCTGATTAGGTAAGATGTAGTAACATCCCGCCTGTTAAACAGATGTCCGGAGATATTGAGCTAATGAACTACGCGGGCGTAGCTGGGGGGGCGTGCCACCGCTGTCACTCTGAAGTGTACGTATCTTCTCAGCCACTGCCTTTGAAAGTGACGCTGGCAGCTAGATTGCAGCGGGACTGTTGACCCCTGATGTTTGACCTTTCACCATAAAGGAATAGCAATAAAGCCTGGATTATGGCTCCAATGCCTTGGGGCTTAATGGAGGCATTTAAGGAGGAATTTTAGATGAGTAGGCATTCCCTAGTGACGGCATGCTGCTATTGTTCTCTGACACTGGTGTGGAGAAGTCTCACTTTGTAAAATGATCCTCCATCTCTTCCATTTTCTCATAACTGAAGTGGTTTATTTTATCTTGTTTCCTGCCATCACTTCTGTCTGTGTTCAGGGACATAAAGGCCCCATTAGAATGATGGAAAGGCAACAATATTCTTAAATCAGACTCTGCCTCCAGTGACATTCTGTTTTCCAGAACATGAACTCACTAGAATGTATTTCATGTTATGTTTTTCAGTTCTTTCTATCAGATCTGAAAAGTCTTGCAGTGGCGTTCCGGCTGAGCGAGTGCAGGGTCCTCAGATCTTTAAAGGTCAGAGGTCGGGGTGAGCTAAACGCTGCCTTACATTTCACTTCACAGGAAGAAGTTTTAAACATTTTTTTCTGCTGAGCTCCAATTTCAGCCACTTAACCTATCAACTCAAATTAAACTTGGCCAGTCCTGGGGTTAAGCCACTTCACCATGTCTATCCGGGCAGATTACATAAGACCAGCAAGTTTTAGTAGGATTTGCTACTTGTATTAGAAGTATATCGATACTTGGATACTTTATCCAAGTTTATGGTCTCAGTCTAGTTTCTTCTAGTCTTCTTCATTGAAGCATGATGTTCACTTCAATGTTCACGATCAAATAGACCATAATACAGGGTATGTTTAGGGGCGGGGCTACTTTTTGTTTAACAGGTTGCTACCATGCTATCAATGCAGTTAGCCACAAAGATTACTTTAACACTTAGCTTAGTTGACCTTGAATTATGAAGCTAACTTTGTTAACAGCTTCACACAAAAGTCCAGATCAAGATCGAGTAAGGTTGCTGCTCTGCTGCTTGTATTCATCAGATCCACCCGTCGCTCCTCCACAGTCCAAATTTGGTCACTTCCTTCTCTGCTTGCAAAAAATCCACGATCCAGCCAAAATGCTGAACTGGCCGTCGTCCACAAACCAATGGGTGACGTTACCATGACTACGTCCACTTCTTATATACAGTCTATGTTCTTGACGTTTTCTTTTTTCAGATATGAATTGATAAATCTCATGTTTATTTATTTTTTTATAAATGCTTCATGTCACTCAATTGTATAAAATGTCTGTGGATCAGCGATGTTCAGAGACGTGGCAAAAGGGTTTGGAGGTAAATAAGCAGGTTTTTGGGGTCACAAACACAGACACACTGTGTGCAACGGCTGGATAACAAACTCCCCTCCCGAAGATTTCAAGACTAAATTCCAGATGAAATAACTCTGCGGCTGATATCGCTGCCACCTTTCGTGAACTTTTGCCTCATAGAAGTACATCGGTGCTGAGTATCCACAGACAGCCGAGCAGCTCACATCAGGCAGAAAGGGAGGAAGGAGTGAAACACATTAGATGACATACAAGAGGAGCGAAGAGAGGGGGCCTGAAGTTCACTGTATGAAAGTGAGAAAAATGCCAAAATTCCTTCCATCCCTCAGGTCATTTTGCGGTTTTGGGCCAGTGAAACTCCTCTATTTCACCGTCCTCCCTGCCAGATTTTCATGTAGGCTCAAGGTTTTGGTTTGGAAGCTCGCAAAGACATCACTCATCACATTATAAGTTACAGACAAACGAAGTGCACACATTTTCTTTATTTATCATAAGTCAATTCAACAACTGGGATAAGTTAAACAATGAAGGAAGGTGAAGTTAGAAAAAAACCCAATATTCCTTGCAGTTGTTTTGTTCTCGCGTGACATGTTTCAACAGAAGGCTGTTGTTGTGGTTACAGTAAATGTGGCATGTCTTTGTCTCTCCCCATCAACCTTTCACCAGTTTTAATGCTGAAACACTGTATATTACGCTAGGCTAACGGTGTAAACAGCTTTGTACTTAACACAGAATTATCTCTCTTCTCATCGCTCACTTCTTGACGCCGACTCTAAAGGAGAGACTTATAGAGCTGGATGGCATGTGCATAGTTTCATTACCTTTACCATACAGTGTTCATGCCCTTCATACTCATATGTACGACAGGCTTGTGAGAATTCTCACTCCAGCCACGGAAGCCGGCTTTTAAACGGCTTCTTTTCGGCTGCAGAGGACGGATGCTGATGGCTGCTTTCCACCAATCAAAAATCTGTGCCAATTCGGAGGGATCATAACTCATAGTGAACTTTTACGTCCCCATTTTAAAGGTCCCCAGTGTTGAAAACATGCACACCAGCAATGCAGCAAAAGTAGCTTTCTGTGTGCCATCACACCTTTTCATCCCTCCATCATTAAACTTCTTCCATCATATTTTAAACTTTTTACACATAAAACCAGTATAAAAGAGGCAACCTACGCAGAATACCATGAAGTCATATATCATTATTGACCTTTGACCTCTAACGCTGCTAGAGCCTGAACAATATGGGATTTTTGGGGCAGATTACGATATCAGAGTAAACAAAATCTGATCTGATCAATATATCGACCAATATTCATATACAGTATATGGTATGTATGTATTTGATATATTTTTCACACTCTGATACTTAAACAGTTAAAAGACTAAATGTGATTTTATTGCGGTGTAAAATTTTAACCCTCTGAAGTTCTATTAATATCTCTACTTTTCCCTTCTGCCGCCTTTCTCTCTCTGAGAGAGATCATGTCACTCACACTTCCAGCTCCCAAAATCCAGAGAACCGCCTAAGACTCCAAGGGGTATTGATTAGGGATGCAACGGTTCTTAATAATGTACAATATTGAACCGTACGGTACGCCATGCATGTCCTGTGGGTGGTCCAGCGGAAGGGCCTGGCCTAGCCTCTACGAGACATGGCCTTTCCAAATTTGCTCGACCAACCACGTGGATCATGAACTACAATGTCCGGTCCAACATTTACCTTCTCACATTCATCTCCTCCTGGTTCTGTCTAGAACGTGTAGTGTATGTGTGAAGGGATTTATGTCTCTCTGTAGTGCTACAGTATATTTATCATGCTGATAACAACCATGGCTGCAAAATGACTCATCTAATAAGAATAAACAGTCTTGAGGCCGTTAAGGGCTTAACTTTCCCGTTGTCGATGTCCAACTGGAAATTAATAAATAGCATCGTTTATTAGAGCTTGTCTTCCAGTCCCTTGACGTCCCTCTGTGTTGTTGTTGCCTGGCTACAGCCCTCCTCAGAATGTGGCATATTTTTATCACAGGTTGCTGTGTGTTCTGCGTCCTTTCCCTGGTTACTGTGTGTTTTCCTCTCAGATATGACATGCTGGAAGCCGCCCGGCCAAATAACGATAGCATGTGGCAAATCCAGCAGCACATTGTCTCATCTTGTTTGTCCCGCGGCAGGGTTTTGTTTTGCCTATCACTGTTTGTTAGTGGAGTCCCTCCAGAACAATTACGCACCTGCAGTCCTGATAAGCGACACGGCCATTAGTGCCGGGCCCCGCTGTCATCAGCCATAATGGTGGCCATTTCCTCCGACTCTCACAGTTGGAGTCGCTGATGAACCAAGCCCATTATGGCAGTCATATGTGACTCCGATGACGCATTCTCCTCCTGATCCATTCTGACATTTATTAATTAGCCATTTAGGATAATTGATTCCTGGAAACGAACGGCTACCTTGAGGAGCCCAGCGTGGAGCCGTGAGGCGGAGCGCTTCACATAAATCAGGGCCTTTAATGCAGCGCCACTTTAAGTGGATGGTAGCCTCGAGAGGTGTGACAGCCTAGAGACAACAGCCTGGCGAGGCTCGGCGGCGGCGTGCAGACAGCAGGGCGCCGGGGCCGCACTCCAACTGATTACCTGAACCACAGGAAGACGACACCGCCTCTGTTTCCGCCTCTCGTTCTGACCGTGTTTACCGCCGCCCGCTCTTTATCTTCCTCGCAGAGCCGAGACCTGGCCGCTCACCCCGGGACAAGAAGCCACTTAGCATATAATGACGCTTTGCCTCGCCAGCCTGTCACACCAATAAGGCAAGTGGGCAAGGAGAGGGAGCGGGGCCCATCTGCCGCTGACTTCATCATTCCTAATATGCCGCGCGTATCCCTGGGAGACCAGCAGGGGTTTGTGGGAAGTGAAGAAGCAAACAGGCTGCTGGCTAGCCTTCATCCTGCACTATTGTGGCAGCCGAGAGGCAATTAGAAATAAACAAAGGCGGCGTTTACACCCGCCATTAATTCTTCATGTGCTTCGTATGCTCATCGAGTGGATCGCGTCCACGTCTGATGTTAATACCCATCTTCATACACATTTAGAAAAAATGATTTGTCTTTTCTTGCCAAAATGCATGCAGGTAATGTCCATATCTTCTTTTAAAGCTAAAGTCGATACCTGGCTTCTGTCCAGAACACTTTCTTATTATATTTACAAGTTCTTGTAAAATGGATCGCTGACCTCTGGATTCAGTTTAATCATCCAGATTGATTCAGAGTGCAACAACGACCCCTTTGATATTAACTTCACCGGGAATCCCCCGGCTCTCTGTTGTCCCCCATAAAATCAAGGAGCACTGTGAAAGCTGTTTGCAAGCTTCTCATTTGTAGATTGTACCAGCTATCGTCAATTCACGTACTAAGGCTGAATCCTTACCACAACAACCAGGTTTGCATAGAAAAATACACGTTTTGAGTCAGTCTATAAATAAACATGTAAGCTGATGATTGTACACTCAGCCAAACATTGTTCAAGAAAGAAGACTTATAGCTATGATGGCAACATGTGGGATGTAAGCGTGAATCCCGATAATAGAACACTCACAATAAGTTGATATGGTGAACTTCCATAATTAGGATAATTGTAAATATCGTCGCCAACAACTTAAAAAAGTCAACAAGTGAAATGAATGAAGTAATTGATACAAAAATAAATATTAGGGACTGTTCGTTATTTATTTAAGACTCACCAGAGGGATTTTCTGACCTCTGATCACTTTGGCGATATTATTTGTTTTAACATGACCCTGCAATCGACATGGCAGAATTAATGTGACCCCCCCTGACAATTTATCAATTCAATATGTCACATCACAAATATTGAGTGACAAATGGTCAGTTATTAATATTTAACATAAAAAACATCGTGTGATGAACATTTGCTCCAGTCGCAAAAACTCGCCTCCTGTGTGAATGCGTGAGTCATGACAAAAGCAGCCAGTGGTCCATTCAATACCGAACGGTCCCTTAGGAAAAATATATATTTATCCTTCATACATGCAGACCTTTTATTATCTATGATCATCTGATTTTTACTTAAAAAGGATCTTCACAAAAAATACAAAATCTGTCATGAACTTAAACGATTTGTTTCTCAACAAAATGTTGAGACTGACCACCACGGCAGGTCTGGTAGTGTGGGCTCAGACTATCATCTGAAACTGAAATGACCCAAATCCATCTCACTGTCCCCAGTCATTAACCTCCCCACGATCACAACATCTTGTGTGTGTGTGTGTGTGTGTGTGTGTGTGTGTGTGTGTGTGTGTGTGTGTGTGTGTGTGTGTGTGTGTGTGTGTGTGTGTGTGTGCGCGGTTTGTTTCCACCAGACTAATCCAGGACAGATTTAGGGAAGTGTGCCACTCCGTTTGGAGCGTTGTGCTTCCCAGATCTCAGATTAAAGCTGATGCTCCTCTTTGGTTAAATGAAATAAAAAAAGAGAAAGCTTCTTGTGTACAGTACATATTGTTTTCCTGTAAGCTGTCCAACCTTGAGTGGTTGTATTGCGAGGAGGAAGAGGAGCTGCAGGAGTTGAGGACAGACGGCTGAGGCGTCTGCGTTGCTGTGAAGGTTAATGATGATGCTCCTCTGGCTCCACTGCTATTAGTGGGTGCACTGATGTGTTGCAAGTACTCTCAGGTTATTTTGGTAATTGAATGTACTGTGTATAAACTAACCATCTCCCCATTAGCAACACTTGGAGGGTTTTATGGGGTGGCTGTGGCTCACAGTGGGTCGTCAATCAGAAGATCGGTGGTTCGATTTCTGGCTTCTCCAGTCTGCATGCCGAAGTGTCCTTGGGCAAAGGCTGCGCTATGGGCGTGTGAATGAATGTATGAATGAGTTAGATCCTGACGTGCAGGCGTCTGTATGAATGTGTGTGAATGGGTGAATAGACCAAATGTAGTAAAGGGCCTGAAGTAGTTGAAAAGACTAGAAGAGCTCTATAGAAATGCAGACCCATTTAAAGGCTATATTTTACCTCTAATCGTCTTAATTTCCAGGCCAGAGGACGAGTGTTGAATCACCAAAGATCTTACACAGAACATGGTTTTAGGTCCCGGTTCGGGATAATCCTGAGGTATTGTAAATACATCATTACCATGGCGTCAAGGTGTGTAAATTAAAGCTATTTCCTCCTAAAGTTCTTCATGCCAGCGTTTGATTTGCTTTGGTTGTTGACGTCGGGATACGTCACTGTTGATCGTGGTGAATTCCCGTTATCGGGATACTTGTAAATATCGTCAGTGTGACTTGAATAAGCCGTCTAGCTCACTGTCGTCGAGAAGTGAAAAATAAAGAAGGATTTTTAAAAAAATACTAGGGCCGGGACTCGATTAAAAAAATGTATCTAATTAATTAGAGGCATTGTAATTAATTAATCAAAATTAATCGCATTTTAATCGCATATAAATTTGACCTGAGAACAGTGAGAAGTAACTTTTTTCACATGGATTTTGAGTATACCATTGAATAATGACTGAATACATAAGCTTAAGCAACAAAATATTGTTTATTTTTGTTCAACCAAGTCCAACAGACCAGTGCAATTTTTGCCATTAAGTGTAACAATAGCATCTGGTGGAGTGTGGGTTGGGTGTGGGTCCTTGTACTCGGAGTCGGGCTAACGTCCACGCTAGCTAGCACGCTAGCGTCCACGCTAAAAATACATTTAAAAATGAATTTATCCTGTATTAATGCAGGGAGACCTTATGATTCATGATCATCCTATTTAAGATTATTTGATTGTTTTTCACCAAAAAGGATGTTCAGAAAATGTAATGGAAAAAAAAGTATTTCTTTTACAAAATGGGATTCAAGTATGTTAAGTGCCATTTTAAGAGTTTTCAGAATATATGTATTTGAATTTATCAGGATAATATTACATACAATACAATAATACAATAAAGAAAGTTTCAAGCACATTTTCATTCTGGATTATCGGGATAATATTGTGAATCGCAATTAGGGCTGAAACGATTACTCGAATAACTCGATTACAAGACATGCGTGATGCAAAAACTCACGCAAGCTTCATTAAATTCCTATCTCTCGCTTTATGCAACCTGCTCAGCGCAGCGCATATATTCTCCCTTGGTTTTTCATGGGGTCTTTTGAACCATTCTTAGTCTGGCCCCTCACCTGAGACCAATTTGCCATGGGGAAACCCTACCAGGAGCACAAAGCTCCAGACAACACAGCCCTCAGGGTCATAGGGACACACAAACCTCTCCACCACAGTAAGGTGATGGTTCACGGAGAGGATAATATTGTTAATTATTATTGATAATCGTTAATTATCATTAATCGTCTCCACTTTCCCTCTGTGGCTCAGAGGGGAAACAGGAGGACATGCACAGAAAGCAGGGTGGGAGAGAAACCCAATCCCCCAGCTGCAGGGCTCCTCCCTGCCGAGCAGGTTCACGCAGGACGCTTTGTCCCATTGAAACACGACATGGTGGAGAACCATATCGCCTCTTGTGTGAATATTTCTGCAGCCCAACCCTCGTACACAACCAGCTCTGGAATCATGAAAAAACAAGGCTCCTTGTTTCATGTTTGCCTCGCACAGTGAAACATGTCAGCATGTTAATGATGCTGCTGCCGGCGGGGACGAGGACATGCAAGTCCAGCGCAGTGACAGGTGTCGCACAGAGACATCCTTTGTCCGCCGCATGTACAGTACGCGGTACTGTGCGTCCAAGGCCTTCGTCACAGAATGCCGAGCTGCGCTGGGACATGTGTAGAATTCTCTTTTTCAGTCTTTTCCACGCCGGTGCCAGCTGAACTGTATGGGCTCATTTGTCCCTCCTGGAATGTGAATTGTATCAATGATAGTTATTTTTCACATATTTTGAGTTAATAAATGTGTGTGTATGTATATGTATATGTATGTGTGTGTATATATATATATATATATATATCCTTAAATCCATGTTTTTTAATTTCACAAAAAAAAAAAGTGATTTTTTGCAAATGCAGCTGCGTTTTCTGCCTGCATACGCTCCCTCCTCATTGGGAGCAATTGAAAAAAGATGCTTGCCCTCAGCTGAATCACTGCATCCAATGTTTTTTTTAATATAAGAGTAAAAATTAAGGCATTGGACGTGTTGTCATTCAATTGTCAAGCAAATTTTAAGTGAGCTGTTGAATAGACGGCGTCATTCAGGTGAGATGTTGGCTGTCAGCCAACTATCCTGTTGATCACAAAAACTACCTCATGCGAGCATAACAACTTCATACTGTGTCATTCCACGCACCCCTCTAGTGTCGGTTCAATTCAGCCTGAGCAAGACACCTTTTTATTGTATTCTAATGTGTACTTTTCGTATCCTATTGTATTATGTCCATATTTAGAGGAAGAAAGGTTTTGGCAACAAAACCTTTTTAGGGTTTAGGGAAAGAGCAGGTGACCAGCAATTTGGTAGCCTGGACACAAGTCCTGTGATTGTTTGACCCGCCCACTGCTCCTCCTGCACCTTGCACTACGTGGGTTGCTCAGCTCGTGAAGCCGCGGGATGGATGCATCATATAAAAGAAATAAATGAGCACTGGTGTCAGACGTGGGGATCACTGTGTTGTTTGACGTGTTGGAAGTGAGAATGGGCTGATAGGACACGTGTTGGGCTGGTAACCTGACAAAATAATGGGAGGGAGAACAGCCTTCTAATACTTCCTGCCCCCAGGTAAAACATTGCATAACTCTAAATACAGTCTGTCGTCCTAATGGCAGCTTGGAAGGCCTCCACTCCCTGTTCACATAATAAAGTTCTGGCCCGGGGGGGGGGGGGGGGCAACGTGAGTGGTGAGCACAAGTACCGTAAATCCTCTAATATAGGCCTGTATTCTATTACCGGCCGGGTCTCTAACATTGGCAGGTAAATAAAGGCCGGTCTCTAATGGAGGCCGGGGCTATTATTACAACCAACGTTTTTCTGGCAGCCCACCAAGCGTGCAATACTGGCCAGCGGTAAACGTTGTTTACAGTAATATGGCAGCTGCGGAGCCAAAGAGGAGACTTTTTCAATAAATGAACCTAGTATTTTATAGGTTCAAATAGACACAAAATCTCGTTTTTATTCATTCTACTGGTAGTCCATTTTGCTCAAATAGATATAGAGGCCTGTCTCTAATTCTGGCCTCCTTCCAATAAAGGCCTGGGCGCGATGCGCTTGAGTAAATAAAGGCCCGGGACTATATTAGAGGATTAACAGTATCTGATCACATGGTTACAACGTTTAAAAGTTCAAACTTTTGAACATAGAGCTTTTCGTCCAGGTTTGAAATATAAGCACCGTCATTAGGCGGTGCTGCATGTTTTCCCTTTATTCTCACGGTATTCTCACAGTTTGGAAAAAAGATTAGCTCCCTTTGCTGGGGGCCTGAGGCCGGCAAAAATCTCCAGAGCCATTTCAAACGTGGCCATGGAAACTCCATTACTGTTAAACGCTTCATGCAGTTTTCTCCACAAAAAAGAGAAAAGCTGTGAATCATGTCAATTTCTGGCTGCCACCACTCTCATCTCTTCTTTTTTTTTCAAACCCAGCTTGTGGTTTCTCGCGCTCAAATGCTTTGGAAAAAAGCAGTATCATTCTCCTGAACATAAATCCTTCAAACTTTATCCGCCAGAATTTGACTTCACGTCCCCAGAACTTGTTTTCACTGCCAGGATTAAAAATGCAAAGGCCGGACCCTTT
Organism: Eutrigla gurnardus; assembly: GCF_963514095.1. Lineage (NCBI taxonomy): Eukaryota > Metazoa > Chordata > Actinopteri > Perciformes > Triglidae > Eutrigla > Eutrigla gurnardus. The sequence goes on from NC_139927.1 coordinate 16,141,193, forward strand.
ACCCTGCTTCCTGATTGGCCGGGCACCGGACCTTGCGAGTGGTGGGCCCACACAATAGAGGTTTAGTGTTTCTTCATGGAGCTGAGTCTGACTGGACCCCATGGATTTAGGCTGGTTTACCACAAAGCTTGTGGTACAACCACTGTTCTCTCATGCCAAAAGGTGGTTTGAGCATTTGATGAAGGCATTGGTCTCCCCTCTCTTTATAGAGGGCCTAATTCCTCCCTTTCCGGTGTTGCCAATGGGATCTTATTTCGGATAAAATATGTATGTTAATCAAGTAGGAGAGAGTACCATACTCAAGAGGGGAGTCGCAACATTTGCAGCCTCTTCTAAAACGGCATGGCAAAGTGGGCGATGCAGCACAATGGGTTTGTGGAGCAGGGCACAATCAGGCAGATGGATTATATATTTACATTTAACTTTTTAAATACCTATCACATCTGAAGGCATCACAACAGGAAGGAAGTGGTACCATCCACTGAAAAGTTGAGAGTACTTTCACTTTTCTGAACAATGGTTTTAATGGTGTCTGATTGGGGCTTCAATCAATACCTTTTTTTACATTATATTACTTCTAAAACATAGTTGAACTCTCCAACCCCTGGTTGATTCCTCATGGGTACCTCTTACTGAGAGGGCCTAGAAGACCCTGGAGGGGTTTATATTTCCCATCCGGCCTGGGAGGACCCTGATGCAAAAAGGGATGCCTGGCCACTTTGCTTAGCCTGCCGCCATGGCTACCAGGACGCGGAACTGTCAGAGAATGGCTGAATTTGACTTCTAATCAGCCGTGATGCTTTTGCTCGCAATGAATGAACAATCGCATTCTTGCCATTTTTTAAACCATAAAAGTAAATGCCTGAAGTAGCAGTGCGTGTCATTGTACCCGCGGCGGCATTGGGGATTCTAAGAAGAGGGCCTTTCCACGGTTCCTTCCTTCTTATCAGTTATGGGCCTTTTGTTCTTTGTGCATACATGCTGCCTCTGGGTTGGGCCTGTCATTACAGAACTATTTGTAATACAAAATGCAGGGTGCAAAGTTAATGAAATGCCTTTTTAACAGCCAGCGTCCCTGGCAGCCAAAGGACAATGACAACACTGTTATGTCCTCTGGTTTAAGATGAGACACAGACAGTGGTGTCTGCGGGAGAGTCGGAGGTTTCGCACTCAGTGAATGTACTTTTGTGACGGCTCGTCACAAAAGAGCCACACATCATGTGAAACAAGGCTGTGTACAATGAAAGAGCATTATGCTGTGATGTATAGACTTGTACCATCTGGATTCCTGGCAAATGATAGAAAGATGGTTTGGAGGCAGAGACTTTGGGCTTTGTTAGATTTTTTTTCCATGACTTTCATTGCGGGTGAGGGCAGATTAATGTGGCCCCGTACCCGTCGGGGATGATGGCACACATGAAAACACAATGAGTGCACACAAAGACACATATCTCTGCAGTACCAGATATAGCAATGAATCGCCTCTTTTAGTGTGCAGGTGTTGTATTGTGCAGCCGAAATAAAAACCAGGTCAGCTTTGAAGCCCCCCCGCCGAGCAGCAGCAGCGGAGTTTAAGAGGAGCTGAGCCGCGGGAGGCTAAAAGTAAACAGCTGGAATGTTTGCAATGCAAGACAAGCACGGGTGCACATTAGCACGGTGTCTCCACCCAAAGACGACAGCTGATGGTTAAGTGTCGTTTCACCACAGTGACGCATGACAGGAAGACATCGGGCCTTAATAGACTTAGCCATGCAGTAGATCCAGGCTCAGCTGCAACACTGTTGTGGTTGATATCGGGCCCCGATGTGATGGCTCTCTCGGAGCAGTGCCAAACAGGAAGCTGGAATAATAACAGCCCCTCAGCTATATGCCACCGCCCCGGGACATCAGATTCAACCTGTGGCGCACAGCCCAACGCACCTCAGGTCTGCGTGTGCGTCACACCGCTTCAGTCTTCCCTGCCAAACAGGCCAACAAAAGCACAGCGATGGGAAGTTTTATGTGTTAAATTGCTGCCATGGGATGGATCGTCAAACTGGGCGTGTTCCTTTAAGTTGTCATTACCCCCCTTCTTCCACAAAATAAATCTTGCAAGGATCATTAAGTGTGTTTATGTTGAAGGAATCTTGAACAAATCATTTAGGATTCTCGCGTTGCATCGTGGTAGTTTGTTGCAGATGAGAGTGGAAATTGCAGAATGTCACATTCATAACAGAGATAAGAAGACATTTAACTCTCATCATCCAATGTCTGTATCGCCTTGGGCATTCTTGTGTACACTATAACAAGCAGACTTTTGCAATTGTTTGGTCAAATTTGAATCACAGATTAATAACTTGATGTCTGAATCATGAATCATTGATATACCATCATTTTTATTTATTAACAAATAATTGCAAAAGGGGGGGCATTGCCTCTCAACGGCTCCAAAAAGGCCCCTCCAGGTGTGAAAAGTTAACCCCATACTGAAGTGCCTTAGCGACTCCTCTCTGACTGTCTAAATAGTCTATGACAAAATATGCCTACTCTCTCTTGATTTATTATCTCAGTAAACATTGTAAACGTGAGTTTATGGTCTCAATCTCTATTTTCAGGTCTTCTTCAATCCAGCATGATGTTCATTTAGTAAATGATGGTCCATTTAGAGTAAAAAAAACAGGGTATGCTTTAGGGCGGGGCTGCCTTGTTGACAGGTTGCTACCACAGCGTGGCGGGCGCAACTTTGTTACTGTCACTATCATGCTAGCAATGCAATTAGCTACTTACATTATTTCTTACTGCGTTCACAATTGCACAAATTTACCGCATCAAGTTTTCAACAGATCGAAGTAAAACGGACTAATGTTGGCTTGTCAAAACGCCCTCAAGTGGCCAAAAGTCCCCTCGAGTTCTTCTTCTTTGGACCTTTTTGAATCCGATGAAACGCAGCCATCACTGTTATTTTTAGGCTACTTTGACTTTCTGATGATGTCGTTTTTAGTTTGTGTGCTAGGTGGTCCTCTTTAGTGGTTTCAGCCATGCTAAATGCCCAGATCTTCTTTCATAAAGAAATGTAAACCAAATCTTTTCCTGTTGCCAGTGATTTTTCCTCCTTTTTTTCACATCAAACATCCAAGAAAGTAGTCATTTTATGAGAGATCTTTGAGGGATTGCACATGAACTTATATTGGTCATCGACATACCTTCAGAAAATGGAACCAAAGCAATATCTCCAGTCTTGTCAATAAACGCACTGGTCTCAGGAGGCTCCGAAATGAACCGATTATTGATTTCTCAATACCTCTATTTTTCTGCTACTGAAGGCCAGCTTCTACCCTTGGGCCTCCGAGGAGGTTGTAGAAAATCAGTTTAAGTCTGACAGTGTTTCTTGTGAGGAAAAGATGATCTGTTGCTGTCCGCATTCCATTGTGCTGATTTTCATGGGACCACCCCACTTATCTTAGCTCTCTTTCAGATGTAACACAAAGACGAAGCTGGTCTGGGGTCAGAAATGCTCTTCTTCCTGTTCTCAGATGTGACCCCGGAGCTCAGGAAGCTCTTTGCAGCTGTACCACCTTCCCAACTGTGACAGCAGCTCTGAATGGCAGGATGTCCTGCTCCAGGTTCCCCAGAGAAGAGGCCAGACACCACGGCAAAGGTTCACAGGCCACCGGAAGGATGCCGAGTGCCACGAAACAAGGTGGTTACGCTCACATATTACAAGGTGCATACAGTTCACATCAGCAATACAGTCATTTCATTTAATTGTAATATAATGCGGATGGCATCTTCAATCCTAAGTCAGACTCTGCTCTTCAGCGTGGAACACACATAATAATCGTATGATTCTAATAGAAACCCATATGAATATTTTTATGAAATCATATTTTCAGACGTGCTTGGGAAAACAGTATTCTGATGCTATAACATAGGTGCTTTGACCTAAATTTGAATGTCAGGATTTGAATAAAGAAGAACCAGTGCTCTGAGGCGTCTTGGATAACACTTACAGGAAGCTTGGGTGACTGTCGGACTGGAAATACCATTTCGTAACCCCGTCTGGAGTTGATAGACGTTGTCTGAGGTCTGTCGGGGTGAAGGCTGCCTTGTATCTTGGGTTCCTGCAGGAAGTGTGCAAAACTCATCTGCTGGATTTTCCTGTGCACAAATCATCATCCTGTCTCAGAGGAATTATTTTCACATTACACTTATCAGCTCTGGAGTCTCCCCTACAGGTCGCAGTGGGTTTACATACTCCTGGATACCGTCATTGTGAATCAGAAGACACAACTTGTTAGGGTCGCTTGACACCAGGGACTGAGACGGCACTCAGGATGACACGATGACTGCATCCCATCAGAATGTCAATGCCCCAGCTGAGTCCAGCTCTCTTCCTGTGGATCAGGGCTTTCTCTCATGCACCACTGAATGGGGATGGTGTGATGGCGCTGAATCGGGTTCCTGTTTTTGCTCTTCAATCGAAAGTGAAGCCTTCGCCAAAGTCCTGCCCACTTTTCATCTTTCTGCACACTAAAACAGACCCATGAGCTCTCGGGAAAAGAGAAATGAAAGTCTTACGAAAGAAGAAAAAATCAAACCCTGGGGATTTTCCTCAAGCTTACAAATGTTTTTAAAAGGAAAACCCTTTATTTTGAAGAACTTCCTTATGGGGATTTTTTTTTGAGAAAGAAAAGGTGCTACTGTGGCGATCATTTTTTTGATGTGGAATGAGATGTTGACCTTAGGTTTCGGTGTGTACTCAGAGAGACCTCTAGTTAGTCCCTCTGTGCAGACTTGACAGGCTCAAGTTGATTTTAGCTGACTGCCTCTGCACAAATCAGAGTTGAGTTGTTATTGTCCCCCTTTCATGTGCTTTAATATGAACATTAAACAGATTATCTTATGGAAAAAAGCTGTGAGTGGACCAAATATTGTTAACTGCTCAGACCTGAAGACCTGAAGAGTGATCTTGCTGCAGCAGAACGACCAGTCCAACAGGGCAAAGGAGACAACTAGTCACAAGATCAAACACGTCATGAATAAAAGTTGTAAGATGATGGTTTACAGGCTTCGCTTTTGGCATGTTGTCCATCGCCATCTTGGAATTTTTGCAACCAGTGAAGGAAGTGGCCATATTTGGACTGCAGATGAGCGAAAGTTGGATCTAATGAACACAAGCAGCAGGGCGAGACCCCGAGCAACAACCTCACTGAATCTGGATCCATCTGGATTCTGGTTTGGAGCTGTTAATAAAGTCAGCTCCATAATTCAAGGACAACTTTACAGCTAAGTGTTAAAGTCATCTTAGTGGCTAACTGCATTGGTAGTGTGGGTCTGGGTCTGTTCGCGTCGGGCTGGAATCTGAGCTGAGGGAGTTTCTGGAAAACCTGCTTGATTTCATCTGATTTCACCAGAATCCGACCTAGTGGCACCAATGACGAGATATTAAGAATAATTAAGAAATAGCAGATCTTCTTAGTGATGGTCTCGTTCAATCTTGTTGTAGTAACTTTAAAACACACAATGTTCAAAAGTGATGTAACACAGACGCGGATATTCTGACTTTTAATTCCTTGTACTGGGTCAAGCTCCAAAATACTGAATCCTACACCTCCCATGATGCTCGAAAGCATGTTTTTGTTTCAAACACATTTTAAAGTGTTTGTAATGCAGGCTGTCTGTTGGAAGTTTGTAGTCTCAAAGCCTGATATGATGATAACTCCAGGGTTGTATTTGTGTACTCTTTCTAGTTAATTTCTTTGTTTTCAACCTCTGATTATCTGACAGTTTTTTGTTTTTTGTTTGTTTGTTTGTTTGTTTGTTTTTTGCAGAGAAAACTATTTACTGGCTGTTGATGCCTTCTGAGATCTCAGCAATCACTTCAGTAATTTAAAAAAGTTGGAATAGACTTTTCTATTTACTTCCTGTGCCAATTCAAAAACAATCATGCAACTGTTGATTTTAGTTTTCCCCATATTTCTGCAAAATCTTTTTATCTCCGCATATTGAAAAGGGGAAAATGTTTGTTGTTAGTTGCAGCCCCTGGGATCCCAAAAATACATTGTGTACAAATTAAGTTACTCAATATAAACTTAGCATGAAACAGAATATGAGCATTAGATGAACTCTTCCACGGCCACAAACCCAGGGGAACACATCGTGTTGAGAGCAGAGAAAATAATATCTTTAATTAATTGCATATTACAATGGCTCTCAGTCAAATTCCTCCACCATCACAGCTCTAATGTGTTCCATATAGTTGGAGAATGCATTGCTGGCTTGATTAGAGAGATGGGGTGGTGGAAAGTTCTCACTGCTGGCTTCGGTCATTCAGTGTCTCACCTGGCTGTCCTTGTCACCAGGATTGTATAGGAACAAGTGATGTAGGCTTTGGCAGGCCGTGCTGCAGGGGAAAACAGACCTGAACAAATGTTCAAGGTATTCAGAATAATAGAGAACTGGAAGCACATTTGCAAAAGCTGTTATTGCCATAAAGTTACTGGAAGGAATCTTATCTTTGAAACTGCCAAGAAAAGCTTGGAATTAAATTTTTTCCGTATTCTAAGACTTTAAAAGTCCTGTAAAGAACCTATTGAGAACTTCTCTCGACTTCATTTTGTCACAGGTTATTCTGCCTTTGTTTTATGTTTAGAGGTATTTAGCTGTACATCCTGTACTATTGTGCTGGCTTAGAAATAAGCTGCAACTTCCGGTACTGAAAAGTGAAGCCAACACTGAAGTGCCTTAAACTTTTATTCTCTGGAATGGCAATCAGGGAGTCCACTGGTCGCTAAAAGAGGTCTGATTGCATGGAAGTCTGAGAAAATGACCCTACTTCTACTAATACTTGATACTCATTGTATCTGCATGGCAGCAGATGTCAGGGAAAGTGTTGTAGTATGTGATCTGTGACCCTTTAGCTGTCTCCTTCATTTCACGTAGTCGGCCTTGTGCTTCTTGTACCAGATCTACTCTTCAATCTGCAAATCACACACCACTGAAATAAAAAGGTTGTGTGAATTACAGGCCTCTTGAGAAGGTCTTGTGTGTGGAGGGTGGGGAGTGATCATGCATGCTATGCCCTGTCATTACTGACAACACTCTGAGACCTCGGTGACAGGCTAATGACCGGTGCCAAAGTGTGAGTCATTGTCTGGCTGGCACTCTGCTTCGTGGGCAGGACGGCTGATGACCAGACCCACTGGCCAAAGTGTTGCAGAGAGAAAACGTCTGATTGGAGCTTTTAAATTCTGCCAGAGCCGTGGCTTTCCCCTGATGGCTTCGTTTATTGCAGTACGTTGTCCAAATGGCAGGACACTCATGCTGCAACTAATAATTATCACGTTTTTTTTTTCTTGTTTAGTCTTTAAAATGTAAAAAAATAACCATCAAGGATCTAGTTGTGTTGGACCAATAGCCTTAAACATAAATATATTCCATTCACAAAAAATAAAAGAGAAAAAGCAGCAAACCCTCACATTAAGAAATCATTTTTACTTGATGAAAATCTTTGACAATGTCCGTTCAATTTCATCAAACACTCAATTTATTCAAATCCAGGCGGCAACCTCCGGTTCTGAAACATAAAGCCAAAGCTTACACTTGCATTCTCTCTGCTGGAATTTATTATCTCATTAAACATTGTAAACATGAGTTGATGGTCTCAATCTCTAGTTTCAAGTCTTCTTCAAACCAGCATGATGTTCAGCTTCACACCAGAATCCCGATTGATCCAGATAGATCCAGTAAGGTTGCTGCTCTGGGTGTTCCCCATCGCTCCCACACAGTCCAAACAAGGTCACTTCTTTCACTGGTTGCAAAGATGGCGACGCCCAAAATCTGTGTGAAATCATCTAATATGCACACAGGTACATGGATACTGGCTTTTTTTTTTATTATGGCAGGTGTCTCATTATACTCCCCGCTTTAGTTTGTGCAGAGGAAGTTGCCAAGTCCTGCATTGACAGTATGCCGCACTGATCTGACCACCATCTGACCACAAGTGCATGTTTAAAAAAACTTTTGTCACACCAGGTCAGAAGAAAATCCTCAAAACTCAAAACCTCATTGTGTAATTGAGCAGAACTATGTGTAATTTTAAACTGTGAAATACACATGAAGAATGAATCCACTTACACTCAAGAATGCAGTTAGAGAAGTGTGGGAGAGGTTGGGGGAAAACACATTTCTCACACAGACTCCATCCCTAAAGGAAACACTGGGGCTGTTATGAAACTTTTACTCTTTGCAAATATATTTTCAAGTCGAGAGAAGTTTCGCTTGAGGCATAATGCAACACACTGCTGATGTCAAGCTCACACCAACAATGTTGAGCAAGTGTTTTCTTCAAGATTTGGAAATGTTTGCTTCTCTATTTTGTTTTCTTTGGCCAGATGTGTACAATGTAATTAGAACCCAGGAGCCTGCACCAAGGACTTTCTGCCTCCTCTCAAGCAACAACATGGCAGATTTAGTTAGTGAGAATGCAATACGAATCGCTGATGTGCACTGATCCTAAAACATGTAATTATATTGGCATAAGGAGATAGATGTTGACATTTGATAGCCAGGAGAGCGAGATCAGAACAACCGGAGGAAGAAAATAAACCGAGAGCGGAGTTGGAGTCGGGAAGAGATTGAAATCTTTGGTACAAGCTCATATTCAGCTTTTATTAATGTTTGTACTCTTACTCGAAACACTGAAATGAGGACAAATCCCGTGCAAGTGAAGACGAATCCAGCCATCAGGCTTTGCAAAGGATAAAAATCTAATTTGTTTTGACTCTTTGACTCAGCTGCCAAGATAGGCTGGTAGTGATAATGGACACTTTTCACCATGGTTTGACCCAAGATATCATTTGTGTGATGTCACGATGAGCCTGAAGTGCGTTGATCTCTTGTACCTGGCAAATACTGTATGTTGTCCTAAAACAATGTGTACACTTTGAGTCCACACGGATCACTGTTTGTATTCACGTTCTCGAAGGTTTGGATTTGTTTCACCATGGCTGAAAGGGGAACAAATGCTTGCTTGGACTATCAGAGCTTTATTATGCCCAAAGTGCATTGGTTTACGGCTGTCCGTGCTGGGGAGGTAGATTACAGTCCAGCAGCGCTTATCTGCCTCAGCCAGATTCCACTGGCAGGTGGCTCAGGACATTAGATTTTACCTCAGACGTCGTAAAATGGCCTGAGGTGCAGCCCTGTGTACAATGGTGAGCAGAGCAGCGTTTGCTTTCTCTTTGTCCTTCAATTTGATGGACAGGGTTGTGAAAATCCCTTCATAATCTATTATTGCCTGTCATTTGAATTTTCATTTTTGAGAGCTAAATGAAATGCTCAAGTGCAAAAAAGTTTCCCATTGGAACAAAAGCCCAATTTGTTTTGAAGGCCCATTGCTTAAAATACACGCTCTTATGCAACAAACAGAAGGTCATGGCTAATTTTTATGCAGAATGATGTCGGAAGACCTTCTGTATTTGCATTGTCAGAATAATTGGCCTTCAGAACAATTTTCCGGATAGGGGGCTGCCAGACAAATTGTCTTTTGGAAATGTTTTGGACTGTAGCGGTTTCAAAATAATGGCTGGTCGAAACAATGACATGGCACCTTTGTTTTTCCCTGGCAGCTCAGGAGACAGACCTTTAGTCGCTGTAGCAACTCAAATATAGCCAGTGTAAACCCCAGCGCTGGGGGCTACAGCAGTCGAACCTGTAGCAGCACAAAGTTTGTTGGTCTGACGGGGAGTGGGAGCAGTCCAGGATCAGCTGGCCACCTGCCCTTATGACCCCTGATGCTGAGGTTTAAACTGGCTGAATTTGAGTAGGTTGGAAGAAAGATACACTGTAGGTGTAGCCCTGATATGCAACGGGCTGCACGAGATGCAAAACTGGTGCGTACAGCACACTGAGATGCTATATTTAGGAAGGGGAAATGAAAATAAGGAAATATTTTGGTAATGGTTATATTTTTTTAAATGCATTCTAGTCTTCTTTTTTTCTCAATGATACTGCACGTTGATAGAGTTCATTCGTTTCTTCGCCGTCTTGCCATTGTCTCGTCTTAGTCATGTAAAAACAGGTTGTTGACCACTGTATTTAGACATAGTTTTTAATTAATTTATTAAGGAAATTGACACTACATTTAAAAAAAAAAAAAAAAAAGCCAACTTGTGAACACTGTGGGAAATCTACATAATGTGGTGCTTTTGATTAAGGTCCTAAAGGCAGGCTTGATTGATTGTTATCGGCCCCCTAGATAACTTGCTATCAAAAGGTCCTTATGTCTGGATGTCTGGGTGTAAAATATTTCTGTAGGAGGAAACACGTGTTGTTCACAATGTGTTCACAACGTTTCTTTACAAAAAATTTGTTTAAAGCCTGTCGTTTTGGACAGGCTAAAGAAACCTGTAAGCAGATATTGGAAAATGGTCAGGTTGAGTTGTTTCCATGGACGTAGAAGTCGGCTACTATCCACTCGTAAAAAAACCAGAACAAATCTGTAGAATCACTTCCTCTGCTGGGCCTCCAGAAGAAATTGTGTGTGTTTTTGCTCTCAGTGGTATCTGCAGACTCAGAGATATTGAAGAGAGAAAAAAGATCTGGAGTCATAGAAATTGCTCTGCAGCACCCACAAGCACGAAAACTGTCTTTGATTTTGATACAGTTCTCTGACTAATGTGGCTTCAGAACTCGACGAAACAAAACAAAAGAAAATCCCTGAAGGCCTTGTGGAGGGTAGGGAGGCCTTACCCGGCTGTTTATTGCAGGGAGGCAGTCTTCAACAACCGACTGACCAAACTGTTTCTGGGCCTCATGGTTCTTTCTATCTTAGAAATGGCAGACTGCAAACTAAGAATACACATTAGAAGCACCCTAATCAATATGTCTTTGAGTAGTTGCTAGTGAAATGACCAGGCTGCTACAAACCCCACCTCCTTCTCTGTGAATATAAAGGACGGATGCCAAAATAATGATGTCATAAGGAACAAGGACAGTCAGTCGGTAATATGGAGACATTCTCCTGAGGCCATGAAGCGTAAATGTCTCCATTATTCAAAATGTCTTCGATCCAGTTCTGCCGAGCGTGATCTCCGTGTCCTCAGTTGACCAAATCCGAAGGAGCGGGTAAAACAAAGTTCACTGTGATTATTACCCCTCTCAAAGAACTGCTACACTCAGAGGCTCCGCTTGGCATCGGCCCTTTGCTTGGTTTTCCAGTTTGGCAGGTCACTCGCCGACGTGGCTGCTGAAAACCATGACACAGGCAGATTTGTAAACTCTTGACACGAGAACCCTTCCAGGACTCCCATCAGATGACTTTACATTACACACACGCGGCTTTGAAGACACATTTCCCGTGACGTTTCTTCTGGCTTCTGCGGCAATGTGACTGACAGATATGAATTCCATTTGGTTCATTGATGTTTTCACTGCTTTAAAAGAAAAAGACTGCATGCTCAGAGCCACTGCTTGGCTGTGAGTATGCAATGACATGTTATAGTTTTGTCTCACATGACCATGATTTAGTTAGTGTTAAGTTTATGAGAAACGTTTGGAGACTTTGCAGCTTTGGGGTTTGTTCAGTTCATGCGCTGCAATGAAAATGATTAGAAGGTTAGCATAGGTGCTGCGTCGGCATCGATTATATCAGAAATGGTGAGTAGGAAATTAGAGTCTGATTGACACGTGGTTCATCCAAATGCCTGCCATGTATTTTTTTGAAAACGCCTGCTCTTTTTTTAAACTATTTCCAATGACTGCTCCTTAGATGCTTCGGTGTACAGAAAACATCTGGCAGGTCAAGTTAGTTCGATGATGTCAGCAGAGTTTTTGTCCGATACTCTTCTTTCCGTCTCTTGGTCCCAGACGGTAGATCGAAATGGCACCATAGCATCTTCTCTGGTTTCTCATTTGTGTTCATAATGCCACACTGTGGCTGAGCAGACAAGCAGGTTTGGCTAACAACTGGTTTCTGGGCGGACCTCACACTTAGTGCCTCGGATGCCTAAATGAAGTCCTAAATAGTTGGGCTCGTAAACACTGCAGCCACATTCAAGTCCGTATTTCACTGTGGAATTCCCTTCGGTCAAGAGAGCATTCACACTGTACATCAGCATGACAGGAACTTGGCTCTGAGCTGCCAAAAGCGGGTTCCTCTGTCCTCGGATGTGCATAATGTCCTTTTAAATAATGAGAGGCAATGTTTTATTTCCTATAATTGGCAATAACTCACTAGTTTACGACTGTAATCTGAGCGTTGTTTTTCCTCCAGCAGATTCTATCTTGAATACTAAGACCATCAAACGCCAATTAAAGAGTACCTCGTACGCCCCTTTGCTGGTGCATACTTGACGTATTTGACGATACTGTCAGAACATATTTACATACTTTAATGCTCACGTAAAGTGGCGATGTCATCGAGTAACAAATTAGCATAATATCTGCCCAGCCGCTAGTCTGTCCTGCCCTCAAACAAAGCTAGTAAGATCACTTTTTTATCACTATTCCTCAGCAGAACAACTCCTGTTATCTGGTAAGGGGACGAACATTTCTGGAAAACACACCCAGTGGTTGACCAATCACGGCAGGCTGGGCTTTTTGGGAGGGAGGGGCAGGAGCTCAGAGCATTTCAGAGAGAATCTGAGAAGAGCTGCTTCAGCACGGCCTGATGGGAAAACAAAGTTTTTTTTAGCATTAAAGTATGTAAACACATCGTAAACATGCTGAAACAAAAGTATGCACCAGAAACGGAGAAGAATACCTCCTCTTTAATCAAAGGACACAAGGACTCAGAGCAGGGATTGAACCTTTGACCCATTCATGATGGACCAGTCATTCCGACTGCTCGGACAACCTGCCAACCTCAACTGTGGATTGTAGTGGGCCATTTCTGTGTCTCCATGCTCACAAGGTTTGAGCACATCAGGGTGACAGCTTTTCTGGCTTCAATCGATATCAGCAAACCTTTAGCCACTAATTATTCAGCTGCTCTGCCCTCTCAGTTAATCCACCAATGTCCACCAACTAATAACTCACAGATTCAAGGGATCAACAAGGTCACATTGAGAAAAAAACCTTGTATAGTGCAATGTAGCATCGGCAGTGCACTGAGCTCTGGAGCCATCCTGCAAAACTGTAAATAGCTGACAGTGAGTGATGTTTAACCGATCACAATTTGTTTTACCAGAGACCCAGCACTTCTTCACCAATACCCTAAAAATGGCTGTGACTGTTTATTCACCTCTCCAAATATATCGGGACGCTGAAAATGCAAGTGTGTCATCTCCATGGCGACTATTCCACAAACAAAAGCATCACGGTTCATTTATCTGAATCATCCTGCTTTGTGAGGAAGCGAAAATATCACGGCAGGTTCAGATCTGAAGGGCTGTTTTCAGTTAAAGGTGACAACACAGTCCATTCATTTCATACATGACATTTTAGATTCAGGAGTGTGTTATTACAGGGGATTTTACATTTAGACAACATATCCCCCAAAGCACTATTTCTGTGTAAGTTATCGTCTGAAAATTCATCCAAAATAGTGACTTATAATTTATTGTATTTTGCATGCCAGCAAGCATTTTGTAAGAGTAAGATGTTGATCTACAAATATCAAAGCAAGCAGCTGGATTCAGAAAAGAAAAAGCTCTGTGTGGAAACTGAACAATCACATTGTGGAGATTTTAACAGCGAAAGAGCAATCTGTCTTTCTCAAGAAATGGTAGGGACCAAAAAAGAGTTCAAAGGAGAGTGAAATGTCAGACACAACTCAAAATAAATGCTAATATTTTGTTCTCCGTTTGTTCAATGAAAAAAGCCCATTGTTTACTAAAATAATTTGCCACGTGAACTTTGTTAATGAGTATGTTCATGTTGTGTTTAGAGCTTCATGTTAAAAAAAAGTGACCAAGAAAATCAATGAATGCAGGTTTAAATGTTATCCATCACATTGAACATGAGAATTGAAAAGACTGAATAAATTTACCTCTAGTGTTTACACTTTTTACTTTTTACAAATCACCATCATTATGTAGTTATTTCAGCATAATTTTCTGTTAATTGGAATTAAATCAAAGGAAAATTATGTATTTTGGGTTCATACCACTGTAGTAAACCAGCCAATGCGTGTCTTGCTATATACAGTGAATACATGTGACACATACGGACGCAAACGATTGGCCCAAGTTCACGACGGTCGTAATGTTCAGTTTTAAAGAAGTTGTGATTACAATTTAGGGTAATAACGAAGGATGTAGGCTGAGTCTGTTTAGTCGTATCACGTTTCACTAAGAGTTGTTCCTAATATTTAATATAGCCAAATTTATATAAATGGTTGGAGGTTCAGTATTAAATACATTAGTTTAGGCCAGATGTACCTAATAAACTGAGAACCAAGTGTATCAGTTGGACTTAAATAAAAGTTTAGACTTGATACGGAGCCCATCAAGCGTCTGCTAATTAAGAAAAATAGAAATCAGCTACACCAGTAGAAAACTACATTCAAAATGGTAAAACACAGCTGCAGGATTGGCAAACTGGTAAGTTGTGATGTAAAGTATAAACAGTTTGCAGTGAATGGGCCGACCCATTGGTGCGGGTCAGTGTAATGAACTTTCCCTGACCTCCTGAAGATTCGCTCTTTGTCCAGATATTGGGGCAGTGTTTGTGAGCTGGCAACAGGGTAAAATCTCAAGCACCGTCCTCTGGTTCAGCCGGGCCCTCTGGGCTTCTCCCATCGCCCTCGCTAAGCCCGGGACTCTCCTCGCCACAATGGGAGTGTTTCACTTACCCCAGCAGGGAACCTGATTTTTCGGCTTTGAATAATGATTTTTTTTTGTGGTTCATGTAATGGCTGCTCTCCTTTTGTCACAATAACGTCCTGATTCGTTTAAGGACAAATATCCTGCTGTGACCCGGGAAACATGGTCCATTTGTCAATGCAGCTGCATTATTCGCTGTAAGCAACAAACAAAACAAAAACAAACATTCTGATGCAGTGTCATCATTCTTTCCTATTAAATCGCTTTCAATTTCACTAAAAATAATCAAGATATTCAGCATAGCTACAAACATGTGTAAACCAGACATGCAAACAATAAACAACAGTAATTAAGTCCAGCCTACGTCTTGCTTACAGCTTGCATATTAATTACACTCTCCACCTTCCTGGACCAAAAAACAAGCAACTTCTCGTTAAACATTGATATTTGTACTGATAAAATCTGATTTGTACTGATCTATACGATTTTATAAATCCACAAAAAATGTAATTTATTTCATGTATTCAATTACAAAATGTCTGATATTAATGACTGTCATAGGATTTTGTAGCACACCATCCTGGCTTAAACACAGTTAGCATCACTATTTCCTGATTATCTGATGAGTTCGTGTAGGATACCATTTCTAAAAGGGCTTGCATTTTAACTAGATTAATGTTTTGGGACATTATGTTAAATACAGCAAACAGACCATCACTGGGATGAAAGCCTCTATTAAAGGTACAGGACGGTCTGGATTAATTGCTGTCCTTTAACATAGAGATCTGAAAACGATGCGATGGGCACAAATGGCCAGAGTCCCTGCAGTGTGAGAAACACATCAAGCCAAAGCACACAAACTCTATGTGCACGCTAACCATTTTAGCATTTTCTGTCACTTTTCTGAAAGAGTGGCTTACTGCCAACGTCTCCTCAACAGAACACAGAACTGACATTCATTTTCCAAACTCTTTGTATTTCTGTGTCCCCCAAAAGGGACATTTTTTCCTCTCATCCCCAGGGAACTTCATTTATTTCCCATTATTTTGCAAGATGATTATTTGTCCGCCAAATATAAGTCAGGTGTCCTTGGAGACGAGAGCACAAAGGAGCTCTCTTGGTGTCTGGAGGTGAATTCATTGCTCTATAGCCTCATCACACTGCCTCCCATCAAGCTTTCAAATAGCTTACGTAACACTCAGTGAAATTACACAGCAGAACAGAATTGTTTTTTCAGAAAACCCAGTATGACCCTTAAATGAAAAGGGACAAGACTGGCTCAGCTAGATGCACTGGGTTGTCTCTTCTTGTCTCCAGACCTCAGAATTATTCCATGGTCAGTTTCTAAGAAGTGTAGTCTGATCTCAGCAGTCCCCTCTGATGCATCGTTGATTCATATCAGCTGTGTCCAGATCCTCGGATTCCTCCTCGAGGCCCCAGTGCTAGGGTTGCATAGCCTGGGATCAGCCTGAAACGCACCATAAAATCATCCATCTTGTGTTTTGACATGCCTTTCCTCTAACATTGGTTGAAGCAGCAGAAGGCCATGTGATGCCCTTTTTTTATCCTTAACAAACTTAAAAGAGTAATATACAACATTCAGAGCATTAATATAGCAGCAAATAATGATTTCCTGTGTAAAGATATTGTGAAGTAATGTCTACCTAAGCCGCGAATGAAGTCGCTCGCCCGCTGTGTGTGTTGTCTGAGCTTCTCATTGCTCTGTCGATGTATTTAACGCATGTCCATGCGGTAAGCGCTAAATGATAATGCCGCACCAAGTGACAGCGGCGTCACAGAAGCGTAGCACAAACCCTGCGGTACCCCACTGGTGAATGCTGTTGGGTCTGTCCGCACATTTGCTGTTGTTTGTACTGTCGGCACTGTTAGCTACGAGCCGTTTGACTCAGGCGTCACCATGTTAAGAGCCTCCCAATCTCCTATAATAAACATGGACAGAACAATTGGAGAAAGTGTGCAGCAGGAGTTTGGAAGGAATTGCATCTTAATGACATGTCGGGCAGTTCAGCTTCCTTTTTTTTATTTTCAATTTCAGCTGCAAAGGATGTTGAAGTTTTCGAATGCTTCTGCTAAATGATCAGAGAATGAGTTATTCTTAGGATCACTGACAACGTGTTCAATATGGCTTTCAGCAATGCAATTGGAAAAACTTTTTTTTTTTTTGTAATTGGACATTAGATATTTTTTTTCCAGCCGAGCAAGACTGACCTCAAGTTCTCTGTGTTTCCACATGTGCAGAACTCTTCTGGGAACGATCGTGTGGTTTATTGATTTATAGATAATTTCCTTCTTTCAAATAGTGTCTAAAACATTTGCATTGATCTCCTCCCACAGGATCCATCCTCACTGGGTATTCTGGTCAGTAAGTCTGTAGAAAAAGTGCTTGTCCTGTCATGCTGTGAAGGGATTTACTCCAGCTTGCAGGATGTCCCCTAGGTCAGTCCGTCCCTGGCTGTCCAGCATGACGTGTCTGAGCAGCATTGTGCAGGTGTGTCGGTCTCTATCTGCCTGCCCAGTAAAAGGCCAAAGCCCTGGCCAGTAGACCATGGGAGGGAATGTGCTGAAGGTCATAGACGGGCCATTTGGTCGTTTTAGGCCATCTACTGCCAACTCACCCCTCCCCTCCTCCTAGGGAGCAGTCAACTGTGTCTACAACCCGGCCCTCCGCCGGACCTGTCCACCCCGGGGCGTGATCAAATGAACCAAATCACCATATGAGTCATATATTGTTGCTTTTCGATGAGTTGTCTGTTGCTTGGTCTCTGGCAGAAGTCCAGCCTGCATTAAAGTCCTTTATCCGTGATTGTGAATCATGAGTTTGGGGTTTCGGTTACAACATGAAAGTGTGTTTGTTCAGCTGCTCTCTGTCGTCTCGGATTCGTCCTGATGGAATTCAGGGAGACGGAGCTGGAGCTCCTCACGAATGATGTCGGACCGAATTTCATTCTCGAGATAATCATGAAGCTGTTGACAACTAAATGTGTACTTCAAATAAGAATGGCAACGTAGTACATTTTAGCAGCATTTCTTAGAAGAAAGTTGATATTATAATCCAACATAGGAGTACAGTCGGTAATGTAAGCACTGCAATACTCCAAATAAACTCCCTTCCCACACAGATGATTGTTTTGTGAAGGCAGAGCTACTGACCCAAGCTTCACTGGAAGACAAATATATTTGTTTATCCTTCTTTGCTCCAAAAAATAATCCAAAAGAGAGCCAATATCCACAATGATTTTTAGGAACCGTGCAATGTTTGAAAATACAGCTTTGAGATGTTTGATGTTGATTATTCACACGCAGATTTAAATTTCCATCCTGTTTTCTCAGATTGTTATGAACTCTATACATTTTAATTGGTATCAATCATCTTGAGCTTGAGTCAGGATGTGGTTAGCTTAGCTTAGCATAAAGAATGAAAGGGAGTTACCCAGGCTCCGTCCCAAGTAATTACTGAGCTTAAAGGTGTAAAGACAAACCTCAAAGTCATGACTTTCAATACATTCAGCCTATGTAACAAAGATGTTAGCTGTAGCTAGCTAGCAATGTTCACAACAACCGTGTGTTGTGTTGGCCTAGTCTCCGAAAAAAAAAAGTCTGTCCAAATATGGTCACTTCCTTTGCCGGTTGCAAAAAAGATGGCCAAAATGCCGAACTGAGGCTTCAAAACCGTATCTCATCTTAATCCATTCTTTATGCTAAACTAGGCTTCACACCTTCTAATTACGGCTCCGCATTTCCATCTTCTCATCTCACACTCAGAAAGAAAGAGAGAATATTTCTACAATCTTCAAATGTTACTTTAAATAGTAAATAGCTCCTGTTCATCATTGAGCAGGTGCACTTTTCTTGCAATTGCTTCTTTTTATACTTGCATTTATTGATTTTTTTTTTTTTTTTGCCACCTGGGAGCAGAGCAAGAAGCTGTAAACACAACCATATACGCTGTGTTGGTTTCTACCGACAAGGCAAATATGTGTCTCAGTCGCTGCTAAATGCTCCACTATGTTCACCAGCTCCTCTCTAACAACGTCTGCTGTCTGCTGCTGAGCAGGTAGTGAACCAACATCTGTTGCTGCTGCTGCTGCTGCAGAAATGAGGTTGGTGGCAAAACTAAATTTATAGGCCGTAAAACTAAAACATTCAGCTTGGCGGAGCTGAGGAATATTGCAGAGTTGATGCAACAAGAAACAACTTTTCACGTAGTCCGTTTACCATCTGCTAATGTAGAAACGTGACTCAGAGCCGTGGGGAGTTTGTCATGTCTTGGCAGTTTTCGGATATCAGTTGTTTCATCCCAACATTCTACAGTTTGTTGCGTCGAACCGACCAACGCACAGCGGTAGTCAGGGCAGCTCGTCCATCCAGCCGTCAGCTGACTGGGCCACACACCCTCTCTCCTGAAGCGCTACTCATTAAAGTTGCATTAGTGAGGATTCAGCTTAGTCATACCTCCCCAGTGAAGGGATTTTTCCTCCAAGCTTTTTTTTTACCCCCATGTTCAGCAAATGCACATACAATAGATGCTGAGAGACCAATATGCTTGGCTGAGATCAGTTTGACAGTTGAATAGCCAGGGAAGGTAAAGCAGAATAGGAAGTGGGGACTCTCTGAGGGGCCATTTCCTCCTTTAGCTGTTTGATTTAGGAAAAAGAAGAGTCTGGCAGAGACGAGGTTTTTAAGCCACACATTTGGAAGAATACGTAATACTATAGTAATGAAACTCTTAGTGTGATTAATATTGTGACTGTAATTCGAGATTACTGGGAAGCTTTGTCATATTTCTGTGTCCCCTCCATAGCCTCGATAGAAGAAGTCGACGTTGTCATGGTGACGTCACCCGTTGATTTGTGGACTCCGGTTTTGAAGCCTCAAGTTCAGCGTTTTTGCCGTCGCCAAGTTGGATGGCTTGGATAGATCAAATCTATTTGCAACGTTGTTGGTTTATTCAGGCCTTAGTTTGACCTGGTTTGACCTCAGAGTTTGATTCTTTTTTAAGGTTGATAATTCGCTGAGCCCAAGTAAGCAAAATCAATGTACAGTATTAGCGAATATAATTGTTTTTGCATAATCACTTAACAATCACAAAAATGTGCCACAGTCTGCAGTTTTACATTTAAACAACAAACGTTATTATCAATGGTGACAGTTTCAGTAAACACAAGTGTTTTGATAACAAACAGGTACATTGTTTATACACACAAATGCAGCGTATGAGCCATTTATCTGCAATGCATTACCGCATGTCTGCCAATAATTGCCTATTCTGTTATGATATATCCACATATGTATACAGTACTGACCATTGCAAATTGTGATAAACACAAATTGTCTCTGAGCTAAAACTGGACGCAGCCATTCAGAGAATTTTGCAGATTCTTCCACAAAAGCAAAAACAAACCAGACAACATAATCACGGCCTCGAAATGTTTGAAACAACAAAACAATATCTAAGGTAACAACTGCGACCCGGTCAGCGAGGCGGACCGGCCTATTTACATTTGGAAGGGGCTGAAATTGCAAGTGTAACCACATTCAGAGAATGTGCGTGTTGATTGCTATCTCACATGTCCCATATACATTCTGAAGGGAGGAATGTCGGCGGTTTCTCCAGCTAAATGGTAACAGCTGTTTCTGAGTGATGTGTTTGATGGAGGTCGAGAGAGCGGTCTGCTTTTATTTACTTTGGCCACAGCCTTGGAAGGGGAATACTTCAAACGGACACGGTCTGCCATCAGACGCCAGGCTCAGCGGTCAAACATTCTTTGGTTTCCGGCAGCAAAACATGGCATGTTACCCAGGGCGCTCGAATGGGAAAGACCCAGTTTGTGTTGGGCACCGCAGGGCCCACAGCTGGGATTTTACAGGTCAGCACATTTCAGCTGAAGGCTTTACGTCCGATTATGGGAGGGAAAAGGAAACAAAATGGATTTACATCCGACTAGGAATGTGTTTACAGGCTGCTGGTTCTACTCACACTTCAGATAGGTTGGTTGTTTTTAGTTCTCACTCGGTGTGTTTACATGTCAGCTGGGTCACATGCCGCCTCCTGCAATAATCAGATTTCTTTCACATCATAAATACAAGAAATCAGGATTAGGGTTTTTAGAAATTCAGTCTACACTGCTAGATTTCTTTTATACAACAGGAGAATATGCACAGTAGGGATGTGAGTGATTGGTCGACTATTGGATTAAAAGCTACTCTCACTAGTCCCCGCCAGACACACATTTTTTTAAATAATGTTACATATTGACCAGGCCACCCCTCTGGGTGCGAGAAGTGAAGCCGACGCTGAAGTGCCTTGAACTCTGCATTCTATCTGCTGGCCATCAGGGGGCGACTCCTCTCTGACAGCATTGAAGTGAGAAAATGACCCTACTTCTCTCTTGATTATCTCAGTAAACATTGTAAACATGAGTTTATGGTCTCAATCTCTAGTTTCAAGTCTTCTTTAATACAGCATGATGTTCATTTAGTAAATTATGGTCCATTTAGAGTCAGATAGCATACTTCAGTGCGTGACTATCCATTGTCCGGTCTTACACCTTTAACATTTCACAGTGTGTTGTCACTTCATGGAAGTGATTTTTTTTTAGAAAATGTATAGCCCCAAAACATTTCAGCTTTTGGTTGTACTTAGCTCCCAACCTCTCTTCTCATTTCTAGCTGCCAAAAAAACAGCCAAGATGCTGAACTTGGGGCTTCAAAACGGGTGTCCACAAACCGATGGTTGACGTCGCCATGACTACGTCCACTTCATACAGTCTATGGTCAATAACTTCCATCCTAAGGGAACAGAGATTCAGAGCTAACAGGTGGATGTTAGGGTGGAGGTGGGGCTTTTTGATACCACGCTACTCTAGCACATTTTAACTTCTTGTTAAATTTCCTCAGGATATGTTATAATGGCCCTTTATAAACTGCAATAGTTGAATGAATGGGCTTTGTAATTCAGAATAATGGGCCCATTGGAGGCAGTTTAAGAGACAGGCCCCACACAGCACACTTCATCTTTTGGGGTTGTTAACTAATGTGCTCTAGAGGCTCAACAGCCACTCTGTTACAGCTGCTAGTCACACACAGGGGACATGTCCTGAAGTACCTACATTCATCATCTTCTCACAGATAACTGCATCATCATCATTGTGATATTATCAGAGGCGCTCTGATGTTTTTAGGTGCACTGTAGGACCACATGGCAGAAATGAAGTGACCTTTTTTTATTTTTTTAAAATGCTTGTTCGCTGTAGCTGGATACAGTTGCCAGCTGACTTTGGAAGAATCCAAAACAAACAAGTGTACTGTGATAATGTTCAGCAGACGAGATGTTTTCCTGCCTTGGCCCACACACTGTCACCACCAACTGCCAGACATCTTTAGTATGTCTGCGGTGCCGGCGGTTGTCCACTTTGTGTGGTATTCTGAGACGGATGTTTTGTTTGTGACACAATCCATCCGACATTTTGGTCCAAGATCGTTACCAACGGATTTCCATGAAATTTCTAGTGGATATTCATGGAGCTTGTTATTTTGGTGACCTTCTGACCTTCCCCTTAGTGTCACCACAAGGCCAAATTCGCCACTTGTTCTTATACATAATACATTCGTACTCGAGGTGTTCTACTACCTTCCACTTTTACTACCAGGACTTCCAGAGTAGCTGAGCACCCCATAACTTTCTATTGTCAATTTGAGCTGTTTACCACTAAATCCACCACACCCTTGTTAGTATCCAATAAGTCTGGTATCAGTACTGGAAAATGTGTGCTCTTGGCTGAAACTATCTCTGGTGTAACACCACCATGGCTTCTTTTGACAATTTCTATTTCCCCCACAGTTAGATCTCAGTCAGTCTGACCTGCTCCTTAGAGACTTCTGTATAGGCTTCACATGACTCCATCAATAGCAGTGCTGTACTACATTTCACTGACATTTACCACACATTGCAAGTTAACCCGTGGTAAGCTGCTATCTCCCCCTAAAGATCCCCTGTAAACAAAGACAAAAACTATTATAAAAACAACGACTATTAGATGACCTAACAAATATTTTGTACAGACATTCAGGGTACCCAGATGATGCACCAAATTTGGTTATCCCTGGGCTTTTCCTCCAGCTTCAACCAGCTTAACTCTTTAACGAATTGCTATTTGGTAGAGAAAGTCATGGTGCCCAGAGGATGAATCCCCTTCTGATGCGCTACTTTGGTCAATACCTATGAACATAACGTTGACTTTCTGACCAAATAGCCTACATGCAAAACTAATGACGCTCCCATCAACCTCTGTTCGTTTTAGTGCTAATTAGCAACTATTAGCATGCTAACAAACTAACTAAGTTTGTGAACATAGTAAACATACCTGCTTTATATCAGCATGAAAGGACTTTCATTGTCAGCACGTTACATGCTTACACTGGCTTTTAGCTCAAAACACCACAACTATATTGTCGCAGCCACATCCAAGTGATGTGGCTGCAGGTGTATGCATGACATACATTTTACCAGTTTCCTTGTGAAACTTATGTAAAGAACCTTGTGCATATTCACTTTATGTGTTGCTGTACATGCCCTGAGTATATTTAGGTTTTTTTTATATTTACATTTGTTTTATGGTGCGAGTAATAAATTATCATTAGTGTGCTGTTTCCATCACATTTAAATTGTGGGCTGTAATTAACTTTCATTCTTTCACACCAAGACATTTCCTCAAGTGTTCTCAGCTCATTATGAAAGTGGTGTTAGAGAGTTGCCACAGTTTCTTCTTGGGGCTGCATATTCATTTTCCAAAATTAATCAAATGTACAATGGGACTGCTGTAATCTCTTTATGCATGAAAAGGTGAAGTTGAACTTAGTCAACTCTGGCAGTAATCTCTTCTTCCTACACTTTCTTCACCTCCCTCCCTGTGAGACACAGAGAAGACAAGTGGGAGCTGAGGAATGCACTTTATTGCTGGCACAATGGAGGCTTGTGGAAGATGAAAAGAATATTAGTCACCGCTAATGAGATTTGATGTAGGACTGCCATTGTCAGTTCAGGCCAGATGGGGTAGGGTACATGGTGGAGCAGCCAGTCTCCACACATCAAAGACAAGGGGATCCCTGTATTGCATACTCTTCTGGCATTTAATGCAGTGACAGAAAATGAAGAGATTAATTAAAAAGCATGGCTTTTGTCAGCTGCGATGCTAATGAGGAAGCTGCTCTGTGCACAGCCTTAAGCAGCAGCCACCTACGATCCATGACTGGGGTCTCTGCTTTGAACTTGACAACAAAACATCCTCTTGGGCTGTATTCTTTTCATCTTCGGCGCTCCGCACTTCGCCTTCCTTTAATTCCCATCCAGCGTTGGTTGACTCTTCCTCCTTTGCTCTGTTTGCTTGCTCAGATACTGTATGATGACACAGTACTGAAATATTCGTAAATCATCGGCATCATCTGCAATAAAATCCTTTCAATACATCTCCATGGATATATATATATATATATATATATATATATATATATATATATATATACTGTATTATTGGGGAATGTGGACAAGTAGTCAGTCATTAACTATTCTGTTTTATTTGTAAGAGAAATCAAAGCTGAAAGGTAAAATTACCCAAATTTGCAATGTCATATTAGCAGTGTTGGGCAAGTTACTCTAAAAAAGTAACTAGTTAAAGTACTAGTTACTTCTCCCAGAAAGTAACTAAAGTAGTTACTGAGTTACATATTCTAAAAGTAACTAGTTACTTTGGAAAGTAACTATTGCGTTACTTTCAAATAATTTTTTATATAATTATAATGTGGACCCCATCTCCATCCCTCTTTGACGGAACTTAAAATGCGTGTTCAATTATTTATGATAAATCTGAGTATTATAATGAAATGGATACATTACAAACATAAATCCACAGTGCACTGACAGTGATTGGAAAATCATGTAGCAAAACATTATCAAGCAATTCTAATCCAATAGTAATAATAACAACAATAATAATAATACATTTTATTGATCAGATTATTGAGAGCTTTGTAAATGATGAGGAGGATCTTGAAGTGGATATGCTGCTTTATTGGGAGCCAGGGAAGGTGTTGCAGGATGGATGTAACGCATTTCTTTGAGTAACTTACACTTTGACTTCTAAAGAAGTCTCTTACACTTTTCTTTTTTTAGACATCCTGGCTGCGTCTAATTACCAAACACACATACACACGCACGTGCGCACACGGACACCGATTCAAACGTTAATGCAAAAGAAACCTCTGATATTACAATCCTTCTTGCTGGCGTGAACCAGGCAGAACAAACTCCCAACTTCCAGTAGCGGACTCCTGTAGGACTTCTGACCGCAGACTAGCAGACCGTCGGTGTGCAAGCAAGATGGAGTGACAGCGGGGACGGCCAATCACACAAGAAACGGCAGAGCCAATCGAGGGGCTTGTGGGCGGTATAAACTAAGGGAAACAGGCTTCAGTTTGAGCAGTCGTCTTCCACTTGGTCCTGTGCTTGACGCATCTCTGTTTACTATAGCGTAACATTTTTTTCTGCCTTCAATGAAGTCACGCGACACATGTTTTTACAGTAACGTTAACGGCGTTATAATAATGAGATAAGTAATCAATTAGATTACATGTTACTGAAAAAAGTAACGGCGTTACTAACGCCGTTACTTATAACGCCGTTATTCCCATCACTGCATATTAGTAACCATTCCACCTGTTCAAACCCAATAGTCCCCCCCCCCCCTTCTCTGCCTTTGATTGGCTAGTAGTCTTTGCCTTCATCAGTTGGGTTGCGTTGGTTATGTTTAGGCATGGGAGTTAGAATGGGTAAGAATGTCAGGGTATGCCAATAGAAGTCAGAGTAGTGCAGCTCATGCCTTCATTCATTATAGTAGGGTTGCAACCGGGAAACCAAGTTCTGTTCATTGCAGGGAGAGTGTTTATTTTCGAGTAATAGGCCTTTGGAACAATTGATGTTTTTCCTTTTTTTCAGGATAATGGGCTGTCGGACAAGTGGACTTCAGTCCAGAATGACTATTGGGGTTTCAGAATAAAGGGCCTTCAGAACAAGGAAGAAAGAGTTGGATGTACATGTACTGATCCTGACCGCTTCACACTCAGCCTCATTTTATTCTATTAGTAGTAATATTAATCATATCCACTTCAAATTCTTGATATTGATCATGCTCTTTTGCATCAATACTTCTGGTCAGTGAGTCATTTTAAAGAAGTCCAGAGCCAGTTTCCAGAAGTGGCTGCATATATATCCACACCAGCCGAAACACAGTTTTCTGAGCAAATATACTGTATAGTCTCTCTATATAGATAATATGTCATATCATTATGATTATTGTTATCACTAATATACCCTGCAAAATTGTAATATTATTTTAAGGCCATGTTGCCTGCCCCTGCCACTCATTTTCAGTTTTCCCTTGAAGTGGATTTGATAACCAAACAATAGAAATGAAGGCCAAAACTGCCAAAAAAGGTTATAATAAACCAGATCCTTTACATTTTAACATCAAAACATGCTCAATGTTCCATTTTAGCAGTGCCACAGATGGATTTAACAGTCTCCTATTTTATGTTCGGAATAGTAAGATTATATATTCCAGCCTTGTCTATCTGTTTCTACTGTCAAAGCAGTCTGGTTCCTTGGTATTAATCTTCAGTGTCCAAGATGAAAAGAAAACCCACATGTGGAATTTCTCTTTGGGTGTTTTTCTTCTTTATTAATGCACTGATGGAGCCTTTGAACCAAAGACGTATCAGATATATTTCTCAGTCTGATAATTAATGACTGGAAACAGGCAATTTCTATTAAATGTTTTCGGCAAGTATATTACACTATCACTTCTTATCAGGGCTGAAATTAGATTTATTTCACTCTGAGCAGGTTTGCGTAGAATGAATATGACACGTGTGTATTTCATGTAATACAACACTTGATTTAGCTGGAGCGATTTCCCTCCCAGTTGGACGTCATCCAGGGATCTTTCTCCAGTTTCATACGAGCAGAACTGAACTACAAATCTTTCTGGGATGTTTTATCAAACTTTCCCAGACAGCAGAATTGAAGCATATGTCTGGTCCATGCCATTTATTACTCCCCACCAGCTTTGTTCTCCATGCCACTTATGCCTCAGAGGTTCATTTGTTGCTTTTCATCCATTACTCATTGACGCCGCTGGAGCCCTTGACTCCCCTCTCTACCGCTGCTGCAGCATTGTTTTTAGCACACATAGTTGTGGAACAATGAAGAACTCTAATAAGCTGTGTTTTAACCCAGCAATATTACCTGACATGAGGAAACAATTCAAACTTAACCCAATTGCAACAAATTCCTCTCTCCATTTTCCTTTCATAGAAGCATGTAAGTCAACAGAGAGTGAGACTGCCCACAGCAAGGATTGGACTTCTGTTTATGAGACAGCGGTGCTAAAGACTGAGCCAACATAAATCCCAGCAAAAGGTTCACAAGTTCACATTTTCTTTAGGAGAAATCTTATTTCCCAAGGAGTAAAGCTCGTAGCTCTGAGATTTGGCAGCAGACGTACGGGAGCGTAATTATTTATCGGTTAGTCGCGTTGCTCTTGTGAGCGAACCTCCAAACCTAACGGAGAACCCCGACCAGGGAACGCTGCTAACCACAGAGACGTTCAGCTATCACATGAAAACAGCACAAGTGGACATTAACTTGAGGAGAAATGGATTTTCCCAAAACGAATTAGTATTTTACACTTCTAAAGCTTTTTTGATAAAACTTCTAAAGTTGTTCATGTTAATCTACGCTACTTTTGCCCAAAAAATGTTAACGCACCAATGCTTAATATTCCCATAATGCCTGAATTCTTGTCTCTCTGGACAGCATGAAACATGGCCAATTAGCAGTGAAAATGTATTCACTGCTGTATAAATCTCCCCATCCTTCCTGTCATACACTTCCATTGTAAAATCATGATTTTCAAAATGGCCGAACAGAAGAATAGAGCCTTTGCCCAGTATAAACGCACAGACATCATCTTAACATAAGTTTGTGCTAAATATCTATTCAGAAATACCAACAATTTTCATTTCTGTCTGAAGTATCTCATCTGCAAAACTACAAGTGCTCATTATTTTTTCAGCTTCTTTATTTCCCAGCGGGTTACTGGTCCCAGACAGGGCTTGCTGGAGCTGGCCGGAGAGTTGTTTACTTGACCCTGCAGGGAGATAACCCAAAAAGTTGAGTTGTTCACACAATACAGCCACTTCCTGTCTTGGACTCACCCAACCTGATTGAGGGGAGAGGGTTCAGAGGTTTCATTTGTGAAACGACACAGTTTGTACGCCACAAATTACAAGTTAGATATTGATGCTTAGATTTGACAGTTAAAGGTCCTTAATTGATTTTGAAATAATACAACACTGTCATATTTACAGAAAAGACCGAATCTCATAATGAGAGAGGTTTAAATGGAAGGAGTTTGGTTGTCTCTTGTCTTTGAGGAGCAGACAGGAATTTCCTGGACTGGTTTGTTCACTGGTGACCTGAGGTGGGTTTGGCAGGATGGCCTCTCACCTTCAGTCCCGCAAATTCAAAATAAGAATAGAACGTGCCGCTTTAGGTCTGCGCTCAGGGAATTCCAAGCCACTGTTTTGTATTCATAATTTAAAAGAACAATATTAATACAGCAGCAAACAGCTATTAGCTCTGGAAAGATTTAATGTCTACCAGAGCAGAGAATGAAGTCACCCTCCCTCTGTTTGTGTTGTTATCTGAGCTTCTCCTTGCTTTGTATTTTACATTTTAAAAGATTGTTTGATAAAACTTCTTCAGTTAATGTTAATGTACACTACTTTTGCCAAAAAAAATGTTTCCATAATGCATGAATTCTTGTCTTCATCTCTGGACAGCATGAAACATGGCCAATACCAGCTGGCATGAATGGAAAATTCAAACCTGATCAATGGAAACAAATTCCTGAATACTTTCTCTATGTTTCTAACGTACATAGTTTGGATGGCATTTTTCAGTGTTGTTACTAATTTTTCAGTGTTGTTACTCATGAACTTACAGGCAGTGTATTAGTTAATTACTTTCCTAAAAAATATTTTAGATCCTATGAGGTGATATTTAAAGTCAACAGATTGTGAGCCGACCATGAAAGACATATTTGTACCTAAAGCTCAGAGGAAAACATTATTTTCTGCTTTGTCCTCAAGTGTCTAATTGACTAGACAAAGTGGCTGCAAAGGCAAAGTGGAATTTCAAGAGCAACCCAAGTCCAATCAGCAGTGAAGTACCATTGTAAACTTGTTTTTCCTCCTTTCCAATTTGCACTTGTCAGTAAATGCATTCTATCTGAACTGTGTTTACCATCCCCGTGGCATGTTATCTACTGCTGAGGCAGTCTTATGCACATCATAAGCCAAGCATGTATGGTACGGAAAATACTGCGGTTTAACCAGAATGTATATAAGAAGAGGACATAATCATTGTGACGTCACCCATTGATTTGTGGACTCAGGGCGTAAACAAACCTAGCCAAAACATAATTTCATACATAGTTTTGAATACTATATTTCATTTCTGTCAATATATCCCCCAAACCCTACACGCTGGTCCTTTTGAAGTGAACAATCAGCAGGCATGCCATGCAAATCCAAATAAGTTTCAGTGTAGCATGGTGGCAAAGGTCCATCTGAGGTTTCTCTCTGAGCAGTTGGAATGCCCCCCCCCCTCCAACTTTCCTTCAACGCTTCCTCTGCCCATCAAAATAATTTAATCTCCTCAGCCTCCAGCAGAAACTGCTCAATCAGTTTCCACATTGCAGTGTAATAGAATGTCATTGTGGCGACAGGATAAGTGTTTACGCATAATTACAGCCGACTCAAATTAGAGACGTCTGTGACGACTGGAATAAAAGCACTGCTTTCATTTCCCCTTCATGCCTTGTAAAAAAAGTTGGTTTGGAATTGACACTGGTTGCAGAATTACTGGGGAATTACACAAGCTGACATTGTGTCGTGCTGGAGAGGAAGCTTCACGGGATATTTTTAGACTCATCACACTGTTGATTTTCCTCTAAATGTAATCAGCTTACTCTCCAACAAGTTTCCGGGAAGTCCTGGTCTTTGGCAGGACCGGCGGGACTGTAAAAACAAGCGTCCGTGTTTGCCACCCAGCCCCAGAGCTTTCCACCCTGCGTTTGAACCAGTGTTGTGGATGGAATGAGTTTTTAAAAAGTTTACTTTAATGAACGCCATCTGCCTTATTAGACTTTCTCAGACTCGTACGCAGAGTTGAAATTCGACTGATGGGATCAGAACCAATCTATACAAGACAGACAGAGACTGCAGAGAAGTGCTTTGAAATTCATTATCTGCTTTCTGTACCATGTCCTTATTTCAAACAGAAGCTCACAGTGGTTATTGATTTGGTGATTTGTAGAAGACCTGGGTTGACTTTGGTTGAAAAGTGAAAGTTTTTAAACATGTAAGGATACTTTGAAACCTGTATGTCGGTTTGTTTAGTCAGGACCAAGGGAATAAAGTATTTGTTGGTGCCCTCAAGTTCTGGTTTGCTTCATGTCTGCACTGGCTTATTTCACATAGGACGGAACAGACAAAGAGCTTGAAGCATGAACTCATATGAACCGAAATGTAACTCAATCATTGGACGGTTTTGGCAACTGATCCTGCATGACCCATGTGGGGAAACCAAATTCCAGAGACTGACAGCAGAGTTATGTTGCAGTTTCTCGAAAGTAACGTGTTGATTTATGTTCTTTAGGGTCACAAAGAACGCACCAAAACTAATTGAATATAAGTACAGTGTTCAGCTAGACCACTTACTGGCTATCATAACTAGTGACGAATGTAGGATTATGGCAAAAAGTTATCGTAATGACAATAATTACTGTAGCACCGTTTCCATTTACACGTTGTTATGCACATTTTGAAGTATCGTGGTAGAAAGGTTTTGTGGAAGTAGCAAAATATGATAAAATTCTTCCGTTGTTAATGGTCCACAAACTCACTGAAAAGTGAAGTCATCTCTGAAGTGCCTTAAACTTAAATTCTCTCTGCTGGCCATCAGGGGGCGACTCTTCTGGTTGCTAAAAGAAGTGATTGCATGGAAGTCTATGAGAAAGTGACCCTACTTCTCTCGTGATTTTTAAACATTGTAAAGATGAGTTTATGATCTCAATCTCTAGTTTAAAGTCTTCTTCAATACAGCATGATGTCCATTTAGTAAATTATGATCTATTTAGAGTCAAATAGACCATAAAGCAGGGGATGCTTTAGGGCGGGGCTATCTTGTGATTAACAGGTCGCTACCAATGCAGTTAGATACTAAGATGACTTTAACACTTAGGTGTAAAGTTGATCTTGAATTATGAAGATAACTTTGTTAGCAGCTTCACACCAGAATCCAAATGGATCCAGATCCAGTAAAGTTGCTGCTTGAGTGCCGCTCTGCCGCTTGTGTCATCAGATCCACCCGTCACTCCTCCACAGTCCAAATATGGTCACTTCCTTTACTGGTTACAAAAATTCCAAGATGGCGATGGCAAAAATGCAGAACTCGAGGATTCAAAAGCATAGTCCACCATCCAATACGTGATGTCACCATGACTACACCCACTTCTTATATACAGTCCACATTCAGACCAAGAGGTTGCCTCTTGCTTTAAATGTAGAAATCGTTTGACCTGAACTCAAATATATGCTCACTGGGTATATTGACTCAGCAAAATCAGTTTTCTAAAAATGTGGTTATGAATTTAGTTTAATTTGAATGCAACTACCCGAATCTTATAGTGCACCCGTAGCCACTCTAGTTTGGATCCATGCGGCAAGTTTCCAGAGAAGACAAAGCCTGAAGCGTGTTTTTGTTTCGGCCCTCAAAGGGGCCCAGAGGCCGTCTGTCCCTCCCTATCTCCCTTCTGTCTGAGGAGGGAGGGGGTTGGGGTGCACGGTGACTTTTGACACCGGGCATCTGTTGCTTAACCAAGGAGCTCTTTCTGGAGTCTGTGTGCAAACTAATACTGTACCAATGCCCCCCTCCCACTATTGCCCTCTGACCGTAACACATGGCCCACACTTCACAGGTTAATGTTGGACAAAACATCACTGGATTTAGTTTCACTTTTATTTGGGCAGTGTCTAATTTGAGTCCAGGAAAAGTGTTTCAGAAACTCACAAGATTTGCAGCTTGTTTATGTGCTGAATAGCTTACGTTTACGGCTCGTTTCATTGCAGGCATTTAGTTAATGACGTGTTCCCTCCAGAGGATAGAACCAGCAACGATGCGCTAATATGGACAGTATTTACTTTTGTCAAGGGAAGAATACACAGCCTGCCTACCATTTGAACATTAACAATGTTGTTTTGCTGAAAGTGTCCTGTAAGCCCCAAATGAATAGTACAATCTGCTTCCATTTGGTCCCTCAGTGATGCCAATCACTGTCAATCTGTGCTTTCCCTCTTAATTAAATAAGAGGTGTTCCTATGTTTTTGTGCCATTCTTGCTCCACTGAATAAGTCCCTTTCATTAATGGCACTGCTGTGATTAATGGCTCCGCTTCAAGCAGGCGGTGTCCTGCATCTGGTGTCCTCTCGGTCAGGGGGACGCACAGTCCTTTTTAGCTTGCAGGAGCAGCGATCTGGCCATGTAAACGGTGGCGAAGACAGTGGAAGAATAGCCAGGACTTGAAAAATGAGCAAGCAGTTCATTGAGCAGTCACAATGAACATGAGCCTATTATAGGATTAAATATATTCCAGATAAATCATTTATAGCACGAGTCCTTTCAGTGGACAGGCTAGGTTTGTTTGGATTTTAAGGGCTTACATTATTCACAATGAGGCTATCATCCAAACTTATACTGGAGACATTGTTGCAAAGGTGACAATGATCCTTAGAAGGGAATTTAAACCAGGAAGGATATCTAACTGTGGGTGGAATCTCTAGAGATAGCAAGTGCAGTCCACACTTTCTTATTTCGTCACGTTGAGTGAGAGAATTCAGCTGAACTGAGCTTTCAGTAATATTGTTGGATACAGTTTAAAACTTACAAGCCTACATGAATCTCTGTTGACGTTGGAAAATATATTATGTGTCCCAAAGGCTTAGCTTAGTTTGTTGTCGGAAAGTAAATGTCACAGAGAGAATATTACTGAATGAATGCTGTCAGAATGTTAGCTAGCTAAACTGTTTACGTGCTACTTCTGCTAATGCGCTAATGTTGCTAAGTTTGATCAGTGGTGTTATAACGTTAGCTAGCTAAACTGTCTACATGCTACTTCTGCTAAAATGCTAATGTTACTAGCATTGATCAGTGCCGTTAGAAACGTAGCTAGCTAAACTGTCTACATGCTACTTCTGCTAACACGCAAATGTTGCTCTAGCAACTTTAGCGTGTTAGCAGAAGTAGCAAAGGTTGATCAGTAGTGTTGACCATTATAAAATAACTTACTCGGAATGTTGCTAATTTATGGTTATTAAATATTTTCATTGTTTGTAATAAACAGGAGAAAGCTGAAATTAGCTGCAGAGACAAGAAGTCAGGATGATTTCATAAGTCCAGTCAGTTTGTTTGATTGCTGCGTTTTGGTTCAAATGACGTCTTTGATGATGGTATTCTATAAATATGACGATAATTTATTTTGCATATATATTCTGACATCTTACAACACAACAAGACATTTTGACTACTGAAGATATCGTCCGTTTCAACTTGTTTCCATTGTTTTTCTGCTACCACATTAGAACACAACTGCAGTGATGTAAACGTAACATCCACTCCAAAATTGGTTCATACACGCAATAAAACTACCACTTTTTCTGGAGATTTCAAGAGCATCTTGCAGTTTTTCTTATGGTGAAGGGATTTGGTCGATCGTCATGGAGCTGAAGATGATGTAGGAGGAGGTTGAAAGCTTCAGAATGGTGGCTTAACATATGCTGCAACACACAGTGGTATTAAATTGACAATTTGAAGAAGAATTACCTCCATTTCAGTGTTCAGGCCTGTCCATCTTAATAGACCTGGATCTATTCAGGTCTACTTGTTTCTACACCTAGTCTATTACGCTTACACTTCAATTTTTCTCCATTGGACACTCAAGCCTCTGTCTGTAATTATCAGTGACGGACAGGATCTAAAGGCCTTTTCCAGGCTGAGAGGGAAACACAGTAAGTCACTTTGAGGGATTCAAAGAGGGTTTCTCCAGGAGCTAGCCTGCTCACTGAGCCAGAGAAAGCTGTCAAGTGCACCATTAAGCCAGGCGCAACAACCAATAAATCTGCCAGTAGAGATGTGTTACAGATGTTTGATTCCACACACAAGATGGACAGATGGGATGTGAGTGCACCAGGCATGGAAGGTTTTGAATGCTATGTGTCAAGCATAAATCTCAGTGGAAACAAGCCGTGCCACTTGCCCAGTATTTATGTTAAATGTCCTGAATGTGAACACAGCATTATTGGATCTGACAGTGGAATCAAGCCAGTGTAATGCATTTTAAGCACCACTTAGTCACATACAGAGATAAAGTATTGAAAGTGTAATTATATTGATCAGTGCTGAACGCCGTATTTATTGCTTGTGAGCAGGAAATTAAATGCCTACGAACCAGCAGGAAATGTGTCAGTTTCACCTAACTGACAGCAATGCCACAATTATGTTTCTTTATGCGGCAATCCATGCAAAAATAATTTGTCATGATAATGTAAATTGTCTATTGCATTGTTTTAATAATAATAATAATAATAATAATAATAATAATAATAATAATAATAATAATAATACATTTTATTTAGAAGCGCCTTTCAGGTCACTCAAGGACACTTTACAATTTAAAACAAGAGCAAACAAATAACAAAACCATTAAAAGTGCAAGTAAAAACATCATGAAAACTACAATGAGAATGCTGTCATAGTGCAACACTTCTCACTCCCAACTCATCGAGCACGACAGCTCGATCAGTAGCCTACGCTACTACCTACGACTCCCTCCCTCGGTACCCCTCAAGCATCACTTTTTCCTTGTGCTTACATGTATTTTCAAAATAAACTTACTTTGTTTAAGAAACAAAAGTACTTGGTTAGTTTTTGCATAAAATTGTTGTTTGGCTTAAAGTAAGTTAATTTGTTACATAGTTAAGTAGACTACATTAAGTAAATGACTTAGTTACGTCATGTAACATTTCGTAATATAAAATAAATCAACGTTGACTTTGTTTCACATGGGACACAAACATTGGTCTCCCCATGGATTCCTGTGTTTTAGGACCTAATTATTCCACCCTGATCTGACTTTGCAGACGTTATCACTCTTTTTACTACGTAACTTCACTTCCTCCTTTACTCCCTTCATAGCTACGACCACGTAGAGCATCATAGTTTGAAATGTATGGTCACTGACCAAGCTGCCATGTTTGAGTTGGTAACAGGCGGCAAACTCTGGTTCTGAGAAGTGAAGCCAATTCTCAAGTGCCTTAAACTTGCATTCCCTCTGCTGCCCATCAGGGGGCAACTCCTCTGGTGGCAAAAAGAGGTCAAATTACATGGAATTTAACGACCCTACTTCTCTCCTGATTTATTACCTCAGTAAACACTGTCAACATGAGTTTATGGTCTCAATCTCTAGTTTCAAGTCTTCTTCAATACAGCATGGTGTTCATTTAGTACATTATGATCCATTTAGAGGCAAATAGACCATAAAGCAGGGGATGCTTTAGGGTGGGGCTACCTTGTGATTGACAGGTTGTTACCGTTGCTACCATGCTAGCAATGCAGTTAGCTACTAAGTTGACTTTAACACTTCACACCAGAATCCAGATGGATCCAGATCCAGTAATGCTGCTCGGGGTCTTGCCCTGCTGCTTGTGTTCATCAGATCCACTTGTCGCTCCTCCACAGTCCAAATATGGTCACTTCCTTCACTTTCTGCAAAATGCCGATCTGCATCGTGAGTGGTTGAAAATCAGAAACCAACGGAGACCAAGCTGTGCTGCTTTAGCATTAATTCATTGTGTCTGCCTGAAAGCAGGAGGTGACCTGTAATCTTTGGAAATAGGTGTGGTGGCTTTCAGAAAGGTCAGGAGACATTCAAAAGGATTGGAATATGAGAAGTCTTTGTGACAAATCAATATGTCACTTAATCCTATAAAACCTGACTTTTGCTAAATACTGGAAGAATAAAGAGGGATGTGGTGGGTGTGACATCCTAGGATACATACTTTGAAATATTTTAACAGGGAGTGTTAATAAAGCCTTAAGTCATGGCTGCAGAGCTGTGTCAGCCCCCTGTCTCCATTGTCTTATCACATAATCAGGTTATGATCCTCCAGACTATGATGTCATACTCACCGGATGGAAAGCAGGAGAAAGAACTCAATATCCTCGTCATTATATTACAGATAAATGGCTGAACAACCAGTGATAACACTGGGTTCCTGCTAATCCAATCAAGCTCCTTGAGTGTGGCTTTGTGCGCCCGTGAAGTTAATGTGTTTGCAGTGGAACCTGGCTGTCTGTCTGCTCTCCTGAGCTATCCACCATCTGCTGTTCTCTTGGACGCTGGACAACATTTGTCACGCTGCATGCTTGGACTTGTGCATTACTAATTTGGAAGATAAACACTAACACGGAGCACAGAGTAATGGCAAAAATGATTGAACTATTGCCATTGCATTCAAAAAACCCTAAGTGGTTTAAAATTATAGAATGAGCATTTATATTGAACTGCTATAAACGTAATCTGATTCTTGCCCTGAGGCTTTCTGGTTCACTGTCCATGGCACCACACTAGTAGCAGCCTGCCACAGCAGATCTGGACATGTGACATGTTATAGATTTTTAAATGTCTCTTATTTTATCAAGAATGATATACCCAGTTTTGGTGAGATTGCCAAGAATTATGTTAATCTATGAGCACCATCTCCTCTTCGCGTAACATTCATGGAGGGAAACATTATTTGGCATTTTCTTTTGCAGATTTTCTGGCCATTTGGTTTAAAGTTGTGCTACCTTTGGATGAAAACGATCGTATTTCATTGGAAGTCCTGTGATTCGTACGACCAACCTTCCACCCCAACCTGCTCTCTACAACTTCTGTGCTGTATGAGGCTGTCAAAACTCCTCAACCAAATGTAAACAATTAGGCTGTGATTTGATTTTAATAACCAGTTAAAAAGGATGAAAAATAAAAAAAAACAATAACTCCTGATTTTAACTGCTTCACTGTTCACTATGTACAAAAATGTATCTGAGGCTTTAATGAAAAAGACCAATTAAATTTGGCACCATATACATTTTTTAAACTTTCTTCACATAAGGTTCATATGACAAACTCCCCTGAAGTATCATGCTTTGTTCTTCACACAATTATCTCCCGGTCATGGTTTTAAAGCACCTTCTTTGGGTCATGTGCAGCTCATGGCACGATCTAAAGGTGTCCAACAAAAGGTGTGCAGAGAACCTTTCAGTTTGGATACACTTGTACGTTAACAGATGACGTTCTTTAGGGAATCACAGGAAATGATGCGTTCACGTTCTGGATTTGAAAATCCCGGTGCATGGCGGCCCTTCATATATTGTAGGCTCGCTGGGGACCAGAGGAAGCGCTGTGAGGTTTCCCATCATAGTCTGTGTGAGAGAGTGAGAGGCCACATGCTTACTAGAGGGTAAAACCAAGTAAAATATTCAGTGGTTACTAAAAATAACCCAGAAGCTTTTTAAAATGATATTCTTATGTCTTGCATATTACGTGATAAATATTTGATCATCAGCTCTGTGCAGCTGCTCTCTGCTGCTTTGAAGATTCTTGCTGCTGTACTTGACTTTTGGGTGCTCTCGCTGTGAAAGTGGTACTGATGTTGTGGGGGTGGGGGGGCAGACCAGGGGGTTACAGAGTTGGATTATGGTTTATGAAGTAAGTCACCTCTTACCAGCCAAGGTCAGCAAATGTGACTGAATTTTCTATGCTGTGATTAGAGAATGTCAACAAGGCATCAAGAGTTATTTCAGGCATGCGGCGGTTGTAGCAGCTGTTCAAAAGTAGCCGAGTTAGTCAACTTCCTAAAAGACGCTGCAGTGGAATGCAACAAAACAACATAGTTAGGGTTTAAATAAGACTCGCACAAGTAAGACTTTTACAGTTTTACACCAGTTTCTCTCTCTGAACCACACACGGCCTGAATGTTGTGTAGAGCTAGTTTTAAGTTGATAATATGAATTTGGAACATTGTGGTTATCAGAAGACAATGCTTTCTAACCATGGGGGGGAAAGTGTCTCTTCTTCACAACTCTGTTTATCAGCTGTCAATGGCAGTCGGTGCTCCATGACTATAATGTGATCACCCGGGACGTTAAATGCATTCCAGAGTAATCACGTAAGTGTTTTCATGCTAATTTGAAATCCCAGATTAAGTTAGAGAGCAAAGCTAGTTGCTCTATGAATTATGAATACAGTCAAAGAAACTAATGAAGCTTTGTTGGAAGCAATGGAAACCCATTGGTTGCTGAACTACGGTTTTGAAGCCTCTAGTTTGGCATTTTGGCTGTCGCGTTAAAGTCATCTTAGTAGCTAACTTTGGTAGTGAACTGTCAATCACAAGGTAGCCCCGCCCTAAAGCAACCCCAGCTTCATGGTATATTTGTATTGGAGAAGACTTGAAACTATAGACTTGAGACCATAAACTCATGTTTACAATGTTTACTGACATAATAAATCAAGTGAGAAGTAGGGTCATTTTCGTATTGACTTCCATCTAATCAGACTTTTTTTTTAAACCTGCGGAGTCGCCCCCTGATGGCCACTAGAGATAATGCACAAATAAGGTGCTTCAACGTTGGCTTCACTTTTCAGAACCGGAGGTTGCCGCCCAGTCTCAACCTTGGTACTTGGGCATGCGTCTTTTTTTCACTATTTCTGGTCAAATTGAAGTGGAAGGAAACACTGGATGTGCTGTATTGGCTCCTGAAATATTGATGTAAAAATGTACTCCATATGCAACAACACCCTCCAGGTCTCAGCTTTCTTCCTGGGCATGAGCTTTGAAGCCCTGTGAGTTGGTGTTTCGCTGCCAGCCATCTGTATAGGGAAGGGAGCCGGTTATATTTAGATCTGCTTTGCATTCGTGTGTAGACATCCACCAGGGGAATCATAGCTACTATCAATACACTTCCTGTCTGTGTCATTCATTGGCTTAGTAACAAGCTGCTTCCTGTGGGAGATGATTATATGTAAAGCAAAGGGTTGACTTAGTTCATTTTTCAAAGACACGTTGGAGAAACATGCGCCAATTAATCTCGCTTTTTTTTCTTCATTTCTTCCATTCTGTAATTGTTGAAAGATCAGTTCAAAATATGACACTTCAACCAACATCCACTTAACATTTATTTTCAGTGTTGAATCATGATGTAAGGATAGTCGGCTGAAATGAATCCAAATCTGCACTCAACTTGCCGGAAGTTAACGTGAACCTCAGTGGCTCCTCGTGAAGCTAATTAAAGATCCAACTCAATAACAGGCAAATGATAGAATTGAAGTCTTGTCGAAGGAGAAGTAAAGAATAATCGACGGACGGCTACTTAATGAGGCGGAGAGAGCGAGAGTTTGAAAGTTGCACAAAAGTATAACTTTTTTTTGTAATGTCAGATGTGTTTATTTAAAGGAATGTGATATGGAAAATACATTTCCCCAGTGTAGGTGTTCATTTAACTCTTGTTATATGCCAAAAGCATGTAAAGAAAATCAGTGTCATTATTTAATTTTATTTTTTTATGTCAAATCAATTAATTTATCTTCTGTAAATCGGTTTCAAATGTTTGAAACTGCACTCAGGGGCGTTTACGAAAAGAAGTCCATTCGAATAGACATAGGGCGACTAGCTAACCACACCGTCGTAAAACCCACCAAGCGTTCTGTCATCCAATCAGACGGCCTCTTCTGTAAACGTCTCCACTCGTCCGTCAGAGTCTCACTCACCGACTTACAGCAGAAAAAAACGTTTTCTCATGATTAATGGATTTTATTTCTCCTGTTTGCCCTGTTAATTTAGGTGCATGCAGGTCCAGGAGAGGAGATGGTATGAATGAAGCTCTATGTATTAGTTATACATTTTATTCATAATCATATTGAGGGGATGTGTGCGCAAGTGCCAATTATATATGCAAGGCATGTCGCTGTGAAACCATGATGGGAGAAATTCAATTCAGCCTATTGTTATTATAATACTATTTATAATTGTATACATTGATGGGAAAGCGATTGCTCTGACTATCGTCGATCCCTGAGATCGTCTCATCACCACAACCAGTAACCCCTTGATACTGAAATGTGTATATCTTTAAGTCGAAAGTCACGATACAAGTCTCTCAGGTGTCAATATTGAGCAACAAAATCAGTTTTAATGAGATTTCAATGTTCTTAATTCCAAGTCTCCAGAAAATTCAGGGTGTAGAAGGTCAAGTCTCGCAGTGTTCGGGTCCAAGTATCGAGTCTACAGCTCTGACCCGAGGCATCGTTGAGGTTTGTTTCATTGAACACTAGACGCAGCCATGTGGACACCAAAACTGCAAGCAATTATGATTTTATAACCTATGAAGAAGACACAAACATTAAGACAACGACTGCTCTCAAATGTCACCATGGTCAAACAGTTGTTACTTCAGACCTTCAGAGTCCACACTCACCTCTGCACCAGTTGTTCCCTGGGTTTCATGGTTGGAGCCTCATGTGGGGGTGCTTCATTCCTCAGTAATCCCCCCAGCCCCTCTCCGGGACTTGACCTTCGGTGTCTTCCACTACCATGTGATGAGCGCTGCGAGGACCTGTGGGTGCAGCCGCTGTAAATCATCGATCCCAGCTGCACTCTTGGATCAAATGGAGGACAAGCAGGCTTTTGTGAACTGTCTCTAACTGATTCTCCAGAGTGACGAACACACTGGTCAGCCTCTTATATGGTGCATACTCAGGCTGCAGCGATTTTCTCAAACTTGTCAGAGATACCGGAGGTGCCAGCACAGAGGGTCTCTAGGACACCTGTCACAATTCCCTTCATGGACATATTTGTTCCATTTTTTTTTTACCAATTTATGGGACGAGGAATGTGAGGAGGCCGTTGTAGATTAGAGTAGATAATTCCAGAGGCAAAAGCGAAAAAACAAAGATGTCTGGTCCTGGTCATCACCATTTCCTCTGCTGGAAGGGACGCCCCCCCCCC
Organism: Eutrigla gurnardus; assembly: GCF_963514095.1. Taxonomy (NCBI): domain Eukaryota; kingdom Metazoa; phylum Chordata; class Actinopteri; order Perciformes; family Triglidae; genus Eutrigla; species Eutrigla gurnardus. The sequence continues at coordinate 16,182,178 of NC_139927.1, forward strand.
CCTTCCCCTCTGGCAATTCCATCTTTCAAATCCGACTTTTAACCAGTGTACAGTAGGCTACATTGCCATTGATACCTCATGCAACATATAAATTGACTTCCATGTACAGAAGAGGTTTGTTTTTTTCATGTTACCTGTGCGTTGTTGCCTTTTTTCCCCCTCCCTTCAAACCCCTTTATGTTCCAAAAACCTGGAAGTAATACTAAACTAGGTATTGATTTCTGACAGTGTTATATGTCGGCCTCTATACGGCTGCTCGGCCAGCCAAATGTTTCATTCCACTGTTTCATGTGATCCAGCGTTTGTCTTGTAAAACCAAACCAGGAAACCACATGTCTAAAATGATGATCCCCTGCTGCTGCTCCTCTCATTCCAGATGTATTTGTATAATTTTTCAGCTGGACAAATAGTTACCCAGAGCTGCCTGATTTTTGTTATGAATGATTAGATTTGCAGGAAACCTACTTGGCAGAATCTTAGCGTGTGATTCCCAATGTGTGGACTCAATTGGATTTCTTTCATCTCTTGTGTGAAGCATTACAGCCAGGTGTTGAAATGGGAAAATTCCCTTTTCACATTATTGATGTAGTGACCAGGGTTTGGATTTGTGCATTGGCTTCAATATGTTTAGGCTCTCTAATGGCTTTGTAACAGTTGGTCATTTTTTCCAGACATGTCTCCACATCTACCGGGTGGATTGTAGTGACAGTTTGAGCAGACATGCATGGTTCCCAGAGGATGAATCCTGATTGACTTTGGTGATTCCCCCATTTCTTGGAACCATAGACTCTATATAAGAATTGTAGTCTTCGTGACATCACCCATTGGTTTGTAGCCTTCAGTTTGGCATTTTGGAATTTTTTCAACCAGTGAAGGAAGTGACCATATTTGGACTCTGGAGGAGTGACGGGTGGATCTGATTAACACAAGCGGCAGAGGGGTATTCCCAAACAGCAACCTTACTGGATCTGGATCCATCTGGATTTTGGTGTGAAGCTGCTAACAAAGTTAGCTTCATAATTCAAAGTCAACTTTACAGTTAAGTGTTAAAGTCATCTTATTAGCTAATTACATTGGTAGTGTTGTAGTGACCTGTCAATCACACGGTAGCCCCGCCCTAAAGCATCCCCTGCTTTATGGTGTATTGAACTCTCATCTGACAAAGCCCTCTAGCACTGTAAACATAATTACTCTAGTCCGTCGGGAGCAAAGGCAGAAGTAGTCTACGTCATAGAACCAAGGGAGAAGGTTGGAGTGGCATAAAATGGGAGGCCTCTGTTGGTTTTCTGTTACCGGTACATCATTGATGGAGGACGTTTTGAGACTCTTTAGAATGTTCTCCCATCAGTCTGAGACAACAACAGGTCATCTGCCAACTAATAATCATAATAACACATTTTATTTTTATAGTGCTTTTCCATTGCATTGTGACATGGCGGTCCAAGACCCTTTAGATGTATGTTGACTAATCTGTGATATATTTGTGTATAAGACGCCATTATCTTGTAATGTTAACAGTAATGTTGAATCAAATGCTTTTAGATTTTGAGTGAAGAATGAGAAGTAAACAGACAGAAAATAGCCCACGAACGGAGTTCCCCTATTGATCTGAAAGCCCGGGGGTAATTCTCTGCCTGCTCAGTGGGAGTTGTGTCTGGAGTCGTTCCAGAATGAATCAGAATAAATTAATCAGAACCTCACATGGCTGCCTGGCCCACGAGGAGCAGCCGGCGCTGTAATCACAACAGGGCTCAGAGGGGAGCGTTGTGTTTCCACAGGATCATCAGGAAGAAATCAGCGCCTCCACTTATCACACCAGTCACAGCGGAGAAGAGGCCTGCAAACTCCAACACACGTTTCTAATTGGGTGATGATGCAGAAGTTTTGGTAACACTTTAAAATGGCCTCATTCCATTATGTTAACCTCTGCGGTACCAACTACATCTCCTAAAAACTACATTCATATAGTTTATAACTGATTTGCATGTATATGTAGCAACATTATTGTGGTGAAAGCTACAACAATTGAACAAAAGGGAGATATTGTCTTTTTCATAACACACATATTTCTTCCACATTACCCAGAGACAGTTCAGTCCCAGATCCGGGTGTAGGGCGCCAGACTAACCACTTTCCACTTTGGTGCATCATAGCATTCAGTGACAGTGGCTCAGTCGATCTCTCACCTGCCTGCCTGCCTTCGTCATCAGTGAAGTCGGAGCATCCTGTTGTCTGTCCCTCCACACCAGCCTCCTCCTCTGTCCTTTGCTTTTTGAATCCCCCTTTCCAATAAACCACACATGGTGCTTCACGCATCAATATTTGACAACTCAATAAATTATTAAAAAGATGAAATGAGAAAAACCCTCCTTTTCTAATGTTTCCCACATTTATGACATTTGTACAGAGAGCAACATATACCACACTGTTTGATGATAAATGCCTGCTATTGTGTATCCGAACTAGTGCTGAAGTAGGTTCATACCGATGTCAGTGCAGAGAGCCTGAGCGCGTCTCTGTGCTTGGAACGGAGGCGACTGGTGAGGCTTGTGTCTCAGAATGCTTCGCTTGTTTGTTCAAACTCAGAGATGCATCTCCTTTATGTCGGGGTGAAGAGCTGGGATTACGAGGACATCCTTCATCGTTTCAGACAAGCAAGTCTGTGCCATAAAATAGCTTTCTTGTTCCTGCACTGAAAAGAGTCTTTGGCTCTGAGTGATTCCTGTTTCATGATCTGTCTCCACTAATTGGTGGGCGGGGCACTGAGGACCTGCTGGAATAATGGCACAAATCATCACAGGAATTAATTACAGCAGGCTCCAACCAAGGTCAATGGTGACCCTGTCAATGTGATCTATAGGGATACATTCTATCATATTATACCTCGGTATGAATGTAACTATGAAGAAGAAAGGTTGTAATTTTGCCTTCATGAATTACTTTGTATTTATTAGGCTGTTTACATGTTGTAATGACAACCATGTCTACTCAAACAGTCTCATCATACAGTTTATAAACTATTATTATACAAATCCCAGGATTCTGACACTTGAGACACAGTTTTGCGTAACTAAGCAACAAAAATACTGGGTTAAAATGAACAGTTTTCATTTTCTTACTTGAGTGCAATGAGAAGCTCAATCTCACGTCTGCATGTTAAGCATGCAGCTGTTGTCAGGACATGCTAAGCTAAGCTAAGCTTAGTCAGGCGGTAACCTCCGGTCCTGAAAAGTGAAGCCAATGCAGAAGTGTCTTAAACTGTCATTCTCTCTGCTGGCCATCAGGAAACGACTCCTCTGGTTGCAAAAAAATAAGTCTGATTACATGGAAGTCTATGAGAAAATGACCCTACTTCTCTCTTGATTTATTACCTCAGTAAACATTGTAAACATGAGTTCATGGTCGAAATCTCTAGTTTCAAGTCTTCTTCAATACAGCAGGATGTTCCTTTAGTACATTATTTTCCATTTAGAGTCAAATAGACTGGTGATTGACAGGTTGCTACCACGCTACCAATGCAGTTAGCCACTAAGATGACTTTAACACTTAGCTGTAAAGTTGACCTTTAATTATGAAGATAAATTTGTTAACAACTTCATACCAGAATCCAGATGGATCCAGATCCAGTAAGGTTGCTGCTCTGCTGCAAAAATTCCGAACTCGAGGCTTCAAAACCGTAATCGTCCACTTCTTCTATACAGTCTGTGACTGCGCACCATCCACAGTGAGTCTGACAATCTTATTTTAAAGGTAGAAGGGGCTGCTGATGCAAACTGTGAAGAATATACTCAGCGTTCAGAAGCTCCCTGTGTCACAAAGCGTTGTCCACCTTCCAGCCCTCAGGTTTCGTTGTCTGAGCAGAGCCATTAATTCAGTCAGTGACATCACAGGCCTGTGACTCCTGAGAGCCACTCAGGACCACATGGCAGATGACACCGGGGCTATGTGGTTTATCTGGACCTGTGTGGGAGAGCGTATCAGGCTGGCCTCCATGTCATCTGAAGTCTTGATGAGAACATTTTAATAACCTCCTCACGTAATGGAGATCAGCAAGAGAGAAAGAGAGACTTACTGGGGAGTATTGGTTGAGGGTACGTGAGAAGGAGAGGGTTGTCAAGGCAACTGGTTACTCAGCGACAAGCTCACCATAGAAATACGCTCATGTTACATCAGCGTTATTACTCCACCGCCCCCCTCCCCCACCATATCAGAGAGCTGGTTAAGTGAGCAACAATCAAATGGGTCATTAAAGCCATTAATACTTAAATAAACCTCATTTGTTTTGTTTTTCTTTCTTGAAAAGCCTCATCAAACACTCCCCACTTTGATTAAACCATGACTCCAGCATTAAAATCAAACCATCCAGCTTGCTAAATTATTTTTTTTGAGCTTTGAATCAACAGGGTAATCTCTTTTCCATCTGCAATCGTCGAATCCGTCCACTCGAGTTGTTTTGGAGGAGCAGCATTTGCGGTGCTTCTTCGCTTTAAAGAGCAGCCACCTGCAGGCACTGCTCTGCTTGCAAGGGCTGAATAGCATTTAGGTTACCATGGAAACTTCTGAAGCAAAACTGAAATAAAGGGAGTGAGCGCGACAGCCCTTTACTGGGTGACAAGGGAGTGATACTCTCTTTGTAGAGGGGAGGAATGTGAGAGGAGGCCTCGTCTGTATTCTGCTGCGTGAACCCACCCAAAGATATCCTTGTGGAGTGGAAGGCGACTTTACAGCTGGAGGGATTCTCTGCTTTCACTCTGCTCCATTTCAAACCTCATCTCAAGTTATATATTCAACAGGACACTTAGCAGATAGACATAAAGACATAAAGCTGAAACTCGTCCAGGATACGATCCATGTGTCTCGGTCCGTCTCTGGGGACGTTTACTTAGCAGAACTTTCCTGTGATCGGCGCTGATTACAACATTCTCATGGACTCGAACCAGCGCCATTGTTAGCTGGACTTGAGTCACCTTCGTCTGAACCCCGTCGCTATCTGATTGGACGAGGAGCCACATCACTCGGATTTCACTGTTGGCACACGTGCAGAACACTGAAGTGTCAAAACATCTTGCCGTGCCAATAGCCCTTCCTTGTTCATGCAATTAACATCACTGTGACAACAGTTTAACTGTGTTTACTATGCAGATGGGAAATTGCAAAAAAAAAAAACAGTCTGAAGATTAACATTATTTTATCAGCATAAGAAAGCTTTTCTTCAGATGGCTTTTAGCAGCCAGAGGCCTTTAATGCATTCTGTCATCAGCACATTTCACTAACAGCTGTGTTTGGAGGCGTTCACGTTGTCTGTCTCATTCTCGTGAGCGTGATTTCTCAAATATGTGAAGGAAGTCAATTTGAATGAGGGAAAAAATATTTGGGTTTAATTTGTCCTGTTTTGCACCAATTAATTTGGAATTCTGCCTCCAAACCCAGGACAATGAAGGTGAATGAAACTGAATTTGTGTTGTTTTTGCAACCAGTGAAGGAAGTGACCGTATTTGGACTGTGGAGGAGCGACGGGTGGATCTGATGAACACAAGCGGCAGAGCGGCACCCTGAGGAGCACTCTTACTGGATCTGGATCCATCTGGATTCTGGTTAGCTTAGAGCTTAGTGTTGAAGTCATCCTAGTAGCTGAATGCATTGTTAGCGTGGCAGCGAGGCCACAGCAGCAACTAATCAATCACAAGAAATGCTAACTGGACAGATATGTTGACGCTGACATTTTTCAGTGTGATTTTCCAAAGCTGTGTGCGCCACAACAGAACTCTCAGAGACAGATATCTCAAAAACCTTAGACCAGAACTATCTGCAGACCTCGGTAGAATGGCCCCGAAACCACGAATAGTTTAAGAATTTTAACATATCTGCTCTCCCCACAGAGAGCCTGTCAGCTCTCTCGTTTCACAGCTCCTCACAAGAGGAAAAACACATCTGTGTTAATCCTGGATTTTGCATTACTGGACCCGACACAGGAAAGGCAGCGTAATATTACCTCATCCCTAAACACATTGTTCAGATGACTCTGAATGTCAAGCGGTGCAGACCTCAGTGGTCTCCTATTTACTGTGCACCCCCAAGCTTTTACTGATGTTCACTTTCACGGTCCTCCTTCGGTGCTCTGCAGCCGAACGCAAGTGAAACTGGATCCGAGTTGTTCTGCAGATACGGTAACATGTAATGGGCCAAAAGAAACGGGCTGCAATCGGAGCCCCTTTGAAGCCACCAGTTGTCCGGTTCTGGAGGAGCACAGATGCCATGTCACATCTGTGTTGTAAACCACTGGAAGATCACCGAGTCTCAATTCCCCCTTTGCCTATTTTATCTGTTAGACTGTGGATGATACTTGTAGTGAGGCAGAGAAAGTGAAAGTGCAGGTATTGAGTCATGAAGAGAAGAATCCACATCCTTGGGTGGACGCCAGCCGTGGTAAACAAAGCTCTGAGGAGGGAGCCAACTGTGGAGACGTAGCCGGACGCGGGGAACATCCGTCCCGGTGATAACAACTCAAAAACGCCTAAAATTCCTAATATTCTCAGTGTGCTGAATGAAATGGCTGCATTGACGTCAGGGGCCACACACTTGTGCTCATCTCCTGATGTACCGCTGGAAGTGTCCTGATGTTGCACTCTGAGACCTCGTGCTCCTCCTCCTCCTCGCCGCTCTCCTTCCTCTACAATTTCACTTTCCCCTCTGGCCCTGCTCGTGGTTGACCTGCAGGGGGTAAATGGGTGACCCCTCTACTTTCTCTGGACACAATAGCCTTTGATACCCGACGGTGGGAAAGAGAGCAAAAGGGGGCTCGAATCTGGGCAGCCGGGGCCGAAGCACTAGCAGCCCTTAAATGGATGCTGCCATTGATGGTTAAATCAATTCGGGATGGTGACAGCGTAGCAAGGTTCCAGACTGTAACAATTGCAGATTACAACAGTACTACGCCCCTCCCCCAACACAGCCCTGTCCTCCTCCTCCTTCAAACCCCCCACTGCTTGCACTGGCTTTTTTAGATGAAGTGTGGGGACTTCAGAAGGGTTTAGAGGGGTGGGGCTGGAGGACGAGGGGGGACTTTAGACAGGCGGGGAGGGTTTAGGGCGACAAAAGAGAAAGATCTTCAGTGAAAGACGAGGACGAGAAGAGAATGGGCACATTCGGCGCAGCTGAACGCACAATGCTGTTTCACTCTTTCTGAAACAGAAAAAAAAAAACGCCGGCGTGAAACATTACTCAGTGATGAGGGAGAGCTGCTCCGCTCAGCTGCTCTCTGTCCTCCTCCTCCTCCTCCTCCTTCGCTTTCCTTCCCTTTCTCGCTGCTGCACACACGCATTCATGCATGCATACCAACACACACACACACAGAATACATTTTTCTTCAGTGATTTGGGGGTGGGGGTCAGTAAGGTTTAAATCCCAGCCAGGGACTTTTAGTGCTGGATGGGTGGTCCTACATTCATAGTGTGGGTTGTGACACAGCAGGTTTGCGTGGATTTTTTGGCGCTGAGGAAGTGTCACCAGGGCCGCACAAGAAAAGGCTCAAGGCTGCCCTCTTCAGATAAAAACTGGGAGTGCTTTCTCAGCACCGCTCAAGCCTCTCCTCAGAGCTGGAGAGGTGGAGTTAAAAATCCACAAGTATGACTAAGATGCACTCAACCTGCCATGTAGCATATTTATTAAATATTTGACATCATGATAAAAACACGTGGAAAGAGTGGTGAGAAGAAAAAAAGAAAAGCACACAGTCATACTAAGAAGCAAGATGGCAGTGTGTCTGCATGTGTGTGTATATATGTGTGAGGAGGGGGGAATATTGGCTGACAGATGCACTAGAAGCCAGAGGTGGTCCGTGGTTGCCATGGCGACTGTGTGGGCTGAAGGAGCTGTGGGCATATTGCGTATGCAGAAAAGCAGTCCCCTGAGATCTCTGAGTGGGTTTAAGATGGCTGTCAGGGGGAGATCTGACTGAGCTTTCATTTGCTGTGATGACAAGTCGAGGAGAAATCGGCTCCTGCAGAAGGATTATGACTTCATTTTATTTTGGTTTTGGGAGCGCTGTGCAGACAGCTGCAAGAGATGAAGCCCAGTTTCCGTTTTTACTAGAAGCTCTGTTGATGAATGGAGTGTGGATGTTGCTTGCTTTTCATCTACAACAGGCTTTTATTCCGCCGCCTCTCAGCAGAAACGTAGCTGGACTCCTCCCGTACGAACGCTGCCTTCGCCCAGACCCCTGTTGCCATGGTCACAGTAACTATGTGACAGAGCAAAGGAAGTGGATAGATATCTTTCCCAGATGTTGTCTTTTTCCTTGGAGACAGGAAATGAAAGACAAATATTTCAAATGTGCTGATTTTCCAAATTTGTTAATTTGTTTCAGAATGAGCCAAATGACAGATGAGGATTTTTTTATGATTCATTTTTTTTAAGGCAGTATATACTTTTTGGACCATTCATTTATTTTAATAAATAAATGAACTGAATTTACTGTATATTAGTCGAAAGTTATTCTCTTTCGGTTATAAAGTATTTATATACAATATAAATATATATACACAGCATTTTATGGGATATTTTGGTTTAGTACTGTAAATGCCGATTGAGGATTTTAACTTTTTATTGAATAAAGCTACGATAGAAAGCTTAATGTTGAGTTGATTTTCCCTGTGGGCAAAAGTGGTAGTATTTCTGAGCACCAGAGTCCCTTTAGAGAACCTCTCTGACCCGCTCAGTCCTGATTCTGAAGAAGTTCCTCACAGTAATGATATACTAATGCACTTAAACAAGTAAAATATATAATATCCAATGAAATCTCAGCTGAAATAATATTAAATCGTCACTCCCAGTTCGTCAAACGCCGACACCACAGAGGTCCCAGGTCTAGGCAGCCCAATTTCCTGCCCTTCATCATTAGCACCTGTGAGCATTATGGGAGCAGAACAAGAAGGAAAAGGGAGGAAAAATATATAGAAAGAAAATAAATCAATGTGGGCTGTCAGCACATACCAAGGTGGTTGCTATGGAAGGTCCACTAGCATCTGGCATATTTCTCCGTTCATCACAGGCGAGCATTATATTGAGTTCATTAATTGGCTCTTTATATACATTAATTTGTATGTAGCTATGTATTGTGCAACCACTAAACAACAGCCAGTACAATGAGTTGACTTTGAATTTATTTATTCATTTGGGAAAATGCACGTATCGAGAATATGAGAAAATGACCCTACTTGTCACTTAATTATTTATCTCAGTAAACATTGTAAACATGAGTTTATGGTCTCAATCTCTAGTTTCAAGTCGTCTTCAATACATCATGATGTTCATTTAGTAAATTATGGTCCATTTAGAGTCAAATAGACCATAAAGCAGGGGATGCTTTAGGGCGGGGCTACCTTGTGATTGACAGGTAGCTACCATTGCAGTTAGCTACTAAGATGACTATGAAGCTAACTTTGTTAGCAGCTTCACACCAGAATCCTGTAAGGTTGCCCCTCGGGGTGCTGCTTGTGTTCATCAGATCCACCCGTCGCTCCTCCACAGTCCAAATATGGTCACTTCCTTAACTGGCTGCAAAAATTCCAAGATGGTGATGACCAAAAGCAGAACTCAAGGCTTAAAAACTGTATACCACAATCCAATAGGTGATGTCACCATGACTACGTCCACCGCAGGCCTTCTTTCAGACAGCTGACCAAAAACACATTGTCTTTGAGACGGGGGGGTCAGACTCGCTTCCGGGTTTTAGGACTCATTTCTGCAGCACTCTATCACCTCCATGTTACCAAAGGCTCTCTCTCCGCTGGGCGTGACGGCAGCGGTGAGAGCCAGAGCTGCACATCAAACAGGCCTATCCATGCTGTTATACTTACAATTCATTCAGCCCCGTTTTCAAACGCACCACCTCCGCACCACTTCACATGTTTTCCAGGACTGTTGCGGGGTAAACGTGTGTGTTCCTGTGCACGTGTGTTCCTGCAGAGCACCACTCTGAACAGATGTGGCTGAGATTGAAATTTGTGCCAAGTAATATACAGTAGTTGGAGCATTAAGGCTTTGCTGGAGTCTGAAAATGCAGGGGGAGTGAGTTCTTTCGTTTTTTTTCTTTCTTTTTAGCCCTTTGAATATCTGGATGGGGTTTTCTTTGGTTGAAATCAGGGCCTGCTCAGGCTTTAGAATGTCATAAATGAGGTCCCTTGTGGCAAGAACGAGATAAGTCTGGGAGCACTCCACTTTGAACTTGAGAGAGCTGGAATCTAGCAGAGCTGCAGCGTGACAACAGAATGCCGCCATCTCTTGCGTAGTTGCGCCTTTTATTCAGCTTCAAACGCTTGAAACCACATGTAAGAAAATACTCTCCATTGACAAGTGTGTCTGTAATGATGCATGTGCTCTTCAGAGCTTCGCTTTCACCGAGGCCAAACTTCTTGTGCTTTTAACTTATTGCAATTATAAATTCCCATTTTGAAAAGTTTCCACTCGCTTGATTAACACAACAGCAAAACAAGAGATCCCCCCCCCCCGACATTGTGTGCCAACCGAGACCACCTGGATCCACGAGTTCCAGTCTGCAGCAAGTGACCCTTTTTTTTTATTGCACCCAAGGATGATGAAAGGAGCCTTTCATGTGCAGGGCCTTTCTTTAGCTTGAAAAAGTTGCATTTGCACTCGCTAAAACAGCTGTTAAGTTGTGAGATGAACCTCGTTTTAGCGTCTCAAAGCTCTCACACACTTCCGTCTTCCAGAGAAAGAAAGGAACTTGTTGAGCCAAGGACCCTCCTGAATCTGTCTGTTTGTCTGCCTGCTGAGAAGAGAAAAAGTGAAAGCTTAAAAGCTTAATGTGAACGCTTTACTGCTTATTATCACTCCAGTGTAGATTTGTAGAGTTATGCGGATGAATGAAAGGTAGTTATATGTGGTTCTCACATTCATCAGTGTCTGTTTTGTGGGTTTAAGGAGAGATTGCTCCCAGTCTTGTGGTTTTCCCTAAAGGATAAAGCCCCCCCTTCCGACTGCACTTACTGTATCTCTACGTTCCTCCCTGGATTCCATTCCACTTTCCAAAGGTATGACCCGGAGGGCACCGCTAACATCGCCTAAGCTCTTAAAGGTGTATACATTTACCAAGTCATTGTTCACGGATCGTGTATCATGTTAAGTGCCGTGGGCTAAAGTCTGTTTGGCTTCTCTGCTTTGGCGTTGTGTTACATACAATACCATATCAGCAGTTGGAATCATTTTAGCTGTGTCCCAGTCCGGCATCCGTCGGAGGCGGCACTTGATAACCATCGCAGCAGCTGTGGCAAAGCTGTCACATTTCAAAGACACCTTCAAACGTGGTGTCAAAGACACCTTCAAATGCAGCCCAGAATCGTGGCCTTCTTTTCCTGATTTGGAAGATCCAACTGATGGATCCTTCATGGCCCAACTTATCAACTAAGATTCATTGCGGTGAGGGATTGGATTTTAATCACCATGGCATCTACGAGCCGATAAAAAGAATAAAATATGATGTCTGGCATTTTTATCATACAAGGTTAGTTGCCTCTTTTATGCTCTTTCTTGTCAACCGCAGCTGGTTGCGCGATGGAAGCAGACCGTCCCATTTCAGAGACGGCTCTTTGCGGTCTTCAAAGGATGACGTAGACCGCGAAAGTCGCGTCCTCCGGAGGATCTTCGGCTTCTCATTTCGACTGCGAGGTCTTTCAAAGAGCTCTGTCCCGTCGTTGCATTATCTTTGATTGATGTTCAATTCTAGCAGGTTTTTCAGAGAATATTCACTGTGACAAAACTATGTAACTATGGGTAACATATGGGAAGGTAGGCTAGTGTGTGTTGAATAAACCTGCTTTGAATCATGATAATCGTTCCACAATAAATTCAGTCTGACAAAGATTCACTTCATTGACCTGTTTTACAGAAGAAATAAGAGGATGTAGGTTCCCACTAACAGTAACAGAAAGGCTCACATCCCAAGGATTGAGGCCACAAACTGTCCATGATTTAATGAAGCAAAGGAGCAACTCTCCTCTGCATTTGGCAGCACTTGATAGCCCGTGGATGCAGCTCATTAGCGAAAGAAATCTCCATGACATTGGAGAAAAATGTGCTTTCATGGGCCCAAGGGCAGCGTTCCTTTTGACTGCTTTCTCACAGTCAGTCAGTTCCTCTGTCTAACCTTTCGGTTCCTCTCTGGTTCTCATCTGAGCAGACAGCACTAAGTGGTCATGACAAATATCACATCTGCATATCCATAGTTCCTGGTTCGGCTTCTTTCATTGTGCGCACTAAAGATGGCCGCTGGACCGTAACATTTGCAGAATGCACTTTTTTCCCGGTCATCTCACCTTAAGTCTCTCTCGTATTAAAACTGGGAAAACCCTCAAAGTCACCAATGGAATCAGCAAAACTAAAGTATTCTGAAAAATTATGTAATGAGCCTAAATGCTGATTTATACCTCTAATCTGAGCTTAAAAGTGACCCTTTTACTTTGTTGATATCAATGAGTGCATCTTTAAGATTGCAGTATTTCAAGCCCTCTATTGGATTTCATCAGCAATAGCCGTTCAGCATTCTGTATTCTGTAATTTGGTCTCAATTGTTCATGAAGCAGTTTTATTTTGCGATAGCCTACCCCAAGTATAATCCACCAGGACTGTCTTAAGGTTTACATCTCTGTCACAAGAAAGAGCACTGTGAACAAACATGTGGGACGTATTGTCCCACATTTTGTTAAGGTCCCCGTGAATTATCCAGAATGTAAGCATAGGCAAGCATAGCCTAGCTCCAATCGATCCAGACTCCATTCAGAAAAGAAGCATTTTAAAAGTTGTTAGCTTGTCGTCTTGCAGACAGACCTAACAAAGCATGACTTCAGACTTTTTACTAATAAACCATCATTATGGAGTTACTTCAGCATCCATTTAATCCATTTATTGCAATTAAATTACAGTGTAATAGTTTATTTTGGTTCATCCAGCTGTAGTAAACCAGCCGAAGTGTATCTTGCTAGATCCGGTGAATACAGCTTGGTGAAATTCACCGAACACCTCTGGATGATGTCATAATCTCAGACAAGATGGCGCTGGGACTTCACAACATGTACAAAGCAGCACTAGTGGTTATTTGAGCCATGATGGATGAAACTTTATTGGTGTCTACATGGAGGTTAGCCCCGCCTCGTCTCCAGCACATCTAGTGCAAGTGACACAAATGATCCTACAGTCGGATGTTGAAACTGGCGTAAGTAACACAAGGCGAAAATTCACTTTGCATTTGATGACTTGCACTCTAATAATACTAATAATCTGATATTTCTTTCAAAAAATGCAACTAAAATGCAACAGTGCATATCTTTTCCCCTTTAGTCCGGACCAAATGAACCCACCTACGGGTGTGAAAGCACCCTTAAGTGGGTGAAAATAGCACAGCAGCACCACTTGGCAGTTCAGCTTGGAATGCATTTCACCCTCTCGCGCTTTGAGTTTCTCTTTGCCTTTAAAGGCCAATAATGCGGTGGGACCACCAAAACCCGCGAACATTGGCTGAGTAACAATAACATGAACACCACACAAGGGTTAAAGTGGCAGGTTTAGCAGCCACAAAGGCATCGCCTGAGTGTTAACAAGGTGTTTTCCAAACATGGCAGAGGGACAGACATAGTAAGACAGAGCACAGCTCATTGCCTTCCTCCTCCCACAGTTGTAGTTCTGCAGGCTAGTCGGACCTGGGGCCTCCCTGGTCCCTGACCCTGGCAGCTAAGGACCTCCATGCTGCCTGTGTGGAAAGAAAGCACTCACCCACTGTGAAATATCTGCAAAGTATTAGTATTGCCTGTCCACAATGGCAGAGGCCCGCACACAATGCTGGGAAGTTCTGCATAGCAGCACTAGATGACACATCCGGTGTGGGCCAAAAGATCACATCATCCCATTGTACGCTATCATTGTCTGACTGCGGGGGTGCTCTCAGGGGAAGAGAGGCGATGTGTCCCCTTTGTCTTTATCTCTAACTGTCTTAATCCTTGCTCTTTTCACAGGGAGGCTGTACTCCCGACTGGGCCTGTGGAGCAGTGAAAAGAGCTTGACAGTTAGCAGGCAAGAAACCGTCTCCCAGGCTCCAGTCGGCCCCTGCCAGTACTTCTACTTTCACTTTTCTTTTGAGTGGGAGCCAGCCCGAACGACCATTTCATCTCATCCTGAGCTGTATTGTACAGCAGATTCTTCCCGTTGCCCGAGAGATATTACACTGTAGTAAAATAGACGTTTTCTTGGCACTGTGACGGTTCGGCTCCAGGTCAGGAGATCCGGCCGCAACAAGCTCTGCCACCGCTTTAATTCTACTGCATCACAAACTTTTATCATTGGTTAAACATACAGAGAATATTTTGTTCTGCAGGTCGGCCCAGAGAATATTAACCACAAGACCGTACACAGGATCGGCCTGCAGGTAGTCAAAAAAACGGTCATCAAAGATTAGATTTAAATCTAAATCTAAAATGCTTTTGTGGTTTCATGTGTGATATCTTGCATGCACGTGCATTTGTGTGGAATGTTTTTGACCTGCAACGTGATTGGGGACCTGCCTGTCTTGACTTGGGACTTGACTTGGGACTTGATTGTCTTGACTTGGGACTTGCCTGTCTTGACTTAGGACTTGACTTGGGACTTGCCTGTCTTGACTTGGGACTTGACTTGGGACTTGCCTGTCTTGACTTGGGACTTGACTTGGGACTTGCCTGTCTTGACTTGGGACTTTATCGTCTTGACTTGGGACTTGACTTGGGACTTGCCTTTCTTGACTTGGGACTTGAGTGCCAATACTTAAGACTGACAGGTACCTCCTCTGTCCTCTGGAGATCATGACATATGAACATAGCACCACAGGAAAGGTTGGAGGTCACTAAGATTTTTCGCAGCCATCCTCTGGGGACCATGCATATAAAATTGCAATATGGTTAGTAGCTAGGGACATAACTAGTTCTGGACTAATGTTTACTTACTGATAATGCTAGGAGTACCGGTATATCTTTATAGAAGTGCAGGACGAGGTTTATCAGTCCTGATAAGGGCTGAACCAACATTTGCTCTGGTGCTTCTCTATCAGCATTCAGCCACATTGCTTGGCGCTGCCCTCAGGGCTGTGTGGTCACCGGGTCAGAGTCCTGTGCTGCTCCAGGAGTCGGTCTGGGCAGCCTGAGCAGGAACGGAGCCAGAGCAGCTGGGAGTCCGGCCAAACAACGTGGCCAGCTGGGTGCAGCGGAAGATCGTTTCTCGCCGGTATCTAATCAAACTCTCCTGTTCGCTGACTTCTCTTCAGGTCAAAGTCATTGTAGTGACACAGATGAAAGGAGCCGTCGGTCATGCACCTGTATAAGCAAAGATTCTGTAATCAGAGAGGAGGAAGAGAACAGAGAATGGAGCCCATTTTCACAATGGGTGAGCTATCAGGTGAATCAGTGCTTGTCTTCACTGCTTTTATCGACCTTTTTGTTGTGATTGTAAACGGTGATGACGTATTTTGTGGAAGAATATTTATTAAGCTAATAATTATCATGTGGTGAATTCACTGACCTGTACTCACTGTACGGATCCAACTACATGGACTAGCTGTTACCTACAGTATAAGTACCATGGGCTGTGTATTAGATTAAATGTAATTTCGATTGTACTTATAGTATCAAAATACTATCATTACAAAAGTGATCTCAGGACACTTTACACATCGAGCAGGACTAGAACACGCTCATAGTTTTCAAAGTCAATTAATTCCTGTCAATCACACGGTAGCCCCGCCCTTAAGCCCTGTTTTCCGGTCTATTTGACTCTAAATGGACGATAACTCCACAAACTCATGTATACAATGTTTACTGAAATAATACCCCAAGAGAGAAGTAGGGTCACGTTCTCCATGCATCTGACATTTTCTTGCAGTCAGAGGAGTCGCTCCCTGATGGCCAGCAGAGAGAAAGCAAGTACTTCCATATTGATCGTCTTTTCAGAACCGGAAGGTATTCATTTCAACATGTCCAGCCTCAGCCTCCCACTCTCAGACGAGGTCTCCTCAGGTGGGCTGTGACTGACAGGTACCTGCTGGCCCTGGCTTGACTCCACCACCATCAAGGCCACACCAGCAATAATAAGAGGAGGGATAGTGATCCCCTCAGACCATGTTTTCCTTCCACTGAGAGGATCTTCCAACGGAGATCTCACAGCTGTCACAACACAGGGCATTCACGGGAGTTCAGATCGAGGTAACTGGAAAGTGTAGGCTGATGTCACAGTGACTTTGAGCAATGTGTCCTCCCCAGAAGAAAAAAAAACATGTTTTTATTGCAAAAGCTTTAAACAATGTATAAACATTTATTTCCCGCCCTAAAGCATCCCCTGCTTTATGGTCTGTTTGACTCTAAATGGACCATAATTCACTAAATGAACATCATGCTGGATTGAAGAAGACTTGAAACTAGAGATTGAGACCAAGAACTCATGTTTACAATGTTTACTGAGATAATAAACCAAGAGAGAATTAGGATCATTTTCTCATTGACTTCCATGGAATCAGAGTGAAGTCGCCCCCTGCTGGCCCTTAGAGAACATAAAGCAGTTTTTTCAGAACCAGATGTGTTGCCAGATATGGAAGGCACAGCCGCACCAAGTCATCCCTCCAGAATGACAACATTGACCTACGAAATTAGCTATTTTGTTTCTTGGTCACAAGGATTTATAAGATTAAATCTCAAAACTCAATCACCTTCGATTTTAGAATATGTCAAAGTAATTACATGATGCATGTGAGAGTAGATAATATAGCTGCTGCTGCTGCCACATACACAATGCAGTGAGCTGTCTGCCGATAAGCTGTTTATTGAAGTGTTTGTGGGTTGGCGTCACTGGGGAGGATTGCGGAGGAGTGATAAATAGTTAACAGTTTCAGTTGTGTCCACATACCTCAGGACGAGCCCAGGAAGGAGAGAATAAATGCTCTGTGGTGATTTCAGGGCTCAGACAGCCGGGAAGTGTCTCTCCTGGGAGACTCCACTGTCAGTCGATGGAGACCACTTCTCACTTCCTAACATCTGATTTGGCCAGAAAAAAAAAGAGATGTGAAACTGCTCCACTTCTTGTCAACACTTTAAGTTTCAGTGTATACAGACAATTTTCTGTTGCATTGTGTTAGTGCCTACTACCTACTTTTCTCCAGAAAGTATGTAGCTCCTACAGCCTCATCATCATTAACACCTTCATCACCATGCCCATTCTAGCAGTGTGTTACTGATAGAGACCAGGTGCTGTTTTCTTACATTAATCATTAGACGGGCAAGCCCACATTCCTCTGAGAGCAAACGTGAATGCATACATTTCCTATCAACAACACAAGGACATGAACCCAGGGAGTTATGGGAAATCTTGCGTAGGAGACAGTGACTGAACATCCAATGGGATTTCCCAGGACCAGCTTTCAGGACAGTCCACAGGCTCATGTACAGTAAAATATCGTGCATGGTTTTTTCCCCCCTCTGGTTTCACCACCTCCAGCGGGATGTATCGTAAAACGTATATTTTCCCTCGCTTCGCTCTCCAGCTGTGAAAATATTTTCTCTGTCAAACATCTGTTGGAGGAATGTGGGGACGCAGCCGGCTCGCTTCCTGTCAGTAAAGCTGCCGAGTGGTACATCCCCCCGGGGCCCTCCCTCTGCTGTCTGCTTCCCAGAGCCCGTACGTTTCCCAGCATCCTTACACTCACTCGTTTATTTTATTATAGTTTTATGTGTGTAATGAACTGTGCAGTACCAGTACGGCCAAAGTACGCCTCACTCCAATCGCTAATGTGTGGAATCAGAAAACTTTCCTATCAAACATGGTCCCTGCGAATAATGTGACTCTTCTTAATTGGACAGTCTATATTTATAATATGACTATGATAAAAGGTATGGTTTAAAGTTGCACTAATCAATACTACTTGAATGCTAATATGAAAGGTGACACTAGCTCATCTCTATGGAGACGTTTTGCTAAATTACTTAAGACTCTACTCTCATCACCTTGTTTCCAGCAACAGCAGGCAAATGTTTTCAGGAGGGAAAAACTTGACAAAGTTAGCATTAGCTAGCTGCTGTTACCCGAGGTCTCTGGCTCAGGGATGCTCGAAAATGATATGTCCAAAATGAAAAGCATCTCTGCAACTAAAATCATTAACATCATCAAGGCAACACTTGCAATATTTCTGCAGAGGTGTACAGTATACTGTATATGTCACTGGGTCCGAGTAAATGAGGATGGAACACAGCATAAATGAAAGATATGTCTGAATGCCTTTGAAATAATGCAGTTTCAGCACAAAACCTCTAACAAACCATATAACAACATCTGAACATCACCCCTGTACAGACTGATGCTAATTAAGCAAAGCAGAGAATAGTTGGAGAGGTTTTGGTTAAGATGTGTTAAGGTGGAATCTTCGATATGACCATTTAGGGGCCATTTGAGATTTTTCGAACTCATTTAATTTAATTTACATGTCACTTATTCCACCTAAATGCGAGGTTTTGTTTGGCTTTGTTTTGAAAAATCAATCGATCAGACCTCTTAACGTGTTCCCTTTCACTGAAAACCATCACCCATTGGTTGTGAATTGTTTTGCGTTTAGGTAAAAATGGTTTTCACAAGCTTGTAGCCGAGCTTCTTCCTCGTCTGCATGCAGGATGAATATGTTGGTGTTTGTTGCGATGTGAACCAAGGTTCAGCAGGCGAGGGAACATAAAGGAGCATTTAACATGTAAATAGCAACATATTTGAAAGAACAAGACAGAAATGCAAAAATAGAGAAAACATTGGACTTATATCCGTCACATGACCAGAAACACGACTCAAAATGTGTCTGCTGGATGTATAAACCTGTAACTGTTTGCTAACAAATCAAACATAGAAACGTTGATAAAATGTGTTTTCAGCTATAGTTCATACTCCCCCAAGTGCAAAAAAACCCACAATAATGTAGCTTAAAGGTTATGTTGGTACAACTACTTGGAATTGCTGCTGTTGTACTCATGTTACATAGTTGTGGTTTCAACACAGTGTTAGAGCAGCTAATGATACAGCAAGGGACTACTGAGTATAACCTTCAGCTGCCACACATTCCTGTTAACCTCCAAAAACTGTGATTCCATAATATTTTGTCACAATATTGTGTTGGTGGGTTGGACTCAATGGGAGGGGAAAAGTACACTATAGGCAGTGTGTTTTCATATGAGGAATTAGCTGACATGCTGAAAGGGTAATTGCTCATGTCATTGAGGCTTTATGGCAGATAGAACAATTTAGTCACAATTACAATAGTGTTTCCATCCTGGTTAGCACAAATGAGTTTAACTGAAGATGACATTTTCCAGGAGAAAATAGGTCTGCATTCCCACCCACAACCTGCTGACTGTGAATGTAGAACAGGCTGCTAATAATTAGCAGACAACATGTTCCCAAGTTCAAGTGTACTCAGTTCCTATAGCAGCTTAAAAAGGGTATTTATGCATAAGCATTTACTTAATTAATGATGGGTTATTACAATTCATCTTAACACCACAAATTCATTCAAGTCATGAGGATACATCTTCTGGGGACCATGAATGTCTGTAATAAATTCAATTGGCGATCTATCCAATCGTTGTGAGACACGTCACCAGAACCCCAAAGTTTAAACCTTAAAGTCTTATGGCTATAGATTAAACGTCATAAGGATACATCTTCTGGGGACAATGAATGTCTGTACAAAGTCTTATGTCCAGTAGTTATGACATTTAAGTCTGGACAAAACAGTGGAGGAACCGACAGACCGGCATTGGCATCCGGAGCCGTGATAATATGACAGTAAATAGCAATAACATGCAAAGTGCTGTGATCACACAGAAGTTATAGCTTATACATAGGGGCTTTACGCTGATCAGCTAGCTGCTAAAATTGCGGCTATGGCTCTGCTAACAATGTTAACACAAACCGGTAAATAATATCGGTGTCCAAAGAAACAGTATCACAGTCTCCCCGCTGAGGGTGTTTCTTGAGCAAAATACAGAATCCCCACCAGGATCAATAAAACATCACATTCTACAACCTCTGTGACATGGAGTTCAGATACACCAGCTCTCCAACACTCCCCCTGGCCCACAGCATGATGGGCAATATCATGTCATTTTCTCTCAACGGGGACTTGAATGGAAGCTTGACGGCCTGTTGATGTGCAGTCTTTGCACACCGCCGTGATAACCCCGAAGCCATGAAGCTAAGACATGTTCTGTCAGTAGGTGGCGTTCACACACTGACAGCTCTCGGCACTTTTATCACAGTAGATCAATACGTGTTGATTGACAGTCTACACAAATGATCTGCTTAAAGAGAGCCGTCCGAGGGCATTTTCACACCTGAAAGTCCGGACCAAGGTCCAAACCAACGGTTGGATTTAGTAACATTGTACACATTTCATCCGGTTAATTTTGGTTTCACATTGCAATTTTACAAGTGCACTAAAGTGTTTTGCATGTCATTGTTTGCTGTCGTTATCACCTACGTGGGCTGCGTCTCCCTATTCTTAACATTAATTGTTTTGTAGACGGGTGATCGTCTTTCGTCGGGGTGTTGTCCATGTTTCAATGGATGGAGACAGATTGCATTATTATAGTACTCCAACTTCATTTTCTGGTTCTTTTTCTTCTTCTATGATAGCTAGCTGCCTCAACTTTCTGCAAATGGTGCAAAAGTCCGAACCATCCAAAAAATCGTTTTTACACTGCAAATGAACTGAACCGTGGTTTAGTTTGATCCAGACCGAGACCACCTCTCTTGGTCCTTTGGTGCAGACCATGGTCCGAAGCCCCTTTCACACCTGCCATTTTAGTTTGGACCAAACTGGAAAGTCCAAAGGTCTGGCCAATCAAGGTAGTCAATGACAAGAGACAAATTATTATTTGATCCTGTTTCTATTGTACCTTAAATTACACATATGATGTTTGTCAATTCTGCTCATTCGGCGCTCACCTGTGACAGCACTGCTACAAAACTGTCACTTTCTGTCACAAGTTCGGCTCCACCCACAAAATAAGTCATCGCTGTTTACAAACACAGAAAAGGTCTAAAGCCCCAGCTATGACAACGCCAGGTTTCAATAAACTGCTTTGGTTACTTAATAATTTTGATTAAAAAATGTATTGAATTTATTGTGTAAAAATAGTTTTTAAAAATCTTTAGCTACTAAGTCGAAGTATCCCATGCAAGTTTTGCATTTCTTTCACCAGGCGGAGGTCCATCATTAGCTCAGAGGTTATCCACACATCCTTGGCCTTACATCCGTTGGCTGTGTGACCTCCAAGGTCAGGCCGGCCAGGAAGCAGATGGGCAGGGGTCTGAGATATCGCCACACGCTGTGCTCAACTGTGATTGGCCACGTTCCTGTGTGGCTGGATGACGACAGAGCGTGTTATCAGAGTGTGAGGGGCCCCGCTGTTTGACTTTGGCTGTGCCGGGGCCTGACAGGAGCAGCTGGGCTGCTGCACAGGGTTCCCATTATTCATGTGGGGTCCTGGCATTAGCACTCCTGCACACTGCTGTGCTGGGAGTTGCTGCACCAACTGCCACTTACTGTAGAGTCGAGTCTGTGGAAGGACACGGCGAAGGCGAGGGCAGGGCTGGACCGGAGGGTCTCCTGCCAAGACGCCTGAAAGACGGCCATGAGTCTGGGCCGTGAAAAGTAATTATGCTGTTTCACTGAATGCACTCAGGGTTTTGTTCCAGATCCTACACAAAGGATACTGTTCTGGTCATGTAATTTGGTCTGAGAAAGTTGCTGCAAATGCCCTGATCAGGACAGGTGCGATGGACGGCGATAGTGGTTGGACACCTGGTCTGTCCTTCTGCCAACATTTTGATCCAATACTTAATAATATAAGTTTATTAATACATAGTTTGTAGGGTTACTTATGTGGCAAAACAACTTGAGATGGTGGTTTGGGCTCAAATAAGTATGATTGTTACATAACTGGCATCAGTAAAGGACTGACGTTGAGTAACAGATGGCAAAATACGTCACATATGACATGGTTTCACAGAGGACACGAATAGTGGCGTCCTGGGTGAAAGTCCTGTATCCTCTCATCCGCCTCCACAGACTCTCAGTTCTCACTCTTTAAATTATATTGATCTGGGACTAATTAAAGTCTGGTGCGTCTGACACTATGCTAATTTTGGTGTTGAGAGGCGGGTGTATAATCTTGACGCATGTTTTATTTAACAGCTGCTTATTTACACATCCAGCAGACAAAGAGCAACACTTCCATTCATTCAGAGGCATTTGACTTTAAGTCCCATACTCTCTTTTAGCTCTGCTTTGGTTTCCCCCCACGTTGTCTCGAGCTAGTCTGCTGATGGAACTGAGTTGGGTGACACTTCTCAGTAGGTTCATTGCTAACTTCTTTCACATTATACGTAGTCATTTGCTCCATTGTTCATATGAAAATATTACGTAGTGTGTATTTTTAAGATGAATCACCAGTATGTCATTGGTATTTTCATAGAGTGTAATGACCGTTTCTTTTATAGCCACTAAATGCGTTACTTTTAGTGCTGAGCCTGGTGTGTGTCACGGAGATCACTGTAATGACTGTGATTCCAAGAGTTTTTTTTAAATAGACCAAGTCTTTATTGTCCCTGTTACACAACAGTGCGACTCACAAAGCCTGAGCACAGCTGCACAGTCATCTATTCCACCGGGACGCTGACAGATTACAGTTGTTGCGTCCTACTCTTCCTGTCTGTGAAACACCAGCAATCGCAGAGCAGCTTGTCCTCCCTTAGCCTTCCCTCTGATGGGGGGGCGGGGGGGTCGGGTTCGCATGTGGACACTAAGGATGTGGTGTTAAATCTGGGCTAATCCCTACTGTCCCTTTCTTCTCTTCTCTGCACCTCAGCTCAGAATAATAACTTCAGACTTCCTGCCAGGATTTAGACGAGGATCCAGTTCAGCTGAGCACACTTGTAAAATAATCTTATTACAGGGCCACTGAGCACGTGAATTGGTTGAGCAGGAGTCCGTCGTACCGTCTAACGTTGAGGCCCACGCGGCGGAGATTTGATGCCAAAGCAGAGTCATTTCGCTCTAGTGAGCCATGGCGTTATTGGATTCAGGTGTTGTGGCATAGTCACATTTATTTGTGAAAGCTGCAGCAGTGAGTCCTCAGAGTGAGATTTACACATAGGGAAAAAAAGGTAAATCTGTAGAAGTCAAATCCTGAAGTTTATATAGTATTTTATACTGGATTATAATGAAATCATAAATTCTGTGAATACTGAAAACTTAAAGAAAGAGAGTAAGAGTAAGATTCTGCTGTTTGTCACCGACATCCTGATGTAGTTGAATCAGAAAAGGAGGAAGCAAATTTGCAGCAGCTTTGAGATCCCAGAGCTCTACGACACCACATGAAACTGTATGTGTATAAATCATCAACCGTCTATAAACAATAACGTTGCTGACGTGTTTATGTCTGAGCTTCATTCACAAAACAAGCATTTTAAAACCTGTCAGTTTTTCATCTTGAGGACAGACTATGTGGCAACCTCCGGTTGTCAAAAGTGAAGCCACCTCTGAAGTGCCTTAAACTTGCATTCTCTCTGCTGGCCATCAGGGGGTGACTGCTGGTTGCAAAAAGAAGTTTGATTACATGGAAGTCTATAAGAAAATGACCCTATTTCTCTCTTGATTTATTACCTCAGTGAACATTGTAAACATGAGTTTATGGTCTCAATCTCTAGTTTCAAGTCTTCTTCAATCCAGCATGATGTTCATTTAGTAAATTATGATCCATTTAGAGTCAAATAGACCATAAAGCAGGGGATGCATTAGGGTGGGGCTACCTTGCTACATTTTGCTACCAATGCAGTTAGCTACTAAGATGACCTTGAATTATGAAGTTAACTTTGTTAACAGCTTCACACCAGAATCCAGATGGAACCAGGTCCAGTAAGGTTGCTGTTCAGGAAGCCATTACTTGTTACTGTGTATAACTGCAGGTGGTACTACTTTCAAATGAAGGATACCTTATTTCGTCACAAAACTCTTCATGCCATAAAACAAGGTTAATGTTTGTTCAGAGGCCGATGGGGTTCTAACCAGAAACAGCTGCGAATGTGTTGATCATGGTCCCGTGTGTGTCGAAGACTGCCTCAGGTCAGAATAGCTGACTCTTCTGTGTCCGTCAGAGAGAGTGAACGATCGGGAAGCCCATGTTGTGTCTGTGCAAGGTTATAAGGTCAAAGCTGTCGGACAGTTCTGATAGTTAAGTATTGAATATGTTTAATCATTCAAATGTCAGAAAGACTGGAGTTTGTCTGACAAAAGGATTTTTCTTTTTCCCAATGAATAGCAGTTAAATTTGAATGGACGTTCCATTTGGACTGGGAGTGAATGGAAACATGTGTCTCATCTCTGGTGAGTTACATGTATAATTTGTGCAGCTCTTCTACAAAACCAGTACTAGGAAAACTGAGAGTCAAGGCAGGTCGACCCATCGCCGCAGGTTGAAGGGATCTGGCCTTGTTTCAAAACGTACTTAATTGAATAATGGTTCCATAAATCCCCTTTTTTGTGGGCATTCTGTAATAATGTCAACACTGCACCGACCGTATTTTACAGCCCGCCTCCTCTGGAGATTAGCACATGGGGGCAAAACAAACTGCCTGACTGGCACAACGGCACAAAGAGAATAAACGTGAGCGCTAAATTAGGCATTCACGTTGACTTTTTATTGCTTATAAAACCATGAAATATGTGTGTTTAATCCTCCAGTATTTTTCAACATTCCTGCAAGAAGTTGAAGGAAAAATGGTTTTCGTATGGTTAAGGTGAGATCACATTCGCTCTCTACTCGGTAAGAAAAATTAAAAGAAGACAAGCTCAGAAAAAGGCATTATGTGGACTCAGGCCTTAATGCTGGATCCCAGATCAGGGTTCAGCATGTACGTAGATACACGTTGCATTGTAACAACTCTTAATGAGCTCGGGTAGAACCCTGAAGGAATTAGGCGGTATACATTCTCACGTTAACAAGAGCTCCAGTTGCGTAACACTGTAATGAATACGCCGTCGAGTGCAGAAGTAGAGGGAACGCCTCGGTGCCCGGGAGAAAAAAGGAATCATTTCTCACTCTCTGAAAAATAAACTGTGCAGATAGAATAACCTGGAAATGGTCCAGACGGTTCGAACAAAAACAGACGCGATTCAGTACACGGCAGACGAGGGCCTTTGATTCTCCTGTTATTACGGCGCTGTGTTGCTCCGACAATTATGACGGCAGATATTGCATTATGCTCCGGAGGCGACTTCTAGATCTGTGGTGTGTTGACATGTCTTTATATTGCATTTCTGAGGACAGGGGTTTGTTTGTGTGTGTGTGTGTGTGTGTGTGTGTGTGTGTGTGTGTGTGTGTGTGTGTGTGTGTCTTTTATGATCAACACGGCTGATTTGCTCTCGTGACCTCTGCAGTCGCAGGGGAGGGGTCGCTTCAGGGAAAAGATTAAATCTCCTCTCGCATGTCCGACGCAGGAAGCACAAATGTACACAAGCGGTCAATTTGTTATGGGCGTGAGAGGCGAGTGATTAATCCCACAATGCCTTTTGCTGATGTTTGTTGTTTTTTGCACCAGTGGTCTTCAACACATTTGTCCAAACGTGACTGATGCTTCGAAATATGAGTACAGCAGTTTATATCTGGTAGCGCTCGCTTTCAGGTCAACCTTGGCCTTTTCCCGTTTTTCCTCGCTAAGTACTAGAATACAGATCAGACAGGGGTGACGTTGAGGGATGTGTTGGTCTTTGAGTGTCAGAGTGGACGTCGGAAGGAGTCGGACACGGCAGAAAATGTCCACCTTTATTGCCACTGGGAGCTCTCTGAGGGGTTTTCCTCATAAATTTTCACACTCGCCGCTGGATAAAATTGCATGCTTGGATACTTGAGATGTGCATTTTTTCAGTGTATGTCTGTGACCTGGACCAGCTTGATTTACAACCTGGGGCATCTGGAGAGTGAAAGGCTCGACAGACAGGATTGATTATAAATTGCCAAACCCTCGTACTCCTCCGGCAGCATCTATCTGCATTCAAAGCATAAGCCAATATACATGTAATGTACACCTCCGCTGTCTTCCAGGGTCATTAATGAACCTCTGCGTCTCTCAAGGTTCTTATGAATAAAGCTTTTCAAATCTAGAATGCACCCATCTAGTCCTTGAGGATCCACATTTCTTTTGTCTTTCCTCCAGAGTATGAAACTGTTCTGTACCCTTTACGGTGCCTTTTACCCCCGTATCCCCTTTACCCCCGTATCCCCATTACCCCCGTATCCCCTTTACCCCCGTATCCCCATTACCCCCGTATCCCCTTTACCCCCGTATCCCCTTTACCCCCGTATCCCCTTTACCCCCATATCCCCTTTACCCCCATATCCCCTTTACCCCTGTATCCCCTTTACCCCCGTATCCCCTTTACCCGTTTCCCCTTGGTAAATGGTAAATGGCCTCATTTATATAGCGCTTTTGTCCAAAGCGCTTTACAGTAATGACTGACATTCACCCATTCATACACACATTCACACACCGACGGCGGAGTCAACCACGCAGGGCGACAGCCAGCTCGTCAGGAGCAATTGGGGTGAGGCGTCTTGCTCAGGGACACCAGGCACTCAGCTAGGAGGAGCCGGGGATCGAACTGGCAATCTTGCGGTTACCAGCCAACCCGCTCTACCTCCTGAGCTAAACCTCCCCTTTACCCCCGTATCCCCTTTACACCCTTTACCGCTCTATCCCCTTTACCCCCGTAACCCCTTTACCCGTTTCCCCTTTACCCTTGTATCCCCATACCCTCCTTTAGCCCCGTACGACACCCTGAGAGGAGATGAAAAGCTTCACTATTGACTGGCCCGGGCCATAATTGCTGTGTGGCTGCAGCCATAACACTCAATAAGTGAGCCTTGGCAGATCACAAATTTGCAGATCGGCCTGCTCTGCCACCCCTTTTTTTTAAATTCCACTCAGTATTTCAGCAGGAGGCTGGCAGGGGCCCCGTCCTGCAGCAAAACAAAAGAGGAAGAGAGAGAGCCCCCTTCCTCCACGCAGCAGGCCCCAGGGAGACACTGCAGCTGGTTGAACCGCTTCAATCTGAAAGCAACACTGCCCTCTAGAGTGTCTGCTATCATAGCTGCAGCTTCAGGGAGGGGGTGGGGAGGCTGGCAGACGATCAGCCTGGTGTGTGTGATGGTGATGGTGGTGGGTGGGGGGGGACTGCTGATGGTGACAAATCAGATTGTTTATCCTCAACGGGTGAGATTCAGTGCTTTGTTTTCCCATGCAGATGTTGACTAAGCAGCAGCAACGGCGTCTTTGTGATTGCATGTTGGTGTGTGTGTGTGTGTGTGTGTGTGTGTGTGTGTGTGTGTGTGTGTGTGTGTGTGTGTGTCCATGGTGCTTATACCCTCGGTGATTCAGAGTCGAAGTGTATCTGTAATTCTCATTAGCAGAGATCCGAGAGTTCTGATGTTAATTGTTAATTAAGGATGTGATGACACGCCGTGAAATCCTTTCGAACCGCGCTCAGGGTCTCAATCTTTTGTCTGATTGGGTGACAGTTGTAGACTCATTAAGCGGATCCAGTTCTCTTGTTGACAACTTCTCCCGTTTCCTCACACACAGCACCAAAACTTTCGATTTATTTTTCTTTCTAACAAGAGAGAGTCCTGTCTGTAAGAGGTTTGTTCTGGATTTTTTAACCTAAATGTGCCTTCTGGATCCGAGAAAATGTTAAAAAGCTGTGTCTGAAATCGTATACTTCTACACTACAGACTAAGTATGTGTACTATAGACTAGATGTAAGAAGTGGACCTAGTCATAGTGACATCACCCATTGCTTTGTGGACTACAGTTCTGAAGCTTCAAGTTCAGCATTTTGAACGGGAAGTGACCATATTTGGACTGCAGAGGAGCGACAGGTGGATCTGATGCGGGCAAAGTGGCACCCTGAGCAGCAACCTTACTGGATCTGGATCCATCTGGATCCTGGTGTGAAGCTGAAGTTTCCTTCATAATTCAAGGTCAACTTTACATTTAAGTGTCTAAGTCATCTTAGTAGCTAACTGCATTGGTAACATAGTACTGTTGGTTTCATACAAAGGTTTTGGACATATTTAAAGAAATAGCACTTTTACAGTTTCGGTTATCAGTTGTTTTAAAGAAATAAGATTATCTTTTATTTGGGATGGACATAAAGGAGAGTGTTGGGTTTATTGTATTATAGCAGCTGGTATTGATATTCTTAACATTAACTTGTATTAAGTGCAAAACAGAGTCATTTTTGTATATTATTTTATATAGTATACTTTTATATAGTATTTTGTATAGTATTTTGTGTCTAGTGGCAATTAACTAATTTCATGTGTAAAGTTTTAGACTTTAAAGGACACCAACATTAGTGGAATTATTAGATTCAAATGGGACATATCATGAAAAACTCACTCTCTTGTGCACATACATCAATGTGCTTACCAACCCAGAAAGGGATTCAAGGAGAACAAATGCTAAAAAAGAATAATTACTATAAGTGAGAATCATATTTTAGTAGCCGTGGAAGGACTGACTGAGGTCTCAGTTGTCTGTTTGCGTAGTCTCTGCTGAATGCAGACGACGATAATGAGTTTGTCTCGAAGGCCTAGAAGAAATCATATAATTCCCCAAACACTGTAACCACGCTGAGTAAATATTTGGCCATTTTAATTGATGTCTGTCTTTGTTTTGAGCCACGTATCAACTCTCCGTCTCTCCTACTTCTTGAATTCTCTCTGGCAGCCTGTCTTTGTCCTCACTGTCCTACTTTCTTATTATCATTCCTCTATTCCTTCTTTTTCTTTCTAAAGAGGGGTTACCGTTGAATAAAACAGGCTTCAAATCGTCATTAAACTAGTTTTGACTGTTAAGATTTTACAGTTCCAATAAAGGGATAGAAATGAGCCAAACAAGATAGGATTAAATGGGTCTAATTAAAGACAGTTTATGTCTATACAGGGAACATACATGTACGCTTTATGAGAATGCTGTAGTGTTTTTACCATTATGGAGAAATGTTGCAGAAATTATGGGTGAATGGTTAGAATTTAATTTGCCAATATCACCACGAATGAGTCCCCTTGGGATGGAACTGTGGTACTGCAGTCAAGTAAATCTGCATCGAGAGTACTAACAACTGGCTGGAACTCCTCCAAGGAAAATGTGGACGGAACGAATGATGGAAACAGTCGCCGATGGAAAGACTGAACATGGTTCAACAATGGGACGGATTAAGTGGACATATCTGTGTCTTGGACATAAATAGTGATCTTCCCTTTTATTTATTCATTTTTATTTTAGTTTTTTTTAGTTTCTTTGTTGTTTTTGTAAATATTAATATGATCAAATCCAATAAAACTTCAAATTAAAAAAGAAATGAGCCACTAAAGAATATCTAATACTGCCAGACAAACAAAACAATAACCAAAGTTGCATTCATTTCGTTTTTAGCCACTAGGGGGCAGCAGCAAACGCTGTAAACATAACATTAGCATAATATATAAAGTTTCTGTCATTCAGAGGTTAGCGTTGCCTATTTCACATCCAGCACACACAGATTTAGATTTGTTTCCGTCCACCTGAAGTCCAATATTCACTCTCCTTTTAGCTCAGTTTTTGGCCTCCACCAACTCCTGAGAAAGATCTGTTTTAAGCTGCTGAACGCTCCTCTATGTTCACCAGCTAGCCTTTAGCTGTGTGTGTCTGCAGTTCGGTGCTGAGCAGCGTACAGTTGGTCTTTGGAGGGAAACAGCTGTCTGTCGTGGCTGTTTGCTGGAAGATCAGCAGCTGCAGGATTTGAGGGAGGGGAGATCCAGTGTTGTTTTCCTAAAGTATGGATGCCAGTATGCATGTTTGTACTCTGGTTAAGAGAATAGTTCAAGATTTGCAAAAGGCTCAGCTAAGCATTCACAGTTTGGAAAGGAAGATGAAAAGGTATACATTTATATTCTGCCCTGTTATTTTGTCCTCCCCTTTTGTCCACGTCCTTGTCTTCGTCCTCCAGTGAACCCTTTAGAGGTGTGTTATAATAACGAGGTTCAGAACGAACCCAGAAGTGTTGGAGGGACTCGGCTCGGAGCGCAGGTGTTTTCATTTGGCAGACAGGCTGCATCGCTGTCCTCGCCGCCTCGCTGTCCTCGCCGTCCACGCCGTCCACGCCGTCCACGCCGCCTCCGAGAAGGAGGAGGAATGGAAAGCAATTTACGGCCTATGTTAGATCGGACGCTGACAGCATCTGGGCCGAGTGTGTAACCAATTAGCGAAGTGCATTTGTCGCCCCAAATTCCTGCAGGCTGGTCTCGCTACATAAGAAGAGAGAAGAATGAGCGTTGTGGCAGAGATACGGTTCTAGACGAGGTGAAGGAATGTAATTTGTGTCGTGATGAATAGCTTCGTCTCTCAGGGAGATTTGTCTGTCAGACGGACTGTGATGCTGCCTGGATTCCTCTCAGAGTTCGTCTTGTGTTCACAGCAGCAGAGGGTGGACAGCAGGCAGCCGGAGTCCTCTCTGAGACTACAGCTGTCTAATGTGTAAATTTCATACATATGCATATGAGCCTCATGGTTGAGGAGCCATTGATTCCTTGTGGGTGGTACAGGTTAACACATACCTGTATTAAGAAACAGCCAATGAGCTTCTTTTAAAATTTGTTGCATTTCACTGTTTGACCAGAAGGGTGTACTCATATGTGCAGTTTAGTTGGAGAGTCTTAATTTCTGATATAACCAGGAAAGTGTTGTTTCCAGTGGTGTTCTCACAGGGGGGGGGGGGGGGGGGGGGTAGACGAACACTTCCTGTGTCGTGTACATCCTGTTCTTCAGTGGTTTCATAAAGCTAAACCAGGCCTTTAACACAGATGTGCCACTTTAAAGGATTTAGGTGGACCTGTTCACATTCACTCAATCTTACTTATCTTATAAATATACCATTTGTTTGTCGAAAACAACAATAGCATGAGTGGCATCAACAGGAAATCCAAGGGGAAATACGACTTATTGTTTATTATATAATTCAAAATGTGTGAATGATAAAGTTGTGTTTGTTCAAATGTTCTGCTTTTATACTTTCATATAATCAAGAGAGATCAAAAGTGCAGAATCTTGAAAAAGAATAGAAAGCGTTCCATAGAGAAGCAACTGACCCTCTGTTTTTTGACAACTTGTAACATCAGATCCAAACATCGCTCCTCCACACTCCAAATATGGTCACGTCCTTTCAATGGATGCAGAAATTTCAAGATGGCGACGGCCAAAATGCTAAAGTCGAGGCTTCAAAACCACAAACCAACGGATGACGTCACCAGGACTACGTCCACTTCTTATATACAGTCTTTGCCTCGGAACCTGTTGCCAGTCCTGGATGCTAAATCACAAATCCTGCTACGGTGAAGGGATGGCCCGCCCTACTCTGCTGCTGATTGGCTAGTCCTCTTTGTCTTCTTTGGTCGGGTTGGTTAGGTTTTGGTATGAAGAGTGAGACTAGTTCAGGTGAGGATAAGAGTATCAGGGTTAGGGGGAGAGTAGAGCGGGTCATGCCTTCACCATAGTAGGAAATAAATGGTCACCTGACATCCACCCCCACCTTCACACGTGTCGCCTTTTTCCTAATCAGCCCCGCAGTTACCTGGGGCACGTTCATCTCCGATAAAGCACCCCAAAACGTTGCTTTAAGCGCAAACCATGGTGCGTTCAACACTGTTTCATGCTGTTTCTGAGAAACATGTCGTTCAATGTGGGAGCAGTAGCAACACGATTCACACCTTTTTCAAATGGAACCTTGCCCACCTTCTCTCACCTGTTTCCACTTTCCCTCATCAGCCCTGCAGGTTAAAACCAGCTCTTTCCAAACGCTCCTCGCCTGTTCGTTTTCATCACCGTGCTCTTCTTCTTGTCTGTGTTTCCTGGAGTCCCGGCTTCTGAAAGTTATTACCTGCCTGCATGAACCTCTGCTTTTGGACTTTGGATTATCTTGCCTGCAGGCCTCATCACATTTTTTTTGGACCGACTCCCTGGTGTTGACCGCACGATTCTGTACACCTCATCCTCATACATCTTTGTACTTTGACAGTTTGTTCCCTGTTACACCAGCCGTGACAAGTAGAAAAATAATGAGAAAACTGGGTCCAGGTCCAAAACAGATGGAGTTCTGATTTAAGCTGCGAGTTGTGCTGCACTTAATCTGCGTCAGTGAAGGCACAAGATAGAAATGGAAAAGTTGTTAGTGAGTCCTCTGAGTGTCGGAGCAGCTGTGTTTAGATGCCTGACTGTAATGTATATCACAGCTACAGGCAGCAGATTGCATCGTTGGCCCGTTCTGTGCTGCTGTAGCTCAGCCTGCGTGGGCAGAAGATCCAGCATGAATGCTCACATTCACCGCTGCATCAACAGCTGGGCGATGGCGTACTGTCACGAATGGAATTAAGATGTTTTCGCATATATATAATTCCACCCTTTCAATGCGAAATAATCTAATTTTAATCGCGTTTACATCCTGTTTTCTCTTAAGGTTATAAGGTTGGAAAAAACATTTATTTCCACACCGCCTGGCACATATTTCTTCTGAATGCATTATTAGTTAATAACTATTATTAATTACACTGAGTAAAACATTGTCTATACCATCCGAAACTGTATGTCTTGATCATATTTTTACACATTTCCCATAAATCCATACTGAGAAATGTTGTATCTTTCCTCAGATTATGTGCCCAGCACCATTTGTTGTCCCCTACAGTTCTTTCAGACCATTAGTTGCTGTGGCTCTGTGCAATTTAGTAAATTATGATCCCATTCAGAGTCAAAGAGACCATAAAGTAGGGTATGCTTCAGGGCGGGGCTTACTTGTGATTGACAGCTTGCTATCATGGCATCGTTACTAAGATGACTATAACACTGAGCTGTGAAGTTGACCTTGAATTATGAAGCTAGAATCAAGATGGATCCAGATCCAGCAAGGTTGCTGCTTGTGTTTATCAGATCCACCCGTCGCTCCTCCACAGTCCATATATGGTCACTTCCTTCCTTCAATGGTTGCAAAAAATCCAAGACAGTGACGGCTTCAGAACTACAAACTAATGGGTGACATCATGATGTCTACATCCACTTCTTGTGTCTATTGTTATTTCAGCCATGGTTAATGAAACATCGTTAGTGTCTACATGGAGGAAAGCCATTCAACTCAATTTCTTCAGAAATATTTTTTTCTCATTTCAGCTGATGTTCCCTTGGCATCTGTGGAATCTAACCATCCAAGGTTCACCTGTTTAATTGCTCAGCCTCAGGATCCTGTTTTTACACCAGTTGTCTTGAGAAGAGCATGGAGGAGCAGATGATGGGCTAAAACTAACAATTTGCAGCAAATCACACAGGCCCTGCCAGCATTTACATATGTGATTTGTAGCGCTTTTTACGGCGAGGGCAGCTTACGTGAGCGCGGATTGAATCACTCCACTTTCCCACCGAGTCAGGCCTCTGCTCTACATTTTTCAAATCGCTCTCTCTCTCTCTCTCTCTCTCTCTCTCTCTCTGTCTCACACACACACACACACACACACACACACACACACACACACACACACACCACCTCCCTCCTTCCATCTGCTTCCAATCAACACTCGCTGCCAAGACCGAGATGCGTTTCTCCCCGAAGAGGCCGCTCGCACACTGAGATGATGTGAGGCAGTCCGTTAAACTTGACGGCAACAGATCCAACAGGGAGAGCTGCACCTAGAAAACATGCATGCCGTTAAAAATGATTTGGAGATCATAGAGGAAGCTGCGCAGGACGAGTTTCTGAACATTTACTTCATTGGATGCTTACACAAATTTGACATGTGTTCTAAATCTAATGGTTGTAAATCTTAAATATTTAGCACCGTGGGGAAAGGATGGTAAAATCTCTAAACATTCTTCACCACTCATATTAAAACAGTCCAGTCCTTAAAGCCCAGACGATTGCTATCAAATGTTATCATCTTATTTATCACCTTGTGATAGAGGCAGGAGTCGGAGCAGGTGGAGCCAATACCAATAAAAATGGCTTTGTTCCATTTGGGTGTTCTAGTAAGCCATGTCAGTGAGCCAGCGTTGGAGTGGGAAGGACAACCCAATGAGGGTTTTTTTTTTTGTGTGGGGGGGGGGGGGGGGGGGGGCATTTTGAGTCCATATCATTTCCTGTATTCTGTTTCTGTGGTTTGATTTTTTTGTTTCCTTTATTAGTGTGAGAAACATTCTGGGTACATTTTCTAATTTAATCCAGGAGGACGTGGTTTCCCCCGGATTGCATATTTGATGAAAAAGTCACATCCATCTTTAATAATAACCAGTCATTGTTTATTTTAACTCGAGGATCTCTTTATGCTTGCATGCAGTTAAACTTTCTGTTCACTTCTTCACTGTTCAATGTTGAACAATGTAGTTATTTGGAGAATAAACACGTTCAATCATCTTCCATCATTTCTGTTACCCTGAAGAATCACCAGGCCTGTGTCTATAAGCCAGACTGCATTGTTAGCCAATTAACTTGGTGCTTTTGTTTTCACCACAGACAGACAAATATAGATAATTCCGAACGCGGTTACTATAGACTTTAGATCACATCTAACAGGATATAACTATTTGTGTAACTGTAAATTCTTTGAAGGGTGCTGGAACCGTGCGACTGGACCACAGCTTTTAGTCTCCGCCTCCTGTTGAGCATTGCGTTCCCAGTTTTGAACAAATACTTTGGCGAGTTTCAATGTTTTCATAACTGATACAAATGATGGCCAAAACTATTAAAGTCCGGAGTTGTCACAAACCAGGGTTAACCTTTACTTTTGCAGTACATTGAATTCTTCAAATCATTATCCACAGATAACACTTCCTTTGTATATTTATTTTATTAGATCTACAATATCATTAAGGGAGGAGGTGTTTGTTGTGATAGAGGTTATAGTTTTCTCTGGTATGCGTGGATGGTGTAAGGAGACACCGCTGGCCGAGGGGAGATGGCTGACCTGCTGGACTCTCTGACCTCCCGGCCTCTCAGGAAAGGCTGCCGTGCCTCTCCGTCTGCTCTGAATATAAACTGCAGCACAGCATACATGAGATAGAAGCAGTTCAAGTTTGGATATGTTGTTCATTCCTTGCTTTTCCTGTTGGGGAGTAGAATGACTCAGAAGTGAGTTCCCAGGAAGTCCGTCTGTAAGCTGTGATGGATGCTTAGTTTTCTCTGCACATGACTTTGACTAACCTGGGTGGTTGTTTCAATCCTGAGTATGCCCATAGCACATGTTTTTAGCAAAGTCACATAACTGCTGTTATATTATTTCCAATCGAAATGATCAAAACTACATAAATAAGAGTGATGTTGCTATACACTGGAATTATCTTTTAATGTGAACTCACTACAAATAAGGTGTTCAAAAGGGTTCTTCCTGGATTCTGAATCCTGTGTTGTTGAAAGCATCAGTGTTAAAAGATCCCTCCCCAAAACTGTGCTTGTGAACCATGACTGTTGTGGGTTGGGCTGCATCAGCCCGGCTATCTTTAGGAGCCTCATGAGGAACCCTGTGTGGGTCTTGATGAAACCCCTGGACTATAAAAGCTTTCTTGGTAGAACCGGCTGGGTGGGTTCTTGATGAAACCCTTGGAATATAAAAGGGTTCTCTCTAATACACCCTGAGTGGGATCTTGTTGAAACCATTGGAATATAAACGGGTTCTTTGTTGAACCCCAAGGTCGATTGTTGATGAAATCCTTAGAATATAAAAGTGTTCTCTGTAGCACACCCTGGGTGGGATCTTGTTGAAGCCATTGGAATATAAAAGGTTTCTTGGAGAACACCCTGGTGCGTTCTTGTTCGCACTCCTAGAAGCTCTAGGTCGAAACTCTAGAAAGGGTTCTTGGTGGAACCCTTACACGGTAGAAAGTTTCTCTGTAGAATCTCTCAGTTCAGGTCGGAATCGTTCACAGATCTTTCTAGGTATAACCCTTTATGTTGGGTTCTAGGTCAAACCCTCCTAAAAGGGTTTCAAGCTTGGTTGTTCTGTATTAAGTTTGATCTTGTGGTTCCTCACACTGTAGCGCTGCAGATCCTCTTGTTGCTTTTGGCCCAGAGGACGGCGTATTGTGCCATGCCTGCTGTATCACTAGGCTGCCAGATCCAGCAGTGGCCTTTGATCACATGAATGGCCTCAGCTGAATAGGTTGGCGACCAAGACCACCCGGGACAAACCCATCCTTTTGTAGAGACATTAAGAATACAGTGGTGCTGCTGTGAAACCTCCTCGATCGCTGAATACCACCCCGGCCTGTGAGTGATCTCTGGTGTTTACACTATGCTTGTGCAGAGAATACCAATGTGCAGTGGACCAAACATGGCAAAGGAAAAGTCCTCTCCATCTCAGTGAGCTGTGGAATCAAACAGATTGTGGTGCAGTAAAGCCTAACATCAGCTTTCTGCTGGTTAGTGTCACCTCTGTGTCATTTACATGCATTAAAGTGTTATATAAATGCTGAAATTGGACTCAGGAGTGCATAACTGGAGTCTACATTTACTCCCAAGAGAGCAATTATCTTTGTTATGCTACCACAGTCGTTCCATACAGAAGGCAGGTAATATCAAGACATTGAGACAACATAAGAGGGTCATGCTTTCACTGGTTGAAAGCAGGGTGAATCTGCCTGCCTTCAGCTGTAACCTTTTGAGCTACAAGAAAACAAGCTGTGTTCCTCTTTTAGTCGATATGTTGGTGTTTAAAGTCGAACAAATAAGATAAAAGACAGAAGTTGTCATGGAGGCATGAATTCTGGGAACCCTAGGGGTGGACATTGTTAGCCATTAATTTGGTCTCATCTGTGATTTTAGCCCACCTGACATGATGTAATTCAAATCCTGGGCTAATGTACGGAGAGCCGCAGTTACAGGATTACCAGCTTCCACGAGTTTTAATAGTCCGGTCCATTTCCACCACCACAATTGGACCCAAAAACAAAAGACAGTCTGAGTAATGCCAGCTAGCGCCCTACTTTCTACAGTATGTGTGTAATAAACAAAATCCTGAGTAGGCTATAGGGGCTGCCCATAAGCATATTCTTAAAATTTTAAATAAATCCAAAATAGCGCTAAGATTGTTTTTACACTTAGCTGAGGCAGAAAGTTGAGGTATGTCTGACATGATGATGTATGATGTGACAAAGTGTAATGGAAACAAACATAAAAAATACATTAAGTTTCTTCTCTTCACATAGGCGTAGTGGATGTAGTCATTGTGGCGTCACCCGTTGGTTTGCGGAGTACAGTTTTGAAGCCTCCAGTTCGGCAAGTTGGCTGTCGCCATCTCGGATTTTAGCCGTCACCATTGGCAATTTTTTGCAACCAGTGAAGGAAGTGACCATATTTGGACTTTGGAGAAGCAGCAGGTGGAACTGATGAACACAAGCGAGCGACACCCAGAGCGACAACCTTACTGGATCTGGATCCATCTGGATTCTGGTGTGAAGCTGTTAACAAAGTTATCTTTACAGCTAAGTATTAAAGTCATCTTAGTAGCTAACTGCATTGGTAGCGGCCTGTCAATCACAAGGTAGCCCCGCCCTAAAGCATCCCCTGCTTTATGGTCTATTTGACTCTAAATGGACCATAATTTACTAAATGAACATCATGATGTATTGAAGAAGACTTGAAACTAGAGATTGAGATCATAAACTCATGTTTACCATGTTTACTGAGGAAATAAATCAAGAGAGAAGTAAGGTCATTTTTGCATAGACTTCCATGCAATCAGACTTTCCCCTTATGCCCAGTCAAGAGGATGCAGGTTTATGGCTTCACTTTTCAGAACTGCAGGTTGCTGCCTGAATAGTAAATATAGGGCTGCCTGAGGCCTTGTTCTGCTCTTGTATGATATCTCTGCCATACATAACTGGAATGCGTCAACCTGTTTATTAGTCACTTGAGACATATAACTTCCTCATGGTCCTATGGGCTAGCACATATCTTGGACGTATTTGGAACTGCTTACAACATGGTCTCTGTGGTGAAGTCACAAATGTCTTTGGATCTGCATGTTAGAGCCATTAGTTTCAGCATGCGCGATCATGTGGTCTTTACAGTATCCAGCTGATCAGGTCCTGGGGAACTACTGTTTTTAGCCACTGACAATACATCCTTTGTGCTGGAAGTGTTCACGCTCAGGCTCTTCCTGTTAGAAGCCTCACACAATATCCATAAATTTCTCAGCTTTTGATGGTCCGACCTTGGAAGACAAACAAAAGCTCATGTCTGGGCTGTGAGGTGGAGCTGGGCCCTGGGATATCAGAGCAGCTGTTTCTTTTCTGCCTGCGGAGTGCAGAGTGAGTGTTGAAGTTTTAGACCCTCTGCCCACCCTGGAGAGGGGGAGAGCAGGGGGGGGAGTTGTTGCCTGTTGAGCCCAAGGTGAAAGGGTGCCACGGCCCTGCAAATGGAGACGGGGAGCTAACACTCAATCTGACTCTGCCAGTCAGGGGGGAGATATGCAGCTTGGATGGGTGCGCTGTCTGCCTTCGAGCCTGCCTTTTTGCACAAGAGACAGAAGCCCTCTGTTGCCCATATGCCTCTCTTCTTTCTCTCTTTCTCACTCCCCCTCTCACTCTTTCTCTCAGTTTCCAGCCTTCCCATCTGTATGTGATTTAGGCGGAGGCTCAGGGGAGAGGCGACTCCGCTAGGGGAGAGGAATCAGGGCAGGGAGGGAGGGAGAGAAAGGGAGGAAGTCCACACAAGTTTGTTTTACAGGACTCTGGCCGGGCCGGGACTAGACGCAGCGCTGCATCTGGAGGTCGGCGCATTGGAAAAAAGGGAAGCCAACGGGTGCAGCCGAGCGAGAGGAGCTGCTCAACTTTCCTGCGGCCAGGAGACACTGACATCGACACAGACAGAGAGGGAGATCAGTGCTCCACTGGGCAAACACACAAATATGGCTGCTCAATCTCTGTCCTACCTCTGCCTTCTCTGCATCCTATCAGGGATCGCTTGTCCAGCTTCGGCCGCCAGGCTCGGGGAACAGCAACAGTCGCTGCTGGAAGTAAGACAGACTTTGGTTTAATCTCTTTTTGGCTAGTAAATGCTGCATGCAGTGTTTAATTTCTGACTGCACATGTATGTGAGGAGGCTGATGATTGTGTACACAAATGTTGAGTTTGAAAACTTGTAGAAGGTTCTGGCAGGTTTGGGAGTGTTTTGGGAGTGATTAGTTATGTTATGTCTGGAGAGCTCTCTGAGGAAGTCTTGTGTGGACTTCACAATGGTCCTGCTTTGTGTTCATGCATGTGTGTTTGTGTCATCAGACGTTCTCCAAGGCTAGAGCCTCAGATGGGCTCTGAGTTACTGTCTCCACCACTGTCATGCCCCCCCTCCCTCATAGATCCCTAATAGTAACCAGCTGCCAAATGTTGAGCAACACCCCAGAGAGAGAGAGAGAAACCGAGAGCACAATAGACAGTAAGGGCATGAAAAGGCATACAAGACTGCTGGGTAACGTCCATTGGCTTGCTATGAGCTTAGAGGCCAGACAATGTTCTTTGAAACATTTAAATTAAACTATATTCATCTGATTCTGAGTTCATCTGATTTCCTCTAAATGCAAATTTTCATTTTATCTAATCAGGTGGCAACCTCCACTTCTCGAAGTGAAGCCAATGCTGAAGTGTCTTAAGCTTGCATTCTCTCTACTATCCATCAGGGGGCGACTCCTCTGGTTGTAAAAAGAAGTCTGAGAAACTAACCCTACTTCTCTCTTGATTTATTACCTCAGTAAACATTGTAAACATGAGTTTATGGTCTCAACCTCTAGTTTCAAGTCTTCTTCAATACAGCATGATGTTCATTTAGTAAATTGTGGTCCATTTCGAGTCAAATAGATGACCTCGGAAAACACATTTTTACTCAATACTCAAAATTCATATGCTAATTAAGACAATTTCGTAATCATAATCTTGTATTTTGCAGAGTCGGCCCATAGTGATGTTATTGCAAAGGTGTTATCGTCAACTCAATCTGAGCAGAAATGTTCCAAATGCTTAACTCTAGAGCAACATCTTGCTTGCCAGATTGTGTGAATCCTAATAGGCCAACACATCAACCCAAAATGATGTCCTGATGTCGATATGCAGTAAGATTTCTCAGCCTTTCTTGTGCAGTTTGTAATGTATGTTCTAGCTGCCTGTAGCTGCACATAGAAGTAGAGTAGTAGAACAAGATGTAATGCCATAGATAAACTACAATAGACGATAGAACTGAACCTTAGAGCCATGATTATTGACTATATGGTGACTTTGCTGAAAAGGTATTAGTATGAAGAAGCGTTCTCGGAAATCAGAGAATGTAGATGTTTTCAATCCCCAAACTTGGACGTGCTAAATAGCAAAATTGAAACATTTCTTGATTCATGGTACTAACTTTACTTCTCAATTTGTGAGTTTTCTGAGTTGACGGTCCCTGGAGAGGAGGCCTCGCCCCTGCAGCCAGACTGTCTGAGCACAGTTATTGAGTTTGTATGGGATTCTCATGACCCAGGATCCTTCCCGTCCTGAGAAGGTTCGGAGGAGTTAGCATGACTAAATCCAGTGTCTGAACCTCTCTTCAAGGTCAATATAAATACATCAGCTGGCTCGCTTCGGCTGGGAGGCAAAGCGGAAATGAGAAATGAGATACAACCTTCAAGCTTTAACATTTTAATCCACTTAATTCTCCCACTGTGGGAAAACTCTGTCGGCAGGCAGATGTACATAAAAACACACAACACATGGCATTTAAAAGTTATTCAACTTGTTTCTAGAGATTCAGCTGCCATTGAGAGCCCCCCCCCCCCCCCCCCCCCCCCCCACACACACACACACAAAACACACACAACACACACTGCTGAGAGAGAGGGCTCGGCCACAGTTTTGGAGCTACATGACCAGAGAGTATGTTGACTTTGGACAGCGCTGGTCTGTACAGCCAAATCCTGTTTTTGTGCCTGATACCAGCAACATTTGTTCGGCTCTGTATCACAGAGATAGACACTTACGGCGTGCCCTGTAAGCATCCAGTCAACACACAGGAAATACACTGATAAATGCTTGGAAGAGGCAGCTTCACATGAAAACAGGGAGGCTGTATGTAACATGTTGAATGTCATCTTTGTTCTCCACTGTAGTGGGCACAGTGGGAGGGCCACAGAAATAGTTCACATTACTGAGTGTGCTCATAGTTGGCAGAAAGCTGCAAATGTCAAATGTTTTAATTTCCATGATAGTTGCACCATGTTTGAAATTCCCATTGAAACATTCAGATTCCATTTTACAGGACGACAACCAGGAGAAATTAGTCTTAAATGAGCAGTTTAGGATTTGCGGAAATACACATATTTGATCAGTATTATCTATTATTGTCTTTCTGAGATAAAGATGCAACCAGGGGGAAACAGCTTGGTTCTGTCCACAGTTAAAGCAGAGACAGAGACAGGAAGTGTACCATTTCAAACCAGTGTGTAATCTTTGTTTTAGAGCACATTTGGTTAAAAGTATGGTTCTAACAGCTCTAAAGTTTACTAATGCTGTTCCTCCTGATGCTTCTCAAACTGGTGGCCACGACAAGACGGAAACGTGTAAAATGGAATGAAATGTGAGTGATTGTTTATCATGGCAGCAACTAACAAACGTGAAAAGTGATTCCATGCTATCAAAGCTAGACAGAAAAAGCGAAGTATAAATTATAGCTGTAAATGTATCAACACGCTATGGCTAACTTGTTAGCAAACAACATTAGCCTGTGTATACAACGGAGGTAGGATGCAACATTCAGTTCTAGCTGTATCTCGTGATACCTGAAGAATCTATGTCGATATTCATTACTTTTAGCCCGGCTTTGGTCTCCACCAACTTTTTTAGTGCAGAGCAATAACCAGTTTCAACGCTCCTAAAATTGCCCTTAAATTTCTGTTTAGGTTAAATGAATGAGATGTCAATTGATGGGTTTTAGAACTCAACAGGCTTGTTGCTAGTATGCTACGCTAGGCATCAGCCTAAATGTCATGCTTACTGACGAAATTGATATCGATCTCCAGATCTCAGTCTCTGAAAGAAAGCCACTAAGCATATTTCCCAAAATGTTGAACTTTTCCCTTTAGGTCTGGGGGGGAATGCAAATCGTTATCATCCAAACATCCAGGCAGAAAGATGTTATTCCACAGACGACTGGGTTGTATATTAGAGATGCATTCTTTTGCATTTTTTTCCAAGGAGTCTGAAGAGTCCATGTCCTGTCTCAAGACCATCTGCTGCATGTTCCCCTGACCGGCCGTCACCCTCTGCCCCGCGCTCCCCTGTTTATACACACTGCAGCTGTTTGACCCATCACAGACTGTCACGCAGCTAACAGTCCTGAACCACTTCAAAACTCTTTTAAGTGGCTCTGCAAATGGTAATTAGCTGGGATCCCAGTGGTTTTCCCATAAACTTGAGGTTCATTACTTCTAATGGCTTCGACTGCCATTTGGGAACAAATCTTTTTTTTTTTTCTGTGAGCACCAGTGAGCTGAATGTTCAGTATGTGTTTACATGGAGGGTCGACACATTGATGGTCATTTTGGGATCTGGTGTCGGTGCATGAGATCTGGGCACAAGCGCTGTTCCACATTAGCCCACTACAGAAGCACGTCTTTGTCTCACATCTGTGAATAAATCAAAGGGAAATGTGAATCATAAATAAGCATGCGGCGCTGTTTGTCTGTGGAATGTTCCGTCTTCTGGCTGTTCTGGATGCAGCAATGTCCAGTTGACTGAGTGGAACAAGAAGGTCAAACTATGGAGTTCTTAAAGACCGCTATTGTACGCCTCATTGAATGGTGCTGCTTCAAATGTTCAAAGGGCTGTGTGTGTGTGTGTGTGTGTGTGTGTGTGTGTGT
The DNA here is from genome assembly GCF_963514095.1 of Eutrigla gurnardus. Lineage (NCBI taxonomy): Eukaryota > Metazoa > Chordata > Actinopteri > Perciformes > Triglidae > Eutrigla > Eutrigla gurnardus. Next base: position 16,225,197 of record NC_139927.1, read on the forward strand.
GTGTGTGTGTGTGTGTGTGTGTGTGTGTGTGTGTGTGTGTGTGTGTGTGTGTGTGTGTGTGTGTGTGTGTGTGTGTGCTGACATTACACCATCCTGAGAAACCGTGTTGAACAAACATCAGACAGGATGCCGGTTGTAGAATGACATTCTGTAAACGGGAGGAAGCTGCTGACATTCAGAGCACTTTGCTCACAATTCACTTGCTACAATGGACAAGTCAATAGTCAGTTCAATAATTAGTATTATCTGGAATATTACCAGAACAGAAAAAAAAACACTAAACATAATTTGCACATAGTAGGAATAAAATACAGAGAAGAGAATAGAAGATGAAGTCAGGCTAAAAACAATCCAATGCTAGTGAGAAGAGTTGAGTATTCAGCAGGGATTTAAATGTTTCTAGATTCTCTGCAGCTTTTATATGAATCGGCTGGCTGTTCCAGAGAATAAAAGCTTGGTTACCACCATTTTCATGTCCGGTTCTGGGGATGTCCAGGAGCATCTGACGCCTCAGTGCTCTAACTGGAGTGGTAAGAGACCATCTAAAAAACCTTCAAAACAAGCAACAGAATCTTAAAACCAACACTGACACGGACAGGAAGTCAGTGAAGGGAGCCCAAAACTTCTTTTTACAGTTTGAATACGAGCAGCTGCATTTTGTTCTTATTGCAGTCGAGGAATAGAAAGCTGTTCTACACCCACATACAAAGAGAAACGCCTTGACCTTGGTTGAAGGTCAAAGTTTGGAAAAGCTGGTTTTGACAATTGAACTTATGTGTTTATCAAATTTGAAGAAGGTGTCAAAGATCACTGACAAGATTCAGTTGGATGTGAGAAGCTAAAGGGCCAAGAAGACCAACAGAGTCCTCCAGCAGGTCAGGCCGAATGCGACGTTGCTGGTTGGAGCTTTCACACTCAACACTCTGCTCTCTCGGGTCATGGCAACACACCTGCCATGACGTAGTTGGCTACTGGCGGTCATAAAACACCAGTTAGAATCCAGAGCAGAAAACACCAGGGACAGACTTTTACTGCTGGGTTCACACTGGACGTGGAAACACTGAAGTGATGTTTTTCCAGGAATGCCGCCACAGACACCAAGTTCATAGTACTGCAAATGCAAGAATCTTCATCAGTGGGCCATCGACACAATCACTTGTGTCATTTGGCGATGAAGTGACTTAACAGGAATTTGTTTAATAAGAATTGTTTTGTTTTAATAAGAATGTTCTGTTCCTGTTGCAGGTTTGTGAAAAAGGATTTTTCCTGAGCGAACAAAACATATGTTTACCATGTAACTGCAAAGGCCATGCGGACTACTGTGAAGACATCACTGGCATTTGTATAGTAAGTTTCCCCACACTGACTTTCTCCTTTTCAGAGTGAACAAATCACTTCAGTTCTTATCACCAATCGTTTTAATGCTGTTTTTTTAAATATTATCCCTTTCAGGATTGCAAAGACCACAGCACAGGCGATTTCTGTGAAATGTGTGAAGATGGCTACCTGCTGTCTGCCGGCCTGGATCACCACACCTGCCAACCCTGCGCCTGCCCCATCGCTGTCCCCTCCAATAGGTAAGCCGGTCACTTCTTGTTTCTGCAGCTACAAGGCTGCCAACGTGTTGGATAGCGGCGGGTAATCTCTGACATACTTTCCCCCGTGTGTCCGGCCAGCTTTGCAGTGCGCTGTGACAGAGGAAGTGACATTCTGCGGTGCAAGTGCCAGGAGGGCTACGCCGGACATTACTGTGAGAGGTCAGTGCTGAAGAGGCTTTGAACAAGAAAAGTTCCAAATCAAACGTGTAGCAATAATGCTCTCTGAGCTCATTATAAAACTACTGACTGAGGTGAGCAAACTTCATGACAGTATACAATGAGCGTTCAAGCAGTCCAAGATGTCTTGCAGAAGGTTACAGTCAGGCAGCAACCTCCGGTTCTGAAAAGTGAAGCCGACACTGAAACGCCTTAAACTTTGCATTCTCTCTCCTGGCCATCACGAGGCGACTCGGTAAATAGAAGTCAGATTACTTGGAGGTCGATGCTGAATATTGTTAACATGATGGAGACGGAGGCATTAAGGTTGCTATTCATTAGATCCAACCGTCACTCCTCCACAGTCCAAATATGGTCACTTCCTTCACTGGTTGCAATACTTCCAAGATGGCTGCATTCTAAATGCCCAACTTGAGGCTCCAAAATAGTAGACTACAAACCTATGGGTGACGACACCATGACTACCCATACAGGACTACAGTTTCTGCCAACATGCAAAGATTTCCTATATGATCAAATTCGGGTTGCGAGGAAACCACCAAAATCCTGCAAGTCTGGAATCTGTACCATTCAAATCATGTGTGAGTGTAAGAAAAAAAATCAAAGAGAGTATTCAAAGATGGATTTTTACTGAACTTGCTCATCGTAACAGCGAAGCCATCTGTCTTTCTCATCCAGGTGTGCTCCAGGTTACTATGGCAACCCAATGGAAATTGGCAACTCCTGTAAGAAATGCGACTGTAACAGCAACTCCGACCCCAACCTGATCTTCAACGAGTGCCACAACGTGACGGGCCACTGCCAGCACTGCTGGGGAAACACCGCCGGTGCCAACTGTGAGAGGTGTGCCCCAGGTTTCCACGGCGACGCCATCAGTGCCAAGAACTGCAGAGGTGGGGGCAACGAGTGAACGCCTTCATTCCAGATATGTCTGAGCCATGCTTGAGAGACTTGTGGCGTTAAGGGGAGCTCCATTTTCAAAGGTTATGCTTCAGTGAAGGTTTTGTTGTTGCTAAATGTTCCATGAAAGCTGAACAGTTTTACTGGTGCATCTTCAACCAGCAACAAAGTATAATCAAAGCAGGAACACGTACTTAGTCTGTTGACACAGTTGCTTTGGCCGACTGTTGACACTCTCTCGTCATACGCCAGTGCCAGCAGTTCAGCATTCTGCAGTGAAGTACAGCACAAGATGACCTGGCATACAATACCACATCATGTGTTGGAGCCAGCATATGAATAGCTTCAATGAATTATCGTTTTTCATCCCATAAATGCTTGTATATATTCTTAGCTATATAAAAATGATGATGCAGCAGAAGTTAGAGTTTACCCTTTTGTGTGTGTAGTGTGTGTCAGTCTGAAGAGAAAGGTTGTGTCTGAATCACTCACTCATTCACTCCTCCATACTCACTGCCCAGCGAGTTCTATGTGTGTGAGGACTTTGTGAGCACACAAAATAATGAAAAAAAACAATTTAAACTTGCATTCTTTCTGCTGGCCATCAGGGGGCGACTCCTCTGGTTGCAAAACGAATTGCATGGAAGTCGACGAGAAAATGACCCTACTTCTCTCTTGATGTATTATCTCAGTAAACATCATAAACATGAGTTTATGGTCTCAATCTCTAGTTTCAAGTCTTCTTCAATCCAGCATGATGTTCATTTAGTAAATTATGGTCCATTTAGATTCAGTTAGCTACTAAAATTACTTCAACACTCCACTGTCCAAATATGGTCACTTCCTTCACCGGTTGCGAAAAATCCAAGATGGCAATGGCCAAAATGGCGAATTTGAGGCTTCAAAGCCATAGACCAATGACGCCACCATGACTACAGCCATTTCTTATATACGGTCTATTTTCCTTCAGCGTAACGCATGATGGTATATCACCCTCGGTTAGTGACCATCGGTTGTACATTAATTTTCAAGGTGAATTGTGGGATAATCTACTGAGTTTATCACACATTTCATCTTGAAAATGATTATACCCTGTATAGAGGACTGCCTCTTTATAGGGTATAATAACTCACCAAACATTCGGACGGTGGAGAACTCATGAGTGATTTCAGACACAGCAAGGCTGACAACTCAGGATCGAGGATTACGCCGTATGCCTCTTTGGAGGCCCTGCAAGTCTAAAAATAACCCTTTCCACCACGCTTGTGACATCATTTGACCTCCGCTGTTCTCATCCCTGTGTCTGTCGCAGAGTGCGTGTGCAATGAATGTGGCACCTCTTCGTGTGACGACAGGACAGGAGTGTGTCACTGCAAGCCGGGTGTCACCGGACGACTGTGCGACCAATGTGAGGTGAGAGGAACCGTGAGGTCCAGCTGGAATTTCCAGGAGGTTCAAGGATAATTCCACTTTATTACAGTGTTGGTGTTATTTTCTGGGATTTGGCCGCCAACCCTATCGGTAATAATAACATTATCTGGCTGCGCAGCAACATCATCAAAATAAGTAGGATGGGGCAAAAAACATACCCAGGTCAGCTGAAATGATTACAGGTAAACAGTAAAAGTAGTGTTGTAATGTTCTTGTTGTAATGTTCTTGTTGCTAGAAATTCATAGTTGAAACATTTGGAGAAGTGTCATAAAATGTGTCGATCGAGTGTTAAAATGTATTTTTTCACATGGTCAGAGGTCAAGAGACTCGTTGTGTCAGTTTTCACCCACAAAATCTATCCTGACTTGGAGCGTCGTTTAGCCTCATTCTGACAAGCTGACATGACATGGTTGGTGTCAATCGATTAGGTTTTCTAGTTTCGGTGGCTTTAAGACATTATGTCGGCCGAGATCACCGGCGTTTTTGGCGCCTCAGAGGGTTTTGGTTCCTCGCAGTTTTTGGATGTGCAGTTTTCCTGTGCAGTTATTACCAACATTGAGAATTGTGTTGCACGCATTGATGCAGAACTGAACTACTCATATATGACCGATAGCCGCAATTTTACTTACTTTAAAGGTGCGCAACAAAATGCCTCAAAATGAGCGTCCATGTCCTGGGATCCAACAGTGCTTTTCATTCATGTAATCTAGGAGGGCTACTCCGGTTTCTCCAGCTGTCAGGGCTGTCGAAGGTGTGAATGCGGGCCGGCTTCCATTCGCTCCACCTGCCATCCTCTCACCCACAGCTGTCCATGCCGCCCGGGGGCCGGAGGTCGTTACTGCGAGCGCTGCCTCCCAGGCCACTGGGACTACAGCTCTTCCGGCTGCCAGAGTAAGTCATCCGTCAGTCATAATTCATGTAAAAGTTTAAAAAAGGAACCTCCCCCCAGACCTTGAGTAAAACATTCAATGCACATAACGCTTTCCCCGAGGAAAAGGCTGCTCTGAGCACTCATGTTCCCACACCCACTACCACAGTAGTCTGCTGAGATGACATCACCATGCAGCCCGAATCTACACACACACACACACACACACACACACACACACACACAGCTGCTAAAACCATCAGTCCCACACAAGAGAGGCCACAAGACAGATGTGCCGGCCTTGAGCCAAACTACCATCTGTGGGTCTTTATATACTTTCATAACTGCACTGACCTGTTTCCAGCTGATCAAGAATGTAGGCCTGTATGATGACATGCATCTGCTTTTTTAAATATCTTTTTATTATGTATTTTTTTTGCAGAGTGTGACTGTGAGAGCGGCCATTGTGATATGCATACAGGAGAGTGTCTGGCCGAGGCTGCAACAGTCAACCTGTGCAACATCAGTAAGTGGACTCAACAGCTGGAGCAGACACTCAGTTCTGAAAAGACACATAACAGCTGGATACAGCTGTGCTGCAGTGCCGAAATCCCCTCTTCTTCTTGGCTTCAGGTTGTGACGAGTGCATCTGGCATCTGATCGGAGACCTGCGGCTGTCCAATAAGACGCTGGACCAGCTGAAGGTCGGAGTGTTGAACATCTCCACTGGCGCTGCTGCCAACGACAGGCTCAAATACTACAACTACACTGCTCATCGACTGCAGGTACGTGCGAGTGCACGCAGGAATAGAAGTGTGAGCCAGTGCTGCACCAATCAATATTCTGATATGAACAGTGGATCAATGGTCAAAAGGTGTCACTTGATCATCACATTGATCATTCACGTGTTATCATTGGTGTTAATCTAGGACACAATACATCCTTAACGTGCTCACGAACAAATGCCTAACTCGAGCTGGTGTAATGAATGAATCTGCTTTGCTCCCAGTCTCAGTTCCAAGACTGGAGAAACAAGTCCTCCGTGATGAAGGCCCAGACCGGGGATCTGGAGAAGGCCACGGACGCTGTGGTGTTGGACATCAAACAGCTGGGAGAATCGGTCAGCAAAGCACAATCTTTCATTTAAATCACACATGGTCTTTGAGGGAAGTCTCTGGAAATGAAAAGGCTTCAGACCATTAAGCTTTATGCATCACAAGGGGCGTTAGTGCTTATACATTTTATTAATTCAAGCTGATTAATGCATATGGAAAAAATTGTGGCACGGGTGTGGCAATTTTCTTTCCTCTAATTTTGGAAGTTCAACCTCAGCTCTGATCATAAGTAATAATATAAAAAAACACACTTTTTAACCCATTAAAAACATATTTTTTGTAATAATCCATGTAAAAGTCATGTATTCTATAATATCAGACTACAAATGTAGAACCCTGGCTTCAGACACCAGATTAAGACATTTTGGGCAAATTCATGCTACTTTCCTGGTCTCCACTAGGGGCATTGCTGCTTTATCATGGAATGCATGAATGCAATGCATACAAAAAAACAAAAAACACATTTAATATGTAGAATTTCTTTTGCTTTTTTTCATGTAAACAAACTGGCAATTAAAGGGTTACAATTCTGATCCGGATAAATATTTGGTTGTTATGATCAGGAATGATGTTGGTTAAAAAATGTAAGTGAAAGAGGAAAATAATATGAAAGAATATCTTAATAGCAGTTTTAGGATGGGAACATTTTGTCCTCTTATGACATCAGAGCAACTTTTTTTAAATGACAAACTTAGACCTGACATTTAGACTTGGTCTAATCTTTGTATGAGACGCCTGAGGTTTCCAGCTTGGTCTGGAGAAGCACGTGACTCCCCACTGTTTGTTGTGTTGTCAGTGATTGTTTTGTGTGGTGGTTTTCCAGGAGAGTGTGGTGGAGACTCTTGGGAACAAGCTGGATAACGACACACTGGAGACCTTCACCCTGGCTGAGCGACTCAGCAAAAACCTCACTGATCTCAACCAGAACATTGAAGGTACCAAACTGAAGATAGGGCCATACATATCTTAGGAGTGCTGAATTTAAAAAGAAGACATTTGACCTGAACACTTACTGTGTTACTGTGCGTACACAGAGATGATCCAGGACTGGGAGCTGTACAGTGTACACCAGGATGTGGATCCGGAGGAGGCCAAACGAAACACTGAGCGGGCCCTGGGAATGGTGACCTGGATGAGGACGCTGGATCTGTCCCCACGAGGGCCCGTCGCCACTGACGAGTCGACAGAAGCCCATGACCGTGAGATATTTTGAATTGTCACCTGCCACCCTGAATGTTATCAGTACGTAAATAAGAACATTTCCATAAATTGGTGCATAAAACATCACCAGAATGGAGGAAATGAAGTGTTTCTCAAGATAGAGTACGGCCTACCAAACTAGTTAGTAATTAACAGTGACTTTTAATCAAGTCCCACTGCTCTCAGCTAATTTGACCAGTGTTCACAGTAGCAGGTCCAGAGTCGCTGTGACACCGATGAGAAGGTAATCTTGTTTCTGGTTCCAGTGCTGAGGCGTATCCGCCAGTTGGAGAAGAAGCTGATGATCACCGACAGCCGCCTCCCGCCCGTCACGGAGATCCTGTCCCGCTTCTCCACCAAGCTGTCGGACGCTCGGGGTTTTCTCCAGAAATCGGCCGGCACCGTCCAGGAGGCGGAGGACAAGAACACAGCCAGCATCCTCAAATTCCAGAGGAATGAGGTGATTTCCCACAAACTTTTCTCCAGGCTCCTCCCCCCTCTCCCGCCTCGCCTACCTTCTCTTTCTGCGTTCGTTGGGCTGGATGGACACATTAGTGAAGAACACCTCGCAGCCCTTCCTCCCTGCTGCGAGGGAGTGTGCTAACAGAGTTCCTCCTCTAAGTGCCGTCTGCTTTATCTCCTCTCACAATGTTACAAACCATGAGGACTTTCACTCCAACGCACTGAGGAGCCTCCCTGTCAACAGGCACAAGGCGTTTTTTAAAAAGTTATCACAGAAAGAAGACCCCTCAATATGTCACAATCGCACCTGTTTTATACTGAACTTTGGTTTGTGGTTCTACGCCACAGCGGTGTCTCCTTTTACAAGCATCCCGGCGTTGAGGAACCTAAGGAACCATGATACAGCAGAATCATTACCGTACAGAAAAAAAAAATCTTATAATTTGTCAAAACAAAGTATGAAATGCTTCACATAGAGAAAATAAAATACCAAGGTGAATTATAAAATACATTAAAATAAAAAACAAGATGACACATTGAAACATCTAAATATCCCAACATATTGGAATGGTTTTCTATGGATGTGTTTGTAAAATCATACGTGGTTGGATTGGATTGAGGAAGTTGTGATCCAGCCCTCGTCATCAGGCCCTGGTTGACATTATGGCTCACAGCTGCTGTTTCTGGTAGCGCGTGTTTTATCAGCAGTGGGGATCTCCATGATCAGGGTCTCTGCCGTGAATGGTGCACTAACCAAACATGGAGCCTCTCCTAATCTGGGGCTTTTCCCAGCTTCGGCACAAACCGGTCGACACCAGCTGTCAGCCACCGTGTGCACACTGCCGGGTGACCTCGGCCAATCACATGATCTCACCATTGTGCCATACTCAGTCATGCAGTCAAATTAAACGTGGGGCGTGGGTACTGTAAACCATTATCTCCAAAATCCACATACCTCCCTTAGGAACAGGATAGAAATTCATTGCACTGCACACTCTGCCTGAGGTGCTCTTCTATAGAGTAAATGAACTGAAGTCATTTTAAAAGCTACTGCACAGCAGGACACTTTATCTGGACATAGTGTTATTGGATTGTTGATTGTTAGGAAAGAGAGAGATATAACCTGAAACCATGAAACCAGTGATGAAGTGGTTATATTGTACGTGTCTTCACCAGGAGGCAACCTCCGGTTCTGAAAAGTGCAGCCCATGCTCAAGTGCCTTAAACTAGCATTCTCTCTACTGGCCATCAGGGGGCGACTCCTCTCTGATTGTATAGAAGTCTATGAGAAAATGACTCTACCTCTCCCTACTTTTCATGAACAGCAGCTTCCTGGTTTGTTTGTTTGCAGACTTCCGCAGACTATGATTAGAAATGTATTCCTGAAACATCAAGAACAAACTTATGACTTACAAACAGGCTGGTTTGTCAAACACACAGCGAGAGGCAGGAGGAGATTAGTTTAGCTCAACATAAATGACTGGAAGCATGGGTAGCCAGAGCCAGGCTAGCTATTTGCAGTGCTTCCAGTCTTTATGCTAAGCTAAGCAAATTGCCTCCTAGCACTACCTCCAAACACACAGACATGAGAATCTTCTCTGCTAACTCTCAAAAAGAACGCGAAGAAGCGTATTTGGTTAAATGGCAAACTTTTCTTTCAACGATTGTGATTCTTCTGTCTAAACATTTTATTTTACGGCGACGTGGCCATCCCTTCATTGTTTATTGATCCCTTGTGTTTCCTCGCCGTGAAGCTTGAATTGTGCCTACATTTGATCCTGTTTGTGTCCTCGTGCCCCCAGGCCAAGCAGCAGGGGCTGATGGAGAACCACGATGCTGTCAACGACACACTGGAAGCAGCCAGAGGCTCCATCTCTGAGACAGAGAGAAACGTGGCTGAGGTGGATGCCATGGTGCAGGTGAGGCCTACATGACTGCGAGGACCTTGTCAGGCGGACCCATGGGGGTTTCATTAGCGGGGGTCAGGGGCCCTGCTGTCCAGTGATGCTCAGGTTTTCTAAATGGCTCACTGAATGAGGGAGCTCTGCGTCCTAATCTAATAGACTTTGATGTGTGGCTGCAGTATCTCTGGGATTGCATTGAATTTATTCATGAAATGGATTGCTGAGACGCAGCCTGTGTCATATCTGAAACCGGCCAATTTGATTTGGAAGCAATTTGTGGATGCCGGAGATTAAATAAGCTGTGTTCTCAAACGGCTATCCCTTTTTAGTCAAAGTCGGTCTCTATCGAGTTACTCTGTGAAGTACAATCATTCCAAAGGTAACAATGTTAGCGTGTGTGTGTGTGTGTGTGTGTGTGCACAGAACGTGAGCGAGTACCACGCGGCGATCGATGGCGCCGGCGAGAAGCTAACGGAGAAGACAGAGCGTCTCTCCATGGCTGACAGAGATCTGGTGCAGAGGGCTGACGAGCACGCCGACGAGCTGGACCAGCAGGCCACCGCGTTGGAGGAGTGAGACCCCCTTCTGTATCACACGACACATAATCAGACCTGTGAAGAGCAACAAAGCACCAGCTGCTTAATGCCCTTTTAAATGAAACGGCATGAGTACTAACGGTGGAGAGCTATTTTCAGCTGTTTCTAAAGACATCTATTCCCCTTAATTCATACCGACTCTGTAATTTCCAGAAAACCTCTGAATACATTTGGGAAGCAAATGATGAAAAGCGTAGTGGTGGGTTCATAATAACCCAATCAATCTACGATTCGTATAGCTCTCTTCTGTAGTAGCAAGCATGTGTGGGAGCAATACAGAATATAAAGTGAGCGTTTGTTTACTTTTCTATCATGGTGCAATGGTTGTAGACATTGTTTGACATGGCGGTTTCCAACATAATTTATAATCACGTTTCATCATAAACTTGGTTTTACTAAATGAAAGCATCTCTCATCCTGTCTCCACCAGGGATCTGAGAAAGAGTGACGCCAACGGCTTCGTGCAGAAAGCCATAAGTGCCGCCAACGTCTACAACAACATCGTGAAATACGTCGACGATGCCAACATCACCTCGCTCACCACCCACAACTTATCCCAAAGAGCCGAAGACGTACGCTTGTAGAGAAACACACAGCATGCGCCCGCCCTGTGAGTCCTTCATACATTCAGTAGTTGAGGGATGCGTTCTGTGTTTCAGGCCGTGGCTGGGATCGATAAGCAGCTCGGGTACCTGGTAACGCAGAGCATCAACGCTTTCAAGGAGTCCGTTTCATTGTATTCAGAGCAAACTGGTATGGGGACGGTCACAGAATGAACATTAACGTGTCCACAATCCGATGTCCCTTTGACTTTTCTTTTTTTTATCTCCCTGTAATAGAGGTTGAAGCCGAGGTCGCTGACAAGCTGAAATACATCGAGGAGACCCAAGAGACCATGGAGAAAAACACCAAAAAACTTGCAGACATCGAGGAGGATATCAGCGGAATTCATACAGGTAGGAGGAATCTTAGATATTTTAGGGTTTCAGTTTGATGGTGTTCAATATGTGACTCAAAGGCAATCAGTGGCCCTTTAGCATCAGTTTTGGACAGTCGGGGATGGAATGTCGGTTTCTGCTGGTGGCATGCACAGCGTCTTCTCAAAATAAACTCCCAGCGTAGGAGGCTACGGTTTCCGCCTGTTACATGCGTAGAGTCTCTTTTCAAAATAAACTTCCGACTCTCACGTTCTTTAAACTCGATCAGCTGCTCTCAGCGAACTAATAATGACCCAGGTTTATATTGGAGTCAGATGAAAGCCCAGTGTGTTTAGTACAGGAGTCAAAGGGGCCTCAGAGGGGCAATAACGTAGCGTTGGTATTTGACGAGTTGGGGGTGAGAACAGGTTGGTTTCACCCACGCTGCAAAAAAAGTTTCTCACGTATGTAGTCGTATTGAGCTGCACAGATGGATTTGGTTTTATTTCCCAGGTTTTAAGAAGAGAATATTTAGATGAAGTGACCCTTTGAAACACTTGGGTTTTAACGCCACTTTTACATCCACTCCAGACAGAACACCACAGCGCCTGGCGTTTACCCTGGAGGTGGCTGAGGGGACTCTGAACCGCTCAGCAGACGTCCTTCAAACCATCACCCCCATCAGCAGCAGGGTGGAGGAGTGGGCCGACAACATGAGAAAAGACGAATACTCCACAGCGGCTTATGAGCAGGCCATCCTGTCCGCCGGGGAAGCAGGTACCACACGATATTCTAAAGGTCCTCGGTGGGAAATCACCATTTTTAATACCATTTAACAGTAACTCCAAAATCTATTTACTTTGTGTTTGCTTTCTTCAGTTTCTCCATATGTTTGTTCCTTTTTAAATTCTCTCGTTTTCTTCTCGTTCGATGTTCTTGTCAGTGGAGAACCTGGACGTTCTCGTTCCGAAGCTGCTGGACAAGCTGAAGGTGGTCGAAGAGAAGAAGCCTGTCAACAACGTGACCACCAACATCCTGAGGATCAGAGAGCTCATAGCACAAGCCCGGAGTGTGGCCAAGAAAGTAAGTTCATCGACATGCTTCCAATATGGTTACCATGGCAACCAATTTACATACATTCATGATCCGATGTTAGAGGAATAATTTATCTGCTCAGTCTGCCAAACATCCAGCTACGTAGTTGTGGTGGGTCATACATGGATGTTATCAGGTAATAAGTCATTGTGCTTTGTCTCAACGTCAGGTCCAAGTGTCCATGAAGTTCAACGGCCAGTCCTCCGTGGAGGTTCACCCTCACAGCAACTTGGAAGACCTGAAGACCGTGACGTCCATCAGCTTGTTCATCAGAGTGGACCCTGACAAGGATCCCATAGAGGACCGCTTCATCTTGTACCTGGGAGACAGAAACGTGAGGAATCCAGGGGAAACATTGTTTGCTTTGCCACTTACGATGATCAGTTATGATTAAAAAAAACAACTGCGATGGGAGCCATGACATCAAGTATAAGCACCTGTGGGGGAAAAATAGGTGCACATTTAGCTGACAACTCTACACTCTTACAAGTAAAGGTGCTAACTAGAACCATATAGGATTCCACTTCTTGTTGCCATAGGAGAATGCTTTTTTGTTCCTGGTAGAAACTTGTAGAATCCATCTGGAACCCTCTATGAGAGGATATACACAGAACCATGCTTTATGTATGTCTGTCTGCAAGACGACAAGCACACTACTTTTAAAATGCTTGGAGTCTGGATTGATGGTGCTAGGCTATGCTGTTCTACTGAGAACCCAGCCCCTCCCCCAAGGGTTTCATCTAGAACCCACACTGGTTCCGTTGAAGCCCCCAAAGGGAGTAGTGCAGCACAACCCACAACAATGATGATTCAGTTAGTTTGTCTTTAAACCCTTTTTTTCAAAAGGGTTCTTTGGATGAAAAGGGAACCCTTAATAATGTCACCCCTTGTCTTACATAGAATCCTTGAAAACCCCTTTGTTGGTGGTTTAAGTTGGAACCTCAGTCCTTCATACAAACACCCTTTTGGAACCCTAATTTCTAAGAGTTACGTGTACGAGCAGCATGTCCTTCCCCCTTTGTATGTGCCGAATAGGCGCTAGTTAGCAGGGAGGTTTTCTGGAGGGTATGTGGCCCAGATCTGCTGCTGATTCAAACTTGCACCCGGAGGCCCGGGACAAAGATGAAAGGCAGCGAGCCGCTTGTGGACATGAATGGTTTGTCGTGATCATGGAGGTAGCAATGGCCCTTTTCAGAAGGTCTCCAAGAGACGCCTGTGACAAAAGTGCATGTGTTCGCCTTCAAAGCCGGACCTCATTTACATAAATACCGTGAGCCCCCGCCCACCAGTGCACAGAAACAGTGCAGTTAGCCAATGTGAGGCCTCTCTGTTCCCTTTAAGCACACTTCACCTTGGTGATTTCACTGCGGCTGCAATCTATGCGGTTGTCTGCCTGAATAATGTCCCCAGGGTCTCAAATGCAGGATGTTTTGTCTGTTTTTAAAGCACTATATTTCAAGGTTGAATATCATAAAATAGGATTTTTCCCCCGTTGGTAACGCTAGTGGAGAGCTTGAGTTGTAAAATGACAAAATGAAACAACCCTGAGAGTTTCTTCTGCTGTTTTTGCCCACAGGGTAGGAAAGACTACATGGGTCTGGCTATAAAGAATGACAACCTGGTGTACGTGTACAACCTCGGGGGGGAAGATGTTGAGATCCCGTTGGGCTCCAAGCCCGTCAGCCAATGGCCCGCAGTCTTCAACTACATTAAAGTGGAGAGGTAATATCCGTTAATGGAAGCTTTTATTCAAGAATCACTCGTACAAACATTCCAAGAGACACAAGTGATTTAATAGAACAGATTCATTTGAGATGCAGCAACATTATGATGGAAGTACATGACGATCATTCCTTTACTCAACTATGTCTTATAAGTGGTTGCAGCAATTTTTCGAGTTGAATCCATTTGTTACACAGATTCGGCGCTGAGTGTATTTGAAAAATAAGTGTAATATATTAAGTCTGTCAGAAACAGAACCCAATAAATGCAAATTAGCAAAAAGATGAAAAAAAGGTTTAACTCATAAAGGGGTTAGAAATACACGGCCCCCTCTTAGCTTTCTGAAAATGTGCCCTCCTGAACAGTACAGTTGAATAACCCTGCCTTAGGTCATCAAGTAATACATGTATTATATACACGTATTATTACTCTGAAGGCTCTGTAGGACAATGTGTCAGCAGATTATGAGGTCAAAACTACCTTTCCCTTCCTTTTCATGCAGGCTGGGCCGACATGGGAAAGTCTTCCTGACCATCCCCAGCCAGAGCAACACAGACGAGCAGAAGTTCATCCAGAAAGGCGAAGCTCCAGGCTCCGACTCACTGTTTGACATTGACCCCAAGGATATAGTCTTCTATGTTGGCGGTGTCCCGGCTGACGTCAGGGTAACGCCTTAATCATCATCACACATAGATTCTCATTTCATCATCTGTTTCCCTGAATGATCACATTCCTTTTCTTTTCTTTTTTTATCCTCCAGCTTCCCCCTCCTCTGAGTCTTGCTCCGTTTGTTGGCTGCATCGAGTTGGGTTCGCTGAACAACGACGTGATCAGTCTCTACAACTTCAAACAGACTCACAGAATGGACGTTGTGACGACCACGCCGTGTCCCAGGTACAGTGCACATTAGCACCACTACTGCCCCGGGGCAGATATTTGCTGTTGATTGCACAAAGTCAGGGTTTAAGATTACTGACGCCATCTGCGTTTAGATTTTGTTTCCTATAAACTTCGTTTTCATGATTCAATTCTGTCTCAGAAATCACCATTTACGCTAAAAAGGAAGAGGATAGTGTTTGAGATCCTTCCATATTTATGAATAAAGTAATAACATAAAGGCTCCGTAGTCTAAACTAGGATGGCAAACTCATTTCTTTGCTGCACATTACAGGTACACTTCTTACTTTTCATGAGGGAAGAGATGAGAGGGAACTCCAGTAGCTTTCCATAGTTATATTAACTGTGGAAACGACCCGGCAATAGAGTTGATGGATGAGGCAAAGAAGGCGAAGAGGGAGACGCATAATAAAGTTTTCTACTTGAAATGTTATCTGTAGCCACTTTAAGCTCTTAAAACTTTAGTGGTGCAAATCCCCTTAACAAATTGGCTATCAATCTACCAGTTGGCATTCAGTAAACCTGGAACATTTGAGAGCCCTGGAGGAGTTGCCAATCTTTCCACATTTGTTAATCCAGCCATTTCGTTTCATCATTTTTTCTCGTGTTGAATTGCAAGGAATGTATCAGACAGACCGATGATTAAAATAATATTCCTCCCTCTGCCCGCAGGTACAAGTTGGCATTTTCCCAGAGTCGTATTGCCAGCTACCTGTTTGATGGAACGGGTTACGCACTCATCAATAACATGGGGAGGAGGGGCAAGTTTGGTGTTGTCACAAGATTTGATATTGCAGTGCGAACTGTCGCAAACAACGGTGTCCTTTTAGTCATGGTCAACGAGGTAAGTCCAGAAACTTTTCTGTTCATACACACACATAATGAAGAGCTCCAGGTTCCGGCAGTGAAATGCTGCCATTTAAGTTCATATTAATAACAATAAACACTAGTTGACACAGTTGGCCTGGGCTTTGTGCCCACTGACAAATACCTTGTGGTTAGTTTGAAAAATATATCTGACCATCTGTATTACACCAACTAAACTGTGTTTTTTGGGAGATGAAACCTAATTTTCTGCTGAGGTGCTGTCCATGATGCTGAAAAAAGGTGCGCTCGGTAGGTGTGCTAAGCTGAGATATATCTCCCCCATCCAGATGAAAACACCTATGGTGCATGCATTACAGCACATGTGCATGGTCCCCCTAGTTTAAAGAGATTGCAGGAGGGCTGAGCACCGCTACCGCCGGGTGATATACCTCCTAAAACCCTTTCTCACAATGAAATACGAGCACAAGTCTAATCTTTCAAAAGGATTTGTTTACCATCTCCAGAAAAGCTCTCCTTTTATTAAATACAGTACCAGTGCGACTTCTTGGTTGACCCCAGACCTCAGGAAGCTCTACATTGAAATTTCCACATAGACTGTACATTAAATATACAATACATCTCATCATGATAAATCACATTTTTTCTTTCTAGACGCAATAAAAATGAATGATGTCTAAAAACATATGT